>NW_027509318.1:260000-870000 GCF_048541705.1 Temnothorax americanus | reverse complement strand
GGATCGCATAACAAGAACTGCCCAGATAATTTGACTTAACTGTGCGTGGAAGGGTGCTACCGTGACGTGTCGGTGGCGAGGGGAGATGATCCTCATTGTAGAAAGCTCGCTTTCTACTTTTCGAGGATCTCTCTTCTCTCTGTCGAACACTATTCAACTGGCCACGCGGGGCTAAGTCCTTAATCGGGCAAATCGAGTCAGTTGTCCGGCTCTGAACGCGTCGAGATAACGCGGTTATCGCGGAAATAATCGGGCGTTAATTCGCGTTTCGGGATCGTCGCGTAAAATATCGTTTTTTTTTTTAATAATTAGCATATAATTGCGTTAATTTCCACGTTCTCAGACGTGACGGCTGTCTCGTGCGTGGTCCTTGGCGGAAAGGTGTCGGGATCGCATAACAAGAACTGCCCAGATAATTTGACTTAACTGTGCGTGGAAGGGTGCTACCGTGACGTGTCGGTGGCGAGGGGAGATGATCCTCATTGTAGAAAGCTCGCTTTCTACTTTTCGAGGATCTCTCTTTTCTTTGTCGAACACTATTCAACTGGCCACGCGGGGCTAAGTCCTTAATCGGGCAAATCGAGTCAGTTGTCCGGCTCTGAACGCGTCGAGATAACGCGGTTATCGCGGGTGATTTTTCCACGAACAAACTCGGTCGTTACGTAACGTTTTCGGGAGTGACGTATTAAATATTGCGCGATTATAGTTATCCGCGTATACGTGTGATGCCGGTGGAGTTGTGCCGAGCATCGAGGGAGCTAACAACCCGAGAGGACAGCCTGAGAGGAAGAGGAGACTTGGAAGAGGCATCGGGCATCGACGTATACTAACATTTCTGGTAAGTGTTACTTTTTATTTTTTTTACAGATGTTATAGAATTTTTTTTTGTTTATCCTTATTCAGTTGTCATGTTAAACCGTGATTCGGAATATAAATTAGTAAAAAGTAAATTATTATAAATTTATATTATTATTATAAATTAGTAAATTAGTAAAATTTGAAAAATTTGATACAAGTTGATTCTAACATAGAGACCTTTTTTTTGCGAAGAAGTAATTTAAAAGTATATTAATCTGAATAACGAATAAGATGTTCGATGCGCGTGACAATTATTTAATCGATTCGATAATTTTTATGTTACAGAAAATATCAACGCGGGAAGAAGCATCAGCTTCGCATCGAGGGAACACGAGTGTCGCATCGAGGGAGCTGATAATCCGAGAGGACAGTCTGAGAGGAGGAGGTGGCCTGGGAGAGGCATCGGGCACCAGCGGAACAACTTTGCGGTAAATATTATTTATTTGTGTAAAAGCAACTTTTTTCCTGTTTATTCTTGAATCGCTTTATTTCACAATAATTTAGAAATAATAATTAGAAGAAAAGAAGTAATTTAATATTGTAGAAATTTATCCTTGTAAAGATCTTTTTCATAAAATGTTTCATCATTTAAATTAATATTTAATACAATAATAAAAAGTTTGATGCACATAGGAATTATGTTTCAAAACATTAGGTTTTTTGAACACCATTTTAATATGAATTTTATGTTCTTATATTACAGATACAACGTAGCTACGTGGCAGATGTAATTCCGCTGTTGCGCATCGGGGTCGGTGAGTGATAAATTAATATGTCTGTTGAGGTAATTGATAACTGGATTTTACCAGTTGAAATAATGATATGACGTAAGATCCCATTTACATATATTTATTGCTATAAAATAGAAGATTTCTTTCCAGTTAATTATCTAGGTAATTATTTTAGAATTGAACAGTTTTACACATTATTTGAAAATAATTTTAAAATAACATATTATACAAAAAATAATTTTAATAATTAGCACAATACCAAGAGATATTTTCATCAATTCTAATTGTGTGAAAAATTTATTATCCTTTCCGGATCTTGCGTCATTTATCTGAATTTTTCATCTCTGCATGCTTTTGAGATGAGTTTTAGTAACGAATCGTTCGAATCGATGAATACACGTATATGGGCCTTAGATTCTATCGAATGGCGCGTCTAGCATTTTTCGCTTATTTAGTTTTAAATTATAAATAATAGTTTTAAATTAAAGTTTGTTTTTATGTTATAAAGTTAGTATTTAAAATAATATAAAGTTTAATATAAAGTTCATAATCATTATCGAATCTCTTCGAATTAAAACGTTCGTCATAAAGATTTTTTTTAAATTCAAATTTGTTTTTCATTGGATATATATTTTAATTATTGAATATATATCTTAATTGCGCTACGAATAAACGCGCGCAAAGACTAAATGTGAAATTAATTCATGTTCCAAAGAAATTATTATTGTTATCGTTAATTTTTAATTTTGTACTTAATTAATTTAATTAATATAATGGCCCCTTCGCGCGCGACGTGTTCGTGTTTCGCGGATCATACAAAAGCGTAAATTCTTACGCTTATTGCCGGCGATGATTAGCCGGCACCAGAAGGAGTATTTCTTCTTGATCTTGATTCTGATCGATCTCTGGCTATATGAGCCATGATACGGCCAGGTATTACAAAAGGTGAGTCCACTCTGGCCGGAAGAAAGAAGACGAAGAGGATTAAGGTAGGTTGGTGTACCACACCAATCAAAGTACAAAAAATATAGATAATAGTAAGCTTATATAAGGTTATTTTATATATGTGCGATTGCACGTAATCAGAGACGGAAAGGTACCGTCTCGAATCTCTATTTTGCGTAAATTAAACTTTCAATAAAACTCCTAAACGGTTCCAATTTAAAACTAAATTCGCGCGCGCTTTTCTAATTTCGTGTAACCGCGATCGTAACTATAGGTATACCAGTTAAAGACACGGGTAGGTAAGAATATTATGCGTAAATAGGTAGGAATTTGGGTAAAGAATAGATAAAAAATCGGGTAGGTAGGGATGCGGGTAAAAAGTAAAAACTAGATAAAAATTGGGTTAGGTAGGGATACGAATAGGTATAGGGTTGAGGGAGGGGTAATTTGATATTGAAAAAAATTAATGTGCTTTATAATTTTAAAAAATTTAAATTTATTTTTATAGAAATACAATAATATAAGGTTCAGAATTATGTACAAAACATTACATTCTGTTATATGAAATTGTAAAATGTAATTGTAGAAAAGTGTATGTTTAAATTGTGTAATCTGGATTACACAAAATCGAAACGCATATATAACACGAAATTTGTTAAATTAAAACATAATTAAATTTTTGTTTTTTAAATTTCTTATTTTATCCTTCTTTAATAGCGTCCAAAGTTATCGCTAATTTTTATAATGTAAAATATGTGTATTATCAATGCAGATTAACTTTGATTTTAGTTTAACTTACCTTTTATCTTTCTCTAATTTTAAGAACTAGAAAAAGATGAAAAGTAAGTTAAACCGTGATTAAAGTTAATCTACATTGGTAGAAATGGACATAAGAGACACGTACGTAAACGCTTAATGCTTCTGAAGTTATATTCATTATTGCGTAAAATAAAAAATAGTATGGAGGACTTGCACTGTGTATCAGTGATATATTATAGAAATTACGAATATCACAGTTAGGTATCGCAAGTATCGTGGATCAATTTATTGCCAAATGTTCGATCGTGATTTATCTTATTTGATCATTGGCTTAACCTAAAGCTTGAATTTTTGCGGAATAATATTTACTACAAAAATTTTTTTTTTTCAAAATATTGTCAAATATTTTTGTTTATGCATTTTATCTATGATTGAAGAAGGGTAATTGTAAATTTGTTTAATAATTTTCTGAGTGCGGTTGCTTGCATTACGTAAAATTTTGTAAGCTACATAATTTTAAATTTATAATTGATAATAAATATTGCGTAACTATAGATGTCATTTATCAATACTTTTGAGTTATATTGCTATAAATTACGGACGATGTGTTAATATAGATACACATTTCCAACGTTTTTGTGTAATCCGGAATTAATAAGATATCTTATATGTATCTACACAATTTTATCTTATACTACCTATGTAATTTTGTATTGTTTTATTGCTTTTTTACATGTATTATATTTTGGCATAGATTTATGTAAAAAATAGAAATTGTATAAAAAAAGTAAAAACAAAAAATATAAAGCTTATATCTAGGGAAATGAGGACCGTTGATTGGAATCGGCGGGGGTGGTGGAGGGCCTTTACAGGTCCCATTTTTATTGGATGAAAGTTTGGCTATAAAATTGAAAGTGTAACTTAATTTTTTAAGAAAAATTTAGGCCAAGTTTAGCCAAAGTACATTTAATTGCAACGATGTCTGATAAAAGTGGGTCCTTTTCTCTCGGTATAAAGTTTTATAAAACACATAATATTAACAAGTTGGTAACATGTAATGTAATATAATATAAGTAATTAAATTAATGAAAGAGATACCCCCGGGAAAAAGGGAGGCGTCTCATTATTTTCAGCATTTATTATCAGCCTTTATTTTCAGTTTTTATATTTTCAGCCTTTATTTTCAGCCTTTATTTTCAGCTTTTATTTTCAGCTTTTATTTTTACCCTTTGGATTATCATTCAAAGAAATAAGAGAAAACAAATTCAAGAGAAAAAATTTAAAAAATGTACTTTACATTCCAGAAGAGAAATGTCTAGAAATAAAATACTATTGCTTAGGAGATGCAAGATCGAAGAAAAAATTGTGAAAAAAGGATTAAGAAGAATTTATTGACAAGATGATAAAAAGACGACATAATAATGATAAAAGAACGAAGATTCAAGAGATAAAGAACAAAATTAAGTATAAGCAGTGTCAAGAAATAACAGTATCGACGATGGAAATTACGTAAGAAAAATTATGAAGATTTTGTTGACGATGAGGAATCGAAGTAAGAAAGAAAAACAACGATAGAAACGGACGGAACGTACAAACGAGATACAAGCAGCATCAACAAAAATCGAGCAATATCGACGATGGACATTGGAGAAGAAAAATTTTGAAGAATTGTTAAGGGTCAAAATAAGCAGAAAGAATAAGGGAAAAGAAAGAGAATTGTAGATCGTCATTATTAAATGAAATGAACAAGAATCTTTTGGCGGTACATTGCGACAAAGAAGATAGAAATATATAGATATTGAAGATAGAAATTGCAGCGGATGATTTACGAAAAGTTTACCGAATAAGAATTGAAAAAATAACGACGGAGAAAGAGAATTATATGAGGATATTGTTAAAAAAGAATGAAGTGGAATATCTCGAAGAAGGATCGTAATAGTGGAGACAGTTTAATGATGGAAGAACGAAGACTGAAAAAGAAATGGAGCGTGAAGGAAAGAGAAGTTTATCGAAGAAGGATCAAGGAAGAAAAGAAGGAACGGTCATGTAAAAAGGGTAAACGGAGGATCAAGATAAAAGAAGTATTGAAGATGGAAATTGCAGCGGAAAAATTACGAAAAGTTTGTCGAGGAAAAATTAGAAAAATAATGGCTGAAAAGAGGATTATAGAAAAACATAGTTACAAATAAATGAAGAAGAATATCTCGTCGAAACATCGCGAAAAGGAGACAATGCGATAGAAGAACGAAGACTGAAGAAAGAGAATTGAGTAAGAACAAAAAAGAAGTTTATCGAAAAAGGATCGAAGAAGAGAAGAAAAAACGTCGCAATTTCGTGAATTCGATTTCCCGGAATACCGTTGCAAAAGTCGCATCATCGCATCGACGGGATCCAAGCAGAAAGAACAGCCTCAGAAAAAAAGAAGACCTAGGAGAGATGTCAGCGGAACATCCTGAGAGGAGGAGGAGGCCTGGGAGAGGCATCAGGCGCCAGCATACCAACTTTACAGTAAATATTATTTTTTATTTTGTGTAATAGTAATTCTCTTTAATTCTTTTAATCTTGCGTTGTTTTATTTTTTCACCATATTTTACGATTTAGAAATAATAATTTAAGAAAAGTAATTTGAATTTTTATAAACGTTCAGTCTTGTAAAGATCTTTTTCAAAATAAATGTATAATTATTTAAATAAATATTTAATTGAATAATGAATAAGAAGTTTGATGTGCGTAAAAATTATTTAATATTAAATCATTTATTTATATGCTTCAGAAGAAAACGACGCAGAAAGTGTCGCATCGAGAGAGCTGACAACCCGAAAGGATAGCTTGAGAGGAGGAGAAGGCCTGGGAGAGGCATCGGGCGCCAGCGGAACAACTTTGCGGTAAATATTATTTTTTATTTTGTATAAATATAATTTTTTTTGTTTATTCTCGAGTCGTTTCATTTCGCCGTGATTTAGAAATAATAGAAGAAAAGTAGTAATTTAATATTTTATAAAAATTGATTCTTGTAAAGATTATTTTCGGAAAATGTATAAATATTTAAATAAATATTTAATTGAATAATAAATAAAACTTTCAATGCGCATGAGAATTATATTTTAAAACATTAGGTTTTTTGAACACTGTTTTAATATGAATTTTGTATTGGTTTATTACAAAGTCAACGTAGCTAGGTGGTAGATATAATTTCGCTGTTGCGCATCGGATCGGTGAGTCAGTGAGAAACTTTTTTATTGAGGTAGCGAATCTACGAATAATCAAATATAGAGCAAAATTATATCTCAATACATGTCGAATTACAATAATTTATAGTATGAAAATATTACATTTCGTAGATCCGTTGCCTTAAAATGGATGGGCTATAAAACTGATTAGGGCAGATATTTAATCTGGGTAATATTGTTTGTTTATTGATTATTATGCGATTGTGCTTGAGGAAATACTCGCACATTTCGCACGCACCGAGCTCGCAAAGAGCTCATTAATTATCGATCGTTTATTGATGTACGTTGACGAACCGCGCCGCGTTCTATACATATAAATAATCTATATAAATAATTTTTAAATAAATGTTAAATTTTAAATAAAATATATAACGACATATTTTATCGAATTATAATTTTATTTTGCGGAAAAATGGCAGGAACTAGTTATACTCCTAATAAATTAAATTTTCGAAATTTTGTTTCTACATATGTAAAAAACAGCATAGAACTTTTTTAATTTTTTCTTTCACGGAATAATTGCAACGCGCCAAATCTTCGTTTTTATTATTGAAAATGAAAATCAATTAGACATGTAATTTTTTATCAAGTGCACGCAGTTATACCTATGCTATGGTACTCTTACGCGTAGATCAATTTTATAACTTACAATTAGAATAATAAATAGAGAGAGAAATACAAAGAAACAAAAAGTAAAATAATACTATATTGCAATAAAGTAATTATTTCAAAAATGTAACATTTTTATTCAGATTTTTTAATAAAATTATTTTTATATATTATTTTTCTTGAACAAAAAATTTTGAATTAGTTAGGATATGTATATTTATACCCATCATCTATTCCTTTTCATTTATTTTTCCAAGATTAAATATTATATAAATTGATGCAGAAAGTAATATATAAATATATAATGAGTAAAAAGGGTAAAAAATATTTTGGTTTTGTTATGTAATTTATTTTATTGAAAACGTGAGAATGGTTATTAATTACTAAAATTTATTTCAACAAAGCATCGATTTCACCCTAATTTTTTGTAGTCTATTCATCTATTTTTGATTGAGACGCGCACCAAATTGATGTTTTATCGGCATGAAATATCGGCGAAAATAAATGTGGCTACATATTATCAATTATGAAAATGGATGTATGTACTGGCGCTAGTGTACAGGGGTTTTCGACAGTCCCATCCCATGAAAAAGACCGGGATGGCCTCGATCTCAGGCTTCTCTCTGTCTGTACCCTCCTATATAAAGTTAGTTATCTGACTTTCGATCAAAAGCATTTAAGAATTATAGTTAACATATTTTGCATGTGAAGGTACATGAAGATTTATTGTGCTCTCTGGCTTTCACTCTTCTTCTCGTACGAAAAACTGTCAGATTCGCGTATTATTTCCCAAAAGTTGTATTGATCATAAAGGAATATCTCATATCTAATCTTTATTTATCTGATTTTAAAATGCAATTTAGTGAATATCGATTTATTGAAATTGTCACCTTTCGAATCCTGTAATAGCTTTTAATGGTTGGTAATGTAGTGTCCGCCATATCGCGCGTCGGTTACGACGCACGCCGAAGTTGGCCGAAATTTATCGCGTGAAAATCGTCTATGAATTACAGCAATTTTTATCTCGAATTTATATTACAAGTCGTCATGCAGTAACTCTGATGTTCTCGTCGCGTATTATTACTAATTATTTTTGCCGTTAACTTACATAAACTTTCAAGTTATATATTCGAACATCGGTCGTTTCGCGCCGAGCGAAACAAACGCGAGTAGCGAGTAGCGACTTGCGCTGCTTGCGCATGCGCCATGCGCGTCATACTTCGCGAGGTTCGCGCCGGGACAGGTCGTTGTGAAGTGGTAAACATCGCGTTATTCGCGATTTTTGCTCGGCGAAAATGCGTCTCGCGTGCTAATCGGCATCGAGAGCGTTGCGCACGACGCCGGGCGTCGTTGTGACGTGTGCGCCGGCTTGGGCGATCTTGATCAACCGCGTTTTCGCGCGATCGCAAGTCCGTCGTTCGTTCGCTCCTGCTTCTCGGCGGCTACGCCATATTGTCATCTCTTTCTATCACAAGGCGATCGGAGCAAGATCGATTACGCGATGATCAGATGATCACCGGATCACGGCATGCCCGCATAGTGCCGAGTGCGTTGAATACAGCGAGTGGAAACGGCCGATCGCGTCGTGGCGACTTATCAAGGTAATTCAGAGGATATTTGGGCTTTTACGAAACCGAGGGGCCTTAGGAGGTCTATCCACGTACGAGCATTGGCTCGCAAGTCCGGCTCGGCTCGGTTTCGGTTTCTACTCCGTTCGTGGGTGGGCTCTCACGACTGTCACGAGCCGGGTTCGGCTTGGGTCGGATGACCCAAGTTCGCACATTTTCCTTTCGTGTGTGGTGGAAAAACGTGTTCGAGTCCGGCTCGCGAATCAAGCTCGCCGAGCTGGACTTGCGAGCCAAACTCGTACGTGGCTACGTGGACAGAAGACCCCCTTGGACTCGCCGAGTAAATCTACCGGATAAAAATCGTATGCATATAAATATTACATCGATAATATGTGACAGTTTCATTAAATGACTTTCGTGCAATCGTAGGGTTTTACTCGTCAACTCTTTACAGATTGATTGTGTGAATGAGTTAATCGAAATGTGTGATAATTGGCGGTGAGCGCGATATTCCAGTTTATTGCGATCACTGCTTAATTGATTTGATTAGAAACCCGAATTAGAGTATGTTTTTATAAAACTATGTGCACCAGTCAATCGAAACGCGTGTGCTAGAAATTGATATGAAGATTTAATATACAGTATGTATGTAGTTAACAGCTCTAATTAGTACGTGAGCATCACGTTTATAAAATTATATGTGCATATTTTAATCGAGATACGCGGTAGTAATTGGCAGTGATTGCAATATTCCGCGTTAGCCACGATCACTGTTTAATTGTTTTGTCACTAAAAGTACGAAATAACTAACTGTAGCTGAACGAATCAACCATAGTCATTATGTTTAAAAAATAATATATGCACAAGTTAATTCGCGATACCTACACAGTAATAAATTAATAATGATCGTGATATTCTGTATGTATTTTTTGTAGGTCAATGCAAAAAGCAGTTAATGTTGCAATCGTTACTCTGTGATATTACATGCATGAATTAATTGAGAGACGCAGTAGTGATTGATAACTTTAATATTGTTTAGTGCTGATACATACATACGTACTACGTATGCAGTCGTGCAATTAATGTTGCAGTCATTAGTTCTATAACATTACGTGCATGAATTAATTCACAGATGCAGTAGTAATTGGTAATCTTAATAATACGTGTTAATACAATACATATGTGTACAGTCAACAGCTAATGCTGTGGTTGTTACGTCTATATATGCATGAATTAATCGAAATGCACAGAGGTAATTGGAAGTGATCGAGATATTCCATATTAGCCACGATCACCGTTTAATTGTTCTATAGATTAGAAATACAAAATAGTCAGAGTTGTAATAGTAAAAGTTGTAATTATATAGACTTGTAACATTTATAAGAGGATGCATGAATTAATTTAAATGTTTGATAATAATTAGTAATAATACTATGCAGTTAATGCTATAATTGCAACGTCTATTACTTATTATATTTCAATTTTAATTAGATTTTAAATTAATTAGAATAAAAATGCATACAACCGATAGATATTTACTGCGCCTAAATGAAAAATTTGTCACTGAGATAAATAATATTAATCAACTTCATATGTTTATGATTTTTTATTTACTCAAGATTTCATGATAAGTGAATTTGCCATGAAATTCCAATCTACAGATACATATCGTATCTCGCGCGGTTTCGCGGAAAACGGTCGCCGCAAAATTTTTTCACGCTGTTTACACTATAAAAATATATTTTGCGTGCAAATTGGTTTTTCGGAAGTAACGCATTCTCATTGCGATTTGCAGTGTTCCCGCATAATTCACTCTTGCGAGGCATGCCGGATAACGGTGAGTGGATAAACGACCAATCCGCCATGGCGAATCAATTAAGGTGAGTAGTAACGCTAATTAGCCGTTACCCTGCGACATTTGAGTAAATTTGTGAGATTCAGTCATATCGATCCAAAATCGAACCGTCCAGCGTTATTAGTCGAAAATGAACAACGGTGTAATAACGGGCGATCGTTATGGCGTGTTAATTGGCGCGCGCATAATTAACCGCATTTTCTCGGTCGGATAATGGTACAGTTCAATTCCGGTTTGTGTCGAGGTCAGCGATGTCAATGGGGGTAATGTTTGTATAATGCTTGCTGTATTGATCATGCGCGCGCGCATTTTTTATTAATAATATATAATCATTAATTTTATACGTAATATAGTTTATGCATAATTTATTATAAGTATATAACACAATAATAAAATATTTTTATGATGTAGAAAATTATGTGTAAAAGTAAAGAGATAATTTTTTGTTGGTTTTATTCAAACAGATATGTATAGTCTCCGAATAATTACTAATATACAGGATATCATTACAGTCCACTAACCTCGAACATATCGAGGATGATACGCCGATACGAAAGGGTTCGTCAGTGCTGCGCGATTTCAATTAAATGCGGTTTCCACTCATATCCATGTGACTTGATGGACTTGAGGCTAAAACGGTTCAAACAGAAATTAACACTGATGGAACGGCTGATGGTGGGAGTTGTTGCGGCAGAGCTACGTTCGGTGAATATTCATATCTTGATATACCATTTATATTTTATTATTATACTCTCTAAATTAATTACTTTTATTTATATAGTTTATTTAGTTTTTGATTTTGTGAAAGAGCGTTTTTTATAAGTAAGGAGGATATAGATCGTCGAGATCAAATACATGTTCGTGTGATTAGTAGTCGACTTTATTGCATAGTGTCTACATTGTCGTCTTGCCGGAAACGAATTCGGATCTATCGATTTTCTTTAAGTCTCTTTCGCATACTCTTTGTACCTTAAGTTCCTTCTATTTCGAGGCATAGCAACTACCGATACTACGACGAGAAAACAATTCCTTTTGCCATCACGAGGGACCCGATTAGTTCGGAGTCCCCAATTAATAACGTTTTTGGACAGCGCGGAAAGGCGCCAAGTTTTTCGACCGCTTTTTCTACGGATCTCGTTTCTTTGAATCCCTTCTGGAACTACTCCCAAACAATTCCTTACGGACGTTTTATTCCCGAAACGAACATCTCGTTTCTCTGACGTGCTCGTGGCACAAGTTTAATCGACGTATACGACGTATGTCAAAAATTTGCGATTTCTATTAAAGATAATGGTGACAAAGATGTCAAACGAGAGTACGAAAAATAGAAGAATAGCGTTTTCTTCCCAAATAATTGGACGATAATCGTCACCGAGGTTAGCCCGGCGAGCGTGAAAAATCCGAGTATACACACTAAAAAAAAAATTAGATCTAAGAAAATATTTATTTAGATGTTGCCAATAACTTATTTACTTAATATAATATGCATTTATATTTAGAGAATTGGATATTTTTACTTCACATTTAAGTAAAAATATCTAATTCTAAATATAAATATGTATTATATTAAGTAAATAAGTTATTGGCAACATCAAAAAAAAAAAAAATATGTGTATTATATTAAGTAAATAAGTTATTGGCAGCATCTAAATAAATATTTTCTTGGATCTAAATTTTTTTTTTTTTTTCAGTGCATAGAATAGTTTTTCCGTGATTCCGCGGAAGTTCATCAGAAAGCTTGGTCGGAATTAGACGGCGGCGTCGATTATTTAGGCGAGTATGATACTACAGAAGAAAAAAAAGATCACAGAAAAGAACGTTCGATCAAGAGAAATCGGCGAATCACGCCGTTTGGCGCGACGATACCGCGGCGTGCGATCCGCGTGCGATTTCCGCGCTGTCCGCTTCGTATGCGCGATTAGTGTTACTGCGTCCTTAGCAATGATATGCATAGAAGAGCGAGGCGGGAAGCCAGAGCAAGCTGGATCCGTAGAGTCGCGTCGCCGCATCGACCCCGTTTCTGCCGGGCCGAAGCTTGCGCTTCGATTTCGACTTGGCGCGTCGTTTGCGGGAATAGATCGCATTGGTGGCATTGATGGGCGACTCGATATTGCAGTAGCTCAGGTCGCAGCAACTTATGCAAATCTGAAACGAAATAACCGAATTTATTTCACCCGGTTTTGTCGGTATTTCTCTTATGTTTTTATTGTTTTGCGTTTTTTTGTTTCTTTGGTCTTTTGTATTTTGCTTCGTTTGAATTGTTCGAGAAACCTCCCTCCGGGTACACGACAAAATTCGCTATTTCGCACCTGCTGCGTGTCTACGGGAATGCAACCGACCGACGCTGGCCCGCATTCCTCGCTGCTGGCGCAACTCTTGCTTACCTGGAACGGAAGGAAGCGGAGATAACGCGTGAATGAACACGTGACGACAAAGATTCTTAAGATATTGAAATTTTTCGATTTTGCGATCGGAAGCAGTGACCAACCCAGTCTGCATCGTGAAAAATATAACGCACAAATTTTTGAAGTAGTTAACAACATAAAAGTTTTTTATTTATATCGTTAGCGCTCTCATAATATTAATTTTTAATTGGAAAGTTGGAAATAACTTATTAACTAGATAGTTAGTTTTGTCGTCGGTAATGCGCGATATTAGATTATCGCGCATTATCGTCGTCAAGCGTCGGAGCGTGGCAGGTTCCATCAAAGTTCATCCGCTGGTACATCGACTGGACTGGAGAAGCGCTTAAGCTCGAGAGGGCTATCCATCTCGACGTCCAGGCTCGAATCCGTTCTCGTAACTTCATTCATTAATAGCCAGAAAATCGATTATCCCCTTAATGTAAATCAATTAGCCACATACGATAACCTTTAATTGATTTTATTTGACTGTGCGTGTACTATGGGTGGGCGATAATGAAATTTACTTCGATAGCGAGAGTCGATTTGTTATTGTCTCTTCGTGTTTTTCCCCTAATGTTTTTTTGCGATCTTGTTTTGTTTCGAAAGTACGATTGTCTCTCTGACAAGACAGCATTCGCAACTGACACTTTCCGATATTCACTAATTGCAAGGTATATTGTGAATAGCAAAATGTTTTATACATTATATACATTAAAAAAAATATTTATATATATATTAAACAATTTTTTTGTATGGTGCAATGGAATTTAAAAGCAATTTCAAGTATTAAAAAATATGCTATACATAAAAAATCTTTTAACATATAATTTTATATAAAACATTTTTCATGTATTTGATAGTTTCTGCGATATTCAGCTTAAGGTAGTTCTCCGGTCCTTGTACTAGTGAAAATCGATTTTTTATAGATTTTCTTGAAACTGTGAATATACGTTAATTTAGGTGTGCTTTATGCGTGGTATAAACTTCAGTATCTCTTGCGATATAAAAAATCAAGATACTGAGCCTCAAAGTTTCAACTTTTACTAAATTTTGGTAAAAATTGAAACTTTGGAGGCTCAGTATTTTGATTTTTTATACCGCAAGAAGTACTGAAGTTTATACCACGCATAAAGCACACCTAAATTAACGTATATTCATAGTTTCAAGAAAATCTAAAAAAAGTCGATTTTCTCTAGTACAAGGACCGGAGAACTACCTTAAGTGAAATACGTCGAGTTAAGGACGAGAGGTATTCAGTAGTATTCACCTCTTAGTTTTTGATGAGAATAATATATACATGAAAATATAGATATTTTTTAAATATTTATACATACAGTAGGAATAAAAAATAAGTAGTCAGTACTAAAATGTTATGAATTAAAAATGTATTTAATAAAGTAACACAATAGTAGTAATGTAACGCATATATTTCAAAGATAACATAAAATAGATAAATAATATACTTTATATTAACAAAAAATTTGCATTGTATCTTATTGCGGTTTGATTATATAATTTGATCACTTTTCATAAATAAGTGGTCATGTGACGAAACAACTTTTAAAAATTATACAACATAAATAATTTATAGTTAGTAGTGTGTTGGACCTCCCTTTGCTTTTATCACAAGCTCTAAACGCCGTGGCATAAAATCAACTAATGTTTCGTCACATGACTACTTATTTATGAAAAGTGATCAAATTATATAATCAAACCGCGCTAAGATAAATTGCAATTTTTTTTTGTTAGTATAAAGATAAAGTATATTATTTATCTATTTTATGTTATCTTTCAAATATATGCGTTACATTACTACCATTGTGTTACTTCATTAAATAAATTTTTAATTTATAACATTTTAGTACTGACTACTTATTTTTGTTTTCTACTGTATATGTATATAATATATGTAAACTACTCGATAATATACTCAAAATTTATGCACTTTATCCCTCTCCCAGAAAGGAGTTTTATAAGCGGAATAAATGAAAAAAGATATTACTTACCAAGACACTGTTCCCCCGACTGTCCAGAATGTGCAGCGATCGACAAAAATCACGGCCGCCCACCGGACACGGTGTGTCTATCGCCCATTCGTTGCACATCTGCAAGAATAGAAATAGCTGGCATTCACTATGAGAGAGCTTTATATAAAAATCCTTATATTGCCAATATCGATCACATATTTCTCGATATATGAGAAAGCTGAAGAAAAAACACAAAGTACGAGAATTTTATTTTCGTGACACATTACATAAATGTAAAGAATAAATACAAAGATAACTAAAAATGTATGCAATCAAATTTTTATTATTTTTGAATATGTTAGCTATATATATAAACATTTTAGCTATATAATATTTATTACATATCAATATTCTTTTTAACTGAAAAGAATTATTCAATGTATGAAAAATTAACTTATAGTACTTATACTATACATGTACGTATATTGTATTGTTCTCTTATAATTTTGTCAATATTCTGCAAAAATTTGCAAATTAATGGATGATACGGTAAACTGCTGCACATTTCTGTAAACAAAAAGACCAAAAACCAAAGGGAATTGGAGATAAGACTGTTACTGTAAAAGGAATGAAGCAAAATGCAATAAGGGTAGTTTAGAATAAACCGAAATCGATAGCGGAACGATCTACAGAGTTCTACAAAATTGCGGTTGGACCAGGCACGATAGAGTCATTACGGGACTCTTAAGGGGACGTTTAATGGAGTCGTCGATACCTGGTTATCGCTGACGTTGACGCAAGTGTAGCACGTTAGACCTGCAACAGAAAGAGCGTTGAGCTGAGTAAGTTACTGGGACAATCGAGATGGGACGGGGCGAAGACGCGAGCGTTAACTTTTAATTGTACCGTTCTGCCGTAGAGATACGGCAATTCTATTTAGGGAGAAAGAAAATTAAAGGAGACATACAGTCAAGGATTAAACGAGTTTATTCTAGATTTTGCGATAACTTTGCTGGAATGGTATTCTGGAACAATGCGTCTTATGGCAGAAGCTAAATTCGTTAATGTGAAGTTACGGCGATGATTTTACTGTAGCGAGAGGAAGAGCTTTCGCGATGGCGAATGCGCGTTGTACACGATGAGTAGGGAGGTGTCATTGACAGGAAAGGTTGCGATACATGTGCGAAGAGAGAGTTGGTAGAAAGGATAAGCGGTAGTTCGGAGATTAGTGGCGTTCGATTGCAGGATCGGCGAGTTGGGATAAACTCGAGTTGGCCGAGTAAATCATGGATTTCGTTTGACTTCTGTCTCTCTCTTTCCCTCTCGTATACTATTCTCTTTGTACTAGCTTTCTATCTATTTTCTAGTGAACGATTCTGTTCATTTTTCGACGGTCCAGCGCCGATACCCACGATAGATGTCTTCCTCGTCCGCGCTGACGTTTTTCAGATCCTCCCGCCGCTTCGTCTCCTCCTTTCCGTTTCCGTTTCCGTTTTCGGAGAGGACGTTTCTGCCGCAAGTTTCCGCAGCCAGAAGCAGCCCGACCATCATCCACGTGATCATTCCTCACATCTCTGGAACGACAGAAATGGGGTCACGCGTTACTTACATAAGTGACCTCGACAGGACATTATAGAGAACGCCAATTACTCGGAGGGCGAGAAGCATTAGGGCGATAGTCGACGGGAGAAAGGCGACTGGACGCGAATTTTAATTCTGATCGATCGTGCCACGACGCGGGTATCGCGTCCCTCGGGAGAGAGGTGGCAAAATGGATCTACAGTTACGAATATTCGCATTTTCGTCGCGCATTTGACGTGAAATGTGGCTATCTGATTCTTTTTTTCCCTCTCACGCTGACATTGGACATGATCTTTATAACGGAAGAGCAAAGCTGGGAATTGAATGATTTAAAGGCGAGAAATGTGGAATTTATTGCTGTTTTCGGCAATAGGTGTACATTTTGCACTTTTTGAACTGCGGTAGACCCCTCGGGATACTTTTACTTCAAGTGTAAGGAACAAAAGTTAATTTCGACTTACACACACTATCAAACTTGAGAAGTTCATCATGGCTTCAGTTTACGGTACAGTAAAGTTTTGTGGATCTTTGTAAAGACTTAATCGCAAATTTTAGTTTCTCTTATTTTATTGAATTTTATTGAACGCCAAGTACACAATTATACATAATCAAGGAAATTAATTTAATTAAAATTGTTGTACACCGTTGTATTAACGTTATATTTTAATAAAAAATATTTTTGCCCAGATATAGTGTTAGTAAGCAAGCAGGTTGGACTGCAGCGATGTGCACGTATTTTCCACAAATAAATCGACTGCATTTCCGGCATTTTAGACCTGAATTGCTGGTTCACACAATTTACAGCGCTCCGTTTTCCAGCTCGCAAGCCATGATCGCATCGTGCAATCAGCACGCGCGTTCCGTGCGCTCCGCTTTCGAATTCTTGAACGATTGTTTAGAATAGATTTGCAAAAGAATGAGCATCCTGCGTTCTTGGAATGCCCGAAGGCAATTCGCGAGATCTCGAAACGTCCGCCTAACGATACGACGGTTTTCTTCGTCAAGAACCAATACTCGCGTGCTACATGTACACGAGCGTATCGGAAGCTTGAGAAACGGGGGACTAAAATTCGGGAGGGTAAAATTCTTCTTGTTACGAGATTCAATTGAATTCCCGGTCACCGTCCGTAAAAATATAGTCAGAAAATTCGATATAACGAAAATCAGGTATGACAAATTTAATTTTAAGGTTCGACGGAGAGTTCACGTTGTAAAGTGATTTTGCTGTAGTTACTCGAGCGCCGCGGTTACTCGGAAAACGGTTCTTTCGAAACTATCGCGGGCTTCGGCAAGAATCGAAGGGACGGCATGGGAGGAGCAAGAGAGACGGTAGCTTTATCATCGACCCGTTCCGGACGTCCTCGTCCCCGTAATACCTCGAGCCACCACCGTCGAGCACTTACGGAGATGAGTGGCCGTGTAAGAAACACGATAAAACCGTGGGAGGCATCGTACAAATTTCTCCACCGTGCGAATTACGGGATTCGGAAGGAAGGAAGGATACGTTCCGTCACGTTTCACCCTCGCTACTCTTCCTCGCGCGTACATGAATACGCACATATATGTATACGGGCGGGCGGACGCACACGTGCGAAGAGCCCAGGGTAACCTGCACGGGTCGTGAGCGTCCATATTTAATAAAGCAACGCGTCCTCACCCGCCAACCGCATACTTTTTCGCTCCCGAGTAATGCCTTTTTCCATCTTATAGTATGAGCGTTTCCACGTTACCGGCGCGACCTCGCACTTTCGGCATTTACTTTAAACCTTGCCATCCGAGCTTTATTCGTCCGCTCTACCTTCACGCCTTCACTTTCGCACGCGTTTTCAGACCGGATAGAATCGTGATTGCCTGGTTACCTAGCATCGTACGATCATTTGTGAAATCTTCTAAATCCAACATTTTACAAGAAAGAATCTCGTTAGGTTAATCGCTGGGTTTTTAACGTTCGTTACGTTTTTATAACAGCCAATTACTAGATAGATATGAATTTATTGTTCCTTTCGGGGTTACAATCTACAAATCAGGAACCCAGACCGGACGAAAATATCGGTTCGGTTACGGTTTCGGTTTTCTAGCTAACAAAAGTACTGGTATTTTGTAAATTACATTTTTTTTATTCCGGTTTATTAAAATTCTCTTATTGAAATTTTTATTAAGTTAAATTATTTATATGCATACTGCGTTTTTTTTGTGTGGATATGTACTTATAAGTTATAAATCTTAATTTTTGATACATATGTTTTTATTTTACATTACATACATGAAAGAAGGTTCGTTGATTTTTAAGAGAGAAATTTTACTGGATGGAACTGCAAATGGAAAAATTCGTTTTCCCTTCATAAGAGGCGATGTTATACAATTCGTATGTTTTCGCGCAGTAAGCATATTTCTCCAGTATGTATCCCTCACGGTCGGAAATATATTATGTTTATCGTACGGTTACTCCCGTATCGTAGCGTTCGTTGGTCTGAGTCCCTTTCCAGCACTTTAACCCACGTTCCACCCTCATTCTGCCCTCCCGAACGCCTTCGTGGCACGATACAGGCTAGGATTACCGCGAAACTCGGTGAAACGTCTCCAACTCTCATCGAATAAATAACAGGAGAAATCCGGTCGACTCTCGACCCGGAACGTCGTATTCTCTCGAAAAGAGAACGTCGCAATGTCAGTCGTTTTTGCAGAAAGATAGAAAAGCCGCACGCGGTCGGACGCGCGGATAAACAATAGATGTTGAAGCGCTTTGACGAATTCGTGGTGATGCGCTTGCTGGTGCGAAATTCGCCAGTACTAACATGCAAACATACTTTGTGATTTACCCCCCTTTCCCTTTGTTTTCTGCTGGTCCGCGTCGCAAGCGCGGACCAGTTAGGGTTGCCATCCTAAACAGATATATAACGATAAAGATAAATTAACATTGGCAAAAGGCAAATTGTACAGTGACGCGTTGTATATATGATAAAGTCACACTATCTGCTGTTGGATTTATATATTGTATAGATTGCATCCATGCACGCGAAAAAAAAATTTAAAAAAATTTGACTTACACCACTATGACTTTTACCCCTTCATATATAGTACATTGTATATGTGTATATAAAATGTGTCAAGGACTACGCTCGCCATCGAAACTACGTATGGAAATTCACTCGGTTTTGTGACGCTTTTGGATTAAAGAGGACCTGTCGGATATCACTTATGTTAGTGCTCGCACTGTTTGGCACAAATATTATCATAACATGTTAAAAGGGTACAAAATTTAACACCGGATTACTATCGATCTGTTTTTCTTTAATTTGCGGCGTGTTTGCGCGGTGCTGCGTAAATCTATTCATTCGTTGAGCCTATACGCTCACATTCGAAACTGCAACAGGAATTTGGAGGCGGCATGAGTTTACAATTATCCAGATCCGTTGCTACGCGAATGTTTAGAAAACATATCGAAAATGCGCGCCGGCTATTATCCTCTGTTAATAGAGAAAACGCGGATATATAACTTTAGTCGGTCTGGTAATCTGAAAATTCGATCGTATCCAAACGGCTTTGCTTGTCGCGCTTAAATCGGTGAATAATTTAAATACCGTTCTTGTGCGCATATATATTATCGACCCGGTAATTACGTTTTCGCTCGGTTCCGTCCTTTCGTGTTTCTTGCACGCAAAACTTTATCCACATTACATTTATTCAGCGATAATTGAAACCGCCCATTTGTTTCTCGCATATTACGCTATTACACTAGAAATGTTCATTTTATATGAAAAAGTATATCTACATATTTTCAATAGAAATTAAGTACATTTCACTATATATAAAATAATTTTAGCTACATTCTGTATATTTTTGTAAAATAGAAAGCGTTGCATAAACCCATTTCGATATTAATTAGGTATCTAAAAATTTTAACATGGAAATTATTAAAAATTATAATTCTAAATGTACATAACACTTTTAACCATTAATTATCGGTAGTTTACGCCATTTGTTTGATCGCGCGCGTTTTATCGCTTGAATTTAAATTCATTCTTGTAAGAGGGCTTATGTCTCACGCTCTCTTGGCCTGCTGATGTTCCCATATCCTTGCTACTTCCACTTTTGAATACTCTCGAGTTTGAACTCTCTTAACGGAGTTGTTAATTATACACTTACTAACTTTGCTTTTATCCATGCTCCACTTATTCGTGAAGTTTGGTGCTCGGCGATGTATATAATGCACTGTATTTTTCTTCCTTCTTCGTTTCGCGACATCGCGAAGGAACATAACTTTGTGGCAAAATGGCGTTTTTATGTTGTATCGTTCCGTAAGAGCCCGCCGGAGTTTATCTTTTCGACGTTGCTTTGCTTCGTTTTAATTAGTTCGAGCACTCGATGGAAAATTGTGCAAAGTGTACGTTAGGTAGACTTCGTGCAATATGCAATACACTTGATTCATCTAAGCGGTACACTTTAATTAGGAATCATAAACTGTCCAACATCTCGTTTGCTGAAAGTAATGCCGTTGAAATAATGAGAGATTTATGTTTGCTTTAAACGGCGTATTTCAAACTCGTTGCTCGATCTTTTACTGCTCAATTCTCCAAGTTTTAATTATTCAGAATAGACGCGGAAGTGAGTGATTTTACGGAATCTTTTGACGCTATAATGTGAATTAACAGCTTTGTAAATATGTATACGGATTCCTCGGTTGATGTGTTTCCGCGCATCGCTTAGAATCCTTGCATAAGTTTTCTCCGTTTATGCAAAATAACTATGCATCAAGATAAGAAAACCATTTTATGTAAAATGGCTCGCGTGGAAATACACGTCACGAAACACCTGTCGCGCGTAAAACTTTTTCGCGAGTTTGGCACAGCACCGGGTGACAAAGCCCTGCCATTTATTGGCCACGTCTGACAATGCGAATACCTTTTCTCTCTTATATCGACATACAATGGTATTATACCGTCTGATATATATCAGCCATATTTTCACGGTTGTGATTCACGCTTTATATATATATATATATATATATATATATATATATATATAAATAATGTTTTATATATATGTAAAACAGGATATTGTTTAGGATTGGAGTAATTAGCTCTCTATACGAAATGAATTGCTTATAGAGTTTCTATCGGTCAAATTGCTGATTATCGTGCGCTAATAATTTCAGTTAGGCCCGTAAACGGGACGTTGATGGAGTAGTTATATTGCCGTGCGATATGCGTGGCTTTTGATCGAGTATAAACGCATTTGGGGTATCGGATTACGAAGGAAGCCCTATCAATTCTAGAAAGCGCAGCTTCCATTCTACATGAACAGAGTTCTAAACGGCTTAAAACTCATAATACCGCACATTATATAATCCAACAAATTATTGGAGAATAAATAAATCGGAAGCACAGAAATAAATAAAAGCGATTGTGTTAATCCCCGTTACATGGTTACGTCCATTGACTCTCAAGCTGTCGGGCAAATCCTCATCAAACAATCATCACGTGTATTTAATTACCAGTGAAACCAATTAAAATAGATCAATCGGCGAAATGACGTTTTATCTCATCTCGCGCAAAAGCTATCGGCGGGGAATACTTTTTTTTTTCGTAAAAACAAATGCCAATTTAATTCCGCATCAATCATAGTGCGGCTCTCACGTCCTCGAACTCCGATTAGCTTAAAGGGGAACTATTTCCCAAGAGACAATTTTTGAAAGATGCTTTTTTGAGAAGCACTCGAAAATTGTGTTCTATGAATAAACAGTTAAAAAGTCCGAATAAAGTTAATTTACAATTTTAATAATAATTAATATTCGAAAAGCAATTTGTAACACAAATTTATATATGTATATCATATATCAACAGAAGTTTTCAGAATTGTGACATGTAATTATTATCATTCTTAAAGAGTTTCTATTAATCTAAAGTCTGCTAATTAATTATATTATTCAAATTTGTATTCAAGCTATTCAAATTACAGTCTTTTATATTATTATTACATATCTATATATTTTGCTATATACGTAATATACATATATAAAAAAGAATTCAGAATGGTAAACTATATTATAGCAATAAACAAGAGTTTCGTTATAAAAACCTAATTTGATATATAGTTCATAGCAAAGGTTATACAGTAAGCAAAAAATAATAATGGTTTCGCGAAATCCGGCGCTGATTGAAATTGGAAAGTAGTTGTCAGACCCTGATCATGCAGTTCAGAATTAATTACTTCGATTATAGAGGGTGTCTGTCATCGCGAGAGCATTTCTTGCGGCGGGCTCGCCCCCGGGAGGAAAGCCACGACACGACCTTATCTACCCCGAAAGGTCCAACGTTCGATCCATTGACTCGTCGAGACCCTAATACGACGCACGGAACTGACGTCGGCCGATAGGTCGCCCGTGTCCTAGAATTGGGCTCTGATCAACATCCCGGTATGTACATCTACCCGAGACGGACTATCTCTGTTGGTAGACGGCACATACGCAAACGGCAGGCACCCGCTGTCGACGAGACGACGCTTTAAATCGGCCACATTCGTTTTCGACGTTATGTCCCACAATTCCTCTCGCAATTCCTAATCCGAATATCGAGCTCACTGTCGAGCTTTCTCGTTGAAGGGCGTTTTTCATGATTTTCACATACCTACATTTATTCAGAACGCGTTTAAATTAAAAATTAGAGCACAATTTTTTAAAAATTAATATTGCAAGAACAGTTTTAAAAGAATAAAAATTCATTATTTATTAGTATGGCTTTCATATCTTTTACCCTTAGCATTCTGTCTGATGACAGTCTTTTTTAATATGTTCTAGACAAAGTTCTACAGGTTTTATTGAGTTATCTGAAATTTTTTCTTGTTTGCATCGATTGAGTTTGTTTGTCTGTTTATATCAGGGTTTATTGAGCTCATTTGTTGAACAGTTTGATGTATCTAAGAATGTATTTGCTAAAGTAACTTTTTTTTGTATGGTTTTCTCACGTTTTTCCACCTACTCTTTGTTACGATTTGTCAATGCTTCCAACAACATTAAGCGTTCCATTAAAATTTTAAAAATATCTGAATTACTGCGGCATAAATTACATAAAACAATTATTTCTGATCTTAATGAATAAGTTTTATCAAATCTGATTTTGCAAAGGTTTCCAATTGGTTCACTTTGCCTCAAAATCAAAGGATAGTGAAGCTAATGAAATTAAATTGTCATAAGTAACAGTCAGCATTTAACAAATTTATTAAATCACTTTTTCTCTTCATCAGAGTATCGGTCTTTATAATTCTATAAATTTAGCTGTCATGAAAGTATAAATCTTGATTAATAAAAGGGATCTTTCTATCCACGCAATATGGTCAGGCTTTCGAAAAAAAATCCGCCGAAGGGAAAGCAAATTTGTAATAGCTTTGTAATTAAATTACGAAATGGATTGCCGACGATCCCCTCGGTTGGTGGCGTTACGGCCGTTTTGTGCTTCGTTCATCTCCCTGTTCGAGCTTTTACATTCGCGTTACATGAGTCCCGCGATATCCGGAGGGCATGGGCGCGAGAGCGCCAGAAGATCTCCATTATATTCTCGATAACCGCGCGAGTAGCGTATCTGGTGTTACCGTTTATCCAATTTTTAGGATTAAGCGGGTTGGAAAACAGGACAGGATTGACGTTAAAACCGATTCTTTTTAGATCGGCCCTTAAAATCGCGGTGGGACGACGCAGTTCGGTTACGCGCCTCGTTTAGAGCGAACTATCAGGATCGTTTTTCTTGTTTTGTGTTCCCTGTTCCCGTAGTCTGGTAGCGCGTATCGGTCAAGTGCTGCAATAAAGGGAATTTGCCGGTGTGTGCCAAGCATTAACGATAGAGAGACGCGGGCCGACGCGAATTCGCGCAGTCGCCGCCACCGCGGTTGCCTGACGCCGTGACCGTTTCCACGGCTGTTTCGCGGCGGTCCACCAGAATCTGTGACCGGGGGCAGCTATAATTTCGTAAGTTAAGGTCCCGAGGATCGAGGTTTGGGATCGTGCCGGGCACGACAACTTCGGCCGATGTCGCCGAGGTTAGGCGAGGAGGACACTTTCGGCGGTAAACTTCGCTCGTATATTACGCGAACTCCGCGGTAATTGATTTTGCACAATCGCGTTAAACTGAAAGTGGGTTTCAGGCACCACCACCGCGCGATATCCTCTCAGCAACCGTGGATGGCTGCGACGTTACGCTCATTACTATTATACTCGTCCCTTTTTCGCCAAATCCAGACGATACCAACTTTTTCCGATAATTATCGTCGTTTTGGTTCGCGCAAACTGCAGGACTATGTCGTGCGTTGATACTGTCATAAGCATCGTGTTTACGATGATAGTTACTACGGCCGAATACCGTGCAACTAACTATGGGCGAGTAATGGCAAACCTGTGCACTCTGTAAATTACTTTTGGCGTAACAGATACCTGCCCCGTCGACGTTCGGCTTTTTGTTTAATTTACAGTGCCCCCCAAGTTCATAATTGCGAGCATTAATCTTTCATCGCCGATATCGCGCTTTTTGCAGATTGCTCCGACCTAACAAAGGGCACAAAACGGGCGCAAGTTTTGCCTTTCCTCGGTTCACGTCGCTCTTTATTTTTTCAGTCAGCGTGAGATAGCGCGAGTAGATCGATAATTACCGTCCTTAGTGATGCGATGACACTTAACCGTTATTTCCATAAAAATACAAAGACCGAGTTGAAAAGCTACACTCGAAATACTCGTTGGTAGTAAATTAATCGGTGTGCGCGACGTACATCTTTATTCATTATATTTGACTAGCCATAAAATACAATTTATTGCCTCGTTCTTTCGGAGCTATCGCAGACTCGGTCGAGAATCGATTTGAAATTTTATTACGGACTCGATGTACATAACTATTCGTTGTATAACTTGTATAACTAAGTGAGATTATTCGAAGCACGCTCTTATTAAGATGCGTAAATATATTATAGAATTTATATTTTGTGTTATAGTGCTTTCTATCCTCTATTTTCCGAGAGAAACCATTTATTTTACCGTAAATTTCCTTATTCTTCGGACGAAGGCAGCCTCGATCGATCGAAGCAAGGAGCACTTTAGCATTTTGATTCTTCCGCCTTTTGTGCGGTCCTGTTCAAAGGAGTGACAGCATTGAGAATCGATACGACGTCTCGTTTGTAGCTTTTAGCGTGTTTAGTTCTTTGCTTCTCGCGTTTGTAAAAAGAAGTGATAAAAAGAAAATAAAAACAATAGAAAGAAAGCAACAAAGAAGAAATAGACAAACAATCTCTCCACATTTATTTCAATTCGCAAACTGATTTACGTGATTTCGATCGACCGAAGGCGAAGAGAGTATTCTTCCTAAAGGGATAGTTCGAGGGGTTTACCGCACTCGGCAATAGGTATACAATTATATATATATATATATATATATATATATATATATATAATTTTTTGAAGATTTTTTAAAAGTTGAAGATAAAATAACAGAAATTCTTGCTAAACTCTTTGCAAGTTTTCCACAAATACTTTCACATTGGAATAAAATCCTCTTTTTGTCGAACAAACGTTCGCAATTGTACCCATCTCAATTTTAAACTTTCTGGAGCTTATAAAAAGATTGGAGATGTGCTATGCCAGAGGAGTGGATCGTAATCCACTTCGGCTTTTCATTACAAGCCTGTTAAAACCTCGCTTTCGCACTCACCCTCGGGATTCTTTTGTAAGGGCCGTATATTATATGACATACCGCATTTAAATGTAAAATTTAAATTTTTCGTACTTAACAATGGTTTTTAATTTACGGTAATTAACGATGATTGTAAAAAAAAAAACAATTTCTTTGTCAATTTTGTCTCTGTTGTTAAATGAAGGTTTTTTTAGTTTATTGAACACGATCACGTTGAGTTGTTATTCTCGAACTCTGTATTTCTTTTTGCTAGACTCGGATTGTCGTTTTATCGCCAATTGAATGTCCGGTATTCGATTTTAAAATTTAATTATGGATCTGGTGCTAGTTGGCATTTATTCGCATTCGTTCTCGCATGTTTTTTTCTTTCTTTGAAAGGCCGATATATTGAACAATAGGACCGATCTATTTTTGTAAACAAAGTGTTTGCTTTTTCAAGCGACGAATTTATGTAACGATAATAACTGTATACTGGTGAGAAGTAATTAACGTATCAATATCGTCATTGTTTCGTCGACGTAAAATCATTTGTTTATTCAACATTCGATACTAAATCGTTGTCATTCTCGCATTTCGGATTGTCTTTTCCTCATAAAAGATTGGAAATGTCATTTTGCCTCGGTGGAATGCAATCTATTTTGAAATTTAATTACGAATCTGTTACAACTTCGCTTTCGCTGCCACGAGCATTTTCCGAAAGTACGGTATATTGCAGCTATTTTTACAGACACCATGTTAATATCAATAATAATTGTCAACATAAAATCGAAATTTTTTTTCTCGTTAGACAAACGCGTTGGATTTATATCATTTTTAATATTAAATTTTTCATTGTTTATAGAAGATTGAAAATATTGTTTTGTACCGGAGTTGGTTGGCGATTCATTACGTAATTTAATTATGAGTTACTGGCTCGCTTTAAAAGGCTTTTGTTACCCCTGTAATAGAACCTGTAAATAAATGAGCTAAGTTTCCCATACTATTTCGTTATACGCGCGACTTTTTATTTTTGTCGATCAAAATCTTTCATCGCTCGTCGTCTAGCAACGTCGTTGTTGAATTATCACTATTCTTTTTTTGTCACCTTCCTGTTACTTGTATAAAGGATTGAAAATACCGTTCTGCGGCGGCGCGCAGCACCGTTAAAGCCGAGGAAAATTTATCGCAACTACAAGTCGCAGGTCGCAGTACAGCCATCTCAGCCGGTGTGCCAGGAGTGTTACTTTATTTTACGTAGGTGCGCGTGTAAGTAGGTTCCTTGCACACGTATATAAGACGCGTGTAGACGCCAACAGCGAATGTCGCGGCCACGGAGTCCCCATAAATTCGGCCGTGGGATTTCGCCAGACCCGGGGAAAAGGGATCGCTCCTCTTACCGATGGTAGCCTTAGCGAAATTATGTTATTTGATTTAGAGGACTGATAGTCGGCTGGGGAGATCGGCTGCGCCGCCGCTGGCCGGAAGTCGATGAAGTAAATTAAACGGGCGGCAAGACGAGAGAGAGAGAGTAAATGCGCGATAACCGTGGTTGTTTCGGAGAGTTCCCTCTCTCCCTTACCTCACCCCACCCTCTCTCTCACGCCTCAATAATTCCGTCGGGGGAAATGGGAAAGAAAAAGGACGAGTTCTCTGAGCCGATAATTTGAGCACGGTAGTAGATCCAGGAAAGAGGGAACCGAGGATTCAGGAGAGGAGACTATAGGAGAAGGCGCTGATATCATCTCGAGAACGTCTCACCGACGCTTTTAATTGTTTGCGGAAATGAAGGTCCGCCTGCTTCTGTATTCCTCGCACTTGTATTTATATGTAGAACCGAAGGAGGCAGAGTACAGATTGCTTTTTCAGTTTTAGAAGTTTATTGACCGCGCGATATAATTTTTTCTCGAGCATCTTTTTTCTTTTGCAACTTTTATAATTATCGAGAACTTCGTTTACACGCGCCAGGTCACGCGACTAAAATAAAGAGAGGGATGAGGAATAGGGGGAGGGGAGGGGGAGAGGGAATACGGATTTGTCTTTTGCGATTTATTCTCGAAGGATAAAACTTGCCGGACGAACTTTCGAATAACTTACGGTCGTCCTCGATAAAATATGCTTTCTGGAGATGAAATATGCGCTGGAAATTCGCTGCTTACTCCCCCCCCCTCCCTCTCTCTCTCAGCAACGAAACGTCTGAAACTTATATTTCCTTACGAGCTTTTTATGAATGCTACAACATTGACCAGATCGGCGACATCGTTGACCCACGTCTGATCAGAGGAAAAAGAGCGTGCGGAATAACGGAGAAGCGTCTCGCGGAAACCGACGCTTTACGAGCGTGTCAGCAATTTCGCTATCGACGTGAAACCGCGAAAATGCATTTGTGATGCTATACACGCTACAAACGCCCGCGTGACGTGTTCGCGATCGTCAAAGTACCGCGTTAGGAAAACGGAGTTGAGCATAGGAAGAGAGTATGAGGGGGCAGATTGCCTTTGACGCGAGCAATAAAGTAACATTGTATGCCTCGCGGCGCGGTGAACTCCCCTTTCTACAACTTGTGTCTGGATCTCGTCACAACTTACACGTGAGGATGGATGAAACAGAGCTAACCGCGTCTATGTGCACACGTTAATATAATGCACCGTACAGGGTGCAACTTATCGCGCCAAAACACACGTACGTATCCTCGCTCCTTCCTCGTTCCGTTCTCTTGTTCCCTGCGCACCGAACTAGTGAGCCAACCACCCCGACTATTATCTCGGGGATAACTTAAGAGGTAATCGGATGTAGCTGTAATTTTAGGAACGCTTTTTGGAAACTGATAATTAGCCGATAATCTCTTTCCAAGAAAACTTTGGTCACGGTCTGGCGGCCACTTAATTGTGTACTCTGCTATTTGTAATCCGCGTTTCCAACCTTTTACAACCCTGTAACTCGCTCGTTCTCCTCACATTCCTTATCGTCTCTTTTTGCACCCTAACGCGCTCTATTCACGATCAACCTTTGTTTCTACTCGCCGACCAAGTTGGTATAGAATCTGGAGTTATTGTTCTCCATTACTTGAATAAATATTCCTAATTTCACATTTGTAAACCCAGAGTATAGTCTTGTGTAAAATATTTTCAACTTTATATATCTTTCGTTGAGCGTTAAGAACGTTGTGTAACTGTGATCCTAGTTTGTTTAATTTTCTGAGTCTGCGAAACGCTTCGGTGCGGATCGCGCAAGCCGTAGGAGGCGGAGCACTTATCGTGGCGTGGATTTTTCTCTTGTTCTTTTTTGCTCCGAGCACGTAGAGGTCTGTAGAAGAGCGTAGTTACTTTACCCTTATATAAATGCTAATACAAATGTTGTATATCGCCTTCCTTCCGGACGCAGACGATGTATCTTTGGTAAAATTACAATCCCGCTACGGTCTCTTTGTTCGCAGGAACTCATATAGAAAATTTTCCGCGGAGGATTTGCGTGCGAGGAATTTGTTACTCTGCGTCTGTGATGACAAGTCGATGATATACCGGATAAAATCAAATTTTCATGCAACCTCCCGGTACGTGCTTTGAAAAATGTCGGCATCGCTCCCCTACGTTTTAAGCTCGATATGCCTCGTGTCGCCACGACGACGCCGCGACGCCGACGTTGATTCCAGAATGACGCTGAAAAATATGTTGACTTGTCCCTATAGCTATGTGGAATTTGCCTTCGCCGCGTTTACCCCCGTCTTTTTATCCCGTTCGCTTCTGCTCGCGACACCTCTCTCTTCCGTCGGATCTCGCTCCGTTCGGATTTCGCTTCCGAGCCACTCGCGCGGGTGGAATCTTGCCGGCGCGCCCATATAAATGCTAATAATGTTATACATCGACGTGGTATACGACCTGACTCGAAGAAGTTCTACAAATTTTGAGTCGGATGTAATCCATCTCACGGTATTGCGCGCGGTAATATGATCTGTGAAGATTGATCGGTCCCCCCGACCTTCCGGGATGGTTCCATCTGGCTTTAATTAACGGAAAGGATAGAAGAGAGAGAGAGAGAATGCGATCTCGGAACTCTGATTCAGCTTAAATGAGGATATTTAAACGAGCGAAAAATTAGAAATCAAGATATATTACGCAATTTTACTGGAATTATTAAGAGAAGAAAACAGACAGTTAAAAATGCCTCGTCAATGTGCCATTAAAATTAAAGACTTAAAAATAAATGCTCTGTATTTTTTATACAATTACAACAGAAGTGGTCGCTTTGGAAAATCCTGAAAAATGGGTCGGACGAATTTCGAAGTCATACCCTTCAAGTACATCGACAGCGCTGCCAAAGTCGCCATTTCAAACGCCAATTTCAAAGTAAAATAGAAAAACTTTTTTCGAATTATACGGAACAATTGGCGCACGTCGAGCAATTAAACGCGTTTAAATGAATGAAATACATTAAATCAGATTTAGTTTCTCAAGCGTTAATATATCGATAGTAATATATATTGGTCTAGGATTTTTGTTTTTTTTTGCTTTTTTTATCACGGTTGGTTGAACTTTTTCCGAGCGTTTTAGCGTGAAAGCTATCGTTAAGCATGATTCGCGACGTATACGCGATGCCGCACGATCGGTCGATTCTATGCCAACCGCGTGTTGGATTTCGCACCAAATGCGCTGGCTTAGGCGGTACGCATGCATCCATTACCAGCCTCCATGATCCCCATCGATGGTCCAGGCTTGAAAAATGACCGGCGATAAAATTTCCCAAGCGTAAAGCGATAGTGCAAAAAAAAGAAGGAAAGAGAAAAAGGAAAAAGAAGAAAGAAACGTGCATCACAAGTAATCGTAGTGATGGTTCAGTTAAAAATCTTGTTCGAAAAATTTCTCCTCGAAAATTTTCTTCCACCAACTTTCCTCGGCATGTTTGGTATGCTAGATAGACGAGACGTATCGATCTCTCTATTTTTGATTTGGTTGAAGAGATTCGTCGAGGTCGAGCCTCGAATCCTCACGCCTCTCTCACGTAGCTCCATTTTCTTTACTTTATATATAGCATTATATATAGCATTTGTTCCCACGGAGAAACTAATTTTGTTCTCCGAAATAATAGTACTTAAAACTACACCTATATATTAAAGCCAGCGTTTCCGCAGCATAATACGACTCGGCGTTGCGCATTGCTACTTACTTGGAATATCCCAAACGCTGTGCCGAGGTGTTCATTTGTCCGCACGACCGTCTTCACGATCATTACTCTCTCTAGCTTCTCTCTGTCTGTCCCCTTTTCTCTCTCTCTTTCTCTCTCTTTCTCTCTCTTTCTCTCTCTCTCTCTCTCTCTCTCTCTCTCTCTCTTTTTTCCACTTCTCTCACGAGCAATTTCTCTCCCCGTCTTTCATTTTTTTATCTTCGTTGATCCGTTTTCTTGGCACTCTCTCCCCTTTCCGCAGTCTCGAGTCCACTTTTCGCCACAAATACCGTATATTACTTGCTTTTAGCTATCGAGAGCAAAGAACCGCGTCATACCGTAGTGGTTTGCGCTATATGCTATGTCATAGACACGCATGTACAAGTGCACGCGCGCGCGCGCACTTATGCTTGGCTCGCCGCAAATCTCCCGCGGATCTCATCCACGGCGAAATGGTACGGCTCTCCTCTCTCCGCAGAGTAAGCGTGTCGCAGGTTCGACCCACTTTGGAAGGCGCAATTTCTCGCGGTTCGACCTCGTTACCTTGCCTGCTCGGTCAATCGATAATTCCGATCTCGTTGACCGGTAGCGCACCGATATCGTTAACACATTCTGCTACGATTTCGCTGAGGATGTCACGCGTGCCGATCGTCGCGACGTCGGGTTTTCTCTAGTACCACTACTGTTTCTGGACGTCATGCTCGATTTTGGAATAAGCTTCAGTCAGCTAATAACGACGTGGCGCACGTAGACCTCGAGGCCGATCATGACAGTCCCTTCTCCGCACTTCCAGACTGCGCTGTTGCGTGCCGCGCTCGTGCCACGCTCGTGCTACTGACTGATCGAATTACCCCGAGCGAAGACACGACCTCATGCGTGATCGGGGATGCTGGTCGGGACGCGAGAGGACCATGTGTCGCGCGCGCTGATGATGCAGATGCTGTGTGTGCGTTCCAAAACACGCAGAAGGGTACACGTTCGTGCGAACGAGCGTGTTTTCGTATGCGTTCTCGAATGCACGCAAGCACCGCGTCGACGCGTTCCGTGCGTCGTCGATGGAGGCTGCAGGCCGCCCGCGGTCCAGGCTGCCACGCAGTATACTGAGCGGTGGTGCCGAGAGCCCGGGAGAACCCGCGGGAGCCTGTTCGTGGGTGAACGAAGCTCTCCGAAAATCTGCGAAGATCCTCGATTCGATACACTCGGGGTCGCGCCACCAGCGCACTGAAGGACACGGATGGACCACCGGGACTACCTGTCGGACCAACAGCATCACCACCACCGAGAGAGAAACGCGAAATCTCTCGCTTCTCTTGAATGGACTCGTTCGCGCCTCACGCGTCGATAAGATTGGCGCAATCGCTTTTTTTCCTTTTGCCCTCGTTTCTTTTCTTTTTTATCTTTTTCTCTTATCTTTGCTAATCGTAACAAGTATCGTACAAGCTGATCGTACTGATGGTAACGTGTTACCATTTCTAAAGAAATAGAAAATTAAAGGCAGATCGACTCGATCGCTGTTCGAATATATATACGAGGGAGAACTTACCAAATTGACGATCCCTCTAAATTCGAAATCACGAGGATTATGCTGTCCAATGTCGTCGTAACACCACGGTCACGGGGCATTAAACTCGCATTGAAACAGCGGTGCATCGATTTTGGATTATGGATGTTGCACGGTGAATACTTTGCAATGGGCGACACGCCGCGGAAAAACTCTCGTAGAAAGGAGAGCATCGTCCGTAAATAAAATATTTCATAAGCCGCGCTTATCAACTGCATACGTGCGAACAATTCGCGAAACATTCTCACTGGACAAACGTTATTGTATTTATTCTACGATAGGGAAGGATGATCCTTATATATATGGAGTATTATCCGTAACATTGCGTCCCAAATTATTCTACATCTTCTCGATATTTCGTATTTGGTATTACGTCTAGCATCAACATCAGATTATCAGTGTCTTACATAAATATATATAGTTAACATTTCTTATACAATCTTCTTGCTTATATTACTCGCGCGCACACACACACACACACACACACAAATGCATTAAAATATTCTATAAATATTTTTTTTTTACGTTTTTCGTACGGAAAACCCAATATTTTTACACCCATCCCGTTTCTTTTGTTCCGTTATTTTTTAATATTACAAAGGGGGTATACCATATTTCTAGACGGGTCGAGTTGGGGTTAAATTCGGCGGATATGGTCATATTTGTAATCTACGATCTCTTTACTTTTATGATTTCGATTTCGTGTCACTATCGTGAACCAGATCTTTTCGTCGATCGGCGTGACTTCCAGCAATTTCAGTAGCAGCAATCGGGAGAAGCGTCGTTGTTACGGAATACAATCTGGAAATATGGATTCGGGATGCTGACTCGCATATCGGCTCTCCGAGATGGGAAACATTATCCAGAACGAGGTGAATCGATCAGAAAATTGGATGAAATTGTTGCCCGATAAATGTTAAAAATTATTCCATGCTTACTCAATTGGAAATGTATTGATTTGCTCCAATGTATCGAAGAGCCTTCAATTCTTTTGTTTTACTGATGTTAGCATTAATTCTAGAAGACGTTACTGATTTTGTAATGTCTTTTCTCTATTGTTTATGGAATAGAGATTTTTTTTTTATTAATGCCTGCGTATTTTAAGAATTTAATCGTATGAATCGCGAATATTGAGTAATATAATTGTATAATGTATACCATTAAATTTAATGGTATAAGATGTTAGGATAAAGTCGATGAAAAGTTAGTTCCAATAAAATTCACAGTAATAAAATTCTTTTCGCTTACGCCCTGACAGTTTGTACTCAATAAGGAAGAATTTTTCGCGCAACCCGTGTAAATCTTCCTTGGAATTCGTTGAATGCGAAGATATCTGAGATTTGTACAAGAGGTTGACGGGGATTAAACGTTACCCATTTTGATTAGATTCTTTTCGGATATTTATCGTGGTATAGTTTTTTTAGTTGTTTTTTCAAGTTTCGCAAGAATGGAACAGAGTGGTCGATTCCAACTATTTTGGTTCCGCGATGAACCTCCAGTCTTTTACTTCGCATAATGAACCTTATTCCAGGGATGGAGATTGTTAAAGATGCTTTATCTTTTTTTATTTTTTTTTACCGGTGGTACGGGTACTTGTCATCCGCGAGCGTTTTCTTAGCATAATTGCCGACATGAATTTTTAATGATAAGAAGGAAGAACTTTATAAAGAAGAATTTATTCTTCTGAAAAATGCATTTTAAGGATAAAAAAAAGTTATAAAAAATGCAGAGAGAGGAGAAATAATGTTTATATATAGATATCAAGAAAATGGAATAATATATTTGTATTACATGTCTTTGGCGGTGGTAACACGCGGAGGAGATGCAGTATTGATCGAAGGATTCACATTTTTTGGTAGACGTAACCCTCGCGCATCTCTGACCGCGTTTATATGCGGAAGAGTCCATCTGTGAAAGGGAGAGTGAAAGAAGGGGAGAAGAAGGAGCTTCGTGGTGTTTATCGCACGAGATGGGCGATGTGGTTACTTTGCGAATCGAACAGTTTTGAATCGCCGATGCGAGCCGAATTAGCCCGAGCACCCTCGAGCGTGCTTGGCGATCGATTCGAAATAAACCAGAGGTTTCGCACTGTCGACCTTCCGCCAACCTTCTCCTCCCTCCCCCTCTCTCTCTCTCTTTCTCTCCTGAAAGATCCGTAGTTTCCTCCCATGAGATTGGTGTATCGTCCCATATTTAATCAAGAGCATCGCGCCAACCTGATACAAAGTCCAAGCTCGCGTCTAATTCGGAAACTGACATTACGCGTGGACTGCTCCGGGATTTCTGAAATTGGCCACGTGAGAGCCAAGATAGAGATACAAATTCAAGCAGGAGATTATGCATAAAGAGAGTTTTGCCGGTTTTGCGAAATGTCTGCTTGCTAGTCTCTCTTTCACGATTAGAAGAATTAATTATTTTTATTGTAAGTTTTCAAGCAACTTTTCATTAACTTTTGCGAAGTTTTAGAACCGTCTTCATTCTGTTTAAGATGTGATTAAGAGCTACTCTTTTTATTAAGATTCTCTGTTCACTTCTCTCTCTCTCTCTCTCTCTCTCTCTCTCTCTCTCTCTTTTTTTTTCTCTCTCTGCACGAGTTTCATGTCCAATAAACTTTTGATGACTTCTTGATTGTTGAAAAAGAGTTCATGTGGAGATCCTAGATTCATCTTTCAGAGAAACTGGTAAAGAGATCGACTATTGTTGTTTTTCTCCTTTTTACTCCTTTGTACAACCTCTCGTCGAGAGAGTAGATGTACTCTTTGACCTCACGGAGGTTGTGAGTCGTCTCGTTTGTTCAAGGGCTGCTTCTTATCCTCGCCTCACCGCACCGGGGCAAACTTTCCCTCGGGATGTCGAAACCGCTGTATGAATCGTGTCGACTATAATTACGGTGCTGAAAGTATTGGTTGGATTCTTTCGACGAAGTTCTTCGAACAACAGACATGTTGCTCTCTCCCACGGGACTATAAGTGCAAACGGTGTGTGTATATAAAGCTAGCGTCTCATTTTGCGGAAACTCACAAACTATTGAGAGTTCTGGGTTCCTTTTTAATAGTTCTAGAGTTCCTGATAGGTTAAACAAATAGTTTTGGCCATTAAAGCAAAAAAATAAAACACATCAGTACAAACTGAGACGCTAGGTTTACTCTTAGGTCTCTTAGGTCTCACTTTGTCCTACACGAGTTTTATTTATATCTTGTCAGATCTTGCGAAATCTATAGTTCTATAACAATGCTATAAAGAGCGTTTTACTCATTGATATTATTTACGATAATTTTATCGTTGCATTTTTAATACGCGTATATATCGATGCTATAGATTTATATTAATATTACTCGTAACGAACTTTCTCCGTGAATATTCGAATCTTCGATTTTAATATGTTTCCGATGTATCTTTGATTTATTTATCTCGGAATGAGCTACTTAGAACTATTCTGACTTAAAATCACTTTTTCAATTTTTTTGTTTTTTGAAAAAAAAAATTTTTTATTAGGATCTAGTAAGTGCGCACCTCAAAAATTTTTTAAATTTTTTTTTTGGAAATCAGCAGAGTGCCACCCTAAAAATTAAAAAAAATTTTTTTGAGACTTCTGACGGGAGTTCTGAAATCATACAACATTGCTAGTGCCAAAAACTCTTTGGAAGATGCTTCAATATGCTCAGAACTATATCTCAACTCGGTATGCTTATTACATTGTAATTTTGTCTTTAGTGCTTTATAATTAATTTTTTGTTTTTATATGACAGAACTTTTTATAGAACTGTTATAGAACTAGAGACAAAAGATATAGTGGTGGAACTCGTGTAGGACAAAGTGAGATGCGTAAACCTAGCGTCTCAGTTTGTACCGACGCGTTTTTTGGCTTTAATGGCCAGAACTATTTGTTTAAACTTATATCAGGAACTTTAGAACTATTGAAAAAGAAGTCAGAATTCCCTCAATAGTTTGTGAGTTTCCGTAAAATAAGACGCTAACTTCACACACGTGCAAACGTTTGTTTCCATCTCACGATCTACCAGATATACGTTGCAGAAACAATAGCAGCATATTGCGCTACTTTATAACGTCTGTTATATGCTACTTTTCTGCAGCAAAAATTTCCAGACTAGACAAGAGAATGGTGATCATTCTTACTTGACATTCTCAAGACGTGCAGTAAAATAGCTTGCTAGATCGTTGCAATAAAAATGGAAATTACAACAAAACTGAAGATAAAATTAATAGAGTTGAAATTATTCTTAATTTATATGTATATGTATATATAGATTTATCAATTTATGCCAGATTTGTCAACTTTATCGTCGCATATGTGATAACTGGTATTATCGTGATATGGTTGAGACGAACCAAAAAGGATGAGTTATCTTTCGTCGATATTTCTTTAATAAATGTACGGCTGATTCCTTGTAATAATTAGAACAATTTAGGCTATATCGGAATTTTCTAATTACATATCTTTATTTGTAACAACTGCGTAGTAGACAGTTGTAATTAAAATAAAGTTTTCATTCCTACCAATTGCTGCGTGGCAAGCTATTTCTGCAGTGTGCCGTTAACGTGGCGCTCTACTCGAAGGTAAGAGGTAGAGCTGTACCGGATGCTGGTAGTCTCAGATCTTCAATAAAACTCTATAAACGCGAACGATTATAGACCTATCCAAGTAGTGGTCGCAGGATTATAATTGACAATTTACTAGATGGCGTTCCTATTCTTTTTATAGCTCTTTGATCGTGCAAAGTGAGATATGAAAGTATGTCTTATCGCGACCAGTTTGTCAAACGGAATTTCATATTGAGATTAGGAACTCGCCGCGGCACTTGAAAGGATTATGTACACGCGTGCGTAATATGTCGATGAGGCATCACCTTTTCATTGTTTAAAAAAGTTTATAAAGGCTTATTTTGTAAAAAAAAAAAAAAAACATAATTAGTATTCGATGAGCCGAACAAAAGTAGCCGCAACCGTTGGGTGCTAAGAAATTTTTTTTAACATTTGTTCAAATAATTACGCGATGTAAATCCGGTATATATACATAGCGAAAATTTCTGATCCCGGTGGAAACGATCAATCATTATGCGGTAATTGTATATAATGATGAACTAAGAATATTCAATATTTTTAAAGTAGGCGATTCTATTTAATGTAAAACTTTTCGTTGCAATAAATAACGTTTCGTGCTTCCTATAATTACGCTATAATCTAACAGATAGAATTTTCGTGCAACGTATTAAATTAATTATTCTGATATATTCAAAATTTTCAAATACGTTAACAAAATAAATATAAGGATGTCACCTTGAAATTAAAAAAAATTTTTTTTAGGTAAATCAAGAAATACAATCGTTTCTTTTCTAACATAGCTTTATTTTTATCGATCTTAAACTTAAAAGCCAAACAAACGGAATCAATGACGGCGTGCATTTGCCTTCGCAGTGGTCAGTCGTTATCCGACATCCATAAATCAATTAATTTCAGCTAGTTTGATATGTGTTGGGACTAATTTAAATTCTTTTGGGAGCCTTTGGAATCGTCGCGACAGACCGGTAGAAGGTTGAAAGCTCGTCCACCCGATGTCGAGCGGCGTTTAATCGATTGGTGGGGACCGATCGGTGACTTACGGGAGCCTTGGGTGAAGCGTGCGGTGCCGCGAAAGAGACGGACGACGGACGAGGCGGGTGGTGGTGGGCAGGGGATGGAGGAAAGCAGCAGACGCCAACTTAAGTATTTTTGATCGAATTCCAAATGGCCGGTTCGTCGTCCGGTCGATCGGTCGGGAAGAATTCAAACCATGACGAGCAAATGGAATCGCTCGTTGGTCGATTGCAAAAGAAAGGGGGAGGATGAAGAGAAGGTGGAGGAACAGAATAGGATAGAAGGCGAAATAAGCGTCAGTGAAAACCGCGACGCAAAAAGCCGACCGCGACTCACATTGGTGCTAGAGCTAAGCGTCCCGGGGCTAATCGGTCCGCGGGGTCGATCGATGAACTCTTTAGATTCAAATTGTCATTTTTCTTTCTTTCGATAACGTTCATGACCGAATGATTCGCGTGCTGCGTGCTGCGTGCTGCGTGCAGACTTAGCAGAGAGAGAGAGAGAGAGAGAGAGAGAGAGAGAGAGAAACACGATTTTTATTCTTTCTTTATAACAATAAAATGCTTTGCAAGATCATTAATTTAGTTTCACTGTGATTCAAGCGGGTATGTTTGATGTCTCGTTACAGAGGTCGCATTTCTGGTGTATTTCTTCGCCTTATCATTTGATTCATATATTAAACACTTCGTCGTTGTTTGAACTTGACGTAAATATTCGTTCTCGTTTTACGGTCCGTATCGTGTTACATTTGACAATTCGTTTATCAGCGCGGTTATTGCGAACGATATTATTTAAATCTAATATAAATTCAGATCCACAAGCTGTTGATACTTCTAATATTGCATATGTAGTAATTGAAATATGTAATAATCGCAATGATTTTCAAGAAAATATAGAGACAATTACGCTCTATTCACTGACAATTCGCGTCGCAAATTCTATTTGTTGATCTAAAATAATTTTTTACATACTTGCATTTGCTATTGAAATGTAAATATGCAGAACTAGCATATTTTTATTTTTTTTCTGATATTTTATTTTATGGCATTTTTATATACATATTTAATATAAAATGTTTATATATGTATATGTGTGATGAGAAACAATATTTATATATATGATTTCGCGTTTTATAAGAAAAATCTTACTATATTACTTATTCTACATATCAATATCAGATATTTTTGCATATAAACATTTTGCGTTTTTTCTTCCATTGTGTTTAAAAAATCTTAAGTCACAGTTCTACGCCTCCACGACGGTCCCCCGCCCAAAACGTGACTCGCGTGAAATTCTTAAGATCTTGCGACGCGCGACAAAAAAATCCTGTTTCGGGGATCGTCGATCGGCTTAGCGTCGTCTATGGAGCGAGCGAGCGTGAAAGAAACTGCTTTCAAAGGAGGAGTCATCGTAAAAATAGATTCAGATAATAGAAAGTACCGAATGCGTACGCGTGTCAGACTGAAAGGGGAATAAAGTACGAATCACGTAAGAATTCATAAGCGATACGAGTCGTACGAAAGTATACCATCAGGCGGGCTGAGATTACATCAGTGTAGCTTCTGCATTAAAAAAGGCCTTTTGAAAGAAAAAATGGGTTGAAAAAGTTTGTTGAAAAATAGTTAAGATTGTCTTTTGTAATATTATAAATGTATTGATTGTGACGCAGTTTTATTTCATTTTGCTATTATACGTGTGTTAATCTTGAATTTTTTACTTTACTTTTTCGATGATGAAGTCATTCTCAGGCAGAACGTGATTTTGTCATTGTATCAGTGCAAGCAGTGCCAGGGTATGCTAAAAACACTTTTATCCTCGTAATTCCCGGAGGCTTTTGGAGAGCAAAACCCGCTCGATGAGATAGCGTCTCCTTGAGAAACAGCAGACTTCGAAGATCCCGTGCCCTCTATTAGATCTCTTCGACCATTCTCAAGACACAAACGCACATGGCCCCTCATTCGGGAGATTCGGCCCAACTTATCGAGCGTCTCGTAATTTTAGAATTACAAATATGTTGATTACAGTTTATTGAACCCAAAGTTCTTGCTTTCTAGAAAGAAATTTTGCAGGAAAGCATGGGGGTATATTTTCTTATGTTCGCTATTTATTGTACGTTATAAATAATAAAATAACGGCAATTTTTATAATAATTTTAAAACAATATTTAATAAGAAATTTTTTAAAGCAATTTACAATATTTTTTTTGAGTTGACAATTACTTTTATGTATAGATATATCTTCTATGATTGTATTGTCTATCTTACAATTAGTAATTACTGATTGTTAAGTTTCATAAATCAAGAAGAATTGTTGAAAGTTAGACAAATTAATTTAAACGTGGAGACACATAATTTTCTCGACTTTCACACGAACTGACAAACCTAAGGGTGTCTTTTCTTGTCGACTTTTTTCGTGCGTTGTCTCTCGCACCCTTGGAAACATGCGATCTAGCGCGTTACAGGTTGTGGGAAGTAGGGTAATTTTGGAGAGTGGGTTTGAAGGCGACGACCCTCGTAATTTAATGCACAAGTTGCACTCGGAACACTCAAGTAAATCTCGCTTCCGCTCGTCAAGCAAGGAGATTCGGTTTCAGTAATTTGCGCCGGAACTTCCGCGATCGGGGCAAATGTGACCCCCCAGAATGATCGTCAAGAAAAAAGGGAAAAAAATGCCGAGGGTAAATCCTCTACTTCAGTAAATCTCAGGACGCCTAACGATCTATACGACGATTAATCATCTTCGCCTTTATACACTACCGTGCACTGATCAACCGATTTTTCTGTCAAGATTTCTCCGTTTTTCGTATTCCTTGATGATTTTTTTTTCCTCTTCACACCCTCTTACCTTCCAATGCATTTGCCAGCCAGCATCGGGAAGGGGTTTCTCTCGGTTAAATCCATCGATCAGTCGATGTTAGTAAAAGAGTTCCACGACGGCGTGAAAATTTTAATGATCGAACGGTACGAGAATCTTTTTAATAGTTCCTTTTTTTTATGCGTTCCTTCGTTCCGAAAGGTAGTATGGACCTATAAACTTTTCCCAAAGCAACAGACGTTAGAGCAGGTGCTATGCGAGAAGTCAGTTGTTCGAGAAGGAAAGATTTCTAACCTTGAAATTATTTATTATTATAAATCATTTAAAAAAGTTCTTTACAAATTACATAATTATTGCAATTTCTATTTCGCGTGGTTGTCTTATAACTTACAAAAGCGTCAATTTTTGCCGTAATTAGAGAGTAATATTTTTTTTTCTAAAAATTATTTAATAAAAATTTAACCATCGTCGTGCACTGATAAGAAGATAAAAATGAATGTATCAAAACGAAGAAGGAGAATGGCCATTTTGTGTCTCATCGGCTTGTAATGACCGCTACAAAGCGCATCGCGTGCAAGCTAATGAGAGTAATCACTTAATAAAGGCGGTCCGGCATCGCGTGACGCTCTACGCGTATAACCGAGAATCAATATTTGATTTTGAGGTTTCTCCGGCACACGTTCCTCTTTTTATCCTTTATTTTTTTTGCGCATTATTGGACGAACGAGGAGAAAAGAAACTTTTACTTATACAAATGGACGGCATTTTATAGGAATAACGATTATTTTACTGTTCTAGTAATCATGCGTTTTGCTTTTCTCTGAAACGCGCTCAATCACACGAGTGTACAAATCGCGAAGAAAGAATCGTCAACAATCGTTTTTATAAACTGGAACAAAAATGACTCATATAAATTATATCAAATTTTAATAATTATTTTTATCGTGTTTAATAGTTGATATCGTGATCTTCAGTCAAGCTTGATGAGTTTATTATAGTTCTCTGTTTAGTTTTACTTTGACACTTAACATAACGTTGAATATCAATGCTATCCATTAATATATGACAGTGTCGCTGAAACGTTTGACAACCCGTTGTTCCTGTAGTTCCAAGAATTCGGACGCGCATCGTTGCCCCGATTTTTTCCAATTCTGTTTCCTGGCGGTCGACTCTCTTATTCGTACGCGGTTTTTATTATTCCACGGCGATGAGATCTGGTAACGATCAGTTCCCACATGGTAGAATTAGCATCGTGGCGTCATCAGTCACTCGTTTTGACACACCGAAAATAAATAGTCCGGCCGATCCGGCATGCGGAGTAAGAGAGATAGGGGGGAAAAAAGAGGTAACAGGACTCGCAGTTTTCTCGTTCCGTCGATCTCTCATCACAATCGTGAATTTTTGCTGGCTTTACGATTACGACGAATGCTCGTGAAAGCTCAAACGGTGTGATGCGCGCATCGCGCGGTGCGAATTTTCCACGCGTGATCGCGCCTCTCCATCGATCAAATTCGGCGACGCTCAAGGAAACGGCGCGGCGAGAGCAGCGTTGGCCGAGTTGGTTTTGAGTGGTTGCGATCGAGTCCAGAAATCCATTTGTCATTTCGTGCGTCAGGGGTCCGAGACACGATCATTCGCTTCCGAGAGAAGACGGGTCCTTTTTTTACGGAAAGGTCGCGACCCTCGCTGCGACGAATTTTACGTTTCTCTTCGGAAACGGGTTTTAATCGATGATTTTTTTCACCGTAGAATCGATGAGAACAGGGAAACGATAGGGTGTTCGATCGACGATCTGTCAAGGTGTTTTAGCACTTTTTGAAAACGGTAGGAAACCCAAAATTCTCAAATAAAATTTCTCAAGAACCAATGTGGAATTGAATGTACATATGATATAATAGCTATCAGTTTCAGATTTTTTATTTTTACTTTAACGATATATATTTCGTCGCGTTAAAAAAAAGAAATTATGTAATATTAACGGAAATGTGTGTATCGTTGCGCGGTTGCTAAGGTTGCTAAGAAAAAAGGCATAAACGTGGCCACAAACAATAGTAAGAAAGGGGTAGTATAGGAAAAGAGGGATTTGAAGGGGGAATGGGTTCCAGGTGAAAATCAAATTTTCATCCAACCGGTCCGTACAAAATTCTAATTTGACGTCTGAAACTGACGACTGAAGGGGTAAAAGTGCGAGAAGGGGTGATTATTTCACCCCTTGGGAAAAGATTTTTACGTATAATACGCGTACGCGTACCCGAGGCAACGTGCGTCGCGGGCGAAAGGGTGAGGCCTTTACCGCGGCACAGAGGGGTGAAATCGTAGAAAATGATAAACAGGATGAATCTTATTCAAATAGAGACAAGATCCTGGATTTAAGCGGGGAACCCCCTGGGTATCCGCCGGGTGCCTACCTAGAACCGTATATATAGCGGGTATATACCTGAGTCCTGGGAAAAAGGTACGGGACTTTCAACTTTTCTAGCGTTTTTTTACGAAGCATCAAGGTCTCAAATAAAGTGGCGGGATTTAAATAAAGAAGAGAATTCTATCGCCGCACTAAAAGGCTCACTCGTTGTCTCTCTCGCGTGACAAAAAACTACATAAGCAAAACGCGAAGAATATAACACAAAGCAGAAGAATATTCGTTATTCTCTAAGTTCCAAATTTTTCGTAATATGTCATTGTATTATAATTTGTAGGAAAATTAAATAATGCAAACGTAAATTTTTTAAATACTGTAGTTAAACGAAAGCAAAATCTCCATTGTATTTCTTTTATGGTATTCGTTACTTTCTGTAAGCGTTTTAAATTAAATATTTAACATTTAACATTGTTATATAGTAAAATCGAAATATATTAAACAATTGCATTAGTATTTGGGATAATCGTCAAAATCTCGGTATTCTTTGCCTTGGTATATGTATATATAATGTATTATATGTATATAAACTCGATCAACAATACGAGCGCGAAACCGACACCGATGCAGGATCAGCGACTGCTCGCAGACAGTATCAAGATCTAGCGTCAAACTCGATCAAAAGCCGTGAGCTCGTAAACCAGACTCTGGCCCGAGATAGCGTTCACCGAAAGTGAGAGAAAGAGAGAAGAAATTTAGTTAGAGAGAGAGAGAGAGAGAGAGAGAGAGAGAGAGAGAGAGAGAGAGAGAGAGAGAGAGAGAGAGAGAGAGAGAGAGAGAGAGAGAGAGAGAGAGAGAGAGAGAGGATGAGCATTACGTCAGCCGTGAAGGAGGGAGACGCGGGGAACGGTGACGCGATCCGAAAATCTCTAGAGAAAATACAGCTGGTATTTTTTGGTAGTCAGGTAACGACGGGGTTCCATCATTCTGGAAGAAGTTGGCGTCGCGGGAGGAAGAAAGGAGAATAGGCAAACGGAGGGTGGGGAATAAAAATGGGGGGGAGAGCACGAGATGTCATCTTGCACAATTTTTTTTGTCGTAATCGCAGAGATCGCTCGCCATTCAAGGGTTGCATGCTGCTTCAAAGGGTTTTCGCTCTGGAAGGGTACGATATCCCTTCTCTCTCGCCGTTGGCTCGCTCGTTTTCGTTCCTCTTCGACGCTACCTGCCCAACTGTTTTCGGTTCTCGGGTTACTAAAGACGCGGAAATCCAGAAATCGCGAAGGGCCCAGGACCAGAAGAGCGAGACGAGAGACCCTTTTCGTGGGGTTGCGTAGGGACCGTGAATGGTCCCGCGGAGAGAGCCACCTCCTCGTCCTTCCTCGCGACGGTCCTTCTCCGTCAAGATCCCTTCCTCCGCGTGTTGCAGCTTCTCTCTTCTCTTTCACGGATGTACCGGGGTCCTTAACCCCTTTCTTCTGTCAGCTGCCGCGCGTAACAGCTGTATACCCTGCCGCGGTCTTAAAACCTGTGTTTCTAAGCACGATTGTGCGTGGGTATGTAACCGTTGTCGTCCTCGTAGCATATCGCGTCATTGATATCGGTATTTACATCGATATTCTTTTCAAAACACATTTTACATGGCAATCTTGATCTTCGTACAAATGCATATGAGAAACGTTTGTTAACATCGTCACTTTATTTAACACATTTACCGTCAAGCGCATTTTACGTGATTTTTTTCGTTCACGCCAATTGAATTATTTTCTATTAAAAAGAACAATGAAACATTTAATTTGTAACAGTAAATTTATAGTATTGAATTCCTGGGTAGAATTCCTAGGAATATGCATTAGGGCCTAGGGTATGCATTAGGCATTTTCCTCCTCCAACGAGAAACAAAAAAAAGGCCGAATATCTTAAAATTAGCGTAAATTAGACAACATATAATGTTGGAAATGAAGTAGTTTGAAGGAAAACGACTCCCGGGCGAAGCCCGGTTAATCAGCTAGTTAATTATAAAATTCATCAGCACTCATTATTTCGCGACGTCCCTCGATGTTCACCGACATTGCACTTTCCGCAGCAATTATACCCACAACAGCACTCGGAAATGGTTCAGGAACCTCTCTGATGCGTCGTCCCACGTCGATAAGGTCTTTGTATTCACTTAACATAATGCACTCGCAACGCGAAATTCAAAAATTGCAAATTTAACAAATTTACTCTCTAGTTGAGAATAACTTATAAACTTTGCTTACTAATAATTAACAAGTATTTACCATAAAATAAAATTTGCAAGTTTGTTTTTAAAAAGTTTCATATAATGTTTGTTCTTGTCACATTATATTATTTTCTTCACACACAATATTTTCTTATAATTTCTTAATATTTTATTTTTTTCACTCTCAAATAAACTTATCAGACGTCAAAATCCTGAACATTGTTTTCTTGCGCTCTTTTCTGAATTGCCCAGAACCATTAGAAGTACTCGGCAAAGAAGTACTCAGAGTCTCAAATTTTAGAAGGTATTCTTTCTGTTGTCTGCCGAGCGTGGTGTGATTACCAAAATTTGCACATTTTTTCAAAAGAATTAATCACCGCTTTCGTTCCAAACGAGTGTCAACAAAAATTCTTCCGGCATGATTCTGAAGCCGATATGAATGTTTCTGCCAAATTTCGTCGAGCTGCGATGAGTTTCCCATTTGGGTCTACTTTTTGTATATTCTTGTGAGAAAATATAGTTGTATTTTTCTTGAGAATGTATTATATCGTTTTATTGGGATATCTCAATTAGGTCAATTGATCTTATCGGTAAATTTATTATAATTTTGTTTTCCAAATATACGTACAATTGACGCTAATCGACTCGCTATAAAACGTTACCTGATGTTACGCTAAATGACACGTCTGTCTCATATTTCTCCTACGCGTACACCCTCCGAAAAGCGGCGGAAAAAGTACCGGGGTTAGAGACGCGACTAGGAAAGAACTTTTTATCGCGCCGGAAGTCCTCCTGATCCAACTAACTCCCGAAGGACGACAATCCGTCCGTAACCCTTCTTAGATCTTTTTTCTTTTCTCAAATACGTCCCACATTGTCGTGGGAACATTGGGGAAAGACGGGAGTGCGAGCATTTTAGGCGAGGGGTTCAACGGCAAACCGCTATATTTAAATTTCATCTCTGACGAGGAAAGCTAAAAATGATAAAAGTAGATGCCTTATGGTACAAGATGGAAGCAGGACTCCACATCGCCGCTTCACTTCGTAGTCGCTCTTGGGATAAAAAAATATAGTCTTAATTCGGATAAATTGAACAATAGTAATCAGTCAATAAATTCAAGACTGATAACACAAATATGTTACAGACAAAACGAAGTAACGGCGATTTTTATCAAGTCGATATTTACTTAATTGAACGCAAATTAGATGATCGCGTTTTTTTTTTAGAACGGATTCTAAACGAGAGAGGAGAGGGATATTTACGCCGATCGCATAGAACGATAAAGAAACGCTTGTATTTTTGTAGACAGATTTCGTGATTAGAGAAAGCTTGGAATCCGATAAGATAAAAAAATATGTAAAAAGTAACAGAAACTCCGGTATTTCGTGTTGTTACCGGTCTTCAGACGGTCGAGAATCGTTATTTTTGCATTTTGTCGAACAACCGATTTGTCAATTATGGAGAAGATCTATATTTTAAAATCATCTCTTTCTATTTTTTATATATATCCAGTTAACGAATAGAAAAATATAAGTGAAGAATATTTTAAATCGTGATACGGAATAACGATAAGGATCTCGCTAAAGAAATCGATCGCTCGATGGCGCGACGAGAATAATCGAAGTACCGATCTATTCGTCCGCGTTGTCCGCGTGATCCTGCGCGAGAATCTTGGGAAAAGCCACAGCTGCATCCTTGCTTGCACCGCCCCGTAGAGAAGGTAAGGGACAAACGTATAATATGATCTAACAGGTCGTACCACCGTGGCTTCGTGCGAATCGCGCAATCTTGATCCACGGATATTCGCATAGTTCTCTTTGCACGTTAGCGAACTGCCCGTTGATAAAAGCTTGTCATGTTGCTATTTTATTTTTGAGTTTCTTCTTTCGCATCGTTTCTCTTTCTTCTAGTAGTCTTCTTATATTAAAATGGAAACTTTCTCCAGTTTAATATTACTTAGGCTCAATTTTCAAAAATTTTAATTAGTATATGATTTGTAAGCATAATTCTTAAGTACTTTGAACAAAAATTTGCATTTAATTATTCGCTTATATATTTCACCGCTTATCGCGTATTTTTGCCGGAGAAATGTACAATGTATAATATTTATTTGAGAGTTAAAGTTAAATAATCGTGCTGAATAATCGCATCTACTAAAGTAATCAATAATAATGGACTTTATCGGATTTGTGCGTTTCGATCACGTTGTTGCGAATTCACGATCGATCCAGTGAAGGCCGTATACGGCCGAGGTTGACCACCACTGCGGGCATTCAGCGATTCAGGGTCTGTGTGTTGGGCCCTTCTACGATAATTACACGGTACGAGCTGCGAGTCGGCCCAGGAATATATGTTCGATCGGCCGGTTTTTGAATTATTTGAAAAGAGACAGACCCTGGTATAACCGCGATATTATGGTATCGCGATTCCTCCTCCTCAGACCTTCGATTCCTTTTCTTCTTTCTTCCTTTATTTTTTTTCATTTTATTGAATCGCCCGCCTCTCCTTTCTTTCTTTCTTTCCTTCTGTTTCGTTGAGCGTTTTAGAAAATCGCAAAATAAATTGCGAATAAACACAATTCACGGAAAAATCAGAAACCTAATAAATGATCATTCTCTTTCGATAAAAAACATCATCAAAAGACTCTTAGCACGAATCTAATAGTTTCAACGATAAGGTTTTGGTCAAAGTATAAGAGCAAAGGGCCGATCGCATATCCGCACAGTTACAGATAATTCGCCAATTTTATAGAAAGATGTAATAGATATTAGAAATATATGATTCAGTCATTGATTTATAGAGCGGCCGATTAGATTAGATAGCGAGATACGCGCCAATATCAGATGAAAATAAAATTTCATAAGTGACTCTTCTAGGCTGATACTTCGTAATATTTATTACGCGAAAATGGCAGAAAATGATAACGAGATTATGATGTACGAATTAGTTACGTGTAAGCGCGCATGATGTTATCATTGTCGTTACCAGTTTTTCATTTCTGCTATCGTTTTAAGACTTTGCCGTGAAATGATAATGATTTTATGACAATATTCTATTTAAAGATATAGTGATTATCTGATTATGCCATAACGATATCATATTTTAAGATTTTACGTTACTTATACGTTTTTTTTAATATCTACGCAGAATAATACTAAAATAATTTTATATTTTTATGCCGGCGTTGGCAAAAAGTAGCCACACCGTAATTTTTGTCGTTATAATCCGATATAATTCGAAATAAACGTATAGTCGTTCGGTTTGCAATTAGCTAATCTCCGATCTCGATCGCGAAGAAGACTGAAATGCGATTTCGGGCCGCGATCGATTTTAACCCGCCGTGCATTATTACGTGCCTCAGAAAAACAATAGCGAAACAAAACTACATCCGTTTGCGGTTGCGGATGTTATAATTTTGAATTGGCATAATTTTCTGCTGTTAAAGGAAGGCCGGGTCTCAGCTTTTCGGATGCGTATTTCGAAATATATATGTAGGATATACGAAGAAAGGTATAAAGGGATGGTCGGTATAGATACATATCTAAAGTCGTGTAGAGAATGCTAAATGAATCTAATATATATATAAAATTGTATTAAAATATTATTTAGTAACTTGTCAGACTTATGACTATAATCCTTTTTTAACGTTAGGTTTTAATGTTGTTTAGTTTTTAGATTTTTCTATGATATCGTATTTTTCTAATAATTTCCCGTACAGAAAATCCATATAGTTAATTACACAATTAGACAATGAAATCCTTAGCATTTCTTTCGAGGAAAGACAAGAAAATACGCATGAATATATTAATCAAATTGTTTGCTCGTTTTGCAAATTCTTTATCGAAACGTGGGCGCGTTCGTGTTTTCATTGTGTTGCATGGAAAAAAATCCTCGAAGTATAGACGCGCGCATACGGATAATGAAACGAAAGAAGGGAGGTAATAAACGAGTGATAGAATAAGAGAGAAAGACAAGGGACAGGGAGAGAAAGAAAGACCCGCGAGAGGCAAAGGACAAGATATCGGCATTGGCAAAAGGCATAGGCGCTGGGGCGGCGGAGATCGCAACAAATGACTGTGTTTAAACTTGAACGTGACAAAATTTAAAAATCTCGCCTGCGAGGTGCGGGGTAAGGCCCGGCATGCCTCCAGGATCGGATTTACAGGAGACGGAAGGGGAGAAAGCGGAAAGGGGACATCGGCCGGGGAGGCGGAGGATAAAGGTCCGTCTTGATCTCGCTCTCTCTCGCTCTTCCTCTCCCGCCTGTGTTTCTGCGCTCGCGTTTTACTCCGCTCTCTGGGTTTCCTCATCTCTTTCGCTCTCGTTCCGGCGCACGTGTTTGCACCGCGATACGAATTGTTTTGCTCTCGTTTACGCGAAATTGGCTGTAATTGCGTGCGCGCGAGAGGCGGCCGGCATGACGGGACGGAGGGGACCGGGCCCAAAGCGCATTTTACAAATGTCGAGGCGGTGTTTAAGCTATCCTCTTCCATTTCTGGTCCCGTGTTCACGGTCGTGTTGCGCGGATGAACCTCCGGGAGTATTTCGACCGTGTCGATGCATGGCTAATGTCTCGCTGCGACGTACAAATCGCTCTCTCGCTATAATCAAGAGCGAAACTGTAAGAGAACGTATATGTCTTCTTCCTTGACACTTTAAATGTTAAAATTAATGTCAACCAGTCTGCTTACACGCGTCGCATTTTATTAAAAATAATTTACAATAAATTTCAATTTCTACTATACTTTCAAAATAAGTTCTTGCTCATTTAAGTATTAGAAATTTTCTTCTCTTGTGTTCATGTGACACAGGCATGTGAAGCAATGAAAATCAGAAAATCAGTTTTCCCGAGTCGCGAGACACATACCGCAAAGACTTATAACAACAGAAAAATATCCATAGTTCGTTTAGAAGCCTCTGCGCCGACGAAATGCCACGGTCGGGCAATTAATCATATTTCGAAAATCATTCCGGCCGCGCGGGGCCAGAGATCTGGCCGGAAAGATAGAGTCTCGAGAGCGCCTCGAAACTCCAGAGTCATAGGGAGCCACTATACAACCGTGGGGTGCTTGACCGAACCAAACTCTTTCTCTTCGACAACTTTTTTTTCCGTCAATACATTCCGCTCCTACGGCGCGGGGGGGGGGGGAAGAAAAATTCGATTCAAACTCTTTCGTTAAAGTTGACGGACCATCGGCTCGCAGTTGTAAATTTTATATTGTCCAAACGAGATAAATTTCTTTGTCAGAGAGGGATAAGATACGAGAGCAGAATTTATACCATATTCCTATAAATATCTAATCACATTTCCAATTATTTCAAAGAAATAATGTTGATTGATATAGTTAGAGTAAAACTTCTTCTTTATGTATCAATAATAATAAATTTGAAAGATAATAAATATACGACAGTTGGATATCTCTGGTAGTATTCAGAGATATTCCATAATCCGCGAATGAAGTCTATTACTTTTAGTGCGGACCAGACGCGAAACTCGAGAAGATGATACGAGTAATAAGAACAACGATCGGAAGAGAGAAAAGGGGAGTATTGGAAAGAAGAAGCGCGGGAAGGGGGGGACGGGAGGTAGAAAGAAAGAGGGACTTTCTGTTGTGCGTGATGTATTAGTTTTAAGGCATATGGAGAGCCCCGTGTGCTCGGCCTCGTGGCCATTACAATGCGTCGAGCTCTCGAGTTCGAGATATCTCGAATCGGAACGCGTTCGATTCATTTAAGAGATAACATCTTTCGTTCGAAATATGAATATTATATTATAAGCGCGGTCGATGCTGGTTTCTCTTCTTTCCTCCTCCCTCCCTGTGCCTCACCGCGAGTCTCCATTCCCCTTCTTCCTCTCCCTCGCGAGTCTTTATAAGTCTTTTGCTCCAGTCTGCTCCAGTCGCTGCCATCTTCATCTTACTTTTTCTTTCTTTTCATCTTTCACGCTGCCAAAGCGAATGCCTGCATTATAAGAAGAACTGGGCTTCTCGCTGTTCCCTCCGAATCTAACGATCTTCGCGAACGGTCGAGTAATCGATCGACAGAAGAAAAGAGTGCGGGAGCAATCCGACGTTTAACCCTCTCATTCCTTCGCAAGCATGATTGTGTATTGCGAAATAAGACCGTTCTGATATTTGTTGAGTTTTTTTGTTTTGATATTAGTTTCTTTTGCTGATCAGAGAAAACATATGCGTGTACGTACAGCATATAAGTTCTTAATTTATTGCTGCATATTATATAGCAATAAATTAAAAACTTATAAAAAAAAAAACGAACGAATAGTAATTTGGGAGTAAGATTCCATTGGCAGCGTTTAATAATCGTCGTGAAAAATTTGTCGACGTCCACCACTCGGCGACGGTTGTCGAAGAAAATTATGACAAGGATAAACGTTATGATATAACGAGATAATGGATACAAGTTTGCGTGTATCAGCGTGTATCGGTGCGCACGGCGAAAAACAGCGCAAGAAGCGCATCGCGCTCAAGGCGCAAAGTGCCTAGAGAGAGAATCGCAGGATGTAGACGAGATAATAATAATAGACGATCCTGTATTACAAACTATAAACGTCAGGCCGAGTGCGTCTCGATATTTTATTTTCCGCGGGGGTCGCGCGTGTGCGAGCGCAAGAAGAGCCCGACTCACGGTCCTGACTTTATTTTAAACGTAATGACTTTACCGCAGGCCTTTAAACGACATTCTGATCGTGCGCGTATTCCTTCTTATTGTTGCAAGAAGAGGCAGAAAGAGGGAGGGAGAAAGAGAGACAGAGGGAATGTTCCGCCGTAACTTCAGCAGTCGAGTCGCGCCGCGGCGCGATGGGGCACGGAGGGGGACTGAAAGTAGGCGGACGAGTTATTAGAATTTAGATTGAAAATTAGAGATTCTATATTTTCGAACACCCGCTTCATACCGTGCCCGATGCGCGATTGTAACGTACAAACATTCCGCATTAAGCGTTCTAAATGTCACCGACGAATTTTCGTTGAAACTGTTTTTCTGATTTTCAAGTCATGTGAGTTTTTCACAAGTTTTGCGTCTATAAGTTATGCAATATATTCATCGTAATATAGAAAAAAAAGTTGGTGATTTTAGCCAACGATCAAGTTTTTTCCTGATTGTCAATATAAATTAAAGATCGCTTAAATCTGAGTCTCGATAAATTCGCATTTATTTATTTATTATTAATGCGTTCTGCGCGCGCGCGCAGGCACGATAATTACTTTCCCTTCACATCCTAGAAATATATGTTGCCTCGAGCAGATCTCGGACGACTCGCTCTCGATCTTCCCGCGTGCGAGTCAGAATAGTCGAGGGATCGGCATATACGCGCGGATAAATTACTCTCGGGGTAAATTCTACGGTCGAGAAAATTTCGCTGGCTAAATCAAATACGCGGGCCCGGTAATCATTGGAGCTTTATGGTGGTGTGGGCTTGATCGGGTTGTGCGCGCGAATCTCGCGTACGTTCTTTCTCTCTCTCTCTCCTTCTTGCCGGGCTATTACACAGAAAAAAAGGCTTAGCTATACTATAGCAAATCTAGTTGTAAAATATGGATTAACATTTTTTGCAGCGAGAGCTACATTTTTTGCTACTATCGCTAAATTAGAGCTTTTGCTGCAAGAAATATAGCTCTCGCTGCAAAAATGTTAGTTATTCATATTTTACAACTAAAATAGTAGCTAATCTTTTTTTTCCGTGTAGTAGGAATGGGACCTAGGGCCCTACGATCTTTCGCATAGTATGGTTTCACGTGTCCGTACAAAGCGCGCGATCGCGATCGCACGTGTGTCAGTGGGACTAAGCCCGATCCTCGTATGCATTATTTAGCACACGCACGAGCACGCATACGCATGCAGAAGCGCGTGTACTCGTGCGCACGATGGCAAGATTCGTATTGTCCTCATACGCGTGAGCATCGTGTATTGGTCGAGCGAGGGGGATGGAGTGATGGAGGGAAACGGGACCGAAAAAGGGTCCGCACCAAGACGAGAGATTGGGCCCTCTCTCACTCTGTCTCTTCCTTCCCCTCTTGCACCCACGGCACTCGTTCATTTTTTACTTTCAAAAATCATGACGATGCTCATTTTTCTGACTCGTGAAGAATTCTTCAAACTGACGTGTAACCAAACGTAGCTTTGGGTTTTAGGTGGGCGGGAGCGGGGTTACAGGGGAGCGTGAGGTGGAAGAGGGAACGCGGGGCCCTTCGGGGCCGGAGGCTCGAAATCCTCCACCTATGAGCACGATTACGAGATGTTACTTTTCTCATCTCTTTCAGTATTCCTCTTCGCTTCATTCCTTGAAATGACGAGCTTTTGTAGAGTTCTGCATCCTCATATCTTTTATACATATACAATACATCACTATTACATATTGATATATTTTATAAAATTATATTAACGAATCTATTAATTGAAATTATTAGCAATTAGTTAATTGCTAATAGTATTGAAAGATTTAAAGAATTAGATCAGGATTCTTATTTCATTATAAACTCTATTTGGTCTTATTAGTTCTAGTGATGGGAATCTTTGTAAAACAGATGGTTCTTTCATCATCTCTCTCTCTCTCTCTCTCTCTCTCTCTCTCTCTCTCTCTCGTAATTCTTGTGCTATTACCGTAGTTATGATTATTTAGATTTGTTCCTTTTGTTGCGGCTGTAGAATTGAGAGCGGCACAGGGCCCATTGTCCGATTATTTGAATATCGAACGTACGCGGACGGATGGGAATCGATTCGTGGGGCCTAATGGGGATTACACGGGCAATCTGCCTTTGGGAAGGCTGAGGCTCTTCGTCTCTCTTTCTCCACAGGTATCTTTCTCCCTGCCTATCGTTTCTTTGAATCCCTGCGAGACACCCCGCTTATCTGATGACGCGAGTGAAAGTTAACAAGCAATTTATGAAATTATCTTTCTATTCGTCGTCGCTATAAGTGTCGTTAAATATTAATTTATGTAATCTAATTATAAATGTCATTTATTTTGGATAAACAATACTATGAGTATTATTTAAACTCTAGTTGTCCATTACTCTTCTCTGATCTCTACTGAGGAATCGTTAAGTTACTTGGTGAAATTTCTCATACAAGATGCTTGGATGTCGACAGCAAGTACGAAATATCACTGTAATGTGATTAATATAAATTCGCGAGTTAACCTTGGATTTCGGGCACGACGAGATTCCGTCCGTTCGCGAGTATGAGAAATCACCCTTCGCATTCTCTCCTTTAGAAAAAAGCAAGCCTCGTCGAAGCCACCTGACCGTGATGAATCACTTACGTCTCCGGTCTCTGTCCGTGCCTCTTCCTCTAAGCGCCTGCTTGCTCGCGCGCGATATTAAGCGGCGCTATATTTTGCGACGGTTTCCATCGCAAACTTCTTGTTCACATATAAATAAAATATCTCTCATAACTTTTGCATATGCTCGAAGATTAATTATTCCGTGGAAACCTGGCGGACCGGCGAACGCGGATCGCGGCTGATAAATAAATAAAAACCGGTACGCGTTGAATGCCTCGTTATCGCGTTTAAACAATGCTTGCCGAGATGATAAATAATCTGGAACAATGCTGGCCGCGCAGAAGTAGCTCGCAATTACGAGTCAATCAATGCATATTCATATTCGAACGAGCGTTCTTGGAATAGAAAAAATTCTCTCTCGCCTTTTTCTTCATCTTCAGCATTCTCTCTCGTATTCTCCCTGTTCGTGCCGCCGAGTCTGCTGCCCACGCACACTTACGTATGTTGGGGGAAACACGTGGTGGAAGAAGGTGGAATGGGCCAGTCGGTGGCCCCGGCAGTAGAAGAAAAAGAGAAAGAGAGAGAGAAAGAAAGAAGGGGAGGGATTGGAAAGATTGGAAGGATTGAGAATCGACGAGCGATTCGAGAAACGCAGCAGAAAGATTCCATAACGTCTCACAAAGAGAGCAAGCCATCAGGAGAAATTAATAAGCGGTCACCGTACTGCTAGCCACGAATGCGCAGAAGAGGAAGAGAGAAAAGACAGACGAAGAAGAGAACGAACAACTCCGGCGAGAAGAGGAGGAGGAGAAAGCGAAAGAAAACAAGTTCCGCGATGACTTGTGTAATTGAAATTCCGAGTGTTCGCTCTATTTTATGAAGCATGTTGACAAACATCTTCGGTTTTTTTCTCTCTTGATTTTTTAAAATTTATTTTACATGAATATGATGAGTATAAGCATGCTTGATTTACATATATAATGTTACTTTGAAAAAACTATTTTTTTTCTATTGAAATCTAGAGTAATGCGTTGCTCGGAGAGATAAAAGAAATAACAGAGAACGACGAGTTGCGTCGATAAGCCCGTCAATCGTCATATTTGGAATTTAAGTGGACGAGCATCGGACGGATGAGCGGGATGTGTGCGCTGGCGAGGGAGATCGGAGGCCGAAGGGGGTGCCAAGATGGAAGCGAGAGATCCATCGGAACGGACTCGACCGAGCAGTCCGAGGCCTGCAGGGTCCGAGGCATCCTTTAAAATTGGAATAATAATGTTCTTTCATCTCTCTGAACTCGAAACGATGACTCGACGGCTTTCAATATTGTGGGAACAAAAATCGGTTAGGAAGACGTCGGCCGGTTTCTCCTCCCTATTCGTCTTCTTCGTCTTCTTCTTCTTTATCTTCTTCCTCTTCTTCATCCTCACCTCTCGACGAATAACGAAGCGACAGATAGAGTAGGAAGAATCTCATCGCGCGAAGGACGACGTCGCGGGGACCGCGTCAAAGCTGAAAGATAACCGGGTAAAAGTCGCTTTTGTTCGAGTTCACAAAGATCGGTTACACGCTTGTATACGTGTGCGAGACGAAGATGAGAAAAAAACAAGAAAACAGACTGCGCAGGGTTGAATAAACCGAGATTCTTCGGACGAGAAATGATCTTATTATACCTATATGTAGCTGAAATCGGAGAACTGAATCTGAATTGATCTGTTTATTTTGAAAACGGTGTAAGTTCAGTTTTAAAACACAAATAGAGCTTCGTGAGCTGCGTTATTCTCGGGTAATTTTCAATTTTTAATCCTGAACATTATCCTAAGAACATTTAAAAAAAACGCGCTTTGTTACCTTCACCGTCATAAAGTTATTGTCATAGTTGGAATAATCTGTATTAGAATCTAATTTGGACTTAATGAGCTGAATTACGATGATGTCCCGATAAACTCGCGATATGATAAATTATAATAAAGACAAACTATATGATTCATTATCGGCTCGTCGTTCGTTCAGCACTGCATAACAGTAATTACATCAGCGAGCATGAGACACAATTAAAAAACAAAACGCGATGGAGTCGCGGATCGGCAGAGGAAAGACGCGATTTATAATTAATAGGAGTGTATGGTTGAACGATGAAGTAAGAGACAGAGAGGGAATCAACCTTCACACACATACACACACAGAAGTGTGCGTCAGACGAGGGGAAAAGAACGGAGGAAAAAATGACGCGAGTCATCCTACGGAGCATTAGATTGAGCTTGATTACGAGTAATTATTCCTGCGGTTCAGTTTCGTACGTCCTTATAACGTCCCGTAACGGGGCCGGCGATCTTTGATCACCGCCAAGATCGAGATGTATATCGTCGGTACGCGACTGCGTGCCGACCTTAAAGATCGATTATCGTGTCCGCGCGTCTCGATCTTCGCTCCTTTTGGGAAAGGTCACTATCGATCGCATGCGCGATCATCACGAGTGTCTCGATCGAAACCGCCCCTTCTCGTCTTTTTTTCATAATTGATTCTTATTTCTGATTATTTTTCCTTCGCCAGATCAATTATCGTATCGCCATCGACCGAATCGTGCGAAGCAGTCTTTCTTTTGGCTACTAACATTTAGTATATATATCTGATGGCGGATTTGCAAGAAGTGAACGTTTGCGGAAAAAAGATCGGCAATCGCCTTCGGTGATTTCGACATTCTCTTCCTCTTCTCTCCGCCTAGTCTTCTCCTCGTTCGCATATCCCGGGGCGACGCGCGATGAATAACGAACTTCTTTTCCACGCCTCCGAAATGCTGGTGATTAGCCATGAAATATCGATTTTCGGATACGAAGAAATTACCAGGCTACATTCTCGGCGGCAGAAATGGAGCGCGAAGCGATTGTGCTCGATACATGCATCTCAGAAACGCGATGAAACATTGACTCGAGTATTAATTATATATTATGTAAATGGTAGTTATCAAAGATATTGTAATGAGAAGCGTTTGCTGACGTTACGTTCCGTGAACGTACCTCCGTTAGTTTGAACTGTCATTCGACTCCTCTCAAAGTATTCAACAGACGGGAGACACCGTAACACGCGTTCATTCCTCTGCATTCGAAAAAGCGATTATATCTGCGAGATGAATTCGTACGAACAGAGAACCTATTCGCCAATCTGATAAATCCACTTAGCATGCTTGAAAAAATGTTACATGTCGAACTACTTGACGTTAGTAAATTGGGCAATACAGTAAATTTTTTGTGTATATATATATTTGGGGTAATTATAAAATACCAGTGGTATATAATAAGTAGTCAGTCAGACATCCGCGTACGATCATCGAAGTTAAAGAAGATCTATGTAAAATACCGTACTAATCTAATCATACTGTGCGCTTGAAATAGAAGAGAATAACGACGTTATAGGAACGACGTTAGGACGTTTAAAACCAAGGGCCGACGATCTCTCGAGCGGTCGTCGCTCATCGGTAGATCGATTCGCCGAGATTTCAGCGAGTCGTTCATAGAATACGACAGATCTCGGTTATACACACAGGGCAAATAAACACTTCCAACAAACGTGCGTGACGTCACTTCCGTTTCCTGGTACGGACGCGAAACGCGTATTCGAGCTACGCGCTGTGCGCCTTTCTCGCGATGGATAACGTCGCCCGTTTTAATCGGTACCGTCGTCGTGTGTGAAGAAACAAGAAAACCGACGATGATTCGACGAGGGGGGTGCGATAAATATCACTCGGCTCTTTTATGGCCGAGAGTCGATCGCGCAATCATTTCGCTGCTGCAATTTCGAATTGAAAATTAAACGTACGTTGTACGTTGTACCCAAAGTATATTTAACGTTATTTACTCGTTATCGATGCCTACCGCAACGCCTCGGCGATCGTAATGATTTAATTTATATACCGTCACGTGCGTTAACTCCGTCGCATTGCTCTGTGTATTATACCTAATTAATCTCTTAATTTTATTGCTATACGTACTTTCAAAATTCGATTGGAATTTGTGCGAAGCAAGTTCTTGTGGAAAATTTCTGATCTATACAAACTATCCGATACAGCGAAATTATATAGCAATGGACTCTAAATGAATTCCATCTAAATATTCCCCTAGATATTTAAATATTTAAATTTATTTATATTTACGATAAAGAAATTAGGAATAAAAATTTCAAGAAACGATATGTATCTCGCATGCATTTGACGAAGGAGTGAATTCTCGTTTCAAGATATCCAGCAACGATCCTCGTGATTGCGTTCAGGAACCGCTCAAGGTCGTGGCTGAAAAACCTCCCTGGATATTACACGGGTTAAGATATACAGATATACGTCCGTAGGATATTCAAAAACCGCCTCGCACGCGTGGATCGGCATGACGGATCGGTGGCTTCTTGTGATGAATCGCTCCGTTATAATTCCCGACTTGGACCGATGATGAATTCGCCCCTTCTTTTCGTACCATCGTCCGTACTCCTACTTTGGCTTAACAGCGCGACCCCCTCCTTCGATTTTAAAATCTTTCATGGATTAACGTAATTTCTGACATGACCGTCTTGACCAGAAATTGCGTATCACGAATACTCGACGATGGAGAACGATAAAAGACGGCATTTCTCACAGTGGGATTCGCGAGATTTTTACGCAATATATGCTGGAACACATTAGTGCTACGTGCTACCATATAGAGCGCCCTGCTTCTCGGGAATCATTCATTCTGAGCAAGAAACAGTATGCATTTACAGTTTTAGAGATGTATCGATAATTAGAACGTATAAAATTAAAAGAATACATACGAGATAAATTATAGCGGAAACTAATCAACATTAATGAAACTGACCATTACAGACATAACAATTTTTTGTGATTGATTCTATGACCGATTCTATATTCTATCAAACGGTAGGTAGTTCTCGCGATCGTTAAGCAGAAACCTATATGAGCGAGGCAACTATTCATTTTCCTCGTTGTTTTCGTGGCCGCATGCTTCACGGCCTTGATCCCAGTCTCTCCGACATTCTCTCCGGCATTACCGTCGTAATTCGCGATACGACACAATAACTACCGCGCGCGCGTACGAAAGTATAATCTCATTTCAGAAGTACACAAAGAGAGAAACCAGAACCAGTTTCGATCGACGCGACCGAGCGAGCGCGCGCGTATCGTCGACGGACCTAATCAATTAGTCACTTCGCTTGGCTGCGCGAGTCATTTCGATCGTAATTTGCTTGCTAGCATAATAAACCTCCGCGTATCCCCTTCATCCTCCGTCAATCTCCGGAGCTGTCTCCTCGCCTCGTCTCGCCGCGTCTCGTCTCGCCCCTCGCCCTCGCCCCGCTTCGTCTCCCCCCGGTTTGCCACAACTCTGCCTTCTGCTTATAAAGAGAAACGGCGGTATTTACAAGCGGTCCTGCCAGGCCTGGAATTCGATTTGTTTAAAAATCTATCCGGCACGTAGAACGACGCCCGCGAGTAACAATTCAAGAGACGATCCTCAAACACGAGGGACGCCGCGCCGCGTCTCTCTCTTCTTTGTCGATATGTTAAGACGGACCGCGTCTTCGCTGGCACTGACGACGATCGACGGACCCCAGACGTGCCACGCGAACGTCATTCCGTATCTACTCATCGCGGACGCAGAAATTATAAGTATCGCATTCCACGACGACGACATACACAAATAATACGGAGACGCACAGTCGAGTGTGCGATCGGAAATTGCTTCATACAATAAATAAGAGGTAAAAAATAAAATAATAAAATAACATGAGAAAAAATATATTAAATGTGCATATAAGAAAGTAAAATTGTGTTGACTTGATAGATGTCTCTATATGTTGTTTCGTTTTTTTTTTACTTTACTACACGAACATAACCATAACGTGACAATTTTTTTGCAGATTTTGTTTTTTCACGACCTTTAGAAAAAATGCATAAATTACAAGTGCTACCGAGTGCGTTCGAAATTACGGTACGCGTGAGTCTGACCGGCTCGAGACGAGAGAAAGGGCACGAAAGAAGGATCGCGGGGGGGAGGCAAATTCGTAACGAATTCTTTTGTTTCGTGCACCCCGCAAAACGAGCAACTCGAGAGAAAACGATTTCAGACTGCTACCCGACGGTGGTGAGCCGCGGAGAGCCACGGTGAGCCGCGGAGAGACGAGGAAAGAGAGCAAAGAGGCCGTTCGCGTCTGCGAAACCTTTTCTGCAGCCATGTATGCAGCCTCCGCGAGAGTCGCAAACTTGGTACACCTATGCAAGCGGGCCCACATGCGTGTAAAATTCGCGATAGTGTGAGCACCGACGAAACGCGCGCGCACGCGGGAATATAAGGTTTTATTTTCGAAATTTATGATTGTCAATAAATTTTAAAAGCGTTCCGTCTGGAGCCCTAAGGGCTGGCAAGGTTGGCCAAACCGAAAGCAGTCGTCGGGAGAGGGCCAGATTCCCTCTTTCTCTTTTTCGCCTTCTCTTCCTTTCTTTCTTTCTCTTCGTCCATCTCGCTTCCTTCTTTCTTTTCCGTTTCTCTCCTTTCCTCGTTTCTTTCTTCCTCATCCACATTTCTTTCCTCTATCCTCCTCCCGCTACCTCGCGTTCCCTTCTTCAAGTTCTCTACCTATATACGCCATCCCGGGCTCCTATGGGGATTCGGGTTTAGCGGTTAATTGCGTTTGGTGCAACCCGCGTGGATTTTACAACCGCGATTTTCATCCTTTTTTCTCCCTCTCGGACTTTCGACTGGCCGCCCTTCGACTCCTTTCTCTCTCCCTTCTGCACTCGACTCTTCTTTCTCCTCTACTTCTCCTACAAAACGCGGCTCCTCTCTACCCACCTTCCACTTTTTCTCTTCCTCTTCCTTCTCCCGTTCTTTACTCCCGTTTTGCTCTTTTCGCGACGTTTAATTGTTCGCGACTGGTTCTCAAATCGGTTTCTCACCGCGCTGTTTTTCGCCGACTAACCGCCGACCCCGTCAGTAGATCGCATTTCAAGATCTCTTCGATTGTTTGATGATTTAAAGACGACACAGTAGAACTAACGGTTACTTAAAAGAAAATCGTATAATCTTGTACATAAGAAAATAATTATAGGTATTTAATAATTTTCCAATTACTGAAAAAAGTAAATGGTTCCTTCGTTTTCTCATATTTCTCAATAAATTCTATATGACCTCAATTATTTGCAGTAACTGATATACTATAAGTACTTAGTAATCGTTTCTTTTCCATTTGTATTTTTTATATATTTCTATTTTGCATATATTTATTAATTTTTATTTTAAACTATTTTCCCTAACTAATTTTTTTACAGTGTACTATCTATAACAAAATGAAGCATAATGACATAAGAATGTCATGTATCTATCTGTCTGTATATCTATATACAGATCTATCTATATACAGATAATAAAAATACATATTTGATTTTCCTGTTAAAGTTTTATATCAAATAATTTCATTGGTGGTCGAGAGTTTTAAAGAATTTCTATTGAATGACATAAACATTAAGCTATTTGTGAACATTGTTATGAAATATAACAATAGACAGTATTAAGTGAGTAATAGATCAACGTGAAAATGAGTTTGCACTGAAACAGTTTTGCAAAACTTTTGAAAGTTACATGTCACCGAATCCGTAATATAGGTACGGTAAATATCCTTTATCACGCTCTTTCTCGGTATTACTGTCGATAAACGTTGCGTTGGATGATCTAATATTGTGCAGAGATTTATTAATAGAGCGTAGCAATAACAGATCGTTGAATTTCCTTTTCCGAGAAGGCAGAGGTCAGCGTGACGAAAGAAAGATCTGATATTCTATCGTCTCGTTTCAAGCTAAACTAATTTAGCTTGTCAGTTTTTTTTAATTAGATACTAAAATTTTATTGCGCTCTTTTTCGTGCATTAGCGTTTTATAACATTTATAATTTGCGATCTTTAACAATTTATAGAAAATGCAGCTTTTTTCTTGATGTATCTACTTGCTGTATGCGTGCTCCTAATGTCACGATACATTTTCTTCTTTTCCTCATCTTCCCTAGAATGGTCGATGGCTTTCGTATCACCGACTTCTTCCACCTTTTCTAATTGACCACGATTCGCGATCTCACACGGGGTGAAGAAGATCGTGGGACGAAAGGGGGAGACGGAAGGGAGCGGTCTTTAGGCAGGGCGGGCGCGATTTTTGAAATTTCAAATCCGGATTTGCGTTGCAGATGCGAAGGGCCCGGGCAATGTCGCGGTCGCGGAGTATAATGTTTTCCTCTCAATTAAGCCTTAATTAAGTTAAAATTAACATCGTGGAGCTCTCCCGCCTTCCCCCACGTGCTCTCCGAGAGCACCCACCTCGCGTCTTCTCTCCAGCTTTGGGTGGCCTGAACGGCGGTACAGACACGGCAAAAACCCTCCGATCTTGTTGAGCTGTGATTCTTTAAAGTTTGAGATAATCGTGAATCTAACACTACAATATAAATCAATTATAAATATATATATTTATTATATTCTTATAGAAGAGTAGAGTTGTTTGTATGGATAAATACTATTTATTTGTGTAGGATAAATCTCTGCCATATTTGAAAAAATTAATTCATCATTACATCTCGCGATATCATCGATTAAATTTATAGTTAATAGCTTTAATGTTATGAATATTTTTATTCGTTTATTTTAATAGTATTATTTTTTAAATTTATCACTATACTACATTAGTATATTGTCATTCAGTTGGGACAAAAATAGACATTTTCTTTTCTCTTTCGGTTTCTCTTACCCTCTCTATTGCTATTCGCGAAGCTGGAACTCTTGTACAAGGATGTACGAGCCGGTGGCTAGCACCACCGCGAAGGTGTCCACCATCACCGACGCGTACGTGTGGTATGGGTTATACTTGGAATCGAAAGCCTTTCAGATAAACCAGCCTTCATTAGGGCGAGGATGATCGGACAACCCGATGCCCAGGCGTTGCTGCTGTTGGTACTTCTGCCGTTGCTGATGCTTGCAGGGTCTGCCTATCGGTGGTGTGACCACGACGACGTAGACGAGGATTGACCGTGGCATGAGGCTGCCGGAGGGAGCGAGAGAGCGACGATGAGACTCACGTGTCCCCGTGTGTGTCTCGATTCTGTGTCGTAAATGCCCCCGTGCGTTGGTTCCTCCCGTAGGCCCCGTGTCGCCGGGGGATTATGCTAAAGGGATACACGTACAACTACGGGGAAACCCTACGTTTCGCGTCGGGAAGAGTCGTATCGCTGTATCGCCGAGAAACCGTCAGGTGCCACAAATCGTCAAATCATATATATCGAAATTTTGAAAACTATAGGATCTAAATGGGATTATTGATAAAGTAGCGTAGTAACTCGTATAATACAACGGTACGAAATCGATATTATCGCGGCAAGTATGCAATATGCATGCAGCAGCTGCCGATGCCCGTATGCAAATAGATGACGGATCACTCATCATCCATCATTTGAGCAATGCGGAATGTAATACCTGTTAAACCTAATTTACTCTAATGAAATACAAATCGGAGATATATTACAATGTAGTTTACACATCAGAAAGCGTATTATTTGCATTGAGCAACTCTAAACTGTATTTAATATCGAACTTAGAATAATCGGTCGAAGTATATTTTGATATCGAGCCTCATTAGGCCATATAATCCGTATGCGACGTATTTCGACATAGAGAGCGACGCGTCCTGTTTTGACAACTCGTTGATATTTTCCACGATGTGCACATGTATCGGAACAAGGAGAGGCCGGGGCTCCGGTCACGTGCGGTTGGACGTAGTACGGTGAGTAATGGCGCGTACAACGAAAGGTAGTGGAGGAGAGGTCGAAGAAGGGCAAATCGGAGACTAGGGCAAACGATTTTCCCGCGAACGTCTCCGTTCTTCTTAACTGACGGGAGCGAGATAGATTTCCAGAACGATTATACAGGGTATGGCGTACTGCGCGAGGCAATTTCCTCCCGCGCCACTGTCCTCGTCCTCATCGTCATCGTTGTCGTCGTCGTCGTCGCAAAAAGGCAGCTTCGCCTCTCCGATTTTTATTCGATCCGCGCGCGTAATTCTATTGTTTTCACGGACTATTAAGTTTCCGGTAATGACCCGCTTCCGGTTAAGCGAGGAGGCGAACAGTCCTCGTGGGCAAGCGAAGAACGGTCTCCTCGAATGCAGGAAAGGGCGCGCCCGAGCCTAATTCGGGCTTTAAAAGATTAAGGCGAGGCGCATGCCCCCGGTACGACTTCTTCAACCTCCATTTCTATCGCGACCTCCCGTTCCACCTTTACCCTCGTGCTCCTCGCCGACCGCGTGACTCTTTCTCTCTCCCTCTCTCTGTGGTTGACTCGTTTATTCGGTAACGAACGCTTATTTCGCTTCCTTTCTCACGTCGTTTGTCGTGTTTTTCGTACGCGGTCACGTGAACGTCCTCCTCCCGATAGATATACGTTTCCTTTTTCCGGATGGTTAATATTTTTAATTCGCGTTTCTTCATTCCCGATAGAATAAGGGCATCGGCGAATGATCGATCATCAGACAGTAACCAGCGAATTTACAATTATTTCCATTATAGTATTTGAAAAATCGTATTAATTATATATTAAATACATAGATAGTTATAAATTAAAGTAAATGTTTATTCAAATTACTCATCCGTTTCCACCAATTTAATATTCTTTCGTTATTGATTATTTTCTCATAAATCAGTGAATCATATAAAATATTACTTTCCAAATGTGTATATTAGAATATTAGTAAAATAAAATTAAGTAACAGTTTGCATCAATGATATTATCGGTACGTGCAATGATACTTCATTATATTATTTGTCAGGGACATTGCTGAGAATTTATTGAAACCATTCTTCATAACGCGCTTCTTGTTAAAGGACATCGATCTACACGTTAGTTAATATCATATACAATTTTCCGACGAGCGTGTAATCCGATTTGTATTAGTTTATTGGCTTTGAGCACGTTTAATTTAACTATGAAATTGTGTCATTTGCATAATCAACCGTTTTACTTTTTGTCGAGTTTTTAGTTTTTTGTTAGCTGATTATCGTTTTATACAGAGTGGCGCACAGTTATTAATTTAACGATTGCAAACCTACTTCCAATCATTTAATTTCGTAAAAAATATCAAACAAGAAAAAATTATGTATTATAGTTAGCATTGATCTTGTATCGATTATAAGGAGCTTGATAATGCAAAATTAGATTTTTCGCAATACTGAGATTACTAATGCATTACGTGTGAAATAACATCAAATCCTCAAGGTAGAGGAATGAGAGCGTGCTTTAACGCACCGTTGTCTTCGCATCGAAGCGTGCACGTCGCGTTTTGTATACGTAAAAGCACGAGCCGCAGTGAAGCGGGGGAGAGAGTAACAGAGAAAGAGAAGAGATACCGAGACAGTGAGCGAGAAGGAGAAATTTGGTGGAGGAGAGGCACGCGGGAGAAGGAAAGGAGAGGTCCAGAGAGGGAGCGAGCGTCCTCGTGAGGCCCTCGAGGTTGGTCGGAGGTGACTCCGCCTCGTGTCCGCCTCCCGTGCCCGATTGGATGGCAAATTCTCCCGCCTCGAGGCTCATTTGTTTATTAATGTTGTAATCACCCGCGTGATCCTCTTTTGTCCCGCCGTTCCTCCGTCTCCGCCGTCCGCGCCGTCTCTTGTCCCGCGGAATGCGACCAGTTTCGTCTCGCTTCTTGCAAAGCTCCTCGTCCTTCGGGCGCGCCTCTTTCTCCCCGCACATATGCGCGAGAGAGAATAAGAGAAAAAGAGAGAGAGAAAGAGAGAGAAAAGTGTTCTCTCACGAGAGAGCTCGTTCTTCTCGTCCTCTCGCCCTTCGCGTTTCTTCCACCCTTTCTTTCTTTCTCCTCCTTTCTCTCTTTCTTTTATCGAGAGAGTCCTCTTCGTTTCTCATGCAGCTGTCTCTTTTTCTTTCTTTCTTTCTCGATCTCTTCCTCTTGCGTTCTCCGCAATGTTATCGCTCACGAGTCTCCTCGGTGAGCCTCGGTCTCGCTCATTTTCCTCCTCTCCCTCGGCAGAGGAGCTTCTTCTTTCTCGGTGATTCTCGTATTCTGCATTATCCTTTTTCTTTTCTCCCGTCCTCTTATTCTCCCGCGGGTGCCTCTTTTTCCATCCGAGTTCACACCAGAGAGAGTATTTCTCCCCCTCAGCCGGCGCCGCCTCCACCTACTGTACCCCCTTCTCCCTTTTCCTCGTTCTTTTTTGTCCCTGTCGATCGCGGTGTTCTGCACTTCGAATTTAAACGCGGGTCGCACCGGTGTCTTGTATCGCCTTCGTAAATGAACGAGAGGCATATGCCTTCGTTTTATTGCGGCGCGGCGATTGCTATTAAAAGCCTTGTTTTATTCACTTTCGTTAGTACGCGCGCGCTTTTGCCCGCCGTGTTTTTGTCACGGGGATTAATAGCCCTGGTGTGACGTTGTGTCGCTCGCGGGTGCAAAGTGCGTACTATGCATCTCGATCAAAGATCAGTATTCTTCGAGGCAGAGATCAGGGGGAAAAAGAGCGACAGAGACGCGTCGACTAAAATCGTCAGTGGGTCAGAGCTAAGCTTCTTCAATTTTCTTTTCATTTTTTTTAAGCTTTCCACCGCGAACGTGCGCACGCTTTCCGAAATGCGACGCGCTGTTTGTTTGAACTGTCGCGGTGCGTGACGAGGCAGGAAATGTTTCGGAAATCGACGTTCGTCCGCATTTACTCGCCAGCCTGACATTTGAAATCCAAGACACATCGTCGTCCAGGACGATATCTCGCGTCTCGCAACACGAGCCCAACCTTACCCCATACAGCGTAGATATCCATTGGATATTCTTGGATTGGATGTCCATCGGAATGTTAAATGTTTTGTGATATTGAGATTGCTATTTATTTATTTACTCTTATTGCCAAAAATATATTAATTTTAAAATTATTTTCTTTGGCATCTACAACATTTAAAGAGAAAATGTATGATTTCTTAAAATGCCACTTCCCGTGTGAGCTTCGTTTTCATGTGTCATCAATGCGAATTAAATTGCAAGATCAGTATTATAGATAGTAAGATTAAAAAAAGAGTTGCGTTTTTCGTTTTTCGATTAAGATACGTCCGACTTTCACGACACTTTTTTCAGCTTTGATCAATTAGCCAATCGGGGATTAATGGACGTGCGTGAAATCGGATTTCACGTGAAGATGCCTCGTCTTTGGATCAAAGGAAACGACAAAATAGACATCTTGCCGTGACGATGCGGAAAATGATGCGGGAAACGCGCTCAAATTCGAGTGTTTCTAATTTGCTGAAATTCGAGACGTAAAAGTATCTCAGCGCGTCGCGATCGGTCGTTTTTTGCCGAGTGTTCTTCGTTGCATCGATCGGCGATTGATTTTTGCGATTTGAAGATGCGATTAATGTCGTTGTCCGCGAATTCATAGTCGTCCGAGCTCTGAGCGCCTATTATCGCCGTGTCAGCGCGGCGAGATCGTCGAGTCGACGGCATTCTTCGGGTCGTGCCGCCGGTTATTACCCGGCGTGTAACCCATTGTGCTCTTTCTTTTTCATCGAAAGTAATGAGCCACCGAGACACGTGGTCATTAACACATTGGAATCATAATTAACTGAAGCGCGAGCGGCTGTTCGGATTATTCTGCGATTTCCTACCGAGTTAATGAATCTACGACCTTATTTAAATGAACCACGTGCTCTTTTGACATCGGGAATAAAATCAGAAACATCGCTTGTTTTTAGTTTCTGGAAACGTAAACAGAAAGAATTTTAGCACTTTTAAAAGAAGTTGTTTGAAAATAGACAGCTGAGATTACTCCTCATCAGTAGATGGATATAGCATGTTTGCTAATCAATTTTTGAACGGCATTTATGACAAATTAGTGAGGTATTATTATTATTATTAATGATGTGCAGTAATAACGATCATCGACCGATAATTACATTCTTGACAAGTTTGTATTCTATTACACGTTCCCCAAACGCGCGGACATTACATGAATGTTACAGCTACTGCATATTACAGAAACGCATATTCATCGGTGAAGTTTCCGTCTCTTTGCGCAGCGACGACGTGTCCCAAATGTAGAATTCCATGGCGCGAAGGAAGGCGTGGCTGCGCCGCGCTTCGTTGTTATTCCGAAATGACGAATCATAATGTATAATGCCCGTGCCTTTTTCACCGTGGACGTGTTGGTGCACGTAGGTGCACCTGTCCGTGAAGTCGCGCTTCATGGTAAGCGATATACGCTCCCTGCCTTCCCCCCTGCGAACCTTTCCTGCGTGCATTTCCATCCTCGGTCGTCTTCTCCCGTTTCTCTTTCTCCTGCTTCTCGTCACTCTTCGTTCCTTCCGCCCGCACGGACCTTCGCCATCGGACCCTGGTATCGGCCGACTAGTACGTACACGGCTTATTCAAATGAACCTAAGGATTGTCTGATGTATCTCAGGAGACTAACTGGATTCTCAAAATTAAAAAGAGGAGACCGGGGAGCCCGCATTGCGGACTCACCGAAATCCACGGATTCTCGTTCTCGTCCTCGGACGAACGATCGCGCTTCACGAGCTTTGGATGCTCTTGTTTCTTTTCTGCGTGCTCACTCCAATCCATCCTCACTCGCGCGTCTTCTTCGTCTTCGTTAATGCTCGCTTCGTCATCGTATCCGTTTGCGCTCGTATCTCTAGCTTCGGACCCGCTTCGATGGCTCGCCTCGTTCTCGTTTCTCGCCGACTACACAAAATTGTAAAGGTGCGGCACGTTGAAAAGCATGTGAAAGACGGTTGATCATAATCTGCCTATAATCGAATAAAATATTAAATCTTCGATTATTGTGTCATGCTTAAATAATTATAAAAATATATGTATTTCCTATATTTCTTTATAATTATGATATTTTATATATTTTTATCTTTTATATCATCCGAAACGCATTCAATCTTGTCTATAATACATAAAGGCAAAGTCAGGAGAAATTGCGTAACCGCAGGCTACCAAAGGATGCAGCCGCGACATTAAGGGCGTATTTAGTGAGCCTTTGCCCCTATGATCTACGTCGGTGAGGGTCGAGCGTGGAAATCTCGTTCTTTTCGCACCCCGAGGATTCCGCTCGATACCACTCGCAAAAAGGGGCATTCTTCCTCTTTCATTCGTGGCGCCCGTTGTATATCCGTTTGCACCCGTTACAAATTTCGATGTCACCTGACACTTGCCGTTGACTCGTGCACGCTTCGTCCCCGATCCTAGAAATTCGGGAGAAAACGTAGGGGTCAGATCCTTTTACGCGAGGCGGTCGTCTCAAACTGAGTTCGTTTTTTTTCATTCTCATCACTATTGTGCCTTCTGTAGATTTTCGAAAATCGATCACAATGGCGACGGTAGGTGACGACAAATTGCGTGACTCGTCGTACGTCATTTCAGCTGCTCCGATTTTTTATGCGAAGCAAATAGATATAAATTAGTTGTGCGACAGCTAAAGATTTGCAATTTTTTTTATATTTGTCTATAATTTAGTTTTGAAAAATTTATATACACGATCGATATCTCCTGATCTGATTGTGAAATAGTTAGTAACACGCATAAGTAAAAATCTTATTTAATCAGAGTTTTTATTGTTTTGTGTGACATATATATTAGTATAGCACTAATTGAAGCGGTGTTTGGAGTTTTATCGAAAAATTGGATCTGCAGTTGGAGAACGAAAAGCTGGGCTGACGCTTGTAAAGGATGCGAAATTATGGATTATTATTGAGAACGAGATATGTGTGAGTAGGGGAGGCTACGCGATTCCAATCGAGTCGAAATATCGCGCGATGAGGTAACGATCGGATGACTTGTAAATTCGCGAAACTGATCGCAATTTAAATTCGAAAGTCTCGTCCGCTCCCGGAACTCCTACGTGGTAAATGACATTTCGTATCGATCGATCGGCGGTCGGTCGCCTGATTCGATACACATACAACGTATACCTACGCGCAGCTCGCCGGGGCGTTTCGATGTTAGAACGAAACCCGACGGCCGTGTCGACAATGGAAACGTCCGCGATTCGAGTCGTTAAGCAACACCCATACGACGAAACGATATTGTCGCTGGCATTCGCTTAGGCTTTAAGAGCTGTAAAGATCGTGGCAAAAGCTGCTAGTTCACTATTAAAATTCTTCAAGTTTAGAAAATGTTGAATATTTTACACATTTATTTTTAACAATATAAAAAAGATTCTACATTGGACGAATGTAAAAAATTCAATCTTTCTTATTTAAAATAGTTAACATAAATCTTACATTATAAGCAATAGGATTTTCAAACAAATGTTTAATGTCGTTGGAAATAATTATCGAGCGAGAGTAAGCAACTTTGATTTCAATCTCCGGTATCGAAGAAGAGCTTTGTTCGATTTCTTGGACAATATTCGCTCATTTGACATCTTTGTCGCCGACGGTAGGTATCCAGTCTCTGCTGTTGCAGACGCAACAGTTTCTCTTGGTGGGGCACGTTTTACCAAGAAACGACTAAGCATAATATTGATATAGCTGGTGCATGATGGGGCGGTGTTGATATCGTTCATGCGTTGATATCGTCCAACAGGAGAGGAGATCCCTCCCGCGTTCGTTTGATCCCTGGAAACTCGCCAGGGTCAGTCACGCTCCGATATTGCGATTCAAAAGACAGGCTCTTTTTCCCCGGAGGCCGGGATAACCGCACGTGGGTGGTCGTTTCGAATTTCTGCGATTGCATCTTACTGATTCTTATCATAGTTTCTTTGTCCATTTGTTTCCTTCATATTAAAATGTATTGGCCGATAATAATCTTGAATATTCACGCACATTTTAAATCGCAAAAAGATTGATATATACATGGCTATTGTAATAATTACTTTGTTAAATGGTTCATGCACTGAAATATGAAAAAAAAATATTATAAGGATGAGACAAAATAACTTTACAGATGTGTTTGTTAAGCCAACACCATAACAGGAGTTCTTATATGAATGTGGAAATGTTTCCTACCCGAGAGATCATCGTTACGATGTCACGTATGCATCTGGCGACTCAGTAGAATAGATAACAGGTTCTGAGTATGTTGTGATGACATCACCATTTTACGCTAGTTTAAATTTCTCGCGTTTTAAGATAGTTATGAAACGGAGAATTCACATTCCAGAGATACATTATTTGCTATAAATAGTTTTTATAGGAGTTTTTATTGTTTTCGATATTTCAAGCGCATCTCTAAAGGTGATGAAGAATAGTTTGATACTCATACAGTCAGAAGTCTTTGATCATCTATCTCGAGAATTGGCGCTATTTATCTGACTCAATACGCATCTCCATGCTTATGCTCGCTTTTTAGTTTTGAGTCTATCGTACTTTTCTTAATACTTGACCATAAAATAGTATCGTATATGCAACAAAGGTTATCAATCTCTGTAGTCGTAAATCTAATTTGCTTACCTAAGTTTTCTTTGGAGCATAATAATGAGTTCACGAATCGCCTCGATCGAGCGCTAACTAACTTTAGATGTTATCGAGCATCGACCGGTGAATCTAATTGCGACCGAATTAATACAAATCGATTAACGAACTCGATACAATTTTTACTAGGATGCGACTGTATACTATTTGCATTTATATTGTTTTATATCGCTGGCAATAATCGGGAAATTTTACGAGTCTGTGAGCTATAGCCAAAGCGACTAGTTACCGTGATTGGCTCGTCAGTCGGTGCAATAATACCCGATCAGTTACCCGAACAGTTAGAAGCATAAATCTATGGAGTTCTAGCCTACCATAAAGCGGCATAATAATCCGTAGCTCGTCTTCAGCCAGATATAATGGGACGGTTGACTCGATGAAAGCACTTGGACGGACGCAAAGATATCGGCGCTGACACGGCTTTTGCGGTTGCACCAGCTGTGACCGTCGGGTCACTCGTCAGGTCACTTTTCGCGATCGGTTCACCTGTCGGAAAGACCGGTGCTCGCGCTCACACCAACGATAAGTCAAGCCCTGTCCACCTGCGACAGAACACCATTCACAATACACAACGACGAGTCGTTGCCTTTTGCCATTCGCCGTATGGAGCATGCAAACGTCTTGCGAAAGAGATACTTCGAATTCTTTCACAAGTTAAATTATTACCGTAAATAAATTATTCTTGTGCGATCGTATCGAACAAGAATGATTGCCAATTTAATAACGCAGTGTTCGGTAGAGGCGATTTGCGATTGAATGATCAAGTGTGATCTTTATTTATTATTTTCTTGACTAAATTCCATTAATTATTAAAATAATTTATTTTCTAAATTATTTAAGTTAAATTTGATCGGTTATTTTAACGTAATTAATCATTGATCTCTGCGTGAATGATAATTTCCGGTAACACTTACTGGAAAATATCTTATTTTTAATTTTATCGGAAGCGTATTTTCATTTTCGGTGACAAACGTCACGTATGAAATGTGTAACGCGGTTGATAGATCGTTCAACCAAGTCGCGTAAGTGGTGTCGCCTTGACGATCGTTTCGCCGGTAAAATCCGGGCTATTAATAATGCAGGCGGGTCGTAAGTCAACCTGATCTCTACCTGCGGTGCGACATTTCGCGCACCCTGTTCTCGGGCAGGTACAATGCAAGGAGGCGGTTGCCCACACAAAACTCCAGCTTACACCTCGAGAGACGCATGCCCAGCCGGTTCTGGTACGGAGTGTACGCGATAAGGGCAGTATTTCGATTCGAAAGGCAACGAATTCGAGTCACGGCGGATATAATCAATCGTCGACAACGGAATCAGCGAAATTATTCGAGTCGCTGATAATGACGGAAGCAGCGGTTGCGTTTCGCTTTTATGGTATAATACTATGTTCAATGCCTTTCCGATAAAGTTACGATCGAGTTATATATGTAAAGTAAGGAGAATCTTAAATACATACAGATCGTGAAGGCATTTATTTCAATGTACATATTTAATAATCTTAATTTTAATGTTGTTTAAATATGTAAATTGGAGTTGTGATTTTTCACAAACTGTCCTCGATAAAGTCTACGCCGGGATTGAACTAGATTCGATAATGCACAGGGGCAAACGAATGCGTGCAACCCTACAGATTTTGCCCGGTATGCTAATCAGCCGATAAATCAGCGAGGACATCTCAGCTTGCCGATTCATTACCGAAATGGCAGCTGCCAATTGGCGCGTGTGCCGATTACAACGGCTTGTCGTTGCGCACGGGGTGACTCTCGGAAAAGAATGGAATGAACACGAGTTGAACTGGAGTGACGTTTGACGATCGATGCCCGCTTTCGTGGGATTAAAAGAGCAATGGAAATTAGATGAGATTTATGATAGTCATGTACAATGCTACGGTTTTATTTCGGTCGCTAACTATATTGTCGTACCGTATTTTAATATCTAGTATCTTCGTCGTTCTTTTATAATTTTGAATCTCTAATGACAAGAACGGTGTCGTAGAACAATTTAAGTTTATTGGAAATTTTGATTCTTTTTGCGCAACGTATCCTCTATTATTCTTTTACATATGTAAGCGAAGGTGAAATTTTTATTGTGTCTCCGGGGATTATGTTGCAATCGTGACTATTATTATCACTATTTAACGGGGCGCAGCCAACGTGCCGTACGTTCTGAAATTTTTCGTCGTCGCGGAGATTTTAATTCCAGTCATGCCCTTGGTGGCGAAGGTATATTAACGCTACGGCGCGGCGGACGGTTGAGAGAACATCGTAATGCACCTCTCGTCGAAGTCTCTCTCTCCACGGCACGCGCGACAAAATGCCAAACAGATGTCTGATAGGCCCGAACGACGTATCGGGTTTTGCTATCTAACGATGCGTTCACAGAACCATCCATCCAAATCTGCCCGAGGCGCGCGCGCCAACTTTCCGTCTAACTTTCTTTCGCGTTGCCATTTATCAACGCGTGCATTAATATATTCCCGAAGCGGTGCAGCTGTCGGGGACGAGCATATCCCGGCCTACAATGGGCAGGGATGGAAATGATTTTCCGTGGCCAAGAGTACGGATCTGCATGCTGCGCGCTGGATAGAATGCGAGATATTGAGGCTAAGCGCGATAACGCAGAAAAAAGGCGAAAGTGGGAGAAGGCGAGGGGGAGGTGTGGTGGTTAGGTGGCGGTTTTCAATCGACAATCAATGAAGCGCGTCCACTGGATTAAAGGTCCAACGAAGAGAGATAGATCTAGATTCGCGGTACTGACTGAGCCAATCGGATCTGGTTCAAGGAACCCCGGGGACCGCGACGGTATTTGCAATGCAAAACAGGGAACCGCCGGGGCTACTGGCGGACGAGACGGGCGCGCACACGCCATACGTCCTTTTCCATCGCAGGACTCGCCCTCCTTGTCGCGCCACGACACATGGCTACGTTCGATTATTTAGATATGCAGATGATCCGTCGAGCGAGAGAGCGAGAGAGCGAGAAAGAGAAAGGGAGGAGAGAAGATGGAGAGGGACGCCTCACCTTCGGTCTTTTTACTCGGGACGAGTCAACGTGAATTGCGTGTATGTGCCGGGGAAAGGGTGCTCGCCGCCCCTCTTGCCTCCCGCACGAGTAAAACCTTTCTCCCTCCCGCTTCTCCCAAAAAACCCCCCACGCAATGCGAAGGGTGCTTATTGTTGGCTATTGTCAGGAATTTGCATGTTGACGCACTTTTCGACGCTAGGACGAATAGGGTGGTCCTTGCGCCTAGAATCCGGACAACAAAGTTGTCTCCATCTCTTAGGACTTTTGAATGCTCATTTTTTCGATATAGGTAACACACGTTGTCGTTGCTTCGTGTGTTTGATACGCTGATCACAGCCGTCATAATCCAAGAAGAAACATGTATTAGATTTTGATATCGTAGTGTATATAACGTGTTTATTTAAAATATAATTTTAATCTTTATTGATCGAGTTTATTGATAATTTTTTTTATATTTTGTACAATAATGTGCAATTTCAGTAATGTTTAAAATTCTTAGATATCTTTTGCAACATTCAACTACGTTATGCAACTAATTAATTAGAAAATTATGACTTTATTCGACTATCGTATTGAATAAAGTGTGATATGTTCGCCCAACCGTCGCGACATTCGGTGACTTCAGTCAATCGCGAAGATTCCTTTCTTTGCCCGTGACAAAAAAGCGTTAAATTGCGGAGATGTAAAAGTTGAGAGAGAAAGTTGTAAAGTGCGGGTCAAGAACTGCCAGTTTTTCTATATACATAGTTTCCTTGATCACGAATAAAGTGATACCGACGACGGAGTTTACGTTGGAACTTGCATAAGTCACGTTTACGTTGCTTTATTCTTTCGCGTTACGCTTCTGGGAAACTAATTGCCCGTATATAATTGAGAATTTCTTACCATTTATCTCGATATTCTTAGATCCGGTTGCATCAACGTTAGTTAGCTTTTTTATCTTGGTTATAATTTAAATTTATTTTCTTTTCCAAAGAATATCTTAAAAATCGGTGAGACTTGGATAATGTGCCTCATACATATTTAATTTTTTCGTTACCAAGACAAATATTATTGCGGAAAAATAGAAAAAAGAGAAATATATGAGACAAAAAGAGGAATTTAATTAGCTCTATAATATATATTATATATATTTTATTTATTTATAATACGATGAGTAAGAACTTTGTCTCTGTTAAAATACATTTAAAATAAATATGTATTTTTTTTTTTTGAATTCCTGCAGTGAAGGTACTAACTTAATGGACGTGAAAGCGGGGAGACACGCGCTAAACCTAGAACGCTGCGTGCATACAAGATCACGCATGTACACGCTTATGTACGCTTTTACCCGCGCTCGTGCGCGTACACGCGACCAGTGTTCATTCGGTAGCAGAATCGACTTTACAATATTTCATTGCATACTTATTATCTTATGAAACTGGAAACTTGTAATCAGTCACACTTTTAAGCGATTGATTAGCTACATATCATCAGAAAATCGAAGGTGCATATAGTATGAATATTATAAGTACATACATATAATTATGAACGTTATAGCGTATATATAAATAGAGTGGCATGCGCGGTCGGTTAGCGCGTGCTCGCATTGAACAGTGAAATGCATGCCGGCGAACGTTACTCGTGCGGAACGCGTTCTTCCGATTTCCGCGGTTTCGCTGTGGAGTAAATCGCGCGTGGGTTGCCCCTTAGTTGAGACGCTAGTGAAACGGGGACACCACCGATCGAGATCTCGCGTTAACGCGAACGAAATCTTTCAAAACTTGTTTACTACGGAACCGTATATGCTTATTTATATTCGCATATTAAACACGAAAGAATTATGTACGTGTAAAAGAAATATATACGTGTTTTGCATGAATAAATATTAATTTATTAAAAGTATAGAAGTCAAGTGTATATATAGAAGTCCAATATATTGAATTAAAATTGTTTTAAGATAGCAGTCTATATTTATGGTAATAGAATTCTGTAATTTTTAGAAAGAAGTATTGAAAGAAATATTATTTTTTGTAATCGTACATTAAATACAGAAAACTTGTGTTTTGGTTGAATAACTTTTTTTTATGTGGTCTTACAAGTTAATGAGCATGTTCTTTTAATTTTTATTATATTTATTTGTCAATATACGTAATGTTGTTAAACGCTAAACGTAAACTTTCTCTAACAACAGCAACACTGCATACTAATACATACAGGGAGTGAAACTATTTGTCCACATCCGGTTATGTCAGAGTCTTGGTCTTTAATAATATTTAATAATCTTCTGTCGTGCTCTCATGTTCTATGTACTTCCATAATAATCTCGTACATTTGACGAATGACGCGATGATATCGTAGCAAAACAATTGATGTTCCGGCAACAGTGTCAATTAATAAGATCGTCAACTAAGCTTAACACCGTTGATAGAGATCGGACTCGCGAATTGTATTTCTCGAACCAACTCGGTAGCCGACTTGGCAACTGCCACAAATATCGTACCGAGAGCAGAATCGCGTGGGCGACCTGAGTCTTAGCTCTATCATGGCTCGATCGAGAGCCTCGCTTTGTGTTCCTGCTTTGTTACAGTACTCCGATACGCAGTTAAAACGTTATCCTAATCTATGCTATTGTTGTTGGCATTGTGATTGCGATATCACGCGATATTCGCACGATATTCGCACGAGCGCGCTACGCCGATCGCAAGAGATCGGTCGTCGAAACGATGGAATGATAAAGCCATCGACAAGCTTTCGTGCGTTTCCTCGTATATCTTGCGCACTCGTCGAGCACGAAGGAGGCGGACAGCGGCAGCAAACGCGATGATCAATGCGCCACTAAGTGTCAACCAACCGGTAACGATGCCTCCGATTTCTGCGATTTCTCTAAACCGTCAATCATCGGGACCGTAGAACTACGCGCATACCTATCCAGTTTCATTACGGATCTCGCGAAAGTAGAAACTTTCTCAGACATATTTTTTTGCGTGTTCGAATTTACGCGAAACGGCCTTATCCTGGAATCTAGGATTTTTAATTAAAGAGATCTTTTTATAATTTATATTATTATAACAAAATTATTTTTGTAGTTTGTTGTTGAGAGAAGACATATCTGAATTTTTTTGGACTGTACTTGATAGAGACATCAGTCATATAGATACGTGTATAACTTATCGATGACAGTCGGCGTTTCTTTAACGATTTCCACAAAAGAAACGTCGATGCCGGTAAAGCATAATACCTGCATTCCATCGGTTGCAACATGTGTGTCATACGAAACGTGCTTTGATTTTCTATCGTTTCGATCGGGCTGGCCCTCGTCGTGGCTTATTTACGTGGCACGAGTCGGTGACGCTCCGGTTAGTCGTACACCAAAAGGAAAAACAATCAACTATTCATGTTTGAAACTAGTCACGGGTATCAAATCGCTATCGACACATTTTGCAATCGGCGATACCGATAATGATTCATTCTTTGACTTACATTCTACGGCACTTGGCGAATGGTTAAGCACGTTGCAAAAATGCGGTACGCATCAGTCATCGATTTATCAAATATCGTTATTAATCATGCGAGTGCCTGGTTGGAACGTCTGAAATTAATAATTGCGAGACCGTATATATTTTCCATGACATATACGCATAAAATTTATTATAAATTATTAGCGTTTGTTCGGCGAGAACAATATCCTTATTTCTAAAGCATCCGCGCCGTGTGCGTGTGCAAACCTCTGCGTATATCCGCGAGACGATCGCGACTATCGTCCACCGCGTGTAGTGACAGACATCAGCGGGGGTGGGAAAGGTGCAGAGGAAGGGTTGGGACCTCAGAGCGGGCACGATTAACACGTGTCACGCGTCACATACGTATATACGCGCTCATCTATCTTTCCACACTCGCGCGGAACGATCATGTACGTAGGTATAACGTGAACGCTCGCGCGCGGATAGGCCGACAGTCCATATATCTAAAAGCGACCCGCCGCCAGTCACCATGTAGGACAATAAAGGACGGAGGTGGTAACGTAACGTTTCCATACGCATTCCTGGGCGGCAGCAGCGCGCTTGGGCCGGCCGTTTAAGAATTTCTCGTCGTGTACTGGAACCGTGGTGCGACACTGTGCATTTCGATCGGCCGACACGCGTCGACGCTCGCTACGAAAATTTGCCATTCCCTATGCAAGAAATAATGGCAGGACAAGGCTCTTACGGATACAATCGATCTTAGGTTTTTAAACATATCCGTTGGGAGAAAATATTACGAGTAGGGCATATATCTTAAAAACTGAATGAATGTTACTGATCATTGATGTTTAAAAAACTCACTTGCGTCAAACTAGAATCTTGAAAAAAATATTAAAATGTCGAGATTCAAAGAAATCTTTGTATATAATTTCGAATTGATTTTATTTTAATAGAAAGTTCTTACCTTCTACATATAAAATTTGATTATTACAGCTAGTTTAATGTTGGAAAATTTGGAATAATAAAAATTTGGAATAATAAAATTAAAAATTATTATTAAAAAGCGAATATTAATTGCAATTAATATTTAAGAAATTATATAAAGCACGGTGAGAAAGAAAAAAATTTCTCCAGCAAAGATGGTTCATTGCACTTTGTGGATTGCATTTACATATTCCCAATTGCGGTCATTAGCACGATTAATAACGATGGCGCCTTTGTACATATCTATTCGTAGATAGGAAGGTATCTTAGTACAAACGAATAGAACCCTTTCATAGAAAAATGAATGGAGCTTCAACCGTATAGGCGAACGTTCGTTGAACGCACCTCCATTCACGAAGAAATTGTGTACGGCCGCGGAAACGAGCCGGCTATCTATATTTAACCTGTCGACCAGCGACAGGAAGAAGGCACGACGTGCTCGTCACATCATCTCCGAACGAAGACATTTTAAGATACCACCGTCTTTTTCTTCTTCAAGTTCCGTCACATTTACCATTCTGAAAGACCAACGTCTCTTCTCGCGGACAGACATTATGCCGACAAGAGATATTTTTCTCTCCATGCATTTTAATCACTGCGCGCTTATTGTGACAATATTATTCTTTCAGAGATTCATTATTATATTATTTTGAATCTTGTTAAAAACATTTTTGTTTACGTTTATTTTACTTATGTTAGGTACATTACATAATATTTTAATGTGTTATATAAAAACTTGGCTGATGACGAAACGTTGACCTATATGTCGAAAGCGTCTTTAATCATTCTATTGTATTGTTTCCTCTTTGTTTTCTTTCGTTACCAAGTGAAAGCTTCGTTAAAACCGATTATTAATGCTTGCAACTTCTCACAGCATGCGCGCACATTGTTAGACGAAATTGCAATTGACCTTACGAAGTTCAGAAACGCATGTTTTTCTTTATCGAAAAAAAAGATAACATTTAATAGTGATTATACAGCTACAGTTGTTTTGTACCTCGTATTAAGTGAGTAAATTTTAGATCAATTAGCTGCGTTTAACACAAAATTAATATAAACTAAAAATTGGGTTTTCCACATAATTGCTCTAATACAATCGTTCTGTTGTTAAAACAAAGCGAATTGAACGAGTAGAGAAAATCGTGGACCGTTATAGCGGGAAGAAAAATCGGCCGGCGCGCTGTTATAAATTCCTCCCGGTTTCTCTCCCTATCGGAACCGGTATTCGTATATCCGCTCTTAATCCAGAAACGATTAATATTCCGAGAATATGCGAAACTGCCCGCTCGCATAATTTCCGACTGAATCGCTGCGAGAAACCGGCCGCGGAGATGCTTCTTTTCCCAATTATCGCCGTCGTTTACGCCAAGCTCAACGAAATTGATTGGGAAAAAAGACGTTGCCGAAGGGTTCCCATGCGTCTTGAACAGGTAAATCAGAGCTTTGAATCGAAATAGTCGTACGTCGTTAATTAAACGCCATCGTTAGCGAACTAACCGAACGAAGTCGAGCCAATAAACACTGCCATGTTACTCCGTTTACATTATTACCGCTATCGTGGCAATCAATTTATCAAAGGATAAAATAATATACTTATAGAAGTCGATTATCCTAGCGTGATCTTGCTAGATTGTCGATAAACGATTTTTCTCTTTGTTTATATGCGAGTAAGTCGTTCCTGAAAAATGTATCCGCGTGTCGCAAGGACTCGGCATTTCAAACTCCGGTTCCCTCTCGTCCAACTTTGCTCATAATTATGATATATGCACAATACGATGGTTTCCCGGTAAAATTATCGGAGCATGCATTTAAATTGATAGGACAGGGAACTAGCCTAATACTTGGTATTAGGTGTATTAGGTTCTTGACCGTGTTCTCTGGACTCGCCCGAGGTAGCCCTGGGGCTGGCGAAACCAGAGCTCTCGACCTCGCACTCGCTCGCTCCCCTTCTGTCCCCTTCTGCAGAAAGTCCCTCTCTCCGTCAGCAAGCCGAGAGATACGAGTGCTCGTTCGCACAGCGGCATGTCGCCCGCGCCACCTCGTCCTCAAGTTTGCACGTCTGAATCGTAGGAATGCACGCGCGCTCCGCGGACTTCCTCTTGCGAACGTCATTGTCGGAAACATTTTTTTCTTCCCAAATTGGCAGTCGAATCGATTTTATAAGAGACCTATATAGTTTTGTTTATATATTTAATATTTATATTAATAAAAACTGGTACAAATGATGATTACTAGTGACGAAACTCTCTTTCTTAATTTATCGTAAAAGCTTTCCTATATTGTATATTCTGCTTAAGAATATATGAAACTTTTTTTAAAATTTATGCGATAACTCGCGATGAATATAAATGCTTCCATGAGTGATGAAATTATTATTTATCGACGGTTTTACCGTCGTGTCTGCTTGCCGAGCGCAGCGAAAAGAAGAAAAAGAGAGGGAGACGGGATTAGGGTCTCGAAAGCGCGGAGAACCAAGAAATACTGGAGACTGGATATCCAGCTTGTCCAGGACGGAGCGATAGCCATGAACGAGATATCGCACCGCGTGCGCTCCACTTTACACATCTGCTTCTCTCGGGATCGAGGAGCGAGGATAAATCGACGGATAAAACTCGCGTAAGTGCGAGATAACGCGCCTGGAATCGATCGACGTCTCGTGCTCGGAGGATTATTTTACGATTGTAAGTGGAGCACAGATTCGAACAGATCGCGAATCGATCCGCCGCGTCGGGAATCCTGCGTATTATTCCGCTCGCGCACTTCCGACTTTCCTATTAAATTTTAAGTTACGTTTAGAAGAATCTCACATTAGAAACTGTATTCGCCAATACCGTTATAGATCGACGTGCGATGTAAATAAACGTGCTTTCATAAGCTCTATAGCTGCAGTGACACATTAAGTATAGAAACGGCACATTTGAGTCAAATATGTATAACTTTTCGGCGAAGTGACATAGTTTATAGGCGTCATGCTCAATATGAATAAAACACAAACCTAATAAAGTTGCATAAAAACTTGCAAAATATATACAAAACATTTATGCAAATTAATACAAGTGATTATATATCTCGCTTCATTTGCGTCGAGTCTTGATTGATAGACTCCTAGCTCGATTGCAAAAGAATGTCAAGGGCCAGTATTGCGTATCCTATTGCTCCCGATATTTAGCAGCCGTGGCGGTTGTGGCGATCTTAGTGATCGTGGCCGATACCGGCGAATATTTCATGTCGTGCCCAGTCACGATAGCCTCGAAATTCGTGGTAGTCATCATAAATCTGCAGATCTAATGCTCCCCCAATGGCACAATCCGGCCGATCTAACGAGTTGCGCGACGAGCGTCGGCTTTAAGTCCATTAACGTTGATAAGAAAAATCCGAGAGATCGATACCGCCGCCCGTGCTGAAACGTGACAATGGCGCGTATACGGCGAGCGTTGAGACCGGTCCAGCGTTGCGTTGTTAACGCGTTAATAACACCATATGCGATTAATGGCGCTGAATGGGGTCACGATTCTGCCATACGTACTAAAACTGTGTAAAGATTGTCTCGATTGAATTTTCCATATCTTAAAAAAAAAAAACTGTTTAAAAATATATGTGTGTGATTATAATCAGTTTCGTCTTGCCGTTGTTTTTGCGTACAAGATTAGAAAATCGATGTCCATAATCAGGATCGCCAATTATTACAATTTCCGTCGCGATATGAATTGGCGATGTTGCTCGTTGCGTGTGCTCCAGTTTCGATCTAACCGGTGTATACCGTTCGCGGATCTCGATTCCGAGTAGACAAACGAGCTTGATCCGTGATCACGTGAGGAGAAACATAAATTCTGCTTCTACGAGGTTTCTAGATTATCGAAATACTACCAATACTAAATGAAATTAGGTTGTATATTCCGGATTATTGCTGCAAAAGTATAAAGCTATCGGTCGCCGTGACCATTTCAGAACTAATCTTAATCGTTGTTCTCAACTTGAGCTCAATTTGTAATAGCAATGCATGATACATTAAAATCTAAAGCATGAACACAGCACTGCACAAGCATAAGAAGTTCGACAGTTTTTTTTTAGCAAAATTGTATTAAACTAAAAAAGACAATGAAATAATTACTGAAATTTGTAATTTTATAATTATTATATTTTTAAAGATAATACATATTAATATTTGCGAATTAGAATGAAATAGAATTTGCTAATATTATATATATGTCTAAAAACAGAAGGAAGATAAGAAACGTTTACATTCTTCCGCAAGAGAATGATATAAATATTCTTTTAGCTTCGCAGCGAAATCCATGGTAATTACAGTTAGCGATTAATTTCTTCGGTATCGGTAGTTTACAAGCCGCGGCAGTGCGGTTTAATGAAGAAGCGCGACGGGACTGGACGTATGCGAGCTAGGAGGTATGCGTTTTATGCACAAAAGCCTGCGAGCGTTGAGGAAGGGAGGAGGACCAGCGGAGGACCGGTGGAGGAGCGGCGGCGCGGCGGTTCGTTATGCCGGCTCCGCGAGGACAATTAATTATCTCCTGATTCCTTCTAAGAAACCAGTCCAAGTACGCCCGAGCGGGCACACCGACGCGACCACGGTCGGCCAGATGCACACGCATGCACCCACACGGCCGCCCGCGTGGACGGTGTTTTATAGACACATATGATGGAACACTCTCAGGCCGATCGTGTTTCAAACCGCAGAGAGACTTAACTGAGAAACGACACACGCTCCTCGCTATATCTACGCCCGTTGCCCGAGACTTTCGTCCGTTTTGAGCTGTTCGAGCCTGCATCTTTTCTCTCCTCGCGACGACTTTTTGCCCGGATTTCATTGTCAATCGGCGTGAACTTGTGGTTTCTGAAACATGCGATATCATAGAGGGATTATCGATCAGTTTCGGCGTAATCATTTTCGGAGCAGATTCGATAAAATGATTTTAGTGATTTAGTCGACCATATAGCATTGCCATTAAAAAATAGTTTTCTGTGTTGGTTGGGATGATCAACGATTATATTAATTTTGCGCAATCGCTCAATTAAATTGTCACGATCTTCGGTAGAGATTTTATCGTGGCATTTACAAAGCACCGCGCGCTATAGTAATTATGCGATATAGTCGAAGCAACAGGTTGTCAGAGTACGCGATCGAATCCCAGCGATGTTTCAAATGTGACTATACAGTGAAGTCCTAAAATGTTTCTGGTTTCCATTTACGCGACGTTTTATAGATTCGTAATGACAATCTCACGGCCCGTTTAACGATCTAACATTTTATCAACGAACTTCGGTATTCGGTCACGTCACGGTTGTGGGTCATTAACTCGTCTAATCGCGTCGGGACCCCAAAGGATAAAGACATTCATCATCATTAGAATGGATAATTATCACGAGCGCTGAACTTCGGGAACGTATGTATACCTACTTCTGGCTTGTCCGTTCATTAGACGCTCGAGAGGAAGTTAACGGCTCGACTTGACGGTATACCGCCAGCTCGGGACTCGGGTGCCTAAGGAAGCCCATCATAGGTTTACGTGGACACGTGTACACGTATACGTGACGTACGATCTGTCGATCGGTTCCTCGCAGTTCGACCCGTCGAATCGTGGAATCGAAGTTCTTCTCTTTTTTGTTCTATCCTTTTCTCTCGCTCTCCTTGTTCTTCCCCCGTGCTTTTTTTATTATTCCGCGTAGTCGCGTACGAAGCGCGTGACACGTCCGCGGCATCCGGCCGCGTACGTGACGTCATACTCGTGCTATATTATACCGGTAGACCAATGTTGCCCATATGGTCCCGTATATTGGCGTAGTCGACGTTGAAAATCAATAGTCGGTTCGATCGATAGAATTTAACCCTCGTAATCTCGGAGGTCAATGGGCGATAAGTGTTCACACGTTTGTGGATTTTAAGCCATTTCTGTGCTTACGCTCCATTGATCGCTATTGATATTTTTAGTTGCTTTAAATTGCAAGTGCGTAAATATAAAATGCGCGTAATATCTTATGTGTTAAAAAACACGAGTACATAATAATACGATGAGATCTACATCAAAGGAATTTCCTTTCTTTGGGCTCTCCATTTGCTTCGTTTCTACCCATTTTTCGCAAGAAGTCACGCGGGAGTCGCGCATGCTCCTTCATAGTTTCAACCCGGCCCCTCGATCACTTCGCAGAGGGTGGAATTCCGCGAATGGGAAAAGCGGGCTTGGAACTTGCGCGTTAGCTTTTCGTGACGCCCCCTTGAACCGGGAAAACCGAGAGTCACCACCACTGAAGAGGGTGGATCGGCAAGGGTGGCCGAGGGTGACGGGGTTATCTGACGCGGTCGCAAATCGCCGCGAGGTGGGCGTAACCGGCGATTCCTTTTTCTGCGAGGTGGCGAACTCCGCGGCAACTTCCGCCGGCTGTTTTGCGACAGGAAATTAGAATAATTCGATGATACGTAACTGTTGCGGCCAGAGCCAGAGGGGCGGCCTTCATTTGAATATCTGTATAATCGGAACGTCGTTGGGGCGGAACCAGAAAACGGCGGAGTCTGCCGTCGACACCTTTGCACCCTCGTTTCTCTAAGGGATGTGTAAAAAGCTTCCTTACGACTTCTTTTGATCCTTCGTCTCCGCTACTCGGGCATGATAGCAGTTTTTACTATACTTTACATTATACGAAAAAAGTTTATCTTTTATTCTACACGTCATCAAAATTAAAAGACATGTCATTCCACTAAACTATCGATCATAAAGATTAACAATCAATTCGCGAAACACGAGAACTACAAGAAGATTAATTCTCCCTTTTCAATTCGAGACCTTATAAAATTAATAGTTGTAAATAAGAATTAAAAGTATATATAAAATAAGAAAATGAACAATTGTTCTCAATTTTAATCTAGACATGAACCTTTGAGCATTGTCGTTCTTTTCTGCGAATAACGAGATGGAAGGCTCCTTCTCGAATTTAGCGTTATGGATATTTTGCCTTGTGTATGAGTCTAGCGAGTAAGGAATTCATCAGCTAAAGGTTGGCAAACGCGCACCACCATAAAACCGAATGATTTACGCCTGACACTTTATGGGCTACGGCCAGACGCCTTGACTTTGCGAATTTTTCGTCGATTTTCGGCCAGTGTTGCCCGTGTAAAAGTCGTGTCCGTTTGTTCGTTGATTCTTGCGGAATCAATGTATATTTTATTTAGATCTTATTAATCAGGAAATTATGTAAATATTATGAAAACAACGATTAGTTTCCTCGATGCTTTTAACATTGAGCACAGAAATTATGAGAAAGTTTGTTTTATATTATAGAACTTAAAATCTTTACTTTTAATCGTTTATATTGAAAGTATTATTGCTATATTTATTGCTGTTAAAATTAATTGTATTGGACGGAATATCTTGTATTTATTCTTCTCGTATTTTTAAGTATTCTTTCATTCCTTAATATCAGGTATCCAGCAGGGCCAATTATTAACCAATTAAGTCAACGTCCGTTGTCTTTAATTAATTAAATTCACGTTGATCTCAGAAGCGCACGCTAGTTTCCTCGAAAGGCTTCCAGAATATCGATAAATTGCGTATACTTCTCCCTTGCTCTTTCTCTCTTTTCTTCTGTCCACCACTTTCGTACGATGGTGTATGTTTCTATCCATATACATGTGTATATCTACACGCTTACGCACCTCCACACTCTGGGAGCCGAGTAACCGGAGAACTCGAGGAGACGAGCGCGGTCGTCGATCGCGAAGTCTCGTCCTCCTCCCTGCTGCGCTCTGCTGCGTATCTTTATTCGCGTCGTATAAAAAGGCGAACGGCGAACTCTCGTGAACGATACAATCGCGTTAAAAACGTACTTCGCTGAGAATAATCGAGAAAAAAATTCAAATGTTTCGCACGTTTCGATCTCGCGGAAACGAGAAAGAGCCGATTTCGCACGCCATTGGCTTCTTATAAATCTCGAAAGTGTGATATCCATTTCTCTTCTCCCCTTTATTTCCGTCATTATTATCTTTGCCTATCCGCTGTGAAATGAAACTTTCACACGCGCTTCTGATCTCACTTTTTTCCTTGCGGCCATTAATTGACCGGTTTAAGGATTTTTTGTCCCATCGAACTTTTTTCGTCACGGACCCTCAATATAGTCGATGGGCCGAGAGGATGAACGGACGAATCTGTCAAAATATTGTCGACAGTTCTGTCCATTGTCGGACGATTTTCCGCAGGTTACGGTATCCACGGGGGGGGGTCTCGCAAGAAGGGGGTCTTGTCTGGGTCAACATTTCGGTCGCCGATTCGGGATTGGGACGATCCCCGGAGGCATCAGGCCGATAGGCGATAGGTCAAGCGTTAACCGCTCAATTTCACAGGCGGACCCCCAAGGAATTTCCTCGTTTCTTCGGAGGCAGGTGCCATTGTGCGCTCGTTTTTCTTCGGCTTCCTTTCATCAGGCCGCTTTTCACGTAGAAAGCGTATAATGGCAAAAAATCAAACGTTTCAATTTCGATCGGATCCTCTCTAAATCTTTTTTATTCATATCGATTTAAAAAAATCGACAAAAAATTTGTTCCAGTCGAAATGATTTGTCGATAGCTTCCCTCTTGGCGATGATCTTCACAATAATTCAAATCGCAGAATTAGATCGTTGAAAAATTTCTGGAGTCATCTGTCATCATGTATAAACGATTTATTAAAAAACTCGTTTTTTTTTTTAATGAAAATTTAATACCGAAAGAGTTAAAATATATGAGTTAAAATATTTTTAAACTCGGTTCGTTGGATTTTCATCCTCGAGCTCTGTTCGCATCTCGGGTTACCAATATGTAACGAATGGCGCATAAACGTAAAGGAAATTACGAGGGATTAAAATGATAAGAGTGCATAGAGGCTGTACCGACCAATAAAAGGTCATTGACATCTCACTGGCGAATACGGCATATACAATCGCCACGTTCACATCCACGCTTGCGTCTCTTCGTCAATAAACATGCGCGTTACGCGACAAAGTGCATGTATGTATACATATTTAACCAACACATAGAATCACCACTAGAGACAGAGAGCGCATAGCAGCGTCGAGCACATACGTATGTACGAGGTTAAATTCGTTAGTAAGTGGCTTCGTTGACGTTATTCTTAACTGGTAAATATACTTAAACATTTCTTTTCTCGTGCGATCGCGAGACCTTTTAAATGAATCCGTTTTTACGAGGACGCTCGTGGAAATATCTTTTAAGTTTTTAGTCCCGTTACGCCAAGTGGATTTGATGGAAACGGAAATATACAAGTACCTCAAGACTACATACTTTCGAGTTCAGCGTACAAATATGGCCGAAAATAAACGACGCAACTTACGAAATGGTTTATTTTTGTTTGAGTGAAGAGACTCTGAAGAGACGTTTCTCTGAGTTCCAAATTTCAATATTCTAAAATCTAAATTGATCATAAGATCTTATACAGCGATGCTAGAAATGAGATACTTTTAGATGAATATAGCTAACGTTAATATCTAACACGCGCTTTCTCAGACAGGCCATACGCGATATGTTATGTATATATATCACGTCCCTCTTCTTTCTTTCTTTCTCTTTCTTATATGAACGATTGCCCATTGTTTTATTAAACTTTGCAATTAAATTCCTTGTGCACTTGCGTCGAGATTCTCTTCTTTCTGCACCCTATGTCCTACTTCCTTTTTCTTCTTTTCATTTCCTTCTCCCCCCCCCCTCTCTCTCTCTCTCCTCCACCTTCTCTCGGCGCAAATCGTGAATGGCCTCTTGATTCTGAGAATTTAAAAACGGGAAGGAATTTTCGAAGACAAATGAAGGGAAAGGGGTAAGAAGGAGACGAAGAGAAGACAAACGTGCGGCGAGAAGCGAGAGAGAAAGAGTAAGAAGGTGGCACGTATGTAAGTGACGTAGGCAGAAAGACATGTGGTGGGTGTGAGCTACTGGTATTTTACTGTTCGCTTGGCGTGATTTGTGGTGTTGTTGTTTTGTCGTTCGAACGGTTGCTCTCTCTCGTTACGGGGTGTACACTGGGGTCAGCCATAGACGATTTCTGAATAACATGTACAGCGATTCCGTAACTAAGTCTTAGTTACGGATTGAGCTCCCATAAATGTAAATCACGCGGTCGTTGAATAGTTTTATTCCGCGTTAACCAATTTCTAAGCTTGCCTCTGACGTTTTATCGTCCGACCGACCGGATGGTCATGGTACATACGCGTTTGCATCGTGATAACATTAACACCTGCGACATCCAATCGCGATTGTAATCGGTAATACCTCTTGCAAAATGCTCTGCCTATTGGCATTGGAATGGCATTGGAACACGCGTGATAATGCGGCATCTTTAATAAGAATAGCCGAATAGATACGATTGACTGAGAACCAGTTTGCGTTCTGTAAAATTTGTCACAGTGTATAACGATACGATAAGGTTGAGAATAGCGAGGAAGTAATCGTGCGCGCGAAATTCGAGGCGGTCGCGCCGAACGAGAAAATAATTCTAGAGGCGCGCGCATAAATAGAGAAACTTCGCGAGATAAATTACGCCTCGCAATAGAGCGGCAAGCCGGCGGACGGATAATCGGGATTTTTGAAATTAATTGCCTCGTAACGTCCGTTTCCCGAAAGGCACATAAAATCCCCGTTGAGCACCGACGGGCCTCGAATATAAATTACGCGTTCCTTGAAACACTCGCGCTTTGCTTGTCCCTCCACTTGCGCGCGTTCTGATGCATCCGCAGGGATGCACCCAATATACTTACGTACGGTACTATTGAAAACATTGATACGTGAAACTGTTTAGAGATACTTTAGCGTTGATACTTGACACGAAATTTCTTATTATTTAGATGCTCGTGTCATTCATATCCGAATGAATATGACAAGCACACGTGGATACATTATATAGTATATGATACAAAAATAAAGCATTAATTTTTTAAATTTTACCTTGTAATGTATGAATGGTTTATGCAAGTTCAGAAGTTAATTTAAATAATATTTAACATTTAAATATGAAAAGATATTTTTGCACATTTAATACCAATATATTTCAAATTTCTAGATTTTACGATAAATTATCGAATATTCAAGGATTGTTGGCATTATTTAACGACATATTGATCGAGTAAAAATATGAATGTTTAAAATGATTGATCGCAATCCTATTTCGTCCGAGAACGCGCGAGCGAGCGTGCCCGTCACCAATAACGATATGACGAGACGCACTGATAGTTACGTAGCTCGTTGAGAAAGAAAATGTACGGAGTAACCCTTTTGCTTCATCGTTACCCTCCCACATGATTTACGGAGACGAATTTATAGTCTTATTTGCGAGGTAACGTCGTTACAGTCGACCCTTAAATTCCGTGTGCTCCGATAGTTTTCTTTCTTCTTCATACTTAAACTTCGATACTGGGACTTTTGTCTGATTTGAGATGTCGTGTCTTTGGCAACTTAACCTACCATTTTACCTTTTTAACCTGCGACAGTTTGATTATATCCCATAATTAATTTAGATTAAGTTTTACATATTGTTGCCAGGAGGGGGAGGAAATGTCAAGTTTAAAATATTTTATTTTATTTAGCTGGATTCTTGAAAATATAGATCTGATATTTTTTATTTCTTTGATGGTATGTACCTGTGACTTTGTCACTTCATGCAATGTTTTCGCCATATCGGTTAAGAGTTAATTGTCGGAACGCGAACCACACGTGCATTTTCTGCAGGTACACGCTCGCACCGAGGCGATGCGCGCTTGCGGAAATAACAGGGAGATTAAGTGCACACACACGCGGCTTTACGGTTAATCGTAAAATAACCGCTCGTTTCCCCGCGACATAAACTTTATCGGCCGTCATACCGCGAAATCGAGTCTCGCGCGATACGAGAGACGAGGCGGCATGCGCGTTCTCTCATACTTCCGCGAAGTTTCCACTTTCTCGCGGGACGCGACCAGGCAATTCCGCCGATAAGACCTTGATTCGCACAGCCGTGGGAATCGATTTGACGCTCGTTACATACGACGAGGTCGCACATACCTGAGCGCATGCTCGCGAACCCGTGCGTATGCGTTTTACGTACATGCTCGAGTATCGCGACTCCTCTGGCTCTGGTATCGATTGTTCGACCGAGAGCCAGGTCGAGAGGGATATCCCGTTTCCACGGGACACATAATACTCGCATTCCCGCGGACCTCCGTTTATTTCTTCGTACCGGGTCTCGGTATTCCACGCGCGAACCACTTACGTCCGCGATGACAGATAAGAGGACGCATGTTGGGTCTAACGATGAATTACTGTAGTATCCCGCGATTCGCGGTTTTCTATTTTTACAAGTTTTACAATCACGGTTTACTATTATTACAAGTTTTCGTCTTCATATTTGTTATCATTCCCGTTATATTTCTGATACGTCGCGACATTAATATCCCTTCCAACTTTTAGATTGACGTTTCCGAGCTATTTAAATCGTGCGGGTAGCTTGTAACGGGGATTAAGAATGATTAAAGCTGAAAAGAGTCATGAACGAAAATGGGCCTGATTCACGTGATTATACCAATCCGCCGTGTGAACGTTCTTCTGCCTTTTGATTTCTTAACGCGCTCATTTATCACAATTACCGCTCTGTTCGTATTTGTATTCCTATATTTCTCGTTTATGCTGATGGGAATCGTTACCAGTATTACGCGTCTCGTCAATTTATGGAAATTCTGCGAATGTTACTCTCTGTATACTCTCTGATTAGTAAAATAATAGCTTATACTACTCATCTACTTATAAAATAAAACATTACTAACTCGATAATCTACAGTTATTAGTAGTTATTTACAGGATGTTTATACTATTGTTGCATTTTTCACAAAAATAAAAAAATTTTAATTAATACATGGTGTTTTAAGTCCGGCTGTGATCGGAGCACAGTGAATAGTTGATGGAATATATATGTGTTACAATAATACATATAAAAATTCGATATATGAATTTTCCGTAACATCTATTAATGCTCGTGTAATGGTCTTACTTCTCATTATAGCCTTTGCTTCAAACGAGCGAAAAATAAGTTTCTTGTTGTTAATTAATACATATTTATAAAAACTTATATTCAAGATTCGTATTTAAGTGTTTATATATGAAATTATTTTTATTTTATTTTATATTGATTTTATTACTTAATTTTACCTTCGATGAGGTAAATAAAAATTCTGAAACAGGAAGACAGGAAGGTTAACCCCTTTCGCTTATTACGAAACGACCCTATTTGGGTCCTACAACAACCATAGTTGATGATCAGGTAGTCGATTTCTGGAAAAATAGAATGTGGGAAAAATGTCGCTGTGTCCCGTTAGGTCTCGAAAGGGTTGAAGTGGGACCCTTCGAAAATGGGTCAGAATGCTGACGCGTTCTCTCGTTGCCTCTCTTTCTCTCTCGGCGTTTTCTTAAAGGGCCTTAATCCACCAATAAAATATCGTATTTCTCCAGGTATCGAAAATGCGAGACCACGTGATTTTGCGTAATATGCCAATGATTTAACCCGTCAGAGCCTGCGTGCGGCTTCCGAAGGGGTTTCGATTTCCGTGAAAAGGGGTTTTACCGTTTCGAGTGTGAGAAAACTATTAGCGTAAAGAAACCCTTAAATAACGGAAGACGGCGCCGCCCATGGATGAATGGAAAAGCTATTTTTGATTTCAGGTATAACCAGCATCCGGCTCCATTTGCTTCGTATTACCGTTCTAATAGATAAAAACAGATGAGACATGTGGGAGTAGCAATTACACAGAGGGACAAAAATATATATAATTTGCTTATATTTTAATAGCAGATGTACAGTGACCCAATTTATCTTTGAATTGTAATTTAGACATATATGACAATTCTGTCAACACAATTATTTTTTTTCCGTCTTGATATTTGATAACCGATGAAAGGATTTACGGAAATTTGAAGAATCCGGCAGACGAACCAAAGTTGAATGCTCTCTCATAGCACTCCCCAAAGTTTAAAAATACCGCTCAGTCTTAGCCCTTCCAGTGAAAATATGAATTTTTTATCTCTCCCTCGCGGGCCATATGGTTGATGCGCGTCTCCCGAGGGTAGGAAAACAAAAAAGAGAGTCGGGGAGTAGGGAGCAGCGCGGTCAAAAAAAACCGGAGAAACTCCATAAGACGAATATTTTTAGCGTCGAATTTCTAAGGTAGTTTCCGTGGTTCCGTGCGAGGGACAGGAAAGGGAAAAGGGTTGCCATTCGTCTTTTTTACCGTACTCCGCGTTGTATTCTTTCCGCGTTTACATTCTTTCCCCCAACCCGTCTCTTCTCATTTATAGGGTTGCTAGGTAAACCAGATGTCATCTTGACAAATCATTTTTAACAGTCTGTTTTCTTTCATCAATTTCTTATTTCAAAAGTTCTAAAAAAAATCGAGATAATTAAAAATTTAAAGGTACAATGCACTTTAATGACGGAATTAAAATCTAAACAGAAATATTGAAATGTAGCTCATTTTTCTAAGTGCAACAGACTTTTTCAGGTAATGAACATTAAGGTGTGTTTCGGATAGCGCATAAAACACCGTGTAAATCGGACGGAACGTCGCGACTGAACGTCGCGAGTATGGCGGGTCTGCAGGATGCGTTTTGCGGTGGTGCGCGTGTCGTCGGCGTATCTACGAGCGTTGTACTCCGAGCAATGCATCGAGAAGCGGCGTTCGTACTCGTCCGACATGGAATGTGGTCCGGTTCTCGAGAGTGTGCGCGAGCGCGGGCGCGGGCGCAAGCGGCAGAGCACTGCGCTATAGTTCCCGTTTTTTATTGCTTCGTAATGCATTAGCCATAATAGCCGCACGCACTTAATGGACTGTAGCCTCGTTACGGTGCGCCACGTCGTGGGTGGATACGCTGCTCGTCTTCGTGCTTCAGCCGCGCTCGCTCCGCTGGCGTTGCGTTGTCTCGCTCGCATTGTCAATCTCTGCAGGCGCATTGATTCGCCAATGATTTTTGTCACTTTTAAGAATTTGTCTTTCAAAAAGTCATGCAAGGTTCGCCCACGTTTATCTTTATCAAGACTCGTATAGACATATGTGCAAAAATATGGCAATTAATTTTGTAACTAAATTAAGCATCGTGTTAATAACGATATTTTCTTGGCACGATTTGGAAATGTATAAATTCACTTTTGTTTACGTCAAGATTTCATACATTTAATATGTCTCTCGCATTTTTTTGGTGCATTGCGCGATCTTATATTCCGGCCTGCACATGCAATTTCGTCCGCTCTCGCAGTAAAACCAAATTACTCGCGTATTACCTTCCATCATTCGTCAAAGCAATCACGCTCGCTATTCTCCTTAAACAAATGGAGAAATCCGCATCGGCGGTCACGATCACATCGATCAATAATCACGCCTGCGAAAATCGCATCCCACGGTAGCGTATTATTTACCGACTTGGTCTCGGACGAAGGAGCATAGAGAACCAAATAACTTTCTCTATGACGTTGGATATTGGCTTGATGTTATGACATGGAAATATGCTTTCGTAAACGATGTCAGGGCTTAAATTAAAATATAATATCACGATGATATACGTAGTATGATCGTGCTATTCTCTTTTCTCCGTTTCTCTTAATTCTTGCAGTTATACTACTATTAAAGTTCGGGATACTAAACGCTCTTTCGAAATGTCATGGTCATCTTAGGCACCTTCTTTGGGGTACGACCTTCGAAATTACGGAAAAGTAGATACTCTTACGAGTTGCGTGATCGAAACTGTCACGAGACAGTTCCCCCCACGATCATCGATCGTCACCTGGATTCAGAAAACAATTTCGCGAAACCGGATAACAAATCCAGTCGGCGCGCAACGCACACTGATGCGCGCGTTAATAACCGGCATCGGGCACACACGCACGCATACACGATCCGCGGATTTTAATCTCACGTGCGTGTCCCCGGATCGAGGAGTACACTGGTGGGATTACTCACACGCCTTCGTAACGGCACACACGCACGCGCCTCGCGAGCACGCCTGAAATATTCAAAGGCTCCTCTCGCCGTTCCCGCCGCTCCGCGCCGCCTGTTTCGCCGGTGTGCGTGTCTGCGTGTGCGTCTCTCGGCCAGACTGGTTTTCGATATGACTCACGCGTGTAACGCCGTTCGATGCGTGTATTAGTGTGCTCGTATATCAAAACCAGTAGGCACCCCCGACGTCGCGGGATCCGTGCGCGCGCGTGAGCGCACCTTTACGCTCTCCCCTTCTATCTTTCTCTCTCGCGGAACGCATGTACGCGTATACGAACGAGTCGCCGGTTCTCCTACAACGGCGTGTTTCTTCATTTTTGCAGACTACCTTAAGTCTAAGTCGTTCTATTTAAGCGAACGCATGGAATTAAGTAACGACCCCGCTGTCTTTCAGCACTACATCCGCCTCACCTCGCCTTACCTCGACTCGACTCGCCTTCCCTCCATGCCCATGCTCCCTCGTCGACACTCGCGCTGCTAATGTTTTGTTCGCCGGCGCTACACGTGGCCGTCACTGCTCCGCTTCCGATCTTTCTCTTCCAGCGCGTGAGTTTGTTCGACTGATGACGGAAGACACCTCGTAAGACGTTTCGAAATATTTTTTTATTTGTTATTCGTACAAATTGCAGAAAGCATTTTGTTTTACTAATCGGAATTTATTTTCACATTATTTGCCGTAGAAACGAGACTTTGTAAGCAAAGCTTCCAAGTGTGTCTATTTTAGATCTAACGAAAATAAGACCACACCGCCAAAACAACAAATCATGCAGTGCAGGGTTAAAATCCCATTAGAACCAACCATCGTACTCGGCGATAATACACTCGTTTATTGAATCAATGAGATTCATTAGAGCCAGCTCGATGGCATCGAAAGCTCGCGATAAAAAGTCGTCGCGATTTCTGAACACCGAGACATCGAACTCACGTGCGAGGCGTTAGAAAATTAAACTAATAGTTGCGCATTTCTTCACAGTGTTTCCTGTGTAATAATCGACCGCTTGTGGAACGTTTTAATGAAGATCGTTACAGATAATGACCGTAAAAAAAGGAGATCCAAATTTGCAATCTAAAAAGATCTTTCTAACGGTCATCGTGGCTGCGGGCAAAAATCCTCGATTATCTGGTCGGCGTTCCGTTTCTCATAAATCTCTATTTTTTTTGTCTTTTCGTTAAAATAACAACATGATTCTGGTTTATCGCGAATGCGAGAGATTCTAATTAGCTAATGCGGTCCCATCAATCCGCCCGCTGAGTTCGAACAGGAAGTCTCTGTCGATGAAATAATTGCTCCGTAAGCTGACGAAAGAAACTCGCGCGATGAACGAACAGTAATTAAAAGCGATCTACAAACCGTTAAGCATGATAGAATAGTAATTAAACGTACAGGAATTAATTATTTCGTTTCGCTGTGTCAACACGTACCGACGAAAACTCAAGGATTTTATTATATTATCTTGTCTCAAATGGACACTTATTTATCTGTTTACCGAATGTGTTTGACGATTTCTTTCTAATATTTTCTCACTATCTCTTTGAAGGATTTGTTAAATAAAACAACTTTCTTTATTTAACGAATCAATGCATAGTCATAATAATGTAATACTGAAAATAGACTCTATAATATTACATATATATATATATATATATATATATATATATATATATCATAATAATGTTAACTGCTGTAAGGTATGATAAGATCTTAAAAGTTTCGAGAGATTCAGGCTTAGAGATTTAGAAAACTAATTATTGTTCTCCTTCAAAATTCTTTGATCGTACCCAATTTCTGCGACGCCATAGCATCCCTCGTTTTCTCTCAATTAGCGACGTCCATAGAAACCCCGAATAATCGTCACCCCTGCGGGCCCTGCGTAACGCATCGGCGATAAGCATCGACAGCATTGTAAAAACCTTTGCGGGGGTAAAAAGTAGGAGTGTCCTTCGAGGGCACTCGAGTGACGTCATTGGTCGACGGAATCTTCCTATGCCGGGGTGATTCTACACAAGGGTGGAAAATTAATGCACTCCGAAATTGTATTCGTCTCTTGCTGTTCGCGAATCGTGATGATTGTATTGAGTTAGTAGTTTTGTCTCTTTCTGTATCACTGCTTTTCGTCATATAACGAAATTGTAATGTTGAACATTGTTTAGCGCGAGACGTACAAAGAAATCTTACAATATAAGCAAAGAGTGCTAAAATGATATCGTCACAAATAAATTTGTTTTAGAATCATGTTATATTGGGGAGAAAATTGGGAAACGTTGAGCTAATTCTTTTGTTGCCGAAAATAAATTTAAGAGACAGTTATTAAGAATGATACAACAGTAATTTACGTCGTCATGTGCCATACATTATTCTCTCATGACAATGGAATTAATTTATTCACTATTCCGAAATAATTTTATTAATCAGTTCGTTAACGAAAGGGTAAAAGGTTAACATTTTTCGCGAAACTACTCTCCCACGAGACCACCCAGCTATACTCGCGCGTGCAGGAGCATCTCAGCGGCAACGTACAGAGAGGTGCGTGCGGTTCGCCAGCCGGTGGACGAATGCGTGCGACAGCGGCCAAAGAACGGAAGAAGAGGAAGGAGTTGCTCGGCGGTGGCAGAACTCCGTCTCTTTGCCCCCGTCATCGTCATCGTAGCCGTGTGGTGGTACCGCGACGACGTCGGGGGCCGACGGGAAAGAGGCAGCGACGTGCACTGTCGGGGGTGGGAGGCGGTGGAACGACGGGCGAAGGCGGGGAGAATGCGACGCGTCACTGCTCTCGACGGGGTGGGGCAACCTATGGATGGTAGATTGGTGGGGGCCCCCGAAGTCCGCGGTCTTTCTCTGTCGGTGAAAGAGGGGCCAGGGGAAGAACAGCGCGTTCCCTCTCTTTCCCCCTATTCCTCCCCTCTCCACCGTCTCTGTCTCTCACCCTTTGGAGGGGTTCAGTCATCTCGCGCCAGTCGAGCCACGCGCACTCTCCCGTCTGATATTCTGGGCTCGCTGGAGAACCACCCTAAGATTCTGGAGGCGACGAAACAGTTGTTATCATTGCGAGGGTGGCGACCCTCTTCTGCCGTCAAGAGTGGTGGTAGAAGCGCGTGGCGAGCGAATTTCCGCGAGCTTGAAGAAGACGCGAAACGAACCGCCCTCTTCGAACGCGGAGTTTGGAAGACCACCCCCACTTTTTCCCCCTCTTGAGCAAACGCGCGCGCGCGCGCGCTCGCGCGAACGCATGCCTCCCTTTTCGTCGCGGGTGCTTAGACAGCCTCGAGAATCGAAGACACACGGGTACCGAGTTTCACGAGTGGAGAACCCGCGCGTGTCGTCTCGAAACAACGAGGATTCGTCGACAGTTTTGGGAGTATCGCGATAACGCGGACAAACAGGAAACGACGCACTTGTCACTAATTCTGGTGAATATTTAATAGGGGACCTTGATTAAGTCTACGTAGTGCCGTTACTACAAAACTGTCACCTTTCGCGACCTCTTGAGAGAACAATCCTCCTTTCACATCATGACGAAATAGGCATTCTAATTTAAGTTTGTGATAATCTTAGATCAACAAATTAAATCTAAAATAAGTGCACCATGAAATTTGGCCGCCAGGACAAAAATCAATGGTGGTTGGTTGGAAGGATGGGTAATCGTTCGGGTTGACAAGATTATGAGGAATCGATCGAGAATGTCGAATGATCGGTTGAATGCTGCCCAGAATTCGAGGATCTCAAGTGGCGGTGTTCAGGGTGGCACGGGAAGTGTTCGATGAGGGTGGAAGTGATCTCAGTGGGAGATTTTGAGGAGGAAGAAATCTGGCGCGTGTTTCGTATTCCTCGCGAATCAGGACTCCCCGAAAAAGTCTTCGAGAGCCTCGTAACAAGAATTGATCGTAACAAGAAGATAGTCTCGAAGACTCGAATCTGGATAGTTCGGGGTGAGTGATCGCAGAGATTTCGCGAGTTTGGTGCGCGAACGACATTGAATTGTCACGTTTTCTAAGTGAGCGAACTCTGGAGCCGATAGTCGAGGGTGAATTAGTGTGGATAATCGCGATAACTGGTTCGCGAATCTCATCGTCGAAACGCACGTCAGAACTATGGTGATGTTGACGGGAGTGATTCGCGGCAGGAACGGAGATACCAACTAGAGAGCGAGAGGTAAAGTCTGGTTCTTACAAGCAATTAATCGATGTCTTACTGCGTTAATTCGAGGAGTGGAAGAAACTGCTGCAAAATTCTGATGTGTACAGTTCCGAGATAATTTTGTATAAAGGAAAAAAGTTTTCATTTTATTAAATATCAGTATTCCGATCGAAACGCGTTGTAGTAAAATTAGCATTTTTGTGTAAAATTATTTACAAAAAAGATGCGTGTACAATTAATTTCTTTATTTATTGAATTAGTGTATTGATCTATTTAATTTCTATTTAATCTTTTGGATGATAATATTGATCTTTCTTAAAATCTTTTGTGTTTTTTTTTTTAACAATCTACACACAAAAATATCATTTAAAACATACATTGAATTACTGTATAAAGTTTGAACGAATCAGCAGTTTGTCTCTTGTGAAACTATCAATGTATACACTAACCATAGTTGTCAACTTATTTCGTATCTTATTCCATGTTGAAACAAATGAACGAAGTTGCTTCTACTGGCGTGAACATTTCGCAAATCTCGTTATTTTCCGCATTCCTGCTATTTATGTCGCTTATACCCAATAAGCGTCGTCCATAAACTTTTCTTGGCCGAAACAACGACAATGTACTTAAATTATGCCGCACAGCAGTGATGGGTTGCTGCACGACAAGCTGTAAAGAAGTTGGCAGCTTCCTTGTCCCGATTGAGCTCCACGAGCTTTCCATGTTCTCTGAAGCGCGTCTCGAGAAAACGAAATTAGCTCGTAGAATTGTTTCTGACGATTTCGCGGGGTTTGTCGCACAAAAATTCACTTAAAAAACTCACTGAAGTGTGACAACGCGCATTTTACGTTCGAATGCAAATCGATTAGGCAGAAATTATTGCCACACGACAAATTGTCTAAATATTGATACTGTTTCTGTTTCATTGCATTTCGTATTATGATTCGGTTGTCGATTTTCTCTGCCGCAATTATATCCCTAACATCGTATTTTACGTTAACGCGTCGATATTAAATCGTCTGTAGTCGAATAACAGTCGCTACTCGAAAATTATTATCATTCCGACGAACGTCGACCTCCCGGAATTCGACCTCAATCTCCCGACAGGAAGGTTCTTGAGCGAGATTATGTCACTTCCTTACTCCCGTTTTTATTTTTTCTCGCGGAAATTACCGCCGTTTCTCTCTACGCCCATTCTATATACAGTATCTGATTTTTATCGTGGTTTTACGCTGTTCTATAAACACATGGAATGTTTGGATTTAGCTGTCGCAATGAAAATATAATATATTTATTTGATCTATGTATACAATATAAGTGCATTCTGTCGTAATACTCTTTTTTACGATATGATTAACATATATCTTGTTATACGTGAATGCTAATCAAACATGCAATATTTTACGTCTCTTATGCTATATCGCATCATAATCGCTTTGTAGAAAAGGTCTTTTTTAATTTTTAATAATTATTCCGATTAATTATTAAACGTTATAACATTTAAAAAATAAGAAAGAGCGCATCTTAAGAACAAAAGAATAGATTTTTACATTATACAAAAAATAAACATTTTTAAGAAAAAATCCGTTAAAAATTTATAAATCAAAATGTTAAAGAGCGAGGAAACGTGATATAAAACGATGAGAGAATTGTGACAATTTAATCGAAAAATCAAGAGAAAAGCGAATAAAAACGGAGATAAAGAAACCAAGAAGATGTGGCAGACGTAACGAAGGAAGGAGAATACCGCAAGGAAGAAATGAAGAAATCAGGAAAGACGAAGAAGAAAGAGGAAAAAAGGAGAAAGAGGAGAGAACAGAGGACAACCGAGGAATCGTGTACGTTGATATACGTTGTAGGGTATAGGAACGGTGAAAATAAGAGAGGAAGGGAAGAAAAGGGTCGAGTTGAACGAAGAAATGCGAACGAGGAGAACTCGAGAGGAAGGGGAAGAAAACCACGAAACAATTGGAGAAGCGGAGGCGGCCGCATTTCATGTTGCCTGGCATCGGCTCCCTTTAAAGAGTCTCTTGCTTTTTGTTAGCTCTTCGAAAATTATGATTGTTTGTCCGCGAGATTTACTGCTCGGAGGCTCTCCCCCGACGCGCCGTGTGTGTGTGTGTGTGTGTGTGTGCGCGCGCGCGCAAGACGCCCTCGAGGAGTACCGCGATCTTTCGTTAGACCGTGGGTCAGGTCTCCGGGGGACGGTCGGGGAATGATAGGAACGCTGGAGGTTTACCGAGATTAAAGAATCGAGAATTTACAACACTTGCTACTAAACTGGTGCTCCGCTGCTTCCTTCTTTTTCTCTCGCTCGCTACTTTCCTTGTCGTGCTATCTTAATTTGCTGAATTAGCCGCTGTTTGAACTAAGAGATTTTGCTTTGAGCCGAAAAAGAACTTCGCTGAGACTGCTTGCGAACAACACGAGACGCAATCCGCGCGAGAAAATGACTGAGTTCGCATACGTCTCGTCTGAAAAATTATGTTAAAGGCAAATTAAAAAAAAAAAAAGAATGTTTTAACTTGTTTTTAGTCACAGCAAATTGCTTATATATTATTGTACCTGCGATTCCAATTAAAATGTACCATGCATGGTTTTCTGTGCTATAGTTGACGCTGGCGTTTATTTATTATATTATACTCGGATTATTCAGACATATCGATCAATTCAGACTATAATCGGAAAACAATTAAATTAAATGTTAACATGACATCTATTTTATAATATCGGAAGTAAAGCCATCGATCCAAAAGACTTTGACTGTCAAGAGATTCATGCATCTCTATCGAATGTGATTTTCTTCGGTATTCCTTAGATGATTGCGACTTCCAACTTGGACCGTAACGCATATTCCATGGGACACCTGTTGCCACGTTCAAAGTTCCCCGACTTTTCGCTGCGCGATTTTCTCCACGGAATCGCTAAAGGTTCTTTTACAGCGCGACGAATCTTTATCCGCTGAGCTACCGAGTCCGCTCGAGACACGAACATCCAGCTGATTTATTCGGGATCTTATTGTAGCTGCATAGCCGAGAACGGGCCAACTTGGGAGAGTCGACCGAACCGAACGGCGCGACTCCAAAAAGCGATTCCTCCTCCGGCGCGCCAGCGCGGCGATCGCTCTATAAATTTCACGAGTCTTTCGAACCCTATATTTTCTCGTTATCCTCGCGTTTTGCACGACACGTTTTATTAAAGTACGATAATTTTACGAGGGTCGGCCGTCCTCCTGCCTCCCGGCCTGTCTTCTTTTTCTTCCACGGTTCGCCGCTCCGCGCCGCGCCAGATTATCATCTGCTTTTGTTTGCAATATTTCTACTGAAACTCGATTCATTTCTACACTTCTTTTATTGTTCATCATCTTCGATATAACTATATATGCTAATTTTGTTAATTACGTGCGAAATCTTCAGTCATCGCTGTTAAGTATACTCGCGCGAATAGTGTCAAATTTTTAAGCATTTAATTGCACGTAGATTTTTATCTCATTTATCTGATATAAATATATACGATGCTAATTAAGACCATACGCCGCCGCGGTATGGCAGCGAAACTTGAAGACGTGACACGTGATATGTCGATGAAAACGCAGGGCACGATATAATCTTCTGTGCTTTTAATAACGCTTACACTCGCGCGAGTAATATATTCAATTTTACTCGCACGTGGCTTTGTTATCTGCGATGCAAATACACGTATGGTGTTAATTACGATGATATCACCGTGGAACATACTTTAAAATACGTTCGCTTATATTTAATAAAATATAATTTAACAGTCTCTAATTAAAACATAAAAAAGAATGTAAACTCGTGTCTCATGCTGTTCGAAACGAAAGATGGAAAGCAATCGACTTAACTCAACAGTGATAATTTTACTATTCATGCACGCGCGTTTTTAATATTAAACTTGAATGTTTAACAATTTTAATTGCGCGAGTATCGTCGCCGCGAAACATCTTGGTGCATCGTGATCGTTGTCGTTGACTTCTCGCGCATATATCCGACCGTGCTTCTCCGAGGCAGCTCGGCAGTAAAAGCCCTAAAGTTTTTAATACTTTCAGTTGTTTTTATGGCGGCAGGCACTTGCTCTTTTTTATTGTTTCTCCCCCTTTCCCCGTTCTTTCTCTCTCTTTCTCTTTCTTTTTTTCTCTCTTTCTCCTACTTTCTCGACGGAACGCGCATGAGAGTCCGAACGTATCGGAGGAAGAGAGAAAAGAGGAGATTCACAGTCAGCCCTCTCTGATGTACGACTCGGCGGTCCGCGTGAAAAAAATCCCATAAACCAGTAAAAAAGCACGGGGTCTCTCTGGGCCAGGGGAGACGGGACAGATGGAACGGAGAGAGTAGGAAAAAAGAAAAAGGTGCAGAGAGAGAGAGCAAGAGAGAGAGGTTCCAGTATCGCCAAAGGAATTCCTCTTATGACGAACCACGCGTGATTTTCTTTCGTCTGCCTTCTTCCCACCTCTCTACCCTCTTCTCCGTGACTTTACCCGACAGTTCCAATGCGCGTTTCTTCACCTTCGTTTCAGTTCTTTCTCTGCTTCTTTCCTCTTCGCTCGCCTCTTCGTCTTATTCTTTCGCGAATCTTAATCTTTCGGATCTGCTTATCTAATGGCGTCTTAATTAGATATAGTAGTGCCAAAGAGTTTTAGATCTTTGATGTTATAAACCGGAGGAAGTAAATCCTACTAACGTGTAATATCGTCTTAATTATTAACGTTAGGTTTTTCTTATTTATATTGCAATTTTATATAATTGCGTAATATTCGCAATGTCAAAGCGATTTTTGTGATGTGTGAGAAAAATTTGCATTCGAGATGATTTTTAGAAAATGTAAGATTTATTCTTTTAATCGACCGATAATTTCATCATTCTCATTTTTCTTCGTACAATTATCTTCCCTTTTTCATCTTTTCTTATCTGCTTACAATTCATCAAACCGCGCAGCCTGAATAAGTAAATTAAAAAGTGAAGACAAAAGCAGGTTATAACAAATGACAGACATATGTACTATCACATGTTTTACGTTTATAATGCTTGTGTCCGTCTCGGAGATCTGCACAGGCTGGAAAATATATTCTGTCGTCTTAGCGTACTACGCTCTCTTAAAATGTATTTGCATAGTTAATTTATTTAGATGTCAATCCATATATTTTTTTCTCAGATACATTAAAATATTTAAATGACCATCGAGAATTGCTCGTATTTCACTAAATTTTAATTAAATTACATGTGCAATTAACATAATTTTGAAAATTAATTATTTTTTACATAGAGGTTTTAAAATAATCAATTTTTTTCGATAACAATTTTATGTATCCGTAGTACTACTATACGAAAAGAGTGAAATGGTCACTATTGCGACTTCGAATAAATTTTATATACATTGTTTTACGTAAAAATCGAAGATGAACGTGGCGGCAGTGTGATTTCGTCAATGATAATCGATCGCGCGGATATGTAAATTCGACTACACGGTGCTACACGGCGCGCGCGCACGTAGGAAAGAGCAACGCGAATCACAGTTCTCTACGGCCGCGGCGCGGCGGACAGTAACGAAGAATCAGCGCTTCCTATGAATAGTTATAGGTCGTTTCGCATAAATTAGGCCGCGAGGAATTAATAGCTAATTCAGCAGGTTTTCAATTACGGCGCAATCGAGAGTTCAGCGGTATGAAACTTATAAATATGGAGGCGAATCGTAGCCTGACGGCACTACCACCGTGGATGGACCGTGGGCGAGATACTTTTGCGAGCGCTGTCGCGCTAATTATCGAATTAGCACGCGAGTCTTCTCCGCGAGAGACCGCAAAAGTTGTCACGAGCATTTCTATCACGCCGTCGTAACTAATACGAATCGACAAGCCAGTCTCTTGATATCTTAAAATATTAAGTTGAAGCTTATAAATAACAAGGAAAGAATTTTTTGACATCAAATCATTAAGATAGTTTAGAAAAATTCATAGTTCTTCAATTTCTACAGACGTAGATAAAAAATGTTACGTATTGTTACGTACAACATTCATTCTTTCGTTCCCCGGCTTTAGCACATTACCTGCTTCAGTTTTAAGACACTGAATTTCACGCCGCGATGCAAAGTTTCTTCCGTCGATACAAACTCGCTCCAACCGGTGCGATGCCTCGCATCATAAACGTTTCCCGCGCTACCATCGAGCTTGGCGTCCGATGAATTATATTTTGACGATCATCTCGATCGGGGATCTTCGAATCGAGTACGGAGGAGAAGGCGAGGAAGAGGTAAAAGAAGAAGAATAAGACGAAAGGCCGCCCCGATCGCAGCACCATTCGTAATTTCAGATAGAGTCGGTGCCGGGTGTTATTAAACCTGATAGGCCAGCGAACGTTTCTCCCTCGCGGGTGTTCCCCGACTTCAATTTAAATCGGTGACTCTGCTCTTCTGTGCACCCACCCTGTCCCTTCATCCTCCCCTCTCTTCCGTATCCTTCGCCGCCCTCGCACAGACTTCTCCGTGGCGCGGCGCGTACGCGCATCCACCCTCTGAGCTGCAAAGTTGGGCCCTTCGGTCCCGTTTCGGTCAGCAACGAGATGAAGCCAGAATAAGATCTACGACGGCACCATAGGGGAATAAAGGAGAACGAAGAAAGGACGTCTCTTCGTTATTTGTTAGCTTTGAGAATAACGACCGGTTATTAACTCACGATAATTATCGATTTTAATTATCGACACGATTCGCCATTAACCACCGGTCTGCACGCCTTTCCGTGCATCCTCGAATATTGCCAATGTCTGAAAAATCTCTTTGTGATTCCTTAAACGTGTTCTCACATTCGGATAGAAGATCTCGACCAGAGTTTCCGGTATTGTCTGGACGAACATTAAATCTTATTTAGAAAAATCTTTTCTTTTCGATATTGTTAATTGATAGATAACAATTAGAAAAGGAAGCAATTATCACACACACACACACACACACACACACACACACACACACATACACACACACACACATACATACATACACACACACACACACACACACACACACACACACATTAGTGTAAAATTGAACGTATCATATGAATTTCTAAAAATTGTTTTCAAGTTCTCGTCATATTGGTACATACGACAAACGCTTACTGGTGTCATAGCTGAGATCGTTTGTCAGGACGAGTCTCCTGACAAGTCAATGCCACATCAGTCAAAGAAAGGCTCATCGTGTCTCACTGTGAATTATTCGCGATACGTTGCCTCCCGTGGGCAGTTCCGTTTAAAAGAAGCTCGTGCGAGAGCCAGGTCGAGAATCTCGCTCCCTTCTCTAACAAATTTCTAAAGCAAAGTTTCTCCTAAAATTTACTACTGCGAAAACCGTATACATTCAAAATTTTTGTCAAAATTATCAACTTATAATTTTCTGGTCTTTCTGGAATATAAAGGGAATATTTTGCAGAATTACAAATAATCTTAAAATAGTATTGATTTTATTTCTAAACTTTATTGGTTTTATTTCTAATCAAGATTTGAGTTTAACGATTTCCTATGTTTTTATATTAGTCGAAAAGCCATCAAACGTTGAAGATGTAATCGTAATATCGCACGATCGAGCTAATAATAGTTTTGATTATCATACAATTGCAAAATTTAACATGTGTGTATAATGCTTCTCATTCTCACGTTCATGCAAAAAGGTTTCTTGCAGCTAGCATCGCACATCTTTTGCGATCATAAGAATACTAATGACAACGTAAGAGTAATCCGCGCCCGATGAGCTATTAAAAATTGATAATAACGCACTGGATAGAATACGATCATTAAGAGCAGCGAAAGTCAAAATCTCCGTCAGACACACGGCCATCGATTCTCTCGCGCGCGTAGCGGGGCACGATCGCGCGGGATCGTAAATCGACGTCGAGCTTATGGAGGACAACGTGACGTCAGGATATCTTCCTGCGGAACGGGAAGTAGTTGGAAACGCGAGTCTGCAAGAGGCGGATGCCTGGATCGTCCTGTCGCGACCGGTTCTCGCACCGATCGCATTTCCATTGCGCTGCCTGTGTCGCTCGACGACGACGACGCGCAGTGAATCTGGCGCTCACCGGCTACAGTGGTGGCTACTGTCGCGCGCGCGAGATCGACCGTTATTCAAGAATTAATTCATAATTAGAGCGGGGCCCACCTATGGGGAGAGCCTAACCCACATTCCAGCCACCGGCTGTCCCCGCTGGCGCGGCAGGCTAGCTCGTTTCCAGCTTTTCTTTTCCGTCTTCTCTTCGTCTCTGTTTCTTCCGTCTCCTTCTCGCGACTGCTGCCACCCGTCGTCGTCGTCGTCGTCGTCGTCGTCAAGTCTGTTCCTTCGCTCCCTGCACTCCTCTGCCTCTTACACCATCTCGCCACCTGGTCCACTCACCTACGCGCTGCCAGTGACTACCGGCAGCCGTTTTGCATGGTTTCCCCGCTGGCTCTACACACGCAGCAGCCGGCGAGCGTGTTATCCGCGTTGTCCGCGTGCCACGGTGTGCACACGGTGACACTTCTCTGTAAGAATGCGCCGCGCCGCAACAACCGCGGCTGCCGGATCAGCTGATTGATTCGCGTTCTCCGACAGCGATCTGGTTTTGAGCAATGGTATTTGCCATTTGCGCACACGCGCGCGCGCAAATACCCGTTTTCAATCAGAATATGAATGCCGTAGTTACGGAACGAATGCATCTCTCTTGATGGAAACTCATCCTGACAAATCCCTGTCGAGAGATCGTGGGAGTTAATAAAATAATCGGGGCGAACTGAATGTCGAACGCATTTTGTATCGCAGGCGAATTGTAACATGGGAGTCAAGAAATTCCGTGTGACTTTAGATCGTAATCGAAATCTCAATAATTATCACCTGATGATTTCAAATTCCAAATGACATCTTGCGACTCAAATTTATCATTAATCTTAGTTTTAACATTGTGTATATATATATATATATATATATATATATATGTTATGAAATATTAAAGAAAGAAAATATTTGATATTAAATATTAAAATATTGATACTTTTGTTAAATACACGTATATGTATATGTATACACGTGTAAAGAACGTAGCAAAATCTGATATATGATGTCTCACGATATTGTTTCTTCGAAACCGCGTCCGCCTATGATATATTCTGTCTGCCGAGCACAGAAGAGTCTTCTGCATCATTTCGCAGTGTCATAGTTCACACGTTAATAACGGCGCGCGCCCACGTCGGGCTGAAATCGTAGTAGGCTGCGCCGGCTGAAACGCGATATCGCGTTAACACGGACGCGATGGATTAGAAAGTGGATTTTAGATGTTACCGTTTGCGCCGTCCTTCTCGGGATCGGTTTCAGATGCGATCGCGCGCAGCTCGACCCCTCGATATCGATATTCGCCACGCGCGTTATCGGCACTCACGATCATGCTTACGATCTATGCGGGCACACGTTAGAGATTTCAGGCGCACCTAGAAACGTAGTTTCGAAATCGCTTTTGAGCACGCTTTTAGTTTTATTTTCACTTACATTCTCACATTTTCTACGGATCGTTAAAAATGGTCTATCCGTCGTTAGGGAATGGCACGGACGCGTGACGCTTGGCGAAAACGCGTTATCTTTCGTGCTGCTTGTACCTGCGCGACGATAACGCAGCTGCAAGGAGCCCGGAGACGTCGTAACGGAAGAACGCACGTCAAGTTGTAAGTGGGTCAGCTGGATTCTGGTTTAAATGCATGAGTACATGCGTGCGTACATACCGTTGCTTTTGTTTTCGCGAAAACGTTGGATCTTTGTGATTTGGAACTGTCACGCAAAAGGAGAAACTTTTTAGGGTGAAAAAAATCAATAATTTACTTAACGTTGTATAAACTTTTATCTCTTAATAGGGTTTACGCGTATTATTTGGAATAAAACTTAAAGAAAAAAAGAGATTTTGAGCTCAAGTATCGATGGCCGAATCGAGGTTGTGTAATTAAAATTCACGTATCGCGTGTGCGATGGCACGCGTATCGATGAAGTTTTGAATACTTTTCGCGAACGCGAATTTCGAGCCTGGACTTTCAACCGAACACGTCTTTACATCAAAGCTTTATTGTGATCAAGACTTTGCTCCACTTATTCTACTTAATCATATTTATTTTAATGCTCAGAATACAAGAGTCGAGAAAATGACTTACGCGAACACCAGATCGCGTCCCATAGTTATGTAAGAAATAGTACCCTCTGTTATCGCTAGGATCTATTTGGTACAGATTCCGTTTTTTTATCACCTTTTTATGTATCCCAATTTTTCGACTCCTTCGACTTTCTGTTGGCACCGTGAAATGAAACATGGTTGATTCTGTTAATCTCGTCGAATTATCACACTAACAGAGAGTTGAACTTCAGTTGATCTCATCTATTTTTGTACTTCGTTCGTACATAAATATAGAAGATAGCAAGTAAGAATCCTATATGCATATACAGGGCTGTAATATGCATTTATACATGTATATCTTTTTCTGTAAATTACAATCAGATCGTATCCAATTTGAACGTTTTACTACGTTATGATAACTGTAATACATCAAATTACTTGAAAAGTTCGTTTTATTCATTTATGGATCTTGATTTATATATAACGGAAAAAATAAATAAATAAATTATGACACGACACATCGGCGGCAGGTTTCGCTTTTCTTATTCCGATAACAAATCTTATTAGATACGAATCTGTCTTCGATTTGATGAAAAGTATTGCGAGTCCACGCAAATGGCAAATTATTTTATACGTGAGAAATTCGAGAATTTGGCGAAAGCGGAAATCGCTGGCGCATTTATTGATCCGCGATAGCATGATTCAGTCGCACCGTTTTTGCCGTTCGCGAAAAGTCAAATTGCTGACTCGGTGAAGTTCCATCAGGTCGTCGTCCCACACCCGTTCTCATTTCTGCTCCCGTAGCTGGTTACGGTCCCTCCCTCCTTTCTTTTTTTTCGTGATTATTATTTTTATTTTGTTCTATTTTTGCATACATGTTAATTAGCGGTTGAATGAACCACAACACGTGTCCATAATATCGGTGAAACTTAAAAACTAACGACAAACTGACAAGTTTTAATTTTTAATCAAAGTTGCACTCCTGCGTTATACTTGTAATGAAAGTGATAAAGAATATTTTCTATAATGAAAGTTATAAATTGTCAACTTTCGACTTTATTTAAGGTATTATAATGTAAAGTTTTGAGAAGCATCTCAATGCTCACAATTAATTTTATTTAAGTAATATGTAAGTCTATAAAAATTTTCATTGAGCATAGCTGGAATCGACGACGAAAACATCTAATGTTTAAGCTATTGATATCGTGTGGACGGTACGTAGAGTTCGCGGAAAGAAAAGGAGGCGACATTTCGACGACGCCGAAATGCAATTCGTCGCGCGACAAGAGGTCGTTGCACCGTGTGCCCTTCCTGTTTCTACCTCGCGTTACCTCCAACGCCTTCGTTCGATCGTGCTTTCGCGAGGCGATAATAAATTACCTCGGTACGCCGCGATCGCAGCAATTCCTCCCACTTGCGAGAGAAAAAAAAAGAAATGACCGAAACGAGAGCGAAGAAGTGCGTGACAAATCTATCCGCGATCGATATCGATTGTTAGCGACTAAAGTCAAATCACGCCTGCAATGTTTGCAAAAAAGACGTGCGTGAACGAGGCCGTTACTTAATTGACGTACCGCTCCGGTTTATAATTACACTCGCGTTGCATGTTTCATACGCAATTAACATTGTATAATCTATGCAATCTTTCAGTAGCTAACCAGGTCGTTTCGGAAAAAACGTGGATACTGACGATTTGATAAACCGAGACAAACTTTTGATAAGTTCGGTGTAATCGATAAGTCATTCTGTGCTACTTATATGTCACCAGAAGCTGCGACATTAATTTTTCTATGCATGTAGAGTTACGTCACATCTCCGTTCACGAATTGCAATGATCACGCATGTCTCCGGAGAATCTAAGCTTTGGGTATATCACGAAAATCGGTAGCTCTCGCGATCATGGATTTTGGGAAATAACTCGGACACAAGGGCTACGGGACGAGATGAAGACGAGCGAGACAAGCGGCGGCCCGGCGAATCGTAAATTTAAATTTAGAGAGACGCGTGCACGTGAGCGCGCCCCTTCTTCGGGGCCTTCCCCTTCGGCGTCTCGCGGTTTCTCCGCGCCTATACAGCCTTCCACTCTTTCGGCCTCTTCTCTCGCGCGACTTCCACCACACCACCGTCGCGCGTCGCCGAAGCGCGAGACTCGAAAAAGCGCCGATTCCGTTTGCTCGGTTCCTGTTTCGCATCTCGATCTGAATTTCAAAATGCTTCGCGGATTGGCTAGGTTCTGTTGTGAATTGTCGTGAAATTTCACGATTGGAAAAAGTTGTTCCGATTTTTAAGTCTGTAGCCGTTCTCTCCGATCGACGTCTTTGGTCGATTGTCTCAATAAGGAGATGAAAGATCGACAGAGGGTTCACCGGGCGTGATCGCGCGGTTCTCGCAAAAACGCGCCGCGGTGCCACTTTTGCGTCTTACTCTTTCTTCTTTCTTCCATCAAGATTCTCCATTCGGGCAAAAGACGTCCCATTGGTTTAATTCGATGATAATAATGGTATAATAGGATTTTCTGCGCGAATTCGGTGAATCCAAACTTTCAACGGAATGCGATTTTTGGATACGGAATACGGCTAATTTGAACGAATTAATTGAAAGGAAAAAAATTCAGGATAGATATAAAAAAATTTATAAATTGAAAGTTTTTTTGCGTAAAAGATTTTATTTGCTTGTTAAGGAATACGTTCTACCGTAATTTATACATTGCACTATATTACATTATTATCAAATCTAAAAGAAATATTAAATGTTTATTTTAATTAAAAACTTGAGAAACGTTGACAAAAGCAATACGTTCAACTTAGATCTTCTCAGACTATAGTTATAAATATATGATAAACATAATATATGTACATTGCGAACATGTGCTTTAATGTAATTGAAATCGGAGGCAAACGGTAATTCGAAGGAGACGACCTTACATGACTTCGAGTAAATATGAAAATAGCTGGGTAGAGAAAAGCTTCGTTCGCCACGTGCGCAATGAAACGCAACGAAGGAAGGAGTGAATGATTCTTGGCAATTTTAGCCAGAATGTGAGAAGTCTGAAGACGCGGAGAAGTCCGAATCTACGTAAGATTCGTCGCGTCCATTATAGACAGATCACGTTGAACGCTGATAGTTGGCACGCATTCGACAAAAGAATTCCTCGAAGATTGCTCAATTCGCAAACATGTCAATTTCATCTGTTTAACCTTTTTACTGTCGAAAAATGATTTTATCGTACATTACATCTTCAATTGTAAGATTTAATAGAAAGTAAATAATTTTTAGTGCGTTTAATAAATAAAAAGAATTAGTAACAAATAGAGAATATGGTGAAAAAATACCGATAGCGAATAATTCTGATTTTATTTCGTAGCAGAAAGATTGAGACATGTTTGCGAGAAGAGAGATATTTCGTAAGGCATTATATATATCGATACCATAAGTCACGGAAGGAAATTTCTTTAGGTGGCGTTTGGCTTCTTATCTGTACGCCATGACGTTCAACATTCGAACGCCCACGCACGGAAGTTGACTTCCTCATTTAACCGCGGGACGGAACTTAGTCTCCTGATTTTAATTTCGCGCAGACCGTCGTATCTTTAATGGCCTTAATTTAAAGAAAAATATATATGCGCATATAACAACGATTTAAAGTGCTGATAACAATAACTTGCAACTCGAACGTTTTCTTTTTCGCAATGTCTCGAAAGTCTCGTCTGTGTAACGAAATCTGGTTAATTTGACTGCGTTTGTAACTTTCCTAGCGAAGCTCTAATTCTCTAATGAGCTCGAGAATAACACGAAATTCCATTTTGAAGCCTACCATTGATGTTCTCTGTCTGTGGAATTCGCGTAAATTTACCTCTTATGCTTAAAAGATTGGAGTACACGCGCGAATCGAGTAGGTGTAATGTATGGCTTGCCGGTTTAATGCCGCGGCGGGTATGTAACTAGGCCGTGTCGCGATTCGGGTGTGGCCGTCGCGCATTGTTTCTGAAATTACGATATCGTAGTTATTAATATTTATATATTGCGCACAAAGAATCGTCGTTGGCTGCTGCTGGCTCAGCGACGACTTTCTAAAGCGACCGAATGCCATCGCTCGGAAGAGACAACTTAGCGACGTCTCGTCAGTTTGTCTCAACCGACAACAGTTATCGTCACACGGAACAATTCCAAAGTAAATTAGAATTTGATTAGAATTTAGAATTTAATGTTAACAGCTTTGCATAAAAGTTATATAAAAATCGAATGTTTCACAGACAAAGAAAAAAGCGATAATTTTGACATCCCTGATGCATAAACTGACAGTATAACTGTATGGGAATTCAGTATATTTTTATTAAGTAGATGGCGGATAAAAAGATGAAAATTGTGCAATAATGGGTTCAAGGCTGCATGGTATCGTGTCTAATACCTACGGACCGCGAGAACAAGCACGCGGTCATAACGGTTCATCGGTATAATGACGTGAGTCGTTGCGACCGCTCAATATCCGGATATCCAATGAAATCAGATGGCTGGCGGTTGATCGACATTTCGGGGGCGCTCGTTTGTCACAGAGAAAAGCCGGAGTCCATTTGTCCCTACGCGATCTACGCCCGGCTGTATTAAGCCTCGGCAGCCAGCCGGCCTTACCTGCCCACGCCGGCCACGGCAGGCCGGCCGGTCGGCACACGCTCGCTTCTCTCCTTTTTTAATTATTCCGTCCTTTTTACGGACATTAAGATAAGCGGCAGCGCCGGTCGCCAAGCTATCGGTCAAAGTCACGCGGAGTTCGCCCCGCGATACGTTCGAACACGGAAAGGATTGTTCCTCCCTCGGTTTTTAACTCTCTCGATCCATCTGCCTGCCGTGTCATACCGTCACGCGTCGACGAATTTTCGGTTCACTTCTCATGTATTTCTTCACTTCGTTCTCTTCTTCCTCCTCCTCCTCCTCCTCCTCCTCCTCCTCCGATCCTTTTTTATTCCGGGACGTGGATGTGCTAGTGCGCAACCGTAAAGCGGAGTGGGTGATATCAAGAAGTCGAGAGAAGGGCTCGGATTATTTTTTTAATCTTCCGCGAACGCGTTTCGTTGAGATTCTACCGTGGTGTCGTGGGTGGACGGGAGGGTATTCAGATGCGTGAATTTCTTTAGGCTTTGCGTTATGGTAATGGATGGTTGTCATAAAAATTCAGGCATCGCTCAACAGGCGCTCTTCGTAATTATCGGATTTGAATTCTTCATATCACTCGCGATCGACTCATTGACATTTTCGTCGAGTTTCACTCGTTGGAATTCCGCGTCTGTGCCCACGTTGCAATGTTCCTTCCACAATGAAAACGTGCACGTAGATAACCGACACTCGTACGTAATCGCTCGCCTCGTAGGTACACATGAAAGTCCCGGGTAGTTTCTCTGCAACTTCGATCACCGCGAAATTTCTCAACACCGAATCATGTAGCTCGTGAATATTTGTTATTTCGCTTGTAATTGTGATATAATTATCAATTGCGAAACTATTATAAATGTAATGAATTTTTCTCTCTCAAAGATTGAAAGATGTCTGTACAAATATACAATCACAATTAACAAAAATAAATCTAAAAAATTAACATGCATTATATAGAAGTATGCAAAAAATTCTGTAATTATTCGCGAACGAATATTAACTATTAATTATTAATTATGCAGTATTTTGAGCGATAATTTTTAATTTTCCAGTATTTATCTAATATCGGAGTGATAGAAAAGAAGGTATTTGGTGTCTGACGCAAAGTGTCGACACGTCGATAATATTCCTGCACTACACGCAATACAGCTCATTGACATTTTAATCGAGTTTCGCGGAACGCACACCGGAACTACGATCTTTATCGTCGGAGCGCGTGATCGCGACGTGACTTTTCCTCCGCTATAAAAATGCGCGTCCGGTTGGAATTGCAGCTGCGATTCGTTAATAAACATCGCGGCTGGCCGCGACGACGGTATCGCCGAAAAAGGTCAACCCCATCCCGCAACAACGTGGGGCAAACAATGGTCAGGCACGAAAAAGGCGCGAAATCCAGAATGCCGCAATGGACAGCGCTGGCTCGCGCGCGATTGCGAAGGTACGACACGTTCGACGCACGTCTCTCAAATAAATTATCAACACTCTGGCATTCGCCGCGGAATCGAGCATCGATATATGACCGGTGCCGGGAAGGCACAGCCGGACGAACCAACGGATATGCTGGATATGGCGAGGGATACGAGGGGGATGTCGAACATCATAAGCATGCGATCGTCTTCGTTCACCCACTTTGCCATGCCCGTAGAAAACTCCGATTCCCTTAAAGGGAAATCCTCGATACGTGTCTCTATATATATTCGAGTCTGCCTGACATTCATGTCTTCATTAAGCTCGCGACAGTTGACACATCTTGAAACATACGTGACGCTTTCTGAGATACACGTATCTACAATATATATCTAAATAAAAGAATATAAGTCATACACATATTCAATAGTAACCAATCATTATTATATAATTTAAACAGATATATATTTTTTATTTACTCCTCGATTACTTATCTAGTCTTTTTGTTAATGATAGTTAATTATAGATATGTGATGGTAAAGTTATATATGTGTCTGAATTATGAGAGAGAGAGAGAGAGAGAGAGAGAGAGAGAGAAAGTGAGAGAAAAGAGTAAAAATGCTACACATTTACTAATTTTTCTCGAACGTTTACAGCACATGTATCGTCGTATCGAGTGCACGAAGTGTTTGAGAAGAGGCCTCGATCGATTTCAATCGACTTGTCTCATAGATTAAAATATGCGTGAGGCTAATCGTTACGATGTTATAAAGTGCATCCTGCAATTGTTTCATATTGCTATATAATGATGCGCAAAATGAAGAAAGGTTGCTTATCGGAGCAACTTTGTACATCACGAACAATAAATTCATTTATCGAAACGAGGTTTTGCTCATATTGTGTCACAATCTAATATCTCATTTGCATTTTTCCTTGGAAAGGCATCTTTTATTCTCTTGTTTTAGTATTTCTAATAATTCTTCTCCACGTGACGCAATTATATTGTTCCGCGAAAGGATTTAAATCCGTTAATTCTATTATGCGAGCTTGCTTCTTGCAATCCAGACCACTTCAAGTTGTCGTCCGCGTTCGCAAAAAGTTCAGCTCGATCGACGGACGAGGAGAATAAAGGAGACGGCGGAGGAGGAGGAGGAGGAAGAGGAGGAACGGCGAAGATGCGAGTCTGGCATCATCTTCGGACAGCGGGCAGCGCCATTATCCCTCGTCCATTTGAATTTTCAAGTTTCGTAATAACGACTAATACGAGACAAATGAAGCGCGCGAAGAGTGAACGGAAGGGGAGAGGAAGAAGAACGGTGGAGAAGAGCGGTGATTAATGGAGTCTCCGCAGCGAGCGAGAGCTCGGCCCGGATAAGATCTCCGATGGAATTCCCGTGGCTTTTATATTGGATTTCTTTTAAATTCGTTACTTTATCCGGCGCTATGTTAATAGCGGCCCGATATGAGAGCTCGCGGTTAAGAGGAGTTCATTTATCATTCCGCGGTGAGGAGAGTCTCTCCCGCGCGGCAGCGCGGCCTCGAACTCCACGCACTGTTCTGTGCATTAGGAACGATTCATACGTTCATAAAGCTCTCTCTCTCTCCCCGCTTATCCAGTCACCCTTCCGATTGTTGTTTCGGAAATGAATTTATTACCTCGCTCGAGCACCTCGATTAAGCAGGCCGAATGCACACCCACAAAACAGCAAAGTCCCTTTCTTATTTCCTCCGCGAGAGTCTCGGAACGGGGGAGTACGGAGTAGGTAGCAAGCATCGTTTCTTTTCTCGTTTCGTATATTAGATTTTGCACGCCGCGAGATAGATTGATCTTGTTTTACTTTATACGACACGATTTATAGCATAACGAAGGAGTGGGCGTTAATGAATGCCGAGTCAGGTATTCGTGCGCTACCGCGAGGATGACGCGTTGCGAAAAATTATTTCGCGCACGCGGGCCACGTTAAATGCTATTTTATACGCTGCCTTAATAACGCCACGATACTTGTGGCTGAACGGAGTTCATTTATCATTCGACGTTGCTCGCATAGGCGAGTCCGATCTCCGATGTCTCCTCGGCCTCGAACTCCGCGACGTACAGTGCGTTAGACGCGATTCATTCATTCCGATCGAGTCCTTCGATCTTCGAAGAACGATTCGCCATTGTTCTCTCAATGAATTCGCAAATTCATAACTATAGAAGTATATATTAACGTAATGCGCAATATATAGACATTTCTTATTTTTCTTACATTATTGTACAAGTGAATTTAATAACAATTATTTACTTGCAGATTATTTGAAACTGAATAGTCAGATGCAAACTATAGTCTTTATTGCTTTAATCTTATTGTCTGCCATATATAACGATTTCATTGAATCGATTTAAATCGGTAATTATAGAGATTACTTTTTTTATTGCATATTTATTTTGTATTATTTCTATTACTATTTTTATATTAGCTTTTATTGCGCGTTTCTATTTCCAATATTCCGATTTGCTTACTAATTCACGTTGTCGGAAGTCGGAAAATTGTGTCAGAAGTTTTTGTGATTTCCGATCACGCTTAATCGATACAATCGAACCGTTTGTTTGTTTCGCGGGAACGAGGAAGACGTTTCTCAACTGGACGATCGGTGTCAGTGGCCGGACGGAAGTACTTTCGCCTTGGAGCGAGACTCGGCGCCTCCTAAGACGAGACATTTCGCCTTTTTGCATTAGGATTCACTTCCCAGTGTGATTAATTGGGCCTCATTAACATCACGTAGCTTGCTCGCTACTTCGATGCGCGCGCTGTCGCGACTTAGAAATAAATACGTTTCGCTTGTGTAGGTACATCGAAGCCGGCTCGTTGTGGTTTAACCTCGGGTACAATGTCCGCTTGAGACTCTTACTCTCTCCCTACTATCGCTGCCACTTGTGATTACAACAATAACGTTTCAACCTTAGATCCCGTAAGAAAGTTTATTGATTGAGATGGCTGTGATTGTAACATTAGTCGCGAGTTATCTATCTTCCAATTTTCCACCCATCACAATTGTGATCTACAATTTGCGTCCATAAAGAAGCGAGCGCTCGCGATACGTCTGGCGAATGTGATATTGACGAAAAAGACACTTGTGACATTCATGAGAGCCTGGTACTTTTGTCGCCGACGATACCTCTTAATCCAGATCGAAAATATGTAAATAAATTCACTCGCGGCTTCGGTAGAGCCGGATGCCCACTCTCTGTATTCCCCGTCGAAAAAGTATTTTAATAGAAACGATTCATCATTCCCGGGAGCCCACGGACGAGCTTCTTTTTCTTCGATCACGGCGAAGAGCAGCCCGGACTTTTACGCTCGCCTCTCTCCAGCTCCGAACTTCGAGTCGATCGCTTTGGCGCGTCTACCTCGTCGTCCCTTTGTCGACCCGGTTTCCACTGGGATTCAATTTTACCGGATTTCGCGGAATTTCGGTCGAACGGTCGGTTTTGGTTTATCTCCTCGCCCGCGCTCTGTCTGCCCGCGTTCGCTTTCTTTTTTTTCCGGCGGCCCATGGAATTATGCACCGCAGGATTCGCCAGCTTTCGCGGAATCCCGGTCGGACCGCGACACGGCGCGCGGACTTTTCGACCTTTCGATGATATAGCTTTTCGTTAGGTTTATGGAATTTATGAAGAGCGTCGCAAATTTCGATTAGCCCGGACAGTAAATCGCGCGGCTGCGAGACGTCACCCAGATAATCCGGATGAGGATTCTGAGTAACGTCTTCCAGATGACACCTCGTGATAAAGACTGCCTGTAATATATACATCCATCAACATTTTTTTAACTCAATGTTAAGTTAATTTTATTAATTTTTTGCTGCTTATTTTTTTAATTTCTTATTCGAATATTGTTCAACTCTTATGACATAAAGATTTGTGAGCGTGATCTACATATATATATATATATATATAAGATCTTCTTCTTCGAGGATGCTCGATACAGAGGCGAATTCTCCAACGAATTTACGCGGTTAGTATATTCGGACTTTACGGAATTTCATCGGATTCGCTTCTTCATCTTTCTTTTTTTTCTTTCGATCGTACGAGTCTCGACGATTGAAACACACGCGAATCCGGAGGGATTCACGGCGCTATCGGACCGCACTCGTAAAGGAACTCGTTCTCTTCGTTCCCTCTTCTTTTTCTTTATCTTCTTCTGTTTCTTCTTTTGTAACTCGATGCTCTCGGTGCGTATACGGGTCCCACGACTCCGATTGAGTTCGACGTCTCATTATGTCAGAGCTAAGAAGATTTCGAGGGAATTCCATACCTCGTTCTCTCATTCCGCGTCCTCCTCCGCCACCTTCTCCTTTCTTTCCTTCCTATTTCTCTTCGTCTTCTCGGGAATCGCAAGTACTTTGAGATCACTGTCTGTATTAAATCGTCAAGAACGTTTAATGGCCGATCATATCGCGGGCAGGAGCTATTTGCGAAGCCACGAAATTTTAAAATTGTGTTAAATCCTTAGTTTATAATAATATATTTATAACCTTGACCATTATATATACCCCAATCCAAAATTAAAGAATAAAAATTACAGAGAAGAATATTAAATCTCATTAATAATTTATGATGTCGGTCTCTCGGCTATCAAATTTATTCCGTAGCATATTCTTATTATCCCATGCTGTTAAATATCGATTAAACGCGATTATTTTTTTCTTTAGCGAAAGGAAAACGCACGAGTTTTACGTGATAAACGGCGAGAGGGGAAGCGCGGAAGGAAATGTAATAATTTTAATTGTGTGTCGCGATACCGGTTTAATATTTCCAACCGGTTTTGAAACGATAGGCGCGAATTTGCATTGGACTGCGACACGTACGCTACTAGGTATGAAATAAGGAAGAAAAGAGGGGAGAGAGGCGCAAGAGTGGAGAGGAGAAGACATCAAACGAGTCTAACGGGATCGCGCGTAATCCAGAAAACTATAGCTGGATTATCTCTCCCCGGTCTTCACCGTCGCGCTCGCGGAGAGACCAGATTTTTCCATTATTCATCAAGAGCCGAGAGTCGGCCGTCACGTCGCGATTGATTTCTTATTGATTTCTTGCGGCTCGCTATTAGGGATCAATCGAGCTTCGTAACCAATCTTACACGCGAATCGCCGATAAAATGTTCCTTGACAGGCATTTGCCGACGCAATTGGGAACAACACAATGTATCGCCAAAGGAAGGATTTCCCGTTCCTTCAGTCAACTCAATCAAAACTCGCGGTTATAATAGTCATACTAATCTGTTCAATTTAGAAGTAACGTCTAATTGGAACGGCCTCTATACGATTATGTACGATAAATAAGTATAATAGTAATATAAATTATGCTTTAATAACAATAATTTAGATATATCTGTGATCTGTAATACCAGTGGCAAATAAGAGAAATCGGACGCAAGTCTAAACTTCCGTTAAACACAGCGAGATTCAGGGGAATCGCGCATCGCGAGACGATCTAAAATATGGCCGGCTCGACACCCGAGACTCTCGACGAAACGATCGTGTTGCGACTTAACGAAGAAAGCGAGCATTCAACCTCCGTTCAGAAGCATTTCTTCAGTCGAGGAGACGTTGCGTTCGGCCCATAAAAAGCGGCCCGTGGAAGCGCCGATCGTTTCGCTTCCCAAGTGTAACGTTTGCGAGATGACTCTAATTGGTGTTCGAGGTTGATGAGCGCGTATGCGAGACGCGCAGAATTTTCAATACGTCTTTCTTCTCTTCCTTTCTTTCTCTTTCTCTTTCTCTCTCTCTCGTTCTCATAAAATTTGCTCGTACAAACGTTTTCTCGTTTTCACGACGCGTAAAAACAATTCCGAAAGCAGCGATTGTGGAGCGGATAATTATAAGGGACCAAGTATCATTTAGCGAATATAAAAGTTTGCGAAGTCTTTTATTCATACTATCACCTTCACCATTTCATTGAATGACTTACGGTGCTAATATGTGTAAAAACTATGGACGTTTTGTCTTGAAATAAACACCTCTCTCGCGATTATTTAAAATACCAATGATTAACTTCGTATGATAATAGAAAGATAAATCATATGTCACCATTTTTAAGACTTTTATTAAAAATCGCGAATAAGAGTACCATTGCACATATCCCTGTAACGCTACTGCCCCTTCGTTACTCGTTACCAGCAATATGGCCCCCTTTTTAGTGGAAGCCACCCCGAATCGAGCGAGGCCAGTCCAGGCTGCTATAAATCTCGGAAGTTTTAATGCCTTGCAGCCTGCACGACAGCCCCTCCCCCCTCTTCCTTGTTTCTCCTTCCCCCCCGTGATATCCTCCTTCTTCTGCATGGCGGACCCCACCTCTCCGCCAACCCTTATGTCCGTATTTGCATACGCGCATAATAGCGAGTGCGGCCTACCCTTTACTATTAATTTTATAAAATCGCTCAAGCCATTGCCGGTCGCGTCCCTCCTGCCTTATTTAAATAACGGATTTTCGAAATCTCGTTTTCAGAACGATCCAAGAGGGGAACACACGTATTCGCGCACGTGCGTACCAAACAGATTCCAAATTGTATAGCTTTCATATAAATAAAATGGTATTGTTGATTTCGATATAAATTTATGTATAATTAGTGTTATGCATCAACATTTAATACTTGATATATCGGGCAGATTAAGACTAACATTGTACATTGCAAATTATCGATATAATATACTTTTTACATTTTGTGTTTTTTTTTTAGAAAAAGAATTTAGACAAGACTTTTACTTTATTTGGAAAATATAGCTTTAAAAGTTTGAAAATTTTTCGCGAAAAATATATGTGTTTTTAATATGCTGTTTCGTCGCGTTTCACGTACGAGTCAACGTCCATCGATTAATTACTCGGCATTCACTCGTTAATTAGCCTTGAAACTTTCCCGAGGTAGAACTCTGGCGGTAAGTTCACGACGATTAAGCCGACGAAATGACTCCGACGTTATTCCAGCGAAAGAAGAAGATTCACCATTAAGTCGTCTACTGCTTGGATATGCAGCAGCAACAGCGAGAGAAGCCCATCAGCAAATTTAATTCCATCGACATTCTATGTGCGCTTTATTGAGATTTAAATTAAGATTCGAACTACACTCTAGAATCCTAATAAAATTATCAGGGGAATTTGCAACGGACTGTCCAATGATGGAGGATGAACAGTCGCAAAGCTGAATACAACCGGCCTCATTTTATTTATCAAGGATTGTAAGTACTGTACTTACAAGAGCTGACAAGGAATTCAAAGAGATTTTAATATCTCAATAAGTTCATGAATTAAAAGAAAATCATGGTCAGCCAATTTATATTCTCAGTACGATTTTTCAAACATTTTTTTTTGCAATTATATCGTTTTTGTTACGTTTACGAACCTTGAAAAAAGCGATAAATATGAGAGAAAGAAAAGAATGAAACGAGGGAAACCGGCGTAAAATCGCACATTTGAGCTTGCTCGCGCCTATTAAGACGGTTTAGCGCGGCTGACGAGGCCTCTCCTTTTAAAGGTCCAAAAGTCCCCGCCGTCACCGCGTCGGTTCTACTTAGAGCCGATGGCGGCTTAACTACCGTAACCGTATCCAGGTCTAAATAGTCGGAGTTACGCTAAGTAGCCCTAACCAGATTAGTGAGTCGTTGCGCGCTCTATTTTTAACAGCGCGCGCGCAAAGCACACACAGACACGACCGAAGCGTGTTTTACACGACGCGGACGGACGGAGAGCTGGACGGAACGAGGTGCCGATGAACGGGAAAACAGTACGAAGACAGCCGAGAGAGAAAGACAACGTCGCGCTTTATCTTAATCCTCGTAAATGGAGCATACCCTCTCGCGATCTCCTCTCGCCCGGCTCTTCGCGCTCGGCTCCCGCGCGGCCGCGCCCGGTCGGCTGTCGTAAGTAATTTCGCCACTCGATATCGCTTCCCGCGGTTCTCTTCTGGGAAGGAATTCTAGGAGGCACAGAAACGGAACCATCTATTACGCATTTGATCTAAAGATGATCTTTGTAGTGAGATGGTCTTTGTGGTGGCGCAATTCTCGTATAGGCCAAACATCGTTGGCGAAACGCGCGAGAGACCGAGCGTCTCGCCGCCACTCCACGTCGATTCTTTCGACGCGGCGCGAAGTCCAAATATTAGAAGCAAACATCCTTCCGTCCGGCGACGAGGGCCGAATTTATTTACATGATGCTCGACCATTAAACGCCATCCACTTGTCTCGGCGGCCGTGGACGGCGAGGCTCGGAGCAAGAGCGAGAACGAAGGGCGCGGCGGCGATGGCGGCGGGACGACGGGGGCAGGAATTTTATTTCCGCTCGCATTAATTTCAACGACGCAAAAGACGCGGCCGCCATAAGGCGCGGCTTGAAATTACGAATATTATGACTTCAACCAGTTCTCAGAATTCTATGTTTTTCATTCTTTAATCTCGGTCCTCTCGTGTTTCACACCATATCTTATGAACACACTCGCCCTCTCTCTAACCCGTTCTCTCTATACTTCCTTTCTCGGCTTCCCAGTCCGGGAGCAAGGTAGAGTGCCACACGTGCGAAAGAGTGCAGAAGTAGTTCTATACAGTAATCCTTATATACAACGGAAAAGTATTAAAAAAATATAAGCTGCGCGGAGAAGCCCGTCTTTATCACTCTCTTGAGAGCTCGCGGGATGTTGACTTTTGCTAAGTAAAAGTTTAATGGAAGGCTTTTGAATAATTATTGAATATCGAAATAAAGTTCTAGAAACTTAAATGAGTAATAAGATTTTATCCTTATTTAATCAACTTCATGTTATGTTTAATATAATATATCGATAATAGTAGACTGGTTTCGATGTTTGTCGTCGAGTTGCTGTATAACAATATGCAATTATATATCTCAGTGACGTTTCGAGTATTAGGTGACATATCAATGCGACTGGTTTCGATATTTGTCGTCGAGTTGCTGTATAACAATATGCAATTATATATCTCAGTGACGTTTCGAGTATTAGGTGACATATCAATGCGACTGGTTTCGATATTTGTCGTCGAGTTGCTGTATAACAATATGCAATTATATATCTCAGTGACGTTTCGAGTATTATAGGTGACATATCAATGCGACTACGCGACTCCGATATTTCGCGTCGTCGCTCGAGAAACACGTCCCGAGCACCTGGATCTAACACTCGTCGCAATGTATTTGGAGACGAGCGATTCGATATAAGTCGTGTTGGTATTATTCGGCGGCGAGCAGCGACTCGGTTTCCGGTCGTTTGTCTCAGCATGAGATAGACGATTAATATACATTTTAAGCCGTCAGTGGCGAATTTGAATAATCTCCTGGTATTCCACAGCAGGCACTCCAGAAGCCGCGAGGCCCCTCCAGCCCGCCGCGCCGGGGCCTGGCAACGTTACGTTCGAGTGTTTGACGAACGAACGCGTTACGTCGCCCCGACTTTTTTGTTTCCTCTTTCTGGCATCGGCATCAGCGTCGAGCTATGTCGAGTGGTAGCCCGCTCTCACGCGGACCCCAGCCGCTGTCTCGTACAATTTTATCCCGTCTCAACCCGTCCCAGCTCATCTTATCCCATTCGATGCATCTTCTTCATATAGATTTAGATATACGTAACTGATCGATCTCTTAAACCCTTTGTTTCCTAAATATCTATACAAAATTAATCACTAGAATTAAACTAAAATTGCGTAGAATGTTTAATATTGCATTAAAATTTTTTATATTTTAACAATTTTGTTTGTTTTCCTAACGCAAATGTGCTACAGATGTGCACAATTTGAAAGAAAGACACAAACTCTCTAAACCGCATCCACACACTACGAAACTGTAATGACCGTAAGTGTCTTAATTATCGTGAAGTGCCCGCATTCCATAGTTTCTTTTTCTTTGAGTCGATCACTGGTTTAGATTCACGAGCATCACCGATGCGTGACGCGTTCTCATTAGTAAGCGGTTTGCAAGCATTTCTGCAATTACGTGAAACACGACTTCTCAATATGCATTATGCCAATCGCCGCGGGAGTTCACAAGGCAATTTGTCGAACGTTGTTTTGCAAGTTCGTAATTTAACAGGCGTTTAATAAGCGCGCTTCTCGCCACTATTCTTGCAACACTTTTTATTCCAATTTACTTACCGACGACCGCGCGCTCATCACGCTAAGGAAAGAAGACAGAATAGAATTCGAAGATTTCCTGGAATGGCGCGTCACCGTCTTTAGTCTCTTTCGGTCGAGTTTTGGTAACTTCAGATCTGGTATCTCGAGTATTTAGGCCACGATTTAGGAATTTTAAAAATCCATCGAGACCATGGACGATCTTCTTGTTGTACGCGAAGTCGAGCAGGGAACAATGGAATCGGGAGAACAAGGGACTTTTCAGAAGATGAAATTGTTTTTCGCCTGCCAGTTTTTATTTAAAATAAAATCTATTGATACTTCACAGGTCTTACTCGAATAAGACGGATTTCTCGTTTGAGCTGGATCGGATTAGAAGGAAGGAGTGCGGCGAGAATAAACTCTGCTCGCGTAAAATTCAATTCGCGACTCGTGACGGAAAGATCGTTAGATCCCCCGACGAGAAGGTTATGCAGAGACGAGAGGAGAGCGGTGATAAAAATTTTCGTTCACGGTCGATCGCGAACACTGCGATTCGACGATTTCGGTGCGCGTGTGCACATGTGTGCGTGCGTGAGTGCAGCTTGCACGTACAGAGAGGGTGATAATGTATTCAAGGTCCGCCCCGTGAGCTACATGGTGGGGTAAACGGGGCGGCCCGCGCGCTATAGGTACTGTAACAGATGTTAATTATCCCTTCTGTATATAGCTGGCGAAAAAAGGAGCTCGCTCGCGCTCCTTCCTCGCGGGCGCTCCGCTCGGACATATCGTCCGATCGTACACGCTGCGCGCATCCCCGCTCGTCGACGGCCGGCAGCGCGTATATTCTCGCGGCTACGCCTAACGCGCTCGCGCCAATCGGAGGGCGCGCTCGACTTCGACCAACCCTACTTGCGATACTTGCGATTATTCGCACAGATCTTTCTGCTTAAATCTGTAGATCCATCGATGAGCCGATATGCCGAGGCGCGAGGTGGAAGTAACAATGGCTAGGAATACATTGCGATGGAATTCTGTTGCATGCTGATAATTCGTGTGTACTTTTGTTCTATCGATGTTGAAACTAAAATGACGATTACAGAATAAGGAAAGAATGAAATAGAGAACTGTGTTATTATTTTCTATCTTTTTTATCATTCGGAGATTCTCTCTCTCTCTGTTGAGAAGTTATACGTATTCGTGCAACGATAATAACGATTTATCAAGATTTAAAGTTCGTTTTGCGAACGGATACGTATGTCTTTCGAGATGATTTTCTCATTGACGTTGCAGACAAGCATCAGTCGACACGGTAGCAAACTCGGGGTAGCGGGTTGATCTTTCGAGGACCGGTTGGTTACCGGTCTGAATAGCGGTCTGTCGTGCGAGCAACGCGCAACACAATTTGCGCCTTGATCGAGGAGGCAATAGAAAGCCCTCGTACATCAACCGTGATCGGTACGACAGGTTGGAATTACGGCGCGTGTCGCCGATCCGCGGCGATTCGATGGCCCTGGGATGGTTTCTCTATTTAAAGGTTAATTATTTACGACTCGGCTCATTAGTCCGTCGTGATCGGCAATTATCATTGGAGCTGCGAGTTCGCGACGTGTCTTATCGCGTGATGATCGCCAAGTTTAAATATCGTTAAGAATCCGCATGCAGGATGCATTTTAACGATTCGCGTTTAAATAAGAAATTCCGTCGTCAGGACACGCTGTTCTTTCCGCGTGAGCGACAACGATTAAACGCGACATTAATAAAAGACGAACCGCGCGATGAGCGAGCTACCCAATGGCTACTCATCTCGCGACGGGTTCCTATGAAGGATGCGGTCCGACATCGCGCCGGGGTCAAACCCTCGCGCCAAAAAAGGCAAACGGTCATACGTGTGCGACGTAGGCGATCGCGCAACGAACGGCGGCGGGTACGCCGCGCCGGTAGAAGCGGGTAAGAAGTCATTTTCCAACGGATTGAAATTCCATTCCGCCGTTTCTCATTGCGCGAGAGCCAAACCCGAGAGCCGTAAGGCCATGAAATGACAGTTAGTGCGAGTATAACCCTTCTGAGATAAACCCTTTCGATTGGTCGGACGTTAATGTGCTTATCACGCCGCGCGCCGCCTGCGCTCCACGTCCTCTTTTATTGTTTCTTTCTCATTTCTCATTTTTTTTTCGCTTCGTCGGCCTCCTCTTCTGTCGCGCATTCGCTCTCACTTTCTCTCTCTCTCTCTCTCTCTCTCTCTCTCTCTCTCTCTCTTTCTCTCTCTCTTTTTTTCTTTATCTCTCTCCTTCAGCGCGAGCGTACCGTTTGCCGCCGTGCGACACGACAGCATGTAATGGGCTTAAAGGTCTGCATTCCAATAACCGAGAAACGAATTGTCGTGCACTCGCGCGTTATCGCGCCAGGCCGGTCGGTCGCTCGAAACTAGCAGCGCGAGACCAACACCAGCGCTCGTATATCACCGTAGCTTTTGTTACGGTGACGTGCCTTTGTTTTCGCCTCGTTTTCGCGATTCTCTTACATCGTTCCCTCCTTCCTTGAGCTCAGTACGGACTCAGAAACATCATCGGCGAGCGGCGAGCGTATATTGTCGAGGAACGAACCGTGGACTTCATTCGAGACTAGGTTGATCACTGCACGCATCGCAGACGGAGATTATCTTGCAATGAATCGAAATCGATTCTTACCGAGGTAATTCCCTTTTGTTCAAAAGTATGACATCTACGCGTCCCGCGCATCAGAAAGCAGTACCACTCCTCGCAGGTCATTCTCACGTGTTCCGTTTCAGCGGAACACGTGGGAAGCAAATCCGCGCATCAGGCCGGTCGAAGTTCGAATTGAATATTAAGTATTTTGCGTTTTGTTCCAGGATGCGGTGAGGAGCCGGCTGGTTCGTGAGGTTCGAGATGTCCGCCGTAACCAGCCCGTATGGCCCCGGTAAGATACTTTCAGTCAGAGCTGATTATTAAATGTTAGAAATTTGTTCTACGCGAAATATATAATAATAATAAATTTATTTAAAATTTACTACGAGACGCGTTTTAAAAAATTTGGTCAAAGCATCAGAATTTTTAATGACTTTAATAATAGTTTAGATTGCAAAACTTACGAATGTATATGCTTATTTATAAAACGTTCGAGTCACAAGAGAGAATCTCTTACTATGTTATTATATTATTACAACCGACGATTCTCTCCGCATTCGCGCTAAGAAATCGTCCTACGTGAATCGCAAAGCGATAGTTTCGGTACATCTAACAATAAGTGAAAGCAGCCAAGTGCCGCGTCACGGGTTCACGAATCGCTGCATTAATTTTATGAAACTATCGCGCATACGCCGCATCGCCGACGTTCTGAGAAGAAGCGTGTGCGCTTAGCGTCCGAGTTCGCAGGATTGTAATTGACGCTAAAAGTTGATATCTATTAACTGCGATATGAGAAACGAGCGACGCGCTACGCGGCATCGCCTTGAAACGCCGCGCCGCGGCATTTGTTACGCGGAATTAGTGACTATTGTCGCCTTTACCTTCGCAATGCAAATACCGAGATACATTGCTCATCCAGATTGCGTCTTTATTCTCACTCGACATTCCTAAGTTATTTGAGAGACTGACGGGGATGTAAAAATGAGACGAAAAATCGCTTGAGATCGGTCTCGCTTCGTTCTTGCGCGCGTGCCCGTAGCGTCGGTTGAGAAATGGAACGATAGGATTATAGCGATTTATCCAAACAAGACAACGATCGAGTGAATTTCATCTTTCATCAGCGGAGATGCTTTCCGACTCGGTCTACAACTACGCGACGACCCGACGGGGCGCCACCGATCAGGACAGCGACTCCCAGTACGAGGCCCAGGCCCAGTTGCAGATCACCAGCAGCATCCAGAGCAAGCCGCGGAACAAGCGAAAAAATTTCAAGCCCATAAGCAGCCGGATGGCGGAGGTGTCCGACGAATCCGAGAGAGACGACGATGAACCGGAGGTCGTAGAGGAGAGTTCCAGCGAGATCCTCGAGTACGAGAGGAAAACGATGCTGCTGCCGGCCGACGAGAGATCGAAGCAAAGACTAAACAATAACGAGGCCAGTCCAATGGATCTCTCGGTTACCACTAGGCCGCCGTCCTCCGAAGCCGACGACGATAGCGCGGACTCTCTCAGGCATAAGTTTATCCTCGAGCAGCTAAGGTCGCAGAAGTTTTACTCCCCCGGTACAGAGGTAAGTTTTACGATCAACTGATTACTGATTTTTAATTTTTATTTCATTTATTTAACACGAGATGTTCTCGATTTGTTCCCGAATATCTACGGTATTCAGGCGAGGAGTCCGAACTCCGATTCATCGGAAAGAAGCGGGAGCGGCGTCCTGGATGCGGAATCATCTCGCTTGGACGATCAGGACATCCAATTCGAAGATGAGCGGGGCAACGACGTCGACGGCGAAGTCGAGATCGAAGAGCGGAAGCCCTTCGAGGGCATCATGAGAGAGTACGCGGAATCGACAATGCAAGAACTTTTAGCGATCTACGGACTGGCGGGAGGTGAATTGGCGAAATCGGTCAGCAGGCAACTGCCGCCCACTTTCCTCAACCCGAACGTTGGCCAGCTAGCTCAAGGTAAGTGATCTTCCAAAAAATTCGACGATTTATGTTCAATCGAATAAATCAATAATTCGTAAAATTTCCTATCGGTAGGTACATATATTATGGTAACGCGGTCATTTTTTATTGTCTTGTAACAATTATTTCAAGTACCATTGCCATTCTCGAAATTAAAATCAACGTTATGATTTTGAATGCCTATTAAAACCATTGTCGGCATTGTTACAATCGCTCGCAATGTCATTTGACGAAGTTGTTAGATGGATCAGAATACATAGATTGGCATCAAATTCAGGGTTGGCGTGGGATTAATCGTTGGCCGCAACTGGTCGACATTCGCGACTGATCGAATTTGGCCGAGTATCAATTCCGTGCCTCACTTGCCGCAAGAGTTATCGATCGACGAAAGTCCAACGCTGTCGACGCGTTTTTTGATAGACCGAATTACGTTGAATTCGCCCCGAGGAAAGAACGAAATAGATTAATATTTACGACAAACGTAGGCGTTTCTTGTATGTAGGTATTTCTTGATGATTTGTCGGATTTGCTGATCGCCGCGCTGGTAGCCGCGATCGTCGTTCGATACAACGTGAATTAGAGGCCTCTGCCGAGCAGTGGCGGTTACGTCAGCCGGCATCGCGATAAACGAATCCACTTCTCGCGATATGTGTGCTCGTGCGAGGATGGGGACGTATAGAGAGCCGGCGGCTTTCGGCCGGGACTGTACGTGCACCAGAACAGAATGTGGCACTTACATATTGCCGGTGCATCGCATATGTGCGCACGTGAATATGTGATGGCTCTCGCAAGATGGCCGACTTATAACTCATAAAGTCGGTCGGTCCCGACTGTGCGCTAAGCGTCGACCGTCCGACCCGCGATCGATGGATGCCTTCGAGATCAGCCAGCGTCATCGTTTCCCGTTGCGCGCGGCGATCAGCGTGGGATGACGCTCTCGAGAATTCCCTGCGGTCCGGAATTCTCAAGTCGGTTTAACTCACGTACTCTTTCCTCTCTCGGCACCTTCGACGCGAATTATTTGCTCTACGAAAATAATTTTCGACATGCGTATCCCGGAACCTTGATTGGAATATGAATGAAGGACGGAATGTTTACACACAGAATGCTGATAGACTTACAAATTAATTTATCTATTTTGATCCAGGAATTTTTTTGGCGACAGCTATAACAGTGTATGAATATATGATTCTCAATGAATCCAAAACACTCGTAGACATTTCCAAATAATCTTAAAAAATGATATCTGATATTAAAATAATATAAAATTTGTTACAATCTTATATTTAAGAACAAAGGTTGAAGTGAAGTTTTCATCCGTTCTCACTACCGCGTCTTCCAACTGGTCGCCACCTACGTGCAGGTGACGAGGAACAAAAGCCGGAGCATTTTACGACATTGTGTAATCATCGCGATTGATACAGAAAAAATCTCGTGTAATTTATCATATAAAAGAACTCAATGCGGTAACGTGTCATCTTAGCAATGACACGTTAGACAACGACAAAAAAGGGAAGGACGATACTTCTCAGACGAACGTCATTCGTCTCGCGAGTCTCGCCTTGACAATCTGACAAACTAATATGCTGCGTATTTGTTTATGAAAATATCGTTGAAAATATTAAAAAATATAATATCTTATAACTATATTTAATGTCGGAGAACACCCCTGATGTGATTATATGGATCGCGTTATTTCTTTTCTCCATATACAAGTTAAAAGTTATGCTCGCGACTTATATATATCCTACGTTTTTACACGAGATTTTTTGTTACGAGCCAACTGGATTAATCCTCTGCCATACTTTCCGTCCAGTTAATCGCTCCATTTCTTGGCGCCGCGATATTAATGCGATACACCGAGGGCACAGAAAAGGTGTATACCACTGTCATACAATCGCCGTGCTGAGTGAGCGGGGGAGCGATAATCTGGTGCGAAGAAAAGTAGAAAACTCGCCTATGCGCGCGAGTGGAAGAGAGACGGATATACTTTGGAAGGATCGAAGGGTAGGGTCCGATGAAGGGTGCAGAGGGAGATACCGCGATGCCTCCGTGAACCCATTAATCATTCTACCCGGATAAAAGGCAGTAAGGATGAAAAGAGAAGACGGACAGTCGGACGGACAACGGGCAGGCACGCAGCAGACGCTGGAAGGAGCGGATAGAAAGAAAGAGAGAGAGAGAGAGAGAGAGAAAGAGAAAAAGTCTTTCCTCTTTCTCCGTCCGCTTCCTCTCTCGCGAGCGTGAGCGCGAGCACGCGGGATCATTTTTTATTTTTGTCCTTTTCGAAATTCGTCGGACGCTTCGCCATTGTCAGGGCCCGCGGAGACTTTCGAGAGACAGGCCTCCTCTCCGGGGCCTCCAGGCGTCGTTCCGTCGCACGGGACCAGATTCATTAACTGATAGCACATGATTCCCCCGGCTCGATTACGTTTTTTAACGATATCCGTCCGCAACGCCGAGTCGGAAGAATGATCATCGAATGCCACCCGTCGGGCGAGAAAATCCACTTCGTTCTCGAAATCGGCTTGGCCCGACCGATCGACAGGACTATTTCTTTCTCTCTATATACGTATAGATCGCCATCCAATTTAGCGAGGCTTTAAAAAGTAATCGACGGTACGTTATAGCGGATTATTATCTACTTGAGAGAGGATACACATGTGTCTGGCTAAGAAGAAAGAGAAAGGATTTTAGAGTTCGAAACTCTTCAGTTGTTTCTAAATCTCTATCGTACATGCTACAAATTCTCTTTAATAAACAACTTTTTGACGAAAAGTTTCCGTGAAAAGCGAACCTTCTTGTCATACTTCGTCGGGAAAAGAAACGACCGCTGCGAATCCTTCGTTAAGAGACGTCAGATTCAAAAAGCCAGCTAACTCGACTACTATTCAACGAATCTGTCGTATCTACTGGCCGGGTTTAATTCGAGACGTTGGTAGCGAGGAAAGGAACGGCGAATCGATGGTATTAAGGAGAGGGGATCGGCGGGGGGGAGTCTGGATCAGCCTGGTTACGAGCTTTTATGTCTCCGTACCTCACTCGGGCACGTATGAGTTAGGTACGATGGTCCCCGAGGACGAATCGTTGCGAGATCGAAATCGGAGCTTCCTCCTTGAAAGCGGACAAAGAGCCCCCTTCTTGGTTGACGAGAGGCGTTAAGGATCTCAGGTGGTCGGCCAGTCGTTGAATCGAGAATTGTGATGTTTCTCGATGAAATTTATGCAAGTAGAAAACGAAAAAATTGTAAGAAAAAGAAAATGGTACTATAGAACTAAGAAAACAGGTTACGTTAGTTGTCATCTTAAACTTTATTTTTATTCTTAGACTTTCTAAATGATTTACACCGCAGATATAATGTTTCTTACAATTTTCTATTTTATTAGATATTCACGATTATACGTGAAACACATATCTCGGCCGAGAATATTTCCTGTCGCGAAAAGTTGAAGAAGAAGGTGTAGAGAAAGACCAACGAATCTTGCGAGACGTTGATCGTCGCTGAATTCCCTCGGTGCGACGAGATCGTGAAACGTTTTATGAAAGCTTTTATGAAAGGCTTTACGAGCCATGGACTGAACTGGGGCCCCGAGTTCGCTTCTGCTACACACGTGCTGTCACGGCGACGAGTCCCCCTGAAACCCCGCGGGGCCCTATTCTCATCCTCCACCTCTCTTTATCTTTCCCTCTTCGCGTGGCTTCGCAACGAGCCGCGCGCGTTTTCTCTATCGATCCTCGAAAGTGCCTCGTTTTTCATCATCAACATATCCGTCGTCGATACCTCGTCTCTCGCTCTCGATCGCGTCTTTCTCTCTTTTCTCCTTTTCCTTTTTTCCCCGCACTCTCGTTCTTCTCGGATATATTTCATGACTGGTATTTTCCTCGGCTAAAAATTTTTCGCGACATTAAAGGATAAAATTTAGATTAACGTTTCGCGAGAGCACTGAAATGCAGATGTCATTTGCATAAGAAAACGAGCGAAGCGACGGCCGCTTTAAATTTTCGTCTTCTCCATTTATGGTCAATTTTCTTAAAGGCTCGCATTTTTTCACTACCATTCGTACAACTATTGTCGTAGTCCGCGTCGCGTTGATGTCCGCTTCCGGGTCAATTGGATCTCCTCAGCTTTTTTGTTCTCCAATTAAGTTCTGAGTCAGAGAGCGGTGGCAAGAGGGGGACGGTGAAATTCTATTGACGTTGGACTCGGTACAGTCCTTGCAGTAGCCTGCGTTTGCGACGATTCTATGTACTTCTCGAACCTCTTTTTTTTATAATCATCGACACCATCGCGATTGGAATCGTTAACGAGCTTGTCTGCGTCATGAATTTTTCTCCGCGATTATAAATTGACGTATCGATGAACTTTAACACGGAGGCATCGACCAGTAGGAAAGCATAGAACGGTAATCAAGTTAAACCGCCGATTATAAGCAGTTATTATTCACAAAGCTGAACGTTTTTGCGAAATCATCTCGGATCGTAAAATTGAGAATGTAAATTTGCAATTTTATTCTTTTACGTAACCGACACCGATATCGAACAGAAAAAGATCGGATTTGGATATTGTACATCTACGAGATCCTTTATTCCCATTCTCGTTCATTCTCCGCGCGCGTTCTCCTTACTCTTTTTCCTCTATACTCCTTGCGGCATCTTGTTTATTTTGCCCGTCAGCTCGCTGACACTTGGACATTCGTTTAAATTTAGAATTCAATAGGTTCCTTTTACCGGCCGTACTTTCGTGCCTTAACGGATTCCCCGACTCGCCGAAGATTATTTGTTTAATTCCAGCTCTACGTCGATCTCTCGCCGTTTCCCGGTCCCGCGTTTGTCGTCCTCGTCCAACGACTGTCAACCCGGAACTTGCTTCTTCTTCTTCTTGTGCCATTACTGTTTAACGCGTAACTATCTCGAGTGCGTTCCTCTTTCTTTCTTATAGACACTCTGAATAAACCGACGACAAACACCGTACGACATTACGCTTTTCAACGGTATCTTAATTATCATTCTCTTATCGTCGGTCTGTAATAAAGGAATTATCTAGATTTCCAATCATAAATAACATAGAATTGTTAAGTGATTCTATCTCAAGATATATGACCGAACAAAAAAGTGAAGAAAAGTATACAGTACATAGTCAGGCTGTTAAATTTTACATTTTACATTTTACTTTAATTTTATATTAAAAGAGACATAATAATATACATCTCAACATTGCACAAAATATTTCATAACAATAGAATGGTACGATGCTTTGTTTAGCTTTGTGTGTTGTAAGTATGATATTGTATTTAGTAAATTATTTATCACAATTGCAATATTGCTACATAAATGTTGCTTGATAAATTTTCGCGGTTAACAGCATTAGGATAGTGTGTTCTCTTTCTCAAAATGTTACTTTCCTCGATTGCACGACCTGGCGCAAGGAATATCACGGTGTAAGTGCATCGATCGCTTTATTACTTTATTTCTCCGTGCATCTACTCACGTCGTGCCGGCGAGGTGCGAGTTTTACGGCCGTCTTTCTTTGTGCCATCCTCGCCGACGCAACGCCGGCGACAAGTAGTTCTCGTCGAATCAATGGATTGGGATCCCACAGGCACTTCGTCGTCTCACCGTATCCTCGATAATTTTATCTTTATGAGTACCGGTTTCGCGCGCGCGTATCCCCGAGATTAGCCACCGTTATATCCGAACATGAGAGAAACTCCGTATTTGTGAAAATTGCTTTCCTTTTATGAGTCTGCGATATTTAAATATCCTTTACTTAATTCAGATATTTTTATGAAAAAGAAATATTAATTGCGCTAATTTTTATCATATATGATATGATGAATATGATTTATTATTGCTAAGAAATTTATATATTTTCCAAATTAATTGCAAAGAACATTTTATTTGGCATTCTTTAGAATAATAAATTTAATTTAATTTATCACATATTTACAAGAATTACATTAAAATATGCAAATATGCAAATGATGATGATACTGTAATTTATTAACGTTATGCGCAATTTGTTTTTTCTCTAGATTTCTTTGAAATTATTGATTCATATATCGAAATTATTATTTCGTGAATGACGAAGAGAAGATTCCTATATTTCCCCCCTTGTCCGCGGCACTTCTTTGTTCTTTTCACTCGCCGTGTCAATAATCGAATGAAAAAGGCGACTTTCCATTAGCATTTCCATGGAGACTCCGTGGGCTCGATTAATTTTTCAAACGCTCCCACCTCCAATTTCGTCGATGTGTGCGCTGAGATAGGGAAAGCCAAAGAAAGAAAGAGAAAGATAGAGAGAGACAGAGGTGCATCGTGGCCGAGAAGGCCCATTAGGCTTCACGGGCGCTGAAGTCCCGTGGGCCCCTTGTCAGTCTCCGAAAACCAGAAAGTCAGCTTGTCAAATTAATCACGGATGACCAATCCATCAGGAGGCATTCCTAGCCGAGGAGGATCTCTTTCGTCGTTGCTGTTGTCGTCGTCGTCGTCGTCGTGGTTGTCGTCTTCTTTCTTTTTATGACCAACTACGTGGTGTTGGCCACATTATTTCTCCAACTGGTTTCACGAACTCTCAAATTAATTTTATTTGCGACAATTAAAAATGCTTATTAATTATTTCTGACCGTACATATTAAACACGAATTTAAATTGATCTTAATTATCCACGTAACGAATCGTAAACGCTATATAAAAGAAGTGGAGGTAAAGTGCATTTGTTTGTGAGAAAACCGTAACGAGAATGCTCGAGGACACGAGGGTGTCGATAACCCTTCGCACCCTTCGCGTCGGATACTGCTTTGATTTCGGAGTATCTTGAGAGGAGTTCCGCTCGTGAAAAGACTGTGACGGACAAACGAGAAAATAAGAGCAGATTATCTCGTGGGAGTGCGGATACCCGAAAACACATGGCCGGTACAGTCCAAGAAAGAAACGCAATCAGCGATGCCCTGCATTTAAGATTTATTTCGATTCGAAAATACATAATTCTCTTTTCTTTTTTTTCTCTCTATTTGTTTTCGTCAGTCGATTCGCTCATCATCGATAGATATTTTTTTGGCAGTTGAGCAAAAGTTTGTTGTGCCTTTGCCAAGTATTTATTGCAGTCAATTGCCAAATTAATGGCCCACAAGTCGACTTTAGAATCGATCTGCGACGAAGAACGAGACTGAGTAGTTGGTTCGTTTATATTTAAATCAATGTGTCCCCGTTCAACATAGTCATCGCGTTATTTCCTTAATAGCTTCGAATCGTCGAATGTTTCTATTATACTTCAATCTAATTACTCTCCTTACTTGGCTAAATTTCTTTAAATCTAAGGTAAACTCTTTTGATATATAGATCATAATTATTTTATTTTTTTCTATAATACGCAATCAATAATAAAGCATGATAAAATATAAGAAAATCTTCTTCGCGATGGACATCAGATAAATACGTAAATGTAGCGAACGAAATATTGCCGACTCTTATGAAGGGCTTAAAGAGAAATCACGTTGCTCCGGGGCGACATTGCCAAATAAAGGGTTAAGGGCCATGCCGAATCTCAGGAGCCTTTTATCTGAGCCTGATGCGCCGGATGATGCAGGCGAGAGAAAAGACCCGCGAAAACCAGTTTGTTCAACCTAATACGGTGCCCGTGGCATTGGCGGTCTTAATGAACTTCTATTTCTCCTCTCTCTTTCTCTTTCTATCATTCTTTTGTTTTTGTGTTTTGTCCTTTCTTTCCATTCTTGGTTTCGTTAGTCCCAAAGACTATAGATTTTCCGCGAGGTTGTGCATCCCCTCTACCCCCGTTAAATACATTAGAAGAGAGTAAGTTGCGAAAGGTCGGAAGCGAGAAACCATTAAAGACACCCCGGTTAAATATGACGGACGTAGTACCAATTATATGCGACGTGTCCTACTTTATGTCGACAAGGAGGAACGTTGCGATCTTTACTCAACAAGAGTATTCCTCGTTTAAATACAGTGTAATACAGTGAAGAACGTCAGCGGAGCATTCTTAAACCTGCGTGCTTTATAAAAACATCGCTCGCAGGAATGTTCTAATGCGCGTAACATGAGAAAAAAGCTTCTTGCAGAAGGCGTTAAAAATAGTTGTCTAATCTTAATATTTAAATTCTGTTTAGGAATCATGTCGGTCAGAAAACGGGGTCTCGCGATCAAGAAGGTGAATAAGATGGGATTCGTGAAGAACAAGAGAGTGAAAGAATGAAAAGGAGAGAATGGCCCCGCGTATAACCGATTCTCGAACTCATAAATTTTAAATTATGTCAAGCAAAAAGAAAGGACGCGCGATGAGACCCGACCTCGGGTAAAATAAGAGGAACGCGTGGGGTACTTCCCTCTTTCCCCGCTATGGCCCTCGGTTGCTCCAGAAAAAGACAGAGAGGGACCAACTCACCGAACTGTGAATGCGAATAAAAATTAGAAATTATTTTCACGTAACATAAGTGGAATTATCCCTTATGCTCATTTATCTTAGCTTCTCAACGTTTTTGAAATTAGCGTCGAGGGATATTGAAGTGAATTTACAACGTAAAAATAAAATGCGTTATTTCATAAAGATGCACGCAATCGAGCAACGGAGCAGCGATGCATCACGATACCATCCAGGCTATAGCGATTAATTCTGGCTGATTTGCATATGTGTTGGACAATCAGAGAAGATATTTCCTTCTCATCTCATCCGTCCAAACGAGAGAGAAAATCGTAAACTCAGAGCATGAGCAAAAACGGCGAGACTAAAGGCCACTGTCAGGGAATTATTAGGGTTTCTACATCGTAAGGCCCCGGTGGCAGCACAGACGGTCGTACAGCGGTGGGGAGAAAGGCTCATTGCCTCGACACGTTTTCCATACGCGAAATCGCTTTATGGGGGTCGCTACGAAATTTCGGAGGGCCCCATTACCGCGCGTCGGGAGGGGCCCCGTCGAGTCGAATTTCCGGCATTAATTCGACATTATGCGATATTCAAATCTGTGCCGTGGAATTTTTTCAGTCTAACGAGATTCTGCCCCGTTTCCCCCTCTGCTTCCCCTCTCGAGCTCGCCCAACCTCTTGTTCCCATGTCGATGTGCGAGTCTCGAGCTCGCTCCATTATAGAAAATTGCGGAATATGCTGGAGTGTTATTTTCTTTTTATTGTCATGATAATTCTCCGCTGACCGTTCGATTATCGTGTGCGCGACAAGGCGCACCTTTGCGCATCGATTGGTATAGTTATATTTCATATAGGTATATGTATATTATTATAGCTAATTTTTTTAAATTTTATATATATCTTTAAAATGTAGGTTGCATTTGATATTATTTAAATTTTAGAGGTTTACATCTAGCGAACCTCTCAATGTAACGCGTCAATTTAAGCTTTAATTATTAGATTTTGGTTGTGAATCTTTTCTTAAGTACTTCACGTCTGTTTCTCATGTATGGAGAATTACTCGAGAATTATATCATTGGACTCTTCGTCGAATCAGGCGCGAACGAACAGCGATCGAACGACGACGGAGGCTGACCGTGCGCGTGAGGTCCGCCGAGTAGCGCGCGCGGCGTTTCTTTGTTCGCGGCCAGTTTCATTTTTCGAGTATGGAGGATAATTAATCTTGGGTGGGCATAAAAGGGTTTTCGGGTTCGGCCACGAGAAAAAATGAGCGCAGCTCTGGCGTTTGGCCGCGGCCAGTTGTTCTCTGGCTCTTTTTTCTTCCTCCCCTTCCTGCGTCTCTCTTCCTTCAGGCCTCTCACCCCTCACTCACTCCCCCCGGTGTGGACTCCTGCCCCCGCGCTTATTCCTCTTTCCTTTCTATCTCAACATTTCTCTCCTTCTTCCTTTCTCCTGATCTCTTTTTCCATCATCACTCTTTTCTTTCTCGTTTATCCACTTAGTTGTCTCCCACATGTAGCACCGCGGGACTCTAAACCATCTCCCGATACCCGATGTGCAACCACCCTCGCCTCCCGTTCCCTCTTTTTTCTTCCTTTTTTTCCGGAATTTGAGTCAATAAAAAATCGCTTGGAACAAAGAAACGAACGGCCGCCAATTTCTCACCGGATAATGCCTGGGCCCATTGGCCCTGGGGAGAAGGCTAATCACGACTGGGCATCTCGACTTCTGTTAGGTGTTAAAAATGGACACCGCGGGGCCCTGCGTTCTTTATCTCGCGGCCGAGCCATGCAGATCCCCCGATCTGCTCGCCTCGAGACGTTAAATATTAAAATTTGGAAACGTTACACCCGGTTGTGCCCACCTGAGATTTTTGCTCTCAGGCAGAAATAGAGAGGCAGTTGTGATGAAATATCAGGAGAATGGCGTGCATCAATTTTTATTTATGTTACGAGACGGTTCATGATAAATCTGAAAATATCTATCCGTTTTGCACTATAAATCATCGCCTCGACTATTCCCCGAAAAGTTGATTCATCAGTTTTGTTAGATCTCGTTTTGCTTTTTTTTTTTTACATATCCAGAGATCACATTTCCAGTTGAGAGTTCTCTAATGACATGAGTGCATTCACCGCGGTATATATCGTTCGCGATTACGATGAACCGATAGGGAATCGGCGATTTATCACGGAGATACACGCGAACTCGGCTTTCTCTCAGAATTCTTCCCGATTAGGTACATTGACCACTTGAATCGTCCGTTGCTCGATTTGAAATCCCCGACGGGCGTTCCTTGCGAACGGCAACTTACTTCCGTTGACGATTCCGGCTTGGACGACGAGCCTAACCACGTATGTAGTTAGGCACGCGTAACGCGAGGCTCTGAACGCGCCCGTGTTTCGTTACACGACGACGAAGCGCTCGAAATTCGATTCTGGCGAGAAACAAGAAAGCCGAAGCCATTTGGCTTGCCGGTAATCTCACTTTCGTGTTTGGAATACCGAATTTACGTAACGCGGTAGATCGTGCGAGCGGAAGGATCGTATTGAAAATCACGCGATTGAATAATATTTCTCATCGATTATTATTTTATTATTTATTTTATTATATTTCTTTCTCTCTCTCTCTCTCTCTCTCTCTCTCTCTCTCTCTCTCTCTCTCTCTCAATACGATTCGAATTTTGCGGTTTTCTTACATACACTTTGAGATGCTGTCGTTCTTTGATCTGTTCTTAATGTTCTCACGCGGAAATTCGAGAACAGCCATGGCGGAAGAGCAGCTTTCGCAGGAAACCAACGACAACGATTACTCAGAAAGGAGTATCCTCGTGTTTCGGTTTTCCTCTTTGGAAATGCAGCTACCTTTTGCTGTATCCCTTCCGATTCTCCCCCGAAGAGCGAACTACCCGTTCGCGCGGGATTGAGAGAGGTGAAATAAGAAGAAGAGAGTGCAACCCCCGAAGGCGCGCCTAACTCCTGCGGGTCATGGAGAGAACGGTATTTTACCGACTATTAACTCGCCTTTACCCCCTGTTTCTTACCCTCGCGGTCTGGCTAAGGGATGCGGAAGGGAAGGGAAGGGAACGGAGAGTCCGCAGGCGCCGACGAGATAGAAACGAAATTGGAAAAGGTGCACGCGGAATCCCTTCGCGCGTGTATTTCTTTCCCTACTCGAGGTTCCTTGCGTAATCTCTCGTTTTTTCTTCTCGCGCTATTTTTACCCTCCCCCTTCTGCGATATTTTTCTTTCCGTTTTTTTTCGGGCTGGACGCGTGCAGGTAGCAGGCCGGGTACCTGCGCGACTCCTCGAAGAGGGACAAGAAGAGAAAAGAGAAAAAAACGCTAGATCTCTCCGGGGGTCACGCTCGATTTAATCCCTGAGAAAAATCGCGCGATCCCCCTCGCCTGGCGGAGTCGTCGCAGTCGATTTCGGGGGTTAACCGATTTCCCTGCGAAATTTGAAATCTGAGAGCGTTTTTTCCTATACCGTTTCCCGATTTGACCTGAGCGCGATACACCCGTTTAAAGGCTTAAGTATCTCGTAAAAATGGGCTCGAGGATACGAGACGAAGTCTTGCCTCCCCCTTCCCCCTTTCTTTTTTTCTTTCGCGCGACTTCCGAGGTTAGAGGGTCGAATGTCAGTCACCGTTTCTAATTTGAACACCGAGCGTATATATACGAATAATCTCATCCAGTTTGTTATTCAATCTCTAAACGAAGATTTTGACAAGTATACATTTAACTTTATTACATTATGGTAATTCAAACTTCTCTGAAATCAAAAGAGTGGAACTTGTTTTGTAAAAGTTACATTCAATTCCACAATTCAAATAATTTAGATTTTCGCTTTTAAATAAATTTGTCTTATAAAAGAAATTTTTTTACAAATAATTGATTCTTTTTCTTTTTCTCTATCTCTCTATTTTTTTTGCTTTTATTTCACGAACTTTAATATCTGGGTTTTCTCACGAGTAATAGATTTATTTTCATTTCTGTACCGCAACACGTTATGTTTCGCACGGTGTTTTATAAACGAGGAATCTTAGAAAGATGACTCGCTGTAACATGTTTTTTTACTGCGATTGTGTATCGATGGAGCATGATTCGCCGTTATGTGAGACGATTTGGAGCAAAGACGAAAGGGAGAACGTCTCCGGAGGAAGAGAAACATAGGATCCCCGCGGTGCGGTATCTTCTCCAGACTGGGCCTTAAAAATCGAGTCAATTTAAGGACTTGGCCGCGAGCGAGATACAGAGAACCGCGTATATGCATGCGATTCTTCAGAAATCTCTCTTACAAGGATGAGAATTCATTTAATATTCTGGAACGAGCGTCGAATCTTTTTGCGCTATTTACGACGACCCTCCTGCGTTATACATGTTTATTAATTATAATCCTTTATTAATCATATGAGGCACAAAGTTCTACATTTAATCACGATACTCAAAAGGTATGGAATCGAAATCGTGCCTCGACGAATCTGAAAACTAAAAATGTTGCCAATATATATTTCGCGACAAATATTTTCCCACAATATACAATCGATTTTTCGTTTCTTCGGGGGAGTCCGTATTACGATGGATAGTCATTTTTCATCGATTGACGAAAATCGCGTCGATGGTAAGCGAACCATCCATCGTGATATAGGACACTCCATTCGTTTAATGAAAAAAAAAAAGGTGGAGAGCGCGTGAAAGAGTAAAAGAAAGATTCAACCACGAAAAACGAGGAAGAATAAAATTGAAAAGAAAAGAGATCCGAAAGGGGTTTCATAATTTTAGTAGACGTCATCGATCTAACCTTCGGGAAAGGCGTTCCAGGGGGGTCCCGGAGTTTCTTTTTCAATAAAGGGATCTTTAAGCCCTTTCCCGAAACTAAATCTACTCCTATCGTGCTCCTCTCTCGTTTTCCTCATTCCTCATCTATTCTCAAAGCTTACTTGCGCGAATAAAACGCGTCTATCTACCTGGTGTTCGCGGATTATATCCGCGGAGTAGAAGACTGAAACTTTACCTGTATCATCGACGAGTCGTTTGCGCGATTAAAACTTAATTTTTTATAACGGTTTATATATTTTTAAAAACTAAAATTTTTTTAATATTTTTTAGAGAATCTTATATTTTGTGACAATATTTTACTTCTGCGGAATGCAACTTATTAGTCTATAATTATCGCGCGCGGCTCAAGAAATTTTAATAAATTAAACTTGTTAAAAAATATGATATACACTTCATATGTATGATAAGATCTATTTTATTAAAAACTATCAAAAAGATTGATTAATAAACAAAAGCTATTTGGTAGGATATCGAGTAGTATTACAAACTTTTATATATATATATATATATATATATATATATGTATGTGTATGCGTTTCCCCATATATAGAATACTTCAGAGCAGATGTACCTGCCAGCAGTCGATTACGCGGCTTTTAGAATTGAGACGTCTCAATTTCACGACTTCGAACTCGAGAAAAAACTTCCCCCGTGGTCTCTCTCTCTTTTACTGCTCTAGACCAACCGCATATCCCCGTGGATTCACCGCCTCTTCCCAACTTGTTATAGCTTTAGACCAATCTGGAAGCATATTACCCCTCTGTAAAGTCTTTCTGAAATTACGAAAGAACGAAAGAAAGTAATTGCGAGGAATCAGTCTCGCCAGAATGCTGGCGAAGATCAGAACTCTAGAATATTTGGAAATTTTTAAATAGGTATGTAATATATAGGATTTAAATTATTCGAGGCAGTGGCGAAGCAATATTCTTTTATTTCATTCAACTCATTCTGTTTTTATTAATTGAAAAAATACACTTACCGAACAACAACCTCTCTAGATATATTAAAGTAGAATAATTGAAATAGAATAATTAAAAATGGTAATTCAATTTAGTAATCGTGAATTGGTCCGAATGGATCATTTCCGGCCGATAGCTTACATTTTATAACGCTTCTTATCGAGACTTGAGCATTTCTAGAGCGCAAAGTTTTTGCGTTCATTTAATTTAAAAGACTTATACGAGTCTCCTTTTATCAAGCATAGATATGCACAAATTTTACTTGCTATTTTGCAGCGAGTTGTTATTTAATAAATAACACATGTCCATAAGTTTTAATTGTTTTTACTCGATTCGCTTTGCTTAGAAGTCGGCTTGTTTAGAAAACGCATTTATTAAAATTGGCTCCGATAAGAACTCAAAGTTAACTATTTTATGGATCGCTCGAGATATTCTGCGGCTCTTGTTAAGCCTCACGGAGAATCGTAAATAAGTCAACAACGTTGATACGTCAATATTCAGATAGCTCTTTTCCCCACTTCTCAGTTAGCTCCAATAATACATATTACGCACCTTAGATTTCTCGAGAAAAAAGTCATTTATCATTATTGATATCGAAAACGGCTTCGTCATTGATTACGAAACCATTGAATCTATATACCAACTTTACGTTTCGCAAATTATTTTATTGTATATGTATATAATTTATTGTATTTTGAATATTTAAAAAAATTGTTTGTTATGTTTAATATGTTTTGATGGACAACGTTAAAATTTCTTTCCTTTTTCTCACAGGAAAAATGAAGGTAAAAGAGGAGAAGGACGCCTCGTCGATGGCGCCAGGAAGTCCACCCACGCCTCCGCATACCCCGCAAAGTCCGCAACGTGCAATTCCGTCTCTTGGTAATCTGTCGCAATCCTGTCAAACATCAAACGCAAACTCCCCGAATCTGCAGCAGCAGCAGCAACAGCAACAGCATCAATCGCAACAGCATCAATCGCAGGAACAACAGCAGCAACATCCCGTACATGCCATGTCTAATTCACCGTTAAGTCAAATACTGGTGCAAAATCCGGCATTGGCGCAACTACTGCAACAAAATCCAGCGATTTTGTCGCAGAATCCGCAGCTGGCGCAGATGCTGCAGCAGAATCTGCAGGCTCAGATGGGTAGCGTACTCTTTCAAAATGTGAGGCGGGAAGAGTCCGAGGATTCCAGTCCGAGGGTAAGTCTTTCCTTTGAAACCTAATAATTATTTTAATCTGATTCCATCCCAAAGTTCATTACACTTTGGCCGAGGTTATGGACTTGAACCTCAACTTCTTGCGAAAGTGTCATTTAAGATCTGAAACAGCAATTTTTACGATCGTTCACAAATTCTAAAGATCATTATTACGAGGAATTCGACGAAGGCGCAAATGTGGACAATTATTGAACGTATTGAAGATTTCAAGTAGTTGAATTGTTGAATCGTCGCGAGATATTTCGTCAAAAGCCAGACAATCGCGGGCTATCCAAAAACAATACTCGTGGTGACTCAACCGACTCGAGTCATAAAGTTACTAACGGGAGCTGTGTGAGTTTAAGTGTGCTAGAATAATTCAGCGCTTCTTAGAATTGTAAGCGCGAACAATCGGTTATGATACGTCGTAATAAAAGTCGATATAGACTTCGCCGCCTGGTGATGATTTCGCTTGTTGAATACCTTCGAGTTTTCTGTTATTTATCCAACTATTTATTTCTACAACTCGCTGGCTTGAAAAATTCCGTATTCTTGGTAAATATAAAAATTGCAAAATATTTTACAATAAAATCATAACGTACTTCTTCTATAAGCACATTTGGCACTCAATTCGAAGACATTTTATCAAATTCTTTTTCTCGTAAGACGTAAGACAGAAAAATATATTTGTTATTGAAATTAAGGCAAACAGGTTTTGACGATGTAAAATTCAATATTATTGCATTATCATTAAGTTATGATCAACGATGTGATTTCGCGGTACAAATGCTAGAATACCAAAGAGGAGACACGAAACCGCGCGTGCAGACGATCCAGCTATGGGATCGCTGCTGTGGAATCCCATACAGGGAGAATTGAAATTATTCCCCCGATTTTTGTCGTGTCGTTTACATTATTTTCGCCTTTGAATATTAATGGGCATATGCTCTCCGGCGTTATGGCACAAGAAGTAACAACGGCGTATAATACTCGAGTCTTAACGTTATTCTATTGTTTGCAAATCAGCTCTATTGTTTTCTCATATACCTCTGTACTCTCTCGCATACCCTCTCTTTGCCTCTCTCCTTACTTCTACCCTTCCTCGTCTTTCTCCTCCTTCTCCTCCTCCACCTTTTCCTTCATCGGCGTGTCCCCCTCTTTCTGCTCTTCCCCTTTTATCATCGTCTTTCTTTCTCTTATCGTTACCCTCTCCTATACACTCTCCTCTTCTCTCTATCTCTCCTCTTCGATTCTCTTCTTCCTTCTCGTCACCACTCTTCTCGCCCCACCCCTGTCCCATTCCGATCTTTTTCTCTTTCTTCGCCCTCTTCGCGTTTCCCCCTCCGTGCCTTGGTGCACACGTCCGCATTATATATATCGTGATGCACATTATTTTCCATTTGTTTCCTCGCGTCCGCGTTTTCTCCTTGCGAATTTTTTCGTCCGCGATAAGTACATTAATTTAGAATGTATATCGCGACTATAAACGTATCTTATTCTTCATTCCACTCTTCTCTCCTCAGAATCACGATGGGGCATGCGAAAAGATTTTCCCAACCATCCTCTCTACGTTCCCTCGACGTTATTATGCGCGATACGCTGCAATCCGTAATATTAGGCACGGAAGGTCGCCGATAATTATGAACGAGGAATATAAATGTTCGATTAGAGATTGCAGAATTGATGGAACGCAATGGTCACGTACGTGAGGCGAGTTCTATTAGATTCGATGGAATTAATCGATTGTTCCGGTGCGCGTTCGATCGGGCGCACGAGAGGTTGCATCTTGTTAGGAGTGAAGTTCACAGATCGGTACGAAGAATCTCGTCGAACGATAATGCATTGACGCGTCACAGCGTAATAGAATACGTTTATGCAGTAATTATATACGAAAAGTAATTCGAAACTTTCAATAAATTTACGCGCCGAGATAAAATTTCTTCAAGTTTCAATAACAAGTTATTTTATTCGCTCTATTTAATTCAAAGAGTAAATCAAATCGTGAATAATTTTCAAGACAAACGGAAAGCTCAACGTCGATGAAAGAAGAGGGAACGACAGCGGTAGATGGATGACGATGTAGTAACCGGTTCGTAAATTCAACGACATGGTTAGAACAGATCTTAGCTAAGGCTTCAGAAATCGTACAGTATTCGAATAATTTGAACCGCGATGGGGCTTCCGACAAGTGTCTTCGCGTTCGATCTCTCTCCCTACGAGATAGTGTCTTTTCTTATAGGGGACTCCTGATTTTAATTTTAGTATATTTGCTCGATTATTCTATAAATGTAACATCGTTTCGTAAATGAAAGAATGGAATATGCAGCGCGTCGATATAAAAGTTAGTTACTCAAAATTGAAATACCGTGGCAGATATGCCCGTAGGTAATTTCATTACTTGGTAGCAGTAGGGTTAACGAAGGATATTAAACGGCCATTACGAGCGAGCCTAAGGCAATAACGCGATTAGTTCGCGGAATAGCCGGTCTTTTGTACAATAGATTTTACGGAAACATCTCGCGTCTACCGCGTGGGCGGCAGGGTCTCCCTTTCGCTTCGTCCCCTTCGTTCGCGTACGGCCCTGGGCACGCCGGTGCATTGTACATCGTAATGTATTTCTTTTAGGTACCGCCGACAATAGCGAGCCTGGCGGCGATGAAGGTGGAAGCAGCTGACCCGAAGGTTTCCGGTGAGTTACTATTTCCTCCTGCTGACGGAATTATCGGGATCGTAATTAGATTCGAATCGAGACTGCCGCGTTCGATGACCCTGCTTGCGCGAACAAAAGGAAGGTGAAAAAAAAAAACAACGAAGCGGAAAAAGACTCGACAGTGGCGGATGCGAAATCGTCGTCGACGTTCGCCGCCGCGATGGTTAGACCAGGTGATTTGTAATCGACAGCTTTAATCGTTGAAACGAATCTATGATTAGAACAGAGACAATGTTGCCGATCGAACGCACGACGACGCCTGACCTTTAACGGCGTCGGGATAGAAATAATTGGTATGCGTTCACGTTCACGTTCGCGTACGCCAGAAGTCTGGCCGCATGTATTCCGGCTGTGGAAGCGATCGGATGTGTGCGACGAATTGAACATTTGTTTGCAAAATTCAAGTCAAACTTGAAAGTTTTATCAGCAGCGATTTCGCTTCTTCTCGTATATCCTCGATGCAAAAATTATCTTTGCTATGAAATGTTTTCACTCAAGAGAAAATCCATTTCCGTTTCTCCTTCAAAGCGGATTTCCCAATGAGAATTAATAATCGCGACCGCTACGCGTGGAGAACAAGCCTGGAGAAATCGCGCATCCAGCGTGCACCAAGCACAGTGGGCCCGCATCTTTGAGTAATTATCGCGCATTCCTGCATGCCACGTGACAAATCTGAAGCTATACGTAAGCCGGCTCTCGAGTGCCGTCGGCTCTCCCTGCAGCCTTTATTTGTCTCGATCCTCGCGAACCCGTGAATCGTGGCGCAACCTGACGAATCGCGGCCGTCCGTCGCTTTCAATGTTTTGTACCCAGGGGCTGTTCCCCCTTTATTGGAATATCCGCCCACAGCATTATGGGAATTATCAAGGAAATGGGATGAGTGCCAACGCGGCTCCCACGAGGGGCTCGAGGGGGGGGGGTTGCTTCGACCGCCAGTGATAAAAGAAACCCAGGATTTATCTCAATATCTCTATATTTTTCCCATACTTCTCTGAAAACTTACTTTGTGTACTCTGAATACTTTGAAATACGTAAACGCCCAATATATACCTAAATATATATCTAAATATTTAAAGAAAAAAATCAAAGCTTTGTAACAAGTTTTGATTTTATTAATTACTGTAAAAACTGTATCTGTGATTAATATTCTATTCCGTGATACAGGATATTTTTAAATTAATCATTATTATGATGAAATCGGAAATCCATGATTGCGTGAAAATATTGCTTGCTGCATGCGGTAATGGATGGAGCTCTGTATTATACATAAAGATGCCGATGTTCCTCCAAGGCACCATTAAGATCAATCGTTGCTCTCTCCGCCGTCATTTCACTATCGGCACGCGAACCATCATTTTTCTCGAAAAACGTTTGCAAATTATTCGTAATTTGCGGTTTGTCGCGCAATTCTCGCTCGTCGAAACCGCGAAAAGATACTGCGACGGAAATCACGGCATTCACAACGAAGAAGGATACACGCAGAAAGAACATCAAGTAGAGAAAGAGAGAGTGGGCGGCCTCCGTTGGATTTTCTCGTCCAGTGACATATTCCCACAATTTCGGATCGGCCAATCCAACGGCGGCCAGACGATATTAAACGCGTGGTGGGATCTGCTGCGAAATGTAATAAAATAAAATGTGTACGTTGTTCGCGCGCGACTAAGCAGGCAAACGCGGAGGCAAAGGGGTATCGGCGAAAGAAAGAGAACGCGGGCATGCGAGAAAAAGATAGAGACGTGAACGCATGCGTATGTGGAAAGGGAAAGAGAAAGAAAATGCTGAGAGAAAGAGATGTGGACAGAGAGAGAGAGAGAGAGAGAGAGAGAGAGAGAGAGAAGGAGAGAAAGAGAAAGAGGGAGAGAGAGACGCTAGCAATCAAAGCTGATTAAGCCCACAACTGGGGAATCTGTGGGGCCAGTGTCTCACGCCAATCTTGCCCAATCAGCCGGTTGGCCGGGGAGATTTAAAAAATAGAATGCCTACTGTCAATTGTCCCATAATTTAAATAAATCGAATAAATGGACAAAGTGGCCAATTAGAGTAGTTGCTGGTTGCTGCTTTAACGCATTATTCTCTCTTTCTCGCAGTGTCTTCGACTCTCCTCTCTCGTCTCTCCCTCCCCCTTCTCCTCCCGTAAGTCCCGTGCACCCCTTCCTCCTCCTCTTTCTCCTTCTTCTCTTCACTGAAGATGCTATCCTCCTATTTTCCCTCCTCGTGCGCTCCCGATACCGTCGTCGTCCTTTTAATTCTCCGCGTTTGACATCGACGTGCCGCTGCCACCTTGTCTTCGTCGAGGTGCCTTCATTACGTCGTGAAGAAGATGACCATCAACGACGTGCAATGTAAACGTATGATGTGCTTGTGCGAGATTGGTAATTCGAACATTAGACTGTTAAGCTTCGGTAGATTCGCCACAAGCATGAGCTTTCCGGAATTGCTATCAGTCTGTCATTTACCAAGATTGGTATCTCGAAAAGTAGGCTATTACGACTATCTATACAGATCAATATAATCTCGCTTTTATTTTCATTTTGAAATTGATATCTCGCACATTAGATTACTATATTTTTCTATTGTGAGCATTCATTTAACTCATTTAAAAATTAATTTTGAATTAATAAAGCTTCTCTCCGCTCTTACTGGACAGATAAATTTTCCGGAATTAAACCGCATACATATGTATATACCGTGTAACTTCGATATTAATATTCCAAAACATTAGATTATACTGCATCTTTGCAGACTCGTTAAACTAAGGAATAAACCTTCTAAGATTGAAACCGCTTTATCGCTGAACATAAGTTCATTAAGTGAGATATATCTTTGAAGGAAAAAGAAAGAAAATAATTCACACACTCCATCATCTTGATCTATCTAGATGAAAGGCATTTTTCTCGATCGCCAAATTCTACCAGTGGACTTTACTAATTATAACAATTTACGACTTTAACAATTATCGCCGTTGTACGTGCCACCAGGCTGCACCTGTTCGACATACGTTTACGAAGAAGTTTAATGGCCTCATTGATATCTGTAACCATCAATTTCGTACAAATACAATTTAATTAAGCCTCGCTATCGCGCTACGACTGTGAGTGATATCGACATCGTCGATTCCTAACGATCGCATCTGTCAATTCGTAAAGAGAATTACTTAATTAGTCGAGGCGCATAATTTTTGAAATATGATAGCGTTAACAGTTTAGAAAAATTTAACATTTATCTTAATATTTTTTTATTGGTTTTTAATTATCTGTCTCTTATATGTTTTGTGCACATATGTCGTATTGAGTAATTAAGTCGCAATTAAATAATCATCTTAGAAGACAGTAATTGTTAGAATTACGTTTTTTTTTATAGAATCGAGGGAGGAATTGTTACACATAAACGACTCCCTTAACATATCTAATTACACGAAACAGACTCGTTAAATCACGAGTCTGGAAGATGGATATTGCAGGTGTACATAGATGCGCGTGTGCCTGCCTACACGGGTTGCAAGTCTGGGCAGGCGGCCGAGCAAGCAAGCAAATAACAAATAAAGCATAAACAGGAGCTACGATAAATAACTGGTGCACCGCTTTCTACATATAGTCCCGGCTAGGAGCCCTCCTGGGCCTCGCTGCTTTTTCTCCCGTTGACCCCTTCTCTCCGAGAGAACGATCCGCCGCCCCCACTAGATTACCTGCCGGATCCACGTACGTACGTGCAACGATTCAGGCACCGAAGAGTTTTAAAGTCTCAGCGACCTTTAGTTTCTGTTCGTAACACGCGGAAAAGACTTTTTTATTTTAACTGCCTTCGTATATACTTTTTGGTAAGCAATTCGAATGATTATGAAAGGTATGTTGGGCTATTATCGTAGGAATCGTATATATAATAGTCACAGAATTGCCGAATCATTTCCGATATCCCCATATATAGCTACAGTTATATATAATCTTTAAAAATTATTCAATTAAGGAGTAACGTAGAGTATCTTGAGAAATATTTTTTGTGAAAAATAATCTCTCGAAAATTGTATTTAACAAGTGGAATGAAACAACACTTATAAAATTTTATATCTATATTTGAATGAAAAATAATTAAATATTTAATATTATAATATTTGAGAAAAACCCCGAATAGAGTATAATCTGTCATTTCATGGAGTTTTGCTTGAACAATCGTTTCTGTAAAAGTAAAAAAGGAATAGTTTTTCATTTGCATATAATTCTATTGATTTTCATGGTAATTTTCGTTTGTGTTAAAACTCGCGAAACGGATTTTATTATTCGAAATTGAATGACGCGATTGTGATGACAGACGATCGCTGTTTTGTTTCCACGTCCGTTTCTCGGGCGAGCGACCGTTAGCCTTGAAGAAATACCATTAAAAAGCGATACGTGCAGTGAAAGAGAGCGACGGAGACGGAGAAGAAAACGAATTTCATGGTTCATTCGAAACTTTTTAAACGAATTTACACGCGCCGTCCGCCACGCTTCGAAGGGGTTGAAACTTTACGAATTAACCGCTAAGTAAATATTTGACAGGTAAATTACAGCCTGCGTCGTTCTGCTTTTTTCTTTTTTCTGTTATTGAAACGTTTTCCTTTATCGAATTATTGAGAAACATTGACTGTGGGCTGTTTTTTCGTTTGTGATGACGGCGACAGATTTTATTGTTCGCGACGAGATTTTTCGATACGGCGATAAAAATACGCGGTAACAATTTCTACCATCGCATACTCGCGGTAACGATTGCGTGGTTCACCTAGACCCGCGCAGACAATGGCCAATTTCGTCAACGTGGACGCAAACAATGCTCGCGCCATATAATTCGTGGTCCACTCATGTTCTCAGGCATTCTCGCGAAACGGCCCGTCATCACCGTCTTCCCGTCGTCATCCCCTGCCTCGTAAAAACCCGCAGCGGCTTAAAGACGGAGGAGATATACGAAATTTTATTATTTATATATGAAATTTATTATATCGCCAGACCGGCCCCAAAGGGCTCAACGGCAGTGACGGGGCCCTTCATCCTCGTCCCTCTCTCCCTCGTTTCTGCGACGTCTTCTCGCGTCGTCCCGTCGCCGTCGTCGGTCTAATTTATCGTTCCTCAACTTTTTATTAATCTCTTACCTCCCGCAGAATCGCGATCATCGCATTAAAAGGATGTCGCAGCGGTCACCGAAATGCATCGGTACACAGACGGAATGTCGTCCCTCATTTTTCGCTCTACCACAATGTCGCCGAACCCTCCCTCGTCTCTTCAATCCGAAACTCTCAGAGCAGTCGGCGATTTCATCTCTTTCTTCGTTTTTTCCCTCTGTTCCGTGTCGTTTACGTGGCTTCGATGCTATCGGGCTGCAGAAAGACATTTTTCCGCAAACGTATACTCTTTGTTGTACTCTTCGCTTGCATAAAAAGGAGGTGATGTCACGGAATATCGAATCACCGTTAGTGAAATAGCCGAAGATTATAGAGAGGCGAGATTGAAACAATTAATTATGACTATGTAATGTTAAATATTATAATTATTATATATATAATTAAAATGTACAATATTTATGGAAGCGTGGTTTGTGTGTGAAACAAAAGCAAGTAATATGAGCATCACGTATCACATATAAAAATGTGAACGTTAATGTAACACGGTCCGAACTCTTCGATAACGCGAGATTTATGTCAATATCACGCGAAATATTTAGAGGTCCAATCATCCTCTACCAAGAATAGTATTAATATCTGCCATCTTTTTTATCGATCTTGGAATTCCACAGACGTCCCCTTCTCCTTTTTCTCCGTCCACCGGTTTCCCCGTTCAGGATTCGACGGATCTTGCGAACTTAGCGCACGGAGAAAAAAGGGCCTCGGCTAATTAATAGAGCGGGATCCAGACCCCGAAGGGACCGGAGCGCGCTTAGGACCCTTGCGAAAAATAAAATACACTCGTGGAGTAAATTAACGGAGAGCAGGGGGCAGGCTGCCGCGAGCTAATTAATAGAGCGAGAATTCCGAGGAGTGGTGGAAGCCCCTGAGAGGATTCTCTCGAATCTCTGCTCGTTTACGCTCGTTTTTTGCACGGAAGATGATCCCGAAGATCACGGTCCACGCCAGAGATTTCGCTCATCACCTTGCGCAACGTGTCATTTACCTCATTATGGAATATATGCCGAAAGAGTTTTATGCAAATTTTTAATCCCGCCATTCTCGCCACGATTTTGACTGGCACCGTTAATTATAGTGTCCAGCTTAATTAATTCAATTCTTCGCGGTACTTTATTGCGTTGTATTTTATCATGTGCAATTTCGAGAGAGTAAAGGAAGCTAGAAGCAACCGACGCGACGATAAAAATGGCTGGTTCGAAAAAGGAATTGCGAAACGGACGAAACGAATGCTGCGATGTTGGCCGCGCGATTGGCCCCGATCGATTTGTATCGGGAAACAGCTATTGGCAATCGCATGCCGTCCTCGAAACTCAGGAATCCATCGTTGCTCGATCGGACGATGGTCTCCCCTGTCTCCTCCACCTTGCTCTGTCGTCGCTTCGCGTCCTCGTTTTTTCTTGGCCGTCGTTTCGCGATTTTTCAATCGCCAAGAACATGCCTATATTCTCATATCGGCTATATCGAATTATCCGCACAAAATTAGAATTAAACGAAACAACGCAGTTCAACTCCGAAGTGCGAGGTGTACGACATTCTTATCTCTCTCGGGCCGTATATAGTTAAATATAATTATAATTTCAAACAAAGGGTAAATTTTTAAGTAAAATAAGAAAAGTACAATTTTTCCGCAATATCAATCTCTAATTAAAGATATAATATCAAACTCTTGGAAGCCAAATCGAATCAATAACGATCTCCATCAAGCTCTAACAGTTAACAGCCATCAATCTCAGAGACGCGGAACGTCTTCTCTATAACGTCACCCTAGTTAAACGTCGTCGATAGGTCTGTGAAGCCCTTCACCGCGTTTGCCGCGAAATGAAGACATCGCCGACGGATGACTCTTAATCATCTCCGACGAGTTCGAAAGTGGACTCGCGCCGAGAAAATTACACGGTGTGTCCCTCGGGTCCGATCGTTGATCAATCACTCGTCCGAGAAGGAGACGACGGCAGCTCGTCAGCACCCTCGGACACGCACTCGCGGCGAGACGAAGCGACCGATCTTTTTCTACTGTGCCTTCCTCGACTGTCGGCTTCTTCGCGTTTTGCGCCTTTCCGACTGTGCAAATCACTCTGATTGTAATCGCTGCAATTCAGAGCGGTTCAATTGCAGATGCTATACCTACGTGTTTTAAGCTATTATTTCTTGCGTTTCCGTTATCAAAAATAAATACGGCATCGAAATTTAAACGTCAATTTGAGTTAATATATTAGACGCTCTTCTATCTTTCTATGTTTTTTGATTACCATTTTCCTCGACTAAATCGGCTCTTATCTAATTGGACCTACGAATCACTGTACTCAGGATTTTTAGATCATATCCGCGTCTTCCGTCTCTCGTATCTTACTTGTGCTCGAAAAAAAGGTCTCCCGAAATATACGAAATATCCGCGGGCGCATCGTCGGCCGGCATCCGGTTGACTATTTCGAGAATATAATCACGAAACGAAGCGCCTCGCCGCGCCGCAGGCGAGAGGGGACCGAGGGGAGCATAGCAGGGAACGCGAAAGAAGAGAGAAGACGAAAAAGAGATTGAAAGGAACGCGCTTCTCTCTCCGGCGGGGAGGAAGAGGCAACTCTTCTCTACACAAGAACGTTTTGCGTTTCCACTGTTCTGCATTCTGTCGCGTTACTGACTCTCGTTCTTCGTCGGCGCTGCGTGTTTCATTTGTCGTCGGAGTCCTGGCTTGTAATGGGCCGTACAAAGTTCGTTATACATGGCGAAACATTATAGTCGACGTGTCCGCGATTAATTCTTCCCGGTTCCGATCACAAAGTAAACGTCGGTGATTTACGGGCCGCGATATATAATATATTTCCGATGATGTCGGTCCAAGTTCTTTCGACGATATTTCTTTCTCTTTTTTTTTCTTTCATCTTGTCATGATGAGCGCTTGATATTGCATGTCGATGTTCAGTGGAACGTTGATAGCTGTAACGAGCGTGAGATAATTCTGTCGGACATCAGAAACGATTGTCTCAGAACGACTGAAAAAGCAGCCGGCGTCGTTTTAACACTCGACTTTAAACACATTGCACGGTGCTGCTTTTCCGTTCTTCTGCGAATCCTCTGTGATCTGTGATGCGCAGCCTGCTTTTCCCCGAGAACGAAGAAAACCGCAGACTCTCGCGAGCTCGTCGTTAATAAATAGACCTTTTCTCCTCCCTCGTGTCTCGCGCTCTTCGCCGCGCGCTCCTCGCCGTAACTCGCTCGCCCGGAGCTCGTTGCCACTTCGGCGTTTTAGTAATTCGAGTTAGCTCTTCGACTCTTCCTTCTTCGTTGCCTCCCCTTCGGCACCCCTCCGGCTCCATCGGTCGTCCGTCTGTTATTTCGCGCTTGACGCGAAAAGCAAGAAAAAGGAGAATTGGCGGCCTCCGTGCGAGTACCGGCGCGCGGTGGAAACGGCCGAGAGAAAGAAAGAGAAGGAGAGAGAAAGAGAGAAGAAAGAGAAAGAAAGAGCTAAAGAGGGTCGAAGAGGGTCGAGACCAAGACCACGAAGTCGCTGATTGTTTTAGCGCTAGGCCAAACTAAAACGGCCGAGAAGATTCAGAGGGTCAAAGCCGTGTGTGAAAGGATTTGGATACGGGGATGAGTTTTTCATATAGATCATTTGCTATTGATTAACGCATAAATCAATAAATCTTTTTTAAACTTTGATATACATATATGTAATGAGATAGTATTTTACATATTATGAAAAGTAAATCTACTCAATGTCTTATGATATATAGAGAATAATTAATATTAAAAATTAATATGGAATCTTTTATATAGCATTATTATTTTTGATTTAAATTTCATTATATTTGAAGTATATATTAATTTTTGCATCATTCTATTTCGTTTAATGAATACTTTCCAAATGTCTCTGATTTGTCGATAAATTTATCAATACGTTCTTGTGAATTTTCTAATATAAAAGATCGCCAAGAACTCTGTTCCTGCCTGTTTTTCTCTTTCACGCTTTGCATCTCTTTCTTTGCCTGTTCGCACAACGAGGCGGAGACGATAGGCGCAACGCGTGCCAAATCATGCGAGTGGAATCGGAGAAATTTAAAAAATATTCTAAATTTAATTACCCCGCTGTGTGGACGACCCTCGGTCTTTCGAAATCGTGCGGGCTGCCAATGCTAGTGTTGAAAAATAGCCAATTGACGAATCGTTGCTCGAAGCGTGATCGAAGACCGCTTTGGCGCAAGAACATTTAAAAGCTCAAAATGGTTATTGAAAACACTCTAAAGTATGAGCGAGATAATAATTAAAACATTAAGATATTGATAATAATATAATGCTTAGAAAAATAATCATTTTTTGTGATTTTTGCAGAATATTTTCAAACTTTCAGTCGTTGTTAAATCATATAATTTTTGGATAGATCTTATAAAGCCACAAGTAAAGCTGCATTCGGACGTTGCTGCTTGGCATACCACAGAAGGCGAAATGGGAGAAAAGCAAGAGAATAATTTCATGATTCTTGGCGTCGATGAAAAAATAGTGGCGCGCTTAAATAGTAACCCGCGCTCGTTATGCGCTCGTCTAACCGCCTTGTTAAGCTAACAGTCGTATAGCCGCGCCCCGAGAATATTCAAAGTTATTGGATACGCGATCTCGTAAATCACGGCTGCTGTGCGGTACTTAGTAAAACTTCGGAATGCTTCGTACCGGTGCGATGCGGATAAGAGAAAAATCGGCGCGGGCGCGTTCGCGCATCAGAAGGATACCTTCCCGGTACACACGTGAGTCTGTATGACGCGGATAGAGCAAGCTCGTTGTGCCAGTTCGTCGTAAATTTCCGTTAACGAGCCGGCCGCACCGAGCTGTGACTCGGGCGCGCTTTTCTCAGGCAACATGGCGAAGTGGGAGAAACAAAAAACCATCCTGCGAGAAATATGAAGCTGAGAATCCATTGCGCGTGCTCGCCCATAATTTTAGTCGCGGAAATGAAATTGTTTATTGGCATGCCATTATTAACGCGGACAGATAACCGACCACTGTTGCCATCGCGATCGACGCTGTTGGCATCGTGCGTATTACAACTCTTGTTTATCACGCACGCCGCTACTTCAAATTCGAAACAGATGAAGACAGATGAACGCAGTCGTTTTACTAACCGCTGGCCAGACCAGCAAAGGCGAACGAGTGAAAGGAGGACTTAATTCTCTAGAAAGCTAACACGAAACGATTAACGCTAATCTGGTCTTACGCAGCGCGGTACCAGAAGATTACATGACCAGCAGGCGGAAAGCACAATATTACATTGATCATTAACAGTCGATGTGAACTTTATTAATCGGACAGTCATAAATAAAATATCAATGTGCGAACAGTAAGATGACTATTTCCAGTCGCAGTTGAGAATTGCTGATAAACATTAGTTACATTTTTAATATTAATACTAATATTTTGAGTCATAATTCAATTGGCTTTGACGGTTTTACAATTGCCAATAGCTGCGACAAATCGTTTCCCTTTGACCTTATTCGATCACCAATAGGGGTAATCGGTTTCCAATGTTTTATTACGACTTTTATCATTGATAGATTTCCCCGATGTCGAGTCTCTTTATTTCTTTATCCGCGCTACCCCGTGTCGCCCCCCCGCGCCAAAAAATTCACTGAATGAAGATCTATCGCGCGAGTGAGGGAGACTCTTTCTCTCTCGATCACGGGAATCGAATTTCTTGTTTTGACAGCGGATCGCCGATCCGTGGCGAGCCGCGTTTTGTCGGGTTCGCCGAAAAGTTTTCGAAAGTCGAACAAAGAGCAGCGAGAAAGAGGATCGCGAGGAACAAGCCGGCACGGCGCGGCGGTTTCCCCTTCCGGCTATTTGAATTTGTAGAAAGGGTTCGCTTCTGTTTATTTTTTGGGGGCCAATGGAGGGAGAAATCGTGTGCGTGCGAGGGGGTAGATTGCGCGCGCTTATATCGGGCCTAATGTTACACACAGAATTTCCCCTCGTAAAAACTTTGCGCGTCCTACGTAAGTAAGCTCACGAGGGAGTGCGTTTAGTGTAAAACTGGGGGCTAGATGTGAAAACTAGAGGAAGGGTATTAAGTGCCTAGTATCGCATCCTCGTCTCCGACATCAAGACAAAAGCTTCGTACTAGTGTTTTCACTGTCAGTGTTTTCTACTCTCGTTATGCTCTCAAACACCAACATACTTTTATATCTATAACGTATGATCATATCAGAACATTCTGTTACAAACGTAGACAGAAATTATAGAATGCCGAAATTCTTTGACAAAGAATAAAATTTTGCAGAATTATTTTATATCGATAAAGAGCGAGAATTTATTTGTACGTTTGATTTGAAAATTGTATCCGAATATTTGGCACAGCAACGCGTCCCTTCGTTAAATTTAACACGCCCGTCATAAGTAAGGGCGCATCAGAGGGTTCGCAACGTTCTAAAAAGGAAGGGGTTGTAGAAGGGGGTCAGGGGAAAGGGGAAGGAGAGTAAGAGGGTGTATTAAGTAGTACGCGTGTAATACTGCCCCGAAAAAAATCTATACGCGACAGCGTCCGGCGGGACGAGGGCGAGCCGGATTAAAGAAAGAGAGAGACTGGTGAACCCCCCCGTTCATTTACCGTGGGTAAAGCGATACCAGTGCCACGATATTAACAAACGCGCCGTTGTGAAACAAAATCGAAGGAAAGCAGAATTAAAGCGGCGTGTTTCAATTCGTTTTGATTCAAGATATTATTTTTGCGATATAAAAGGCTGATAGGCAAGTCCGATCTTTTATTGTTTTCTCGATTTCCTTAAATTAATGCTAGCGTCACGAAAGGAATGATCGTGGCGCCAATCGTAAAATTGTCGCTTGTATGCTGTAAATCCTAAGGCGGTATCATCACGTCGACGCTCGCATCTGCAAGCATCTGTTTAACGCTCGATTCTCCGACAGGAAAGTCACGACACGTGTACCCGTTTCTTAAAGCCGTTACGTTGAGATCGTCGAGTTGCATAAGCTAACTGCGCTGACGTTGATTGGATGAAAGAAGGACATTAGGCATGTGCGCACCGAAGTGGAAACAATAAGAGTGTAGTGAGAGAGAGATCGAGTCTTTCTGAATTATTAAAAATCTGTTATCAAATCTCTAAAATTTAATATGCATAGCTATATTAAGCGGTTTAAATCATTCATTTGACAATTCAATATGTTCGTTTAAAATTTAATTAGGCGACATCTCTATGAAGATGATTCTTTTTTTGTTATGAGATATCATGAAACGATAGAACATTGAAATCAATTGCATTTGATGTGCATCAATCAAGATTAACTTGTGCGAATATGGAAGTCTTGGACGAAGTCAAAACAGAGCGATGCGGGGTCGGCGATGAATCTATCCGTTCTTTCTCTCCTTTGGTCTTCACCTCGCGCTACCTCCCCCGGTAAAGAGGGCGGACTAATTATAATGAACCCGTTCGCCACGAATGGGAGAACGGCCATAACGACGTTTATTCTCGTCCCGAATGATTCTACAGCCTACGACGGTCGCGTCGGGCAATAAGAAAAGGATGAGTCTCTAGAAGAAACGCGGCGACCGTCACGCCAACGGAGAAGGTGCTAAACGGGTGACGGCAATCTCTTTGTGCCGCCAATTATTCCAGAAATGTATTTTGAATTAAGTTTTGTCACGTTAGAAGCTAATAGACCACTTAGAGCTTTGCGATGATTTTTAGTCAATTGAGAATGACTAACGTCCAAAGAATGGAAATTCGAGATTTTAAATTCTAGGTTTTATCATTAAAAGATTTGCAGATGAACAGTTTTCTTGATATTAGCTCGACAAAAAAATAACAAAAAAGTAGATCTCTCTTTGATGACATTATAAGTGTGCATTCATCATTCTCACCATGCAACCCATGTAATAATGTTCATTCCGGAATCCGATAGTTATTGCTCCGAGAAACGCAGCGTGCAGCAGAAAAGGAGAGAAACATACAGCTAAGGGATAAGAGAGCGCGATGGATGGATGGATTGGGAAGCGAGAGATAAGTAGAAACAGGTTATACACAGAAAGAAAAAAATGCTAAATAGTAGGGGTACGGGACGGGTGAATAGGAACCGTAACGTAATTTTGACAGAAATAACGCCGCCGCATTTGCCGAGAGACAATAAGTTCGCGACACTCTCGCGGATCTTAGAATAGTTTAGTGTCGCTCGCTCTCTCTTTCTCTCCCTTTCCGCTCACTTTCTCCTCTCACATTTCTTCACTTCACCTCTCGGTCCCCCTTATCACCTACTCTTTCCCTATGTATTCTCCCTTTGTACGAGTTCCCGCTGATGCTGGCGCCGACATACTCCGTGCTCGCGTTTGGACAGACGCTAGAAACCCATCGGTCACGATAGTCAGTTGACTTTTAATCGTATTAATACAAACGATTGCTATTGACGTATTCAATTACCTATTATCGAACTATATCCAGACATGTTCTGATTACGTTAAAAATACGGCGTATATTATGAATTTCCAATGCAAAATATCTCGGATCTATTGACTGTAATTTCGTCAAATGTATATTTCATTATGTCGCTCAGAATGGGTATCTTGTGGCAACTATCGTAGATTGGGAACAAAATAAAGATAAGGAAATTAGCCTTTGTTCGCTCGCCATACGGCAGAAGTGCTGCGAATCGATATGAAGTACTCTAACGTTGATTTTGGGTTATTAAATCGCATCTGGTCGGCGCGGCGCGGCGGTACCGTTCGCGAAGCCATTTTTCCGGAAACAATGTCGCGACGAGGACCATCGAGGAAGGGTTGCAGACCTATAACCGGGGGTAAAGGAAAAAGCGACGATTGAGGGCATGTACTTCGGTGCTTGTTCACATATTTCTTTTTTTTCACCGGTATTTAGAACCTCTCGAGAAGAAAAAGCGTTCAATGGGGGTCGCCGTGGCTAAGACGACGAATTGGCGAGCGCAGCGGGCACTCCACGCATTATCCAAACACGCACTTTCATAGGTTGCGCGAACCCCTCCGTGCGCGCGTATATAAACGTACGTGTGAGCACACGTGTAAGTGCATCGAGCGAGAGAGCGAGAGGGAACGATACGCGCGCGCATGAGCGCACGATGGAGGTAGCGACCGTTTTCTGCGTGGTACCTCGTATAAAGGGTTATTCGCTCGGCCCACGGATTAAATGATAAAAAAGGAAAGCGACCCTGAAATATACGGGGTCTTTTCAGGTTCGGGTCTTTTTGAAAATTTTAGACTCCCTCCTCGCCGCGCCTCTCGGCTCTCGGATGGTTGTCCCGTTTCCATCTCTCCACGGTTTGGGATCGGCTCCCGACTTCCCGCTCTCTGAGCAGCTTTAAGAACTACGTATAAAAGGGTTCGAGCTCAAAGCCGCTGGATGCGAGGAGGAAGGGAGTCCTCCTGACTACGTGTCGTTCTGGGGGTTTCACATATTTTTTAAGATTTGCCCTTTAAGCCCCGTCACGTCGTGCATATTCTCCATTTGGTGCCATCGGTAACGTGCGTGGCTCCGTGTGGGTGGTATATATAATACTTCCCCTTCTCTCGCGTGGAAGGGGAGCATTAGATCATCTTGCATTTTTTTGCGATGCAATACTTAATAAGCGTGACGAGTTTTCATAAAATTTAATTTTCTAGAGTTTGAATCTCGAATCGTGACTCTCAGAACACCGTTGTTTCTCGCTATTCGAACTTAATCATGTAATTGAAATTAATTGGATATATTAACGTTGCAATTAATAAGGTGGAATATGAGACGTTCTATTCTTTTCCGTAACATCAAGTGTTTTAATTTGAACGACGTCATTCGTTGTGTTCCGAGACTGTAAATCGATCAGTTTTTTCTTTCTTCGAGGCGTTTCAAGGCTGCGGTGTGTTTCACTTACGTACTATCACACACGATTTTGGCACGCTTCCCGGTTTGCATAATTAAGCGTCGAAATGTTTGACATTCTTGGATACAAAAGAGGAATTGGTCAAACCGTGTGCACATTATATTCTCCCGGGACGAACTCTGGCTGTTTGATATTTATCTTCGATTAATACGTCGATGCCTTGTACGTAGGCCTTGGCCCGAGAAGGAGCACTCCTCGATTACGTACTTGAAGCTTCGACCCGGCAAACAACGTAGCGCGGCGGCAGCCAAGCCAACGCGGATTATAAATTTGTGCAAACAATAGTTTCTTGCAGCGTGAAAGCCAAAGGTGCCTTTAATGAGCGGCTGCGCGAGATACGCGACATCGAGATACGCAGCTACGTTGCGTAATTACTCAGCCAAAGGATAAGTTAATCGCCGTAACCGAATGTTACGCAACGACGCGTAACTGGAAGCATATCCGGTGACACCGGCGCTTATTATTAAATCGGCCGAAGTTACTCGACTTCGCTGAAGAGCGATCCGATCCACGTGAGGGCCGGGAGAACTTTCGGATTCGCGTAGAAAGAACGTATAATAAGGTGTGTAAAAGACTCGCTGCATCTATCCAAAGATCTATACGTTTCTCCGTTATATCGCGGGAGAATAATGTGCGCCGAATTCTCCCTCGCCACACTTTTTTCCCTCTTGTAACACTCGTCCCTCTTTCTTTGCGCTTTCTCTCTCTTTCTCTCTGCAGACTAAACCCTCTTTCTCTTTTTGTACTGAGGCGCGTATACGCTCTTGCAGAAACGCACGAACGGCCAATGTACGCGCGTTCCCTCCGTTTCTGACGGCACATATATACCACGAAGAGCGAGGAGTCCCCGCGAGCCACGAGAAATATTCGACAATTTTTAAACTCGTTCCTGAACACGCGGGCATTCAAACGCGCGCGCCTTGCAGTCAGCAAGTAGGAATTTCTGAGAATCGACCTCGTCCTGGTAGGGTGCACCGTGCACCAAACGCTGGATGACGCGTGTGATAGATGTTGTAGGATTAGAACACTCGAGCCCGGAGGACACTCGGTTTCGGGCCATGTGACACGTGATTTGTTATCTTCCTATGATCGGCTCCGCAGCGTCCAATAAATCAATGTGGCTGCAATATCCCTTTGTTCTTAATTCATCGATATGGTCTAGCTGTTATATACAATTATCTTTTCGTACGTCACATTGTCACATCTCACGCTGCTTAATTTTGCAGATTTGAATTTCTTTGACGTTACAATGTGTCAATCTAATGCCCGGCGGAAAAGCACAAGTGGGCAGTTGTGGAAGAGGTTTGCCGGCCCCGCGGCATTCGGCGTGCCCGAATAATAAAATTTAAATACATTCTGACAAGAAATGCAAATACGACCACTTGAGAGTGCTTTAACTGTAGAATTATTCGTTTAGGCAAAAAAAGGGGGAGAACGGCGTGGTGTGTGTGCGCGCAATTTATTTCCATCTCTCGTGTGCGCATTACCTCGGAAGATAATTATCGCGAGCGAGGATTGGTCAACCGAATTGCGTCTCGCGCTCAATATTTTCTTGCGTGCCGCGGCCGTTTCGAGTCTTTTAGGAGAGCTATGAACGCGCACGCCGAGGTAAATGCTTACGCGCCTCCGCTTCGCCCGCGGCCACGCCGCGCTTTTTGCATATGAGTATTGCGATCGACCCGATAGTTTTTTTTTACGCCGACCATTCTTTCCTCTCCCGCGCTCTCTTTTTTTCGCTCTTTCTCTCTCTCTCTCTCTCTCTTTTATTTCGCGGCATACCCATGCGCGCCCATCGGACAACCAGTTTTCGGTCGCGCGGGAGAGTGCGCCATAGGTCGACGAACGGTGCGCTCATAACTCGCGGTATGTGTATCAGAAGTCATTCTGGTATGCGCGTCTCCTCTGGCGATTTAAACGCGAACCGTATTATCCAGAATGATAGTATTGCCCAGAACACACGGTCGGTAAAATAAGATGGTTGCCTGTGGAGGGACGTGTATACCAGCGAACCAGCTGGTATCGACCGAATACTCGTCTGGCTCGCACGAAAAGTCGTGACGAGAAGGAAACCTCGCGCAGATTTCTAGGGCAGTTTGTGATCCACTGAGATCTGTCGATTTTTGAATTCGAAATTTGATGCAACTTTTAGATTTACGACAGTATTTATTAACAAATATTTCGTTAATATAGCATATATTATGCGCTAAATAAAAATTATATTAACGTAATATCTATTCTATATTAAATAAAAACAGACAATCGTTATCAAAATATTCTTGTTTATTTGATTTTATTTTTTTTATGAAATCTTTTTTCGTATGTACGTCGACTTAATTTTAATAAATACGATCCTCCCTCGTTTGTCACAGCCTTGCTCAGGCAGAGTATGTCTCCGGTAGCGGATTCTCTGATGAGTGGTTCCAAGACGTCCGTGTCCCAACCGATCATCGATTATTCCCGATATGTGAGGAGATACACATCCAGTCAAGAATGCGGCAGTACGTACTGCAAAGAACTGGGCTGCAGAGAGCACTTTCATTGTCTGGACTGTAGCGGGAGGGTGTTTGTGAAGAAGGAGGAAATGATCAGGCACTTTAAGTGGCATAAGAAGAGGGACGAGTCCTTGCAGCACGGCTTCATGAGGTACTCGCCGATGGACGATTGTTCGGAAAAGCACCCTGGCCGGGCTTGTCCGCACAATAGAAAGCAGACCCACTATCATTGCATCCACGAGAATTGCGACAAGGTATACATATCGACATCGGACGTGCAGATGCACGCGAATTACCATCGCAAGGACTCGGCCATCATACAAGAGGGCTTCCAGCGATTTCGGGCCACCGAGAGTTGCGCGACTGACCATTGTCAATTCGTTGGACAACGGACCACGCACTTTCACTGTCGTCGACAGGGATGTCGGTACACGTTCAAAAATAAGGCCGATATGGGTAAGGAACGAATGCTCGCGTGATTAATGCGCTCGCCCGCGCGTTTTAGGTCGAAATTATCGTCAATTAAATCCTTTCACTGGAAACTTAACATATCAAACGTTTCAGATTTAATTCTTACGCTGGAGAAATGATTACGTTAATAAATTTTTATTTAACGCATCTTATTATACCTATGGTCGTTGTTTCAAATCTCCGTGATTTAAACTACAAGTTTTCTTTATTTTTTTTTTCTAGACAAGCACAAGTCTTATCACATCAAGGACGAACAGCTGTCGCGCGATGGTTTCAAGAAATTTATGAAATCGGAGGCCTGCCCCTTTGATCAGTGCCGATTCTCCCGCGTTTGCAATCACATTCATTGCATACGACCGCATTGTAGCTACGTTCTGCACTCTTCCGGTCAGCTTTTTTCACACAAGCGAAAACATGAGCGTCATGAATCAGAACTAGCTTATCGGAAATACAAGCAGGTCACCGCCGTAGGTGGCACTCGTCCGCCTGGATCATGGGCGCCGGACGAGTTGAGCGCTCAAAGCTTATCTTTAAGTATGAACGGTGAGAGCTCGAACGAAGGAAGAGGTTCTCCGTCGTACTACTCTTTGGAAGATTCTTTTCAAAGCGCGAGTGACCTCGCTATGGATCTCACTGCTCCGACCACGACTATTACGGCTAGCGGAAGTTCTGTTAATCTCGATCAGCAGCAACATCAACAATCTCAACAACTCACCGCCGCCGAATTGGCCTATCTGGTACCGGCCACCTCGGATTGCGCCTGTAACGCGGGCAGAGAACATCATCATTGCGGATTAGATCGCTGCGGAATGACCTTGAAAGATCCCCGGGAAGTCAGAGAACATCTGAAGGAACACGAGACGCAGGAACGCATTACGGATGCTTTCTTCGAAGAGGGTGGCTGCGACGACAGTTGTCCGTACGCAGACAAAGAGAAACATTATCATTGCAATTGGGAGAACTGCCGAGAAGTGATACTTTCCACTGACAAGCCGTTTCGCAGATTACAGCATTACAAGATTCACGAGTATAGCCGGCAGTTGAACCTCTCTTGTTCCTCGCACGCTCTCTCCTCCGATGTTACATTGACCCACCTGACGAATATCGATGCGATGTTCAGGCGGAAACGCGGTAGACCGCCTAAAAATCGTGTGATAGAAATCTGGTCGGGTGGCGACCCCGCGACGCACACTCACGATTCGCCGCAGGCGATCTTCACGAGTTTTAAACTCCCGAAACCGCAAACTCCTAATTTAACGTCTAATATGCTAATGGAGGATCGAGAGGGTAGCGTGTCGCCTTCGAACAGTCTGGGCGAACCCGAAGGATTCGCTACGTACAATTCGGAAGGATGTCCGGACGTGGCCTGCGTTCTTAGATTGACCAAGCATCATCATTGTTCGCAACTACGGTGCCATTTCTCTACCGATCGACCAGACCAACTGCTCATGCATAGTAAGGATTTTCACGACAACGTCGACATACCACCGGGTTTCGCCTTCTATGATAAGATGGTCGACTGTCGGCTGCCTGGCTGTCACAGCAATCGCGTTAATCGGCATTTTCATTGTACCCGACCGAATTGCGGATACTCGTTTGTTAGATACTCGACAATGGCGTTGCACGAGAAGCAGCATTCTTCCGGTCATGCCGAATCCTGCGGTCAAGAGTCGAACAATCAAGAATGTCAAACGCAGCTTCAATCGTTGGTCCAGGAGACGAAACCAAGGATACAAGTGAAGAATCCCGCCGAATTGATCGAGAAGCCCGATGAGAGTCTGACGGCAGTTGATCAGGAGAGCAGATCGATAATCGAGGACAAGGAATCCGAGCTTGCGAGTCCCGACAGCGGCAAAACCACCGGTAAGTATGAGAAGAGAGCACGGATCCGAGCACTCGAATATCAATATTTGGGCAAGTTTGGCAATGAACCTTTTTTTCCTTTAAAAAACACATCAGATACTTTCTTTCACTCAAGTACATATGCATGCTGTTCTTTGCACGTAGTCGCACACCTTGCGTTTGTCGTTGAAGTAGGACACTCTTCGCTATTCTTCGTTGTTTTTTTTCTCATTGTTTGTTTTATTGTTAAAATTTTCTTGATGTACATACTATATACACGGTGGTTGTATTCATAGCGGGCGGTATATTTGAAGTTGGTTGTTTGGTTGATTGTTGCTAGTGGTGAGGGCGGCTGGCACCTATTATCCGGTCAGCGGACCGCCGAGTGAACCCGCACTTCCGGGCGTCGTGTTATCCATGCGAACTTCCGTGCACCAAGGTTCGTCTGTCTCTTTTCGACCAAGTTTTGTGCTTTTGAGAGTGTTCCTGTATTAGTAAATTAGTTCTTTTTCGTTTCTCGCGCTTGCGGACGGACGATTCGAGCTCACAGAAATCTTTGACATTGCAGAACCGCCGGTCATGCCGTCTATGAGCTCTACCTCGCCGCACACCCTGTATGGACCGGAACAAAGCTGCAGCAGGCCATTCTGCAAGCTGAAACGCAAGAATCATTATCACTGCAACGCCTGTAATCAGGCTTTCTCGGAGTTAGATCGTCTGGTCGCACATATAGCGAAGCATTCGACTGGCGCCATTCTCAGCCAGCAGCAACACGACATGGTCAGCCCGTCGCCTAATCAGCTGCAACACGATTACATCGCGCAGCTGTCGCAGAAGCACGACTTCATGTCGCCAAACGCTCAGATGGCTCAGAATATTCACAACTTCCAGAGCCAAATGCAGCGGCAGATGCAGCAGACTTTCAACCAACAGTCTCAATCGAAAGACATCAAGTTAGAAAAACCGAGGTGTAGCATCGACATCGGTGTGCAAAATGTTCCGAACGTTAAGCGGGAACCGCCCGAGATTGCATGTAGGGACGAAGGCAACAATACTGCGATAGATAATCACGAAAACGGTCAATTGGCGCAACCACCAATTCAGCCTACTAATGTGCAACAGCCTTCGATACCGACAAGCTTTGAGCTCGATCTCAGCCACGGTTTTCATTTTCCGAGCCCTGCTGTGATGGCAGCGATGAACCAACAGATCGCCCTAATGAATCAGGCTCTACCGCCATTTCTTCAGCACGGTGGAATGTATGCTGGTGGACCTGGACTGATGTTCGCGCCCGGTTTACCACCGACCAATTTTCTTCCACCTACGAGAGATGAAAATCCCTTAGCCTCGCTGGCAGCTAATCTTAATCTGAAAAGATCTCTCTCACCGCCAGACGCTAATTCACCGGAAGCCAAGAAGCAAAGACTTCATCATTCAATGCGTATGCTGAAGGATGAGCCTGTACCGGAGGGTTATGTCAGGTTGGTATGATAATTTCGTGACTCAAAATGATTGACTCAAAATTCAATTTTATTTTCTCGCTGTTACAGATTCAGATTCAACGAGGACTGTAGGTACCCTCATTGCGGCTACAGAGAGCATCAGACTCACTTCCACTGCATGCGTCAAGATTGTGGCTATTCGTTCTGCGACAAAACTCGTTTTGTGCAGCATACCGCGAGGCACGAGCGGCTGGATACCTTGATGGGGGGTGATTTCCAGCAGTATCGGGCCAACGTGCCATGTGGCAGGGCTCAATGCGCGTACACGTCGTCCCTCGGGTCAATGCAGAACAAGGCGTCGCATTTTCATTGTTTGAAGTGCGACTTCGTCTGCACAGACACGAATAAAGTGGTCGCTCATCGGCGGCAACACGCCAAGCTGGACAGTATCGCGGCGGCGGGTTTCCAGAAATTTACTCCCAGTCAACCGTGCGGAGCTGTGCAGTGTCAACATTCTGGCAAGCAGACGCATTATCATTGTCTGCAGTGCCAATATGCAGTGTTGGGTCTGGCGCAGATGTCGGCGCACAAGTACCGACACATGGACACCTAACGATCTCCCGTAGAGTCCTGTGGTAGAATGCCCGAATAAAGCATTACCTTGGTCCCTGTAGACATTCCCTAGAGAATGGCGTTGCCATCTTCTCCCGACTAGATGGAAAATTGAGCGGAACCGGTAGGGGACTAGTCAACGACTTTGTCGCAACTCGATATGCCCACCGTCGATAATTGCCGCGTAAAAGAAAGTCTAAACGATCGTCCGCGAAATTCCGGAAGACGCCTATTAAAAGACAAATTCCTAGTCCCTATAGACATTCCCCGAAAGAACACTCGAGTGCCTCGATCGTTCATGGTCGAGCAATGTTCCTGGTAATATGGATGATCAGTGGTAACCGGTAGGGGGCTAGTCAATAACGTTTATCTTCAGAATGAATACTATTAGGTCGAGATCTTCGAATCAAAATACCTTCGGTATCCGTAGCTACGTCGAGGAAACGTTAAGACGATTCGGTCTCTTCGTATATAAAGTCTAAGCACTGGTGAACCGACGAAGAATCGGGAAAACGATTGCATCGTCAAGCAATCTTTGCAGACTCTAGAAACGCTTCCACACGTGAACAAGACAGAACTTTGATATGGCGTAAATTCAACCGGGAATTACGAGGTTTATATGTAGTCGAATCTCAAAATATAATTCTTCCGCACCATGACTCTCGGGAACCGGGAACGAGAACGAGGGACGCGAGAATCTGGCGTAGCACTAAGACAATAATACAAAGACAAGCCTATGATATAGCTTTAGCATGAAAAAAAGACAAACTATAATATTTAATAGGAGAAAAAAGAAATCTTGTACATTTTTTTCCTTTGTTAGTGTCATCCTATGCCTATGTACCCTCCGTGAAGTCCTTACGACGATCTAGATCATAGAATAGTTTAATGCATTGTCCGTAAAGAATGAAGAGAAACAGTAATACGAAGTGGCAAATTGACGACGCGACAATTTAATTAGTATTCTTTATGCATTGCGAAATAGTAGGAATTAATGCGACGGTCATATCTTTCGCTTTGGCACTGAGGAAGGGAGGGGAAGATATCATTTTCCTATCGTCTAGACTACGAAAATAAAAATGCCTCTTGCGTTATGTCGGCGGTATTAGTGTTCCTATTGCGCAATCGATAACGAGAAGATTCAATAGTAGCTATCACATTGAGTACTCTTTATCTTTTTATCTCTAATCATTTTTTACGTTTGTTGTAAAAGTTTTCAAAACAGTTGCTTCGTATGGGTTTCTCTAGTAGCAATTGCAAATTATTTATTTAATTAATTCGTATAATCGAGAGTTGATTGTGCAATGATGATGATCCGTTATAAATATATAAAATGGCAAAATAAAAAGAAACGCATATTTCATGCTGGATTGCGTTCTGGAGGGTACGCGATGAATATTACAAGCAGTATTGATATACTGCTACCTTCAATACATATATCAATACAATATATCAATACATAAATCAATACAAGCAGTATTGATATAAATTGAAAGTTAATTAGAAAGACTGCGAACCGCGCGAGACATACTATAAGAATGGAGGATAGAATGAAGAAGAGCGATGGTCGTTGAACGATCAAGTTAGAAAACGTGAAAATTAAGAGTTTGAAGAGAGAAGTTATATTGCGAAAAGTAGAAAGAGAAAGAGGAAAAGATATATTCAAAGCATGTTCTAAAAAATTGGTCGCTGATCGACATAATGCAAAGCTGTTTAATATATGTATGTATAGTGTATATGTGTTGTAAAAATTGGTACGAATCGTTCGTGGAAGGAACAGATTTCTCGCTTCTTCTATTCCTAAAGCACGCTCAACGATGATACGATTCCACTTTCATTCAATAAGTTGATTTTCTCCCGCGTAATCTCGTCGTACACTTCTTATCGTATTAGAAGCATCTTCGCTCTTTTTCATTTTTAAATGCAACCGAGAAAAGTGAATGTTTGCATTAATCAGGTATACGGTTCGTTTGCACAGAGAATGATAATAACACCGGATGAACGATAAGGAGAGTATCCGGAGAGTTTAGCGCGTATGTTTTTGAGTAGAGACCAGAAGAGATACACACATATCGGCGGATAATAATAATTAAACGTAATACGCAGAAAATATTATGCGACTGCTCGGCGAGAGATGCCCTGTGGTGCCTTTAGGATCATTTCCGAACTTTTGTAGAACCGTGCCTTAGCAATTTAACATACGTTAAATACAACGTTAACTACAACGATACGTAGGGAACTATTTGTTCAACATAGCAAAACCGAATCGATAATCAGATCACACTAATTAGACCTACATCTTATTTGTAGCTATGATCGAATTTCGGAACAGAATAAATTGCAATTGATCATATTTACGTAGATGTGTGAGTATGGAATAAATAAAGACTAAAATCTAATTTTGAAAGACAGTTGATTCTGAAAATAACAATTTTCTACTGCAATTATTGATAATTTCAATAAATTAATATTGTGGTTCCTGAATTAAATTCTTTCCTGAATTATTTTAATCGACTGGCCGAAAAACGATCATAGATTTAATAGTACACAGAAGACGTTAGTGCCTTAAAGATACATCAACTAGATAAAACGCCGCAGAGTGTAGTCGCCGATATTTAAATGGTCATTTTCTAACGTTTTTACATTTTTTATGAAATATTTATATATATATATAATTTATTTAAAAGGAAAAGAATTTAATCTGTACAATTTATCGTCGCCGAGAACGCCCTCGATTTTTTACATGCAGAATTTGATCTTAGAGAATGATACATGAACATTTTGCAAAAGATTCCTTAGAATAGTATTCAACATTTTATTTAACAATTTATTGATGTGAAACCTATTTCCGTATACTGTAATTAATATTTTCGGTAAGAAGTAAAAATATCTTGTAATGTTGCATCCGCAGTAAAAGAATTTTTAAACGTTATTTTTTGAATATATCATGAAGAAATCTACAGTTTGTGGTGTAATCAGAACCCGAATGTGTCTGCTCCTAATTAAGATATCGTTTTTTTTTATCGCATTAAATGATTAGTCAACAATCCGTGCTCTAATTTAAGTCGTAGATATTGATCGACCATGAATTCAAAAAGATATTTCATTTCTATAAACATATGCATTGTTACTGTCAAAGTTCATCAGACAAAAATATAAATAATTCCTTAAATAGAACAAAATCTCATAAATGTCACATATCAAAAGTATTTTAATAAAAAATCGTATTTTATTGCCGGAATTATGTTCGGTTTCAGCAAAGAAATATTGATTACGTAGTGACGTAAATAATTATAAAATGCTATGTATCAAACTGAACCGTGATAAATAATAGCAAAATTGTTTATTTTAATTAAAAGTCTCATCTGCATAACCCATATATAGTTATCCGCACAGCACATAGTTATAGAAAAATACATTGGTGAAATTTTGAAAGCGACGATATGAATAGCAAAGTTAACGAAAAATTAAAATTTTATATTCAAAAAATCATATCTGATTCTCTCTTGCGATGTTCCACTTTACAATACTGAACTTAAAAACAGCCAAGCGAGACGGATCGGTCGCAGTGATTTTAGGAGGACCGATTATATTTCGGTCAATCGAGCTGATCCCTCGAAAATGAACCGAGGATCTCAATGTTCTAATAGTTTTCCTGAGATATTACAATAGTAGCATTCCATAGCAAGTTGATAGTCATCGATCCTGTCCACGCCGACGCGACGGTGCGTCGTCTTTACGCGGCAGTTAAAAAATCACGAAGAAAGTTCGTCGGTCTCGCGGTATCGTGTGTCGTATCAGCGATGTAACGCGATATCGAAGCGGATACCAATCCCAGAGTAGCGGTGGAAGAAAACGAAAAGGTATCGTTGTCAGAACCGAAGATATCGTTCGCATCGGGAACGTGGAGAGGCTAGAGTCCAGCCATTAAACAAGTGCCATAAAACCATGCTATAAAAAGTATAAAAGTCCAAGTACTGTTTTACTACATTAAGTCGAGAGACACTTGCGCGGGACTATGAAAGATTCAGCATGTGGTCGAGAGACAAATCTGTATAATATTTATTTAGTATTTTAGAATCGATATATATATATATATATATAGGGATGCGTGAGAAAAAGAAAAGAGAACGAACAGGAAATAGTGATGGAAATAGTCGAATACGAATGAGCAATTTATCTACTTGGAATGTAATTGCGATGAGAGATGAATTCTGATTGAGTGTCGAGTGAAAAAGAGAAAGAGAGGATCACTAACAACGACGCCGACGTATGATGGTTGTCTTATAAATATGGAGAATTTTTATTATATATATAATATATATAATTTATAAACATTATATTATATATATTATTATATAATATGAGATATGCATATATGTAACAACGTGCAGGTCATTGTCCGAAAACGACAACGCAAGCAAGTCGAAAATGAAGCGATACAGAGTATACCACTAGAGCGTATTATTATTCGAGAAAAGCTAGAAAGATTCTATCGTATGGTCGTTAGTGCTAAAATATCCGCTGTATGGATCTAAGAGAGAAGAAGCTATTATATAATTTTATCTATTATTATTATATTATTATTAATATTATTACTGTTTAATTTTGCCCGTCACGCTCGCCCTGTAGCCTTATTCGAACCTACACGACGAGCATGCGGGCATTATTCTATGTATTATTCTCTATTATTATTATTATTATTATTTTTATTATTTGAAGTTTTACCTATCAGATCCATCTTGTAGCTTTCGAACCTACAAGGCGGATGTGTGGGTTCTATTATTATTATTATTATTATTATTATTATATTAATGATTATGGAACCACATCGTATGTAGCTGTGATTTTGCTTTCAAAAAGTAAAAATTAAAAATATTTATAGCAATTGAGATGATATCTCTACATTTATATGCCGTTCAATTATTACCTTTAATCTATGCTTGTTACGATTTTTATCGTATATCGCTTTGTTTTCTTTTTTGTAAAATAGGCTAACAGTAAGAGATATAAATTAATTAATTAGCATGATGAAATAATCTGTATCATAAACTCATCGGTCGTCTGTCAATTCGACGGTTCTTATTCAGCATTTTGAGGTAACAAGAATTCAATTTCGTCGTGTCATATTTGATGCGGACGTTGCATATTCGGACATAAAAATTGCCTAGTCTTCCAAGGAATACCTGATATTAGTCACGATATTAAGTGTCGACGCAACTCGTTATATATTTATACAGTTGTGTAAAAGTCGCGCATTCGGAAAAAATAATGTACAGCGATAAGAAGATCGTGTGCATAGTCCAGAGTACTCCAGAGTGAACGATGTCAATGCGTAAAACTTTTCGATGGACTTTGAAAGAGAGTTGCTTCACTTTTTTAATCTGTTTTTAACATTGTTTTTAACTTTGGACGAAATAATCACGAGACTGTTTAATTAATATGGTTGAGATAGCAAAATTTTTTATTCGCCAAAATCCGCCGATGAAGTATAAATTTCATATGGTGTCGATTCCGCTTGTCACATATTAAGGTTACAGAGAACTTAAACTACTAATTAAAATATCGATCTAAAGATCAAGGCGAGAAATAAATTAAATAAGCAATTGAATTTCAAATTTATGTATAGACACACACAAACAACACACACACAACACACACATGTGTCTCACAGATTTTTCTTTTCATATTATTCAGACATTTTAACATATAATTAGTAATTTATAATAAATTATTACTTAACTAACTGTTAATATATTCATTTCATATTTTAGATGTCGTTCTAGTCACTTTTGAACGAGAAAAAATTATTTATGATTCCAAGTAAAAAGTTCTGGATAATTTAAATTTTAACGATGATTCACACATGACTTCGCAAGAGCATTTGGAAATCAAATTTAACAAAGTCAGCCAAACTTATCTCACAATTTTCCAACTACGTCCGTGGCAGTGTACTCTTGTCAAACACTATTTGCTCCCAGCCTGACTATTAGAGTCAATCAAGCGCGCGATACCTAGTGAGAAACGATCGACGAAGTGGAAGAGATACAGAGAGAAAAAGTGAGAGCAATAGGTAAAAGAGGAAAAAATTAGAATATATAAATATATAAATAAGAATTGTGGCAGACAAATTGTGATTCATTTTTTATCGATTTCTCGGTTTACAAAGGCAGTGATACGATTTTTCACTTTTGTTTTACATCACGTCGCACGATGATTGCAATTTACTTTGCTAGTTTTTTATATCAAAGAGATGGAGTATCAATTTAATCTGTTGTAAGCGAAAAATGTATTAGACTGATATTTTAAATTAAATATTGTGTTGTTCATGAAACCGGTATGATTGATTTTGGCTGCGCGAAAAATTAAACGCATCGACTTAGAAAAGATGAATATGGTAATCAGGTCGTACTGCAATTAAATTTGTTATTTATATTAGTTCTAAGCTGAAGGATCAGTAAATATTACATTGATATGCATAATAATTTTAAGTCAAAGATGAGAAAAATTTGAGAAAAATTTGACTCTAAAACGAACCAAACACAATTTTTTTGTAAAAATCTTGAACTAAAAAATATTTGAATACTGATGTTACTCCAATACATTTTTTTTTAATGAAACAAAGCCAAGTAAAATTCAATTAACTCTCTGTCATTAATACGAAAAAAACTAGTAATGAATATTTTGAATTGTATCGTTACAAAAGTGAAAAAATTTGAAAAATAACATTCTTCGAGAAAGATAACGGTAAGTGCTGAAATAAAATAAAAATTTTAAATGAGTGCGTGATGTAACTACGTAAGAAGCTCCGCTAAGCATGCGTTATGAGAAGTTCCCCAACACGTGATCATTTCGTGATGAAGACGGATGGTCAATGGGGTTGTCTAACGAGTGCACGCGTTGCAGGCGTGACTTCGTAATTTGGTTGTGTCGCACTCTTGGCATAGAAAAGAAAAAGGGAATGGCCTGGAATTTTCAATTGTTTCAATTGAGAGAGAAAGAGAGAGAGAATTTATTGTTAAAAAAAATCTCTATATATCTTTATATCACAAATACAAAAAAAACAGCTTCTACAAAAATATTATTCGATTTATGAACAATTTGTGGAAAGCTACATGAAGCATTCTCAATGATTTCTAACGCACAGAACAGATTAAATGACACATAGATTATCTGTAATTTTTTATCTTGATAAAAATTCGGATTACATTTACTAACACGTGATGAACACGATGAGATAATTATTTGTAAATTTTAGCAAACTAAAATATGATAAATTTATTGAATTATTAACTGGTTCTTTGTCGATTTCTTTTTCAAGATGTAAGTGCGTGTGTTTGACCTTATTTAGGATTACGTCATTTCCGGTTTTCTTCGAGTTAGTGAGAATATTGGCTGTATTTGCTTTCACGTGCTGAGCACGACCAGATAACGAATTACGATTAATTCGACATTCGATCTTTATACATAAATAGATTCTGCGATTGCAGACGCAGAAGGAGAATATCAATGCGACGACGCGCAAAAAGTTCGCCGGTGCTTTCTATATATTGTGCTTGTGCAGTGATGGATATCGCAGAGACGCGCACGGGTACAAGTGACGAAAAAGAGGAAAATTACGGGTACAGAAATAAAGCAGCCTAAAGTGGGGGAAAGTCTACTATAATAAGATATCAGCCGTACGTTGAACAACGAAGTTAGTAAAAAAATATTTATATTAAAAGTTTTTTTGAATTACACAGAATTGTATAATAAAAAATATAAAATTTAAAACTTTCTATTCTCTATCTTGTCCATTGTTCTTTAAATAAAAACAAGTTTTTAAGAAAACTAAAGTTTATCGAAAGAATCTTACAATCTTTAAAGATTCTTCGATATTTCGGCCAGACTTCAATGCAATGTTTTCGGAACGTAACGGTACATGTGTTTTTTGGTATCTGATGATAAATCGCTGCCAGCAATTATAGGTGCGTACATTGCATTTTTTTATGTCAAGATATTCGATGCGTCAGCGAATTATTTACTGCCATACGATTATAATTACAATACCAAATGTAAAAAAAAAAAACGTTTATTTTTTGTGTATTATTTACGATGGCAAAAGTATAATGCAAATCTATGAAACACGGGTAAATCAACTGAACAATCCATAAACAAATCAAATGCAGTTGTTTAAAAAAACTCCATAAATTATTATACATTGTTAAATTAAAAGTCGTTAAATAAATGCACGAATTCGGAGAAAAACTGACACGTTAACAAACACATATGCTTTTTTTGCGCCGTTTCGTATTATCATATATGAACGTTGATCATGCAAAAAATATTCTTCAATCAGCTTCAATACCTATTAAATTTCTTTTCAATGTTGCGCTTACCTGTGCAACTACGTTTATACATATACGTGATATATATATTGAAAAGATACGCTATGCAACACTGTACTATATGCTTACGTAAATGTGCGATACATTGAATAAAATATATGAGCAAAATTGTTTATATCGAAATTAGATTAGTGGATGAGACTTTCCATCGTTGATTCATGCGCGACGCTTCGAAAGTCTGAGATTTAATCATTGTGAGAAAAAAATGACATATGTATAAGATATCATTATAGCGCGACATTGTTTTGTCTACATTGTAAAACATCTGGGGGGGGGATCCCTCTTCCCTCTCTGTCGAACAGTTATTGGAGACGCACGCATCCGCGTAACGCTCGACGCGTGTCGAGTGGCCTTGAAAAAAAGCGAGGTCAATGAAATGACATGTATTCTTTTCTTTTCTGCGAAATCAATATTTCAATTTACCGACAAAATTCTGTTTATCAACGATATCGTTATCATGGCATAGTTAAATCGAATAGAATTGTCTCATTATTTTTTCACTTCGTGCGATCACGCATCTTTCACGTGCCTCAACGAGCGGAATTGATACGCGCGTCGGCCCTACCTACGCCAGATTCTCCTTGGACCTTCGCGATTATATCGATCTCAGTGGTTACGCGCGTGTTTCGTTTCACGTACGCACAAATTTTGTTCTTACAGAAATGTTACATGTGGGTTGGTTAGAAGCCATGCGATACGGTCAATCGACTTGTAACTTTTCTATAAGAATTTGCATATACGTTTCTCTCTTGCGAATAAATTTAAGAATCGAGCCTCAGAGAACAGGTTTGGCCTCTGCTCGATTTCAGGTATTCGCATTAGATTAAAAAGCAACAAAATGACAATAAAAATAAAATAATACTGCATCAAAACAAGAGAGAGAGTATCATTGTTCGCAAAACAGCTTCACGTACACGTATTATTTGTATTTAATACCATAAATGCACTTTTTGAAACCGGTTTCAATTAATTACGATGCAATATTTCAGTATTGCGTAGGATCCAAGCTGGCCACCAGTTTGTCGTGCTAAATTATGTTTACATATGTAAATAGGATTTCTTTAGCGAAAGAATTTTGCTTCACTGTCATTAAAATAGCCATCAAAATAATATTTGCATTATAAACATATATATAAATGATAAATATATGCGTTGCGTTTAAATTTCTAATGTAAAAATAAGCATATAGCGCGCCACAAAATTAATGAAATCTCGCGGAACGGTTTAAGAATTCCAATTTTATTTTATCCCGAAATAGAACGTTAAATAAATTTATCGACGGAATAAAAAATGACGCATCGTCAGTTTCTTCCAACCACAGAGTATAGAAGTCTTCGAAGTCGTCGGTGACGCAAAACTCCAATTTTATTACAAGTAAAAGTATAATACCCCATCAATGCCATATATCAATCAAGTTAGGTTTTTAGAGGCCGGTAAACAAAATGCGAGGGAGAGGGGAACGAGTGTGTACGTGTCGAAAGACTCGTTTCATCCGAGGCCATGTACGCATTTCATCGAGGATTTCGCGTCGATGACCTTTTTCCTCTTTCTCAGTATTCACACGGAAAAATGTATCTCGACCCTTCGCGTCGGTGCTGTCGACCAATCCGGCATGAGCTCCGATGGAAGTTGCCGTTTGGACTGGTTCGGAGAGCATGCCGACCCGACATGCTCCAGCACCAGCACGTAGCTGGTCATGGTCATGGAGTTCGGAGTCGGTAGTCGGTAGTGGTGGATAAACGACTGGTAAGCGGTAGTTGTTGGCTGGCACGACCGAAGCCGGTTTAGTAGCCGAGCCGAGCGAGCATCGAAACGCAACACACTCCACTCAGTACCAACAGCTCTTCCATCGCGTCGTATTATTGATCGCGAACGTTTGCCGAAGCGACGGGCGAAGGATGGGCATATTTCGCGAATTCCCAATAGTTTTTAATCTCTACAAGAAGTACAGTTAGTTCTTGGTTAATTCCGAATTCGCGTTACTGCGAAGAAGGTTTCTAGTGACTGGGAAACAGATGCCGAATCTCCCGTTACACTGGACACCAAGGTAAGCATCGTGCGGAATTAACACGCGCTTATAAAAAAATGTGTATAGACATATAAAGAACTTATATTCTTGATACAATTTCCGCTCTGTCTAGTTTAATTTTAAATGTTACTTCCAATCACAGCCCTAATTCGAACGGGGTCGATTGAAACCGCGTGGCTTCACGCCAGGAATGTATCGCAGATAGACGTTTGTTTATATAGCACATCGTGATCTTTAATTTAGTAACATTTTTTTCCGTATAATAAGTATTTGAACATCAATTCAGTAATGTGTGTAGCCTAAAAAGTAATACACATACCTGAATACTTATCGCGATTGTTATTTAAATTATTAGCTTTAGAAGAAATATAATTCGCGTGATGCACATACGTGTGTACTATTTTACATATTATTACTTATTTAAAGTATATCTTAATTGATTCGCTTTTTAACAAGTAAAATTTATTTATCGTTTGAATAACATTTAATTTTATTTATTAATTTCTAGTATAGATTATTTATAACCGAAATATTCGCTTTGTGAAAAGATCTATTTGTGTAAAAAAGTTGCGATATGGTGAATCCCGATAGTCTGTCTGACTAAATCATCCAACGACTAAATTTTATTCTAATCCACTTTGCTAGCGAGCAGCGAGAAGGTATACTGTGCACGCGTATTTAACATTCTTAACTTGCCCCCGTGCGGGTCAATTATGAAATATATAAAGACAACGTTTTCGTAATTTAATGAAATTAATTTTGATAATTATGTTTAATTCTGCCGTACAAGTTTACATTTTATAATAAATAATTTGCACATAAATTTTGATTAACTTAAAATACTAATATTTAAGCACTAATTGCAAGTTTCCAGTGTAAGATGCAGTCTGGGGTTAAAGGCTTCAAAAACAGTTCGTCAAACAGTTTCGAGAAAAAAAAATTGTAATATAATCGGACAAACTGTGCGTATATGCATATTTCACGCGATTGCTAAGCCGCGCAAAATTTTTGTGATCGAAGAATTAATCTCGGCCGCGGGTCGACATAGGCTATCGGATCGTGACGCCTTTTTTTTTTTTAACCACGCAAATTTAACTGCGCAAATGACGAAAATTGCTCAGTACTGGCCGAAACGCTCACTGGTGATCTCCACCAAGAGTTCTCATTGTCGTCGCCGAAGACGATCGGTAATCGACTGGTTTTTCCCATTAGTCTCTTTCATTCGATTTAGACTTGTCTTGAAAAAAAAAAACACAATTATTTATTCCTTTTCATGTTTATATTTTACGCTTATATATATATATATATATATATATATATATATATATATATATATATAATTATCTCTAATACGCTTATGTTTTTCAGGTGATATTCGAGTGTGTTCCCTGAGGAAAAAGGATTATACGTGAAAATAAAAAAGCAGCATCGATCTCTGATCACAGATAAGACAAACGCATTCTCTGAGCATTGTGTTAAAATATGTCGGAGATCATGGAGCAGAACGACGGCTTAAAGAGGAAACCAACTCTCGTTAGACGAGTGTCCGACATGTTTAAGGGTAAACAAAACATTCACGTTTATTATCTTTTTCTCAGTTCAGGTCCTTTGTTTGTACATGCAGAAATACTTGCGAATCGAATAATTATGAAGACTTGGTGGTGTTGTGTTTTATATTTATATATATATATATATATATATATATATATATATATAAAAGATATATTTGATCAAATAATATCTCGCGGTGGTCTCTCTCTTATCGCACAAGATACATATATGTAGTTGGGATATTATGTAATAAAAATATTTTCGACTCGCGAATGATAGTAATTAACATATAATGCCACTCATGCTGATTAAGTATTTTTTTTCTCTTTCCTAACGACAGATGGAAACTATAGCGGGCCTCCGATGCTATTCCGACATGCATCGATGCAGAAGATCCGTCATTGCTGCCAAAATCTCAACCTGTTACCGTATCTTCTTTATTCTTTCGACAATTCCAAATCACATCCGTTAGCACGCAAGATGCACGTCTACCTCAGCCATTTTCTTCAGGAGATTATAATCGGTCTTCTGGTCACGTACGAGAATTTGCGTCAATCCGCGCTGCATGGAATTCGTATTGAGAAGCCAAACCACGCACAAAAAGCGACGGAAGAAACAAACGACGATTCCGCTAAACCTGTCGTGAAGTTCAACAGGTTTAAAAAGTCGAAACGCAAGCATTCGTGCTATCTGGCTGCGGCCGTGTATCTCGTGCCATTGCTGCTCGTCTTCCAGACGATGGTCATATGCAGCCTGACGATTTTCGGCAAGTATACTCCGGGTTTCCTCTTCCTGATTACGTCGCTACTGTTCCTCGGCGGTATCGCGCTTAAAATACTGTTACACGGGACTGCGATGTACGGCGTCAAAAAGTGCGAGAGGAAAAAGGTTCAGTGATCTTCCGTCTCGCTGTTCATCGTCTAAAGACAATAGAAGAACAGAAAAGACTCCGCGTTCGGAATCTACGTGTTCGTCGTGTTACATGGCATCAAACGTTACCTTCTGTGCACAATCGATACGACATTGACATATATTAGCACGTTTGTGTTGATGAAACTCTGACAACTTCTTCCATTTCTCTTAATGCAGTCCTTTCTTTGTCACATAACGTTTCTGGCCACCAGATTCATATATGTATTTTTTTCTTACGTTAAAATCATTAAGCAGGGATGTAGATGTATAGAATACACTGCGAAGAAGACATGTGTTTTATAAGCTATAACGTATATGCAATAATGTAAATGCAATAACGTGTTTTAAGCGGAAGCATTATTTTAATTGTTCTCAAGCGTAATCTCGGGGGACTGCTTCTTCGACTTCGCGAAGCAAGTATTGCGAGTATCTTTGTCCTCTGCAGCATAAGACTGAGAATTATTTTTAACGTATATGTTTGTAAATAAACGTGCGAATGATATATGTATATATACTGTATAACGGAAGGTGAGTTTGTAAAACTGTCCTATCGCGACAAGAAGAAACGAAAGGTATAGGACCTCGATACGACTTCGATATGTCCATTGAAAGTCCGATCTGTGATGGTGTGAGTACAAGTGATATCTCGTAGGCACTTGCAATACCACTTAATTACACACGATAAAAGTTATTTTATGCGTAGAGATTACATTCTAAAAATACGTATTTAACGATCGTATCTATCGATATTGTTTTCTACCGAAAATAAAAGAAACTGACGATACTTTTATTCGTTTGCAGATTTATTTATATGCCGATATGCGATTAAAGTCAACGAGATTAAAGTACCGTATAAAATAATTGCGTTCGGAATGTGGTGTGATACTCCTGCGTTGTTGGAATACTCGCCGATACCCGCAGCATATGCGATGACATGTGCCACGTAGTTCTGTTCGTGCACGCTATGAAAGAGATGCGCATACGGTCCTGCAAAGAAGACTCAAGATATTTCATCGTTTATAGCGATTTTTTTCCAGAAATTGTCAAGTCAATCAAGAAGCAGCTTTCGAACTTGAAGCCTTCCAACTACAATCTTCGTACTGTAATATCTAATTAGACATCGTTGACGTACCTATAGCGTATACAGCTACGTCTCCACCACCGTGATAAGCTTCGTCCGATATGATTGTAGCTTGTTGGCTATAAGTAAAATCGCTGGTATTCGATTCGGAAGGATCGATTCTCACGGCTTGACCGTCGTTATTCACGGTATAAGCGACATTGTTCGGTCCACCTGTGCTATAGGATAAAGTCGTATAGGGTATCCAGTCGTGTTTAGATTTCTGAGCAATTCCTGAAATATATTCTCGCGTGAGAAACGAAACAATTCCATTATACATTTTGATCTTACCCAAAATAGATGAACCTCGAGGGCTATATCCATTAAAACTCATTGAGTGCGTGTGATCGCTCGTGACTATCACGAGGGTATCGTCGGAGTTGATCATTCTAAGGGTGGCGTTAACGGCGTCCGAAAATCGGACAGTTTCTAGCAACGCTTGAGCAGCATGTCCGCGATGATGAGCGTAATCGATCAGACCACCTTCGATCTGAAGGAAGAGCAGACGTATTGATCTTTGTCACAACATTAACCGGGGATTATCGTCGTACCATTAAAAAATATCCCTGTTTGGATTTTTGTAAAATTCGTAAAGCCGTCACGGTCATTTCTTCCAGGCTCGGTTGTCCTTTCGGACCTCGCTCTCTTTTCCAATCCATCTCGATGTGACCGTTAGCGAAAATTCCGAGTAGATAATCTACGTTATCAATATCGACCTGGGACAATTCTTCGTTGTTTTGCACGACTTTGTAAGCTAAGTTTCTACTGGATTTATCTCTCATCCACTCATCAATGAGATCACGACCGTCTTGTCTGTAACAAGCCCATGTATCTATCGGATCAAATTCGCCCGCGCTCACATTGGATTTCATCACCTGTCTGCCACCACCCATAATTATCTATAAGACGAGATAAACGCGTTACTCATCTCATAATTAAACAAGGCGCATGAGTCATTTTCTATTTACTCGAATGTTTTTTCCTGGCTCATCTTCCACTAATTGCCTGGCGATATCTTTACAAGCAGCAGTGTTTTTAGGCATTTTTGCTTCGCATTCCCATCTACGATTTGCGCAACGAGCATAAAGCGGCGCCGGAGTTGCGTGAGTAACTCTGGTAGTCGTCACAAAGCCTACGTTCAATTATATTATGCTTTACAAAAATTTATAAATTTAATTATACACGTGTAGTTATAATTGAGACAAAAATTTTTGTTTTTAGCTTTACCTTAAATTTTTTGAAAAAATTGACTGCATTTTTAACACATACACATTTTTATGCAAATTAACGACAAGAAAAGATTAATGATAAAAAAGTGATTGTAGAAAAAATATAACATATATATTATTATATTTATGTAAAATATATGTAGTGCAGGGGAATGTGATCGTTTTCTAAAGGCAGATTGTTACGAGGCCTGACCTGTAGCTTTACCGGCTGCTTGAGCCCACGTTATGAACGAATCCACGTGAAAATTCGTATTCAAGCTTGCCTCGCAATCCCCCAATTGTACGTTCGTGTCTACCCCTACGACTTCGTAATTCGTCTTGACTCCCCCGAACAAAGCGGTAGCGGTGGAAGCCGAATCAGGGACTTGTTTGTCCGTGGTGTACGTCTGCATTATCAGCAAAAGGTACATTCAGGCATGATCTTATATAAAAACATATATTAATTAAAATACAAGTCACGTCTAATGAAAATCCTATCGAGACCTTTAGTATCCCGATATGGGGAAAATGCTCCCAGGCGAGTCGACTAGTCTCTCCACCACGATAAATTCTGCTAGCCGTTATGGTATCCGGACTCATCCCATCCCCCACAAAGAGAATCACGTTTTTCGCCTTCTTCACGTTCCAATGATACGAAAGAGATTCTTCCAGTTCTTTGTTCGCCAACTGATGCCAGTGTCGGCTGTCTGCGTCAGAAGCAACGATACGCTCAATCGCCTTATTCCTTATGTGACAAATATTATATATATTTGCTCATGCAGATATGGTAATGAGTTAAAAATAAACGTTAATCTACCGGAAAACAAGTCTTGCATTTTTACAAATGGAGACAAAATCGACTTGTTAAAAATTTCGTTCTGAATAGGAACGTACGCGTTTATTTATTATTACACATAGATTATCATTTTAAAACTTTCGCGTATCATGCGGCTTGAGTGTGATTAATCTTGCGTCCTTGAACGCGTGTGATACGAGATTACATATCATAAAATTCTATGAGTTACGCCGATCTTGTAATCACCTGAATCATGACTGTGACGACACCCTGACAAGGAAACTTTTACATTATGATTTATATTTAAATACCTTCGATCGCAGCCACATTTGGAATCTTGACAAAGCATACGGCAAAGTAGATGGCAAAGTATTTCATCTTTTTTTTCACAATTGACAAACTTTTGGCCAAGCTTGCTGCAAAATCTAGAAATATACTAAAGCTAAAGAAGACACTGACTGATGTGCTCTTTGGATTAAAAGATCTGTAGATACGTCCTCTGCTGATGTATGATAGGAATTATGAGAACAAAAACTATCTCAAACGGTAACGGTAGATTTCCAACTCTGATTCATGCGACGAACGTGATGATATACACGGTATAACAATAACTCTCATGAGAGAAATGTATGCGCATTGCTCGCTGTGTAGAGTACATCGCGTTGTACTGGAAGAGGCAAAGAGATGAAAATAAGAAAAATAATTCTAGTTGGGCTAACATTCATCGTAACGTTTTATTTGATTTGTTGTATATCCATTATCGATTCTTACAGGTCGCAACACATCGCGTAATGTAATCTTTTAAGTTTCGTTTTTTTTCCCTTACTTCGTCTGTTTAGTCTTTGAACAAAACTACTAAAAATAGACTCGATAAAATCAACCGCTCAAGCCTCTTTTTTATATCTCTCGTCTTATTTGTCAAGCGCGAGTCAATGAGATCCGAGATGCAGTCAAGGATATATTGTATACATTCGAGAAGAGAAAAGAGAGCATCGCCTCTTGAAAATTTCTAAGAAGCTCGCAGTATAGTAATAGATGAACCAAAAACGTACGCTACTCGTTCTCTAATTGTTAGCGCTTATTCGCTACGATATAAACGTTCCGTTACTAATATCGTTATCAGTTTGTCATTTCTCAACGCGCTTTTGAATATAATGAGTGTCGGTGCAAGCGTCAATCATGGAGCGTGAGAGATCGTCATGAAATTTTCTCTACGTTCGCGTCCAATGTCCTCGGCATATTCAACCATCGGACGATTTTGATTTTGTGCAACTCGCGCTCCTTGATTTCGCTTACAATTTTTGACATTTTGTTTTGTGGTTTCGAAGAAAGAATTGTTGTTGCAACGCAATGTAGGAAGAGAAACGAGATGATACCGCTAGTTCGAACGGAAGGCAATGTTCAGCTTCGTTTAATTCCGAATAAAGTAGAAATCCTCGGTGTTTTCTCTAAAAGATAAAATACGAAACGAAGTCGTTAAGCATTATGCTGAACTTACAAACGACAATTGGGCCTATTTGCAGGATAAGGCTTCGCCGTGTCAATGTCGGCCTAATTTAAACTGTCTACAAATTCTGCCTTATATAATAAAAAGTATAATAAAGTCGTCCTCGTTACGTTTAGCTGATATACGTATTTCATACTATCGCACAGATCAAACTTTCTTTTCGTCTTTTCTCTACACCTTTGTCCTCCTTAGCTCGAAGATTATTGCCAACGATTACATTATCTTCTCTTCTTCACATTTCTTTCTTTTTTCATTGTTAACCCTCAACTATAGCGATGAGATAAAATATAATTAGAACAGACATCCTCTCATTATAAATATACTGAAATACGCTATTTGTTTTTAACTTGCACTTTTTATAATTTTGAATCAAGTTCATAATTTTACGTACAACCATTATTTTTTACATCACCTGCACAAGATTGTGTTATATTATTTATTCAGATCCAAGTTGATTTCTTATATAATAATATGTACGTTCTTCAAATTCAATCATGGTATAGTTGAAAGTTTCTTCCGAAAATTAACAAATCACTTGTATCGAAGAGATTCGAGAGTCTTGCGCGAGGTACGTCCAACGAAATTTTCATTTTTCGTTTCCGCGTTTTTGTCCCAATAGAATCTCGTCGCGGACGTAGGCATTTCCTGTTAACATGACTTTGAGAAATTGAATCGTATCGATTTTGCTGCCACGAAGGTCGTACCTTAACATCGTCCGTAAATTCAACATTGCGTGTACGCGATGCGCTCAATAAAATTGACTTTACTGTGGCAGAAGACACCCTCGCGCTTTCCTATCGCACTCTCACATTCTAAACGCATGTTGATGCGCTTTGCACTCGCTGCGCAGTTCCCTCCGTTTTCGTCGGGATTCGTGAAAGTCTCGTGTTCGCATAAGCTGTAAGGAAAATGTCCTAAATTCTAAGCGTTTAATGATCTTTTACGATGACGATCCTCGAATACCTGTTTATGCCTCAGTTTAAAAAAATCTTTCTATCTTTCTATACAATTTAAGATATCGAGTTCCTTAAATATTTTCTCCAGATCCCTTTCTCATCAACATAGAGAATTTAAATCAATATAAAATTATAATTTTACAACTTGTTAATTTTTATGCTCATATATATATATCTTATTTCGATTTGATCCTACGCAGTGCTTATAAGTCGAGGATCCGCATCGTTCGTGAGCTTTATTTTGATTATTGAGTACGCCGTACGAGTCGGGCTCGTCACAGTTGGGATCGATGCAGCAAGTACAATAATTGACGGTTAACATTACACGCTAATTAGTAGCATTGTCGGATTAACCTCATTGTCGCTCGTGTGATTGTATTCGTTTAATTACTTTATTCCACCAGCACTCATTTACAGAGATGGCCGAAAATTGGATCGTCTTGGAGCGGCGCAATGCGGTTCAAACGAAAACGCATTTAATTAAAATCTACTAATTGCTACTGATATGTGCACGATCGCTTTTAGTATACAATATTGAAGATCCAATTCTTTTCGAATGCGACTGCATTCGTTTTTTCGGCAATACTGATTCCTACTTTCATTGCGTCTACCTGATGATTTCTAAATCGTTGAACCATACCATTTGATGAATTTCAAAGAATTAAATATTTTAAATGCAATTTTCTTTCGTATGACGTGTGACAAAAGCTTACGAGAATAAATTGTACTTTGTTCTACACTGTTGCATAATTTTAATTACACTCAATACCACAATTTGATGGGATACTAAAATTCAGGCAGATATGGTTCGCGTTTTACGATTCTATCGTATTTTTTTGTCGTAGCATATTAAAATACCGTCCAATGTTTGATTCTGTTTTATTTGTATTCAAACTGTGCATCGAGCTCGATTCCACAGAGCGAATTAACGAAAATAAGACAAGAAATGGCATTTGAGACTTTCTCACTCGTCCCGCTATTCTGACGTGATAGCTCGTAAAACAGCTCGCGGTTTCCGAAAGATTTCACTCTTGTCTGCGTTTTCTTTTGGTTACAAAAGAAGTATTGTCATTATTATTAAACCGTCATTACTATTGTCGGATCTACCTGTCGCAGGTAGGTTCTTGCGTCAGACTACTTTCCTACTCATTAATCTTTTTGATATCGAGATTTGTTAGTTTTGACGTATAGACTTTGTAAAAAAAATTGCTTTTGATTTTCGGCTGCTTACGGGAGTTTTGCAAGGCGATAGACAATCGAGATCAAGGGCAGAATCTAAAGTCGAAAAACTGTTTACATATCGCATATGTATGTATGTATGTATGTATGTGTGTGTGTGTGTGTGAATTTTTTGTAGGTGTGAATGTATGTGTGTCGACGACACAGGGGGTTTTTGTCGTTAAAGCTATCAACGCGTAATTCTCATTTAATTCTGCATCTTTAAAACACTGTATGAGGAACCTACTATACGCCATACAATATAGCGATTTCATTAATTAATTGCTTCATTCGTTTAATAGTTGCGTTAATAGTTGCTCATGAATTGTCGAGCGGGGAAAAAAGTCGAACCGAATATGTATAATCGATAACGGGAGTTTCTACGAGCCTATACGAATTCACGAACAGTAACGAGACACGCGCTGCGTTTCAAAAATTTTTGTTCTCTGCCTATATTTATAATATATAATATATATATATTATTTTTTATAAATTGTGTATATATTGTGTACTATATAAGACTCTATTTCGCTATGTTAGGTATACTATCGCGCATTTTAACAAATCGATCTTATTAGGCTACTCTCGTTCGCGGCTTGTACGACTTTGCACGCGGCACGAAAGTCCTTCACGTCCGCTTGTGAGTTCTTGCGGGTGTATTTACAATAACATATGATAGATGAGAGGAGTATTTAATACGGGAGAATGCAAAAGCGGAAAAAAATGCTTGCATTCTTTTTTGTTTTAGTTGCAAAATTCTGAGCTTTTGGAAGCTATAAATACGTGAATTTTTATATTGGACCTTCTTGGGATTCTAAAAATGAACCTTTTTTTACATACTAAAACATTAAAAGTATTATAAATTCATATAAATTTTTCTTACTAGGCTACTATAATAATAAAATAGATAAATTTCTTTTGTGTTTTGCAAGCATTTCGCCCCATGCAATTCTCTGCTAAGATGAAATGTTATAATATGATAGGGGTAAAAAGATTGAGAGTCGAGTGTTTTTTTTTTCTGACTAGGCGAGAACATGATGACTAGTTTAAATTGACTGGAGAAGTGGAATCGGCGATTAAATGTTGCAGCGAGGATGGTTATCGCGAGTGAATCAACTATGAATTGAGTTTTTGCGATGATCGATCGTATAATCAGTAGAGATCACGTTTGCGCATCGTTTTTATTAACTCTAAGGGGTTATCACTTCGGACTAAATAAAGATCTCATGGCAGATTTTGGCAGGATGACTCAAACAAGTTATAGAAGATGTTCTCGGAATAAATAAAATCGTGATGGTAAGGGTATAACGTTGAAATAATTCGCTTGGAATTTTAAAGATTGTAGCGCTATATTCGAGTTTTCCTATCGATAATAGTATTAGTCCGCGATAACTCGATATGACGGGTTACTAAGTTTGGCCGCTTCTAGAGTTTTTTCTTTTTTAGGTATTACTTCTTCTCATCGCCTTCTCGCAAACCTCTTTTAAGATGACGAGGACATCAGGACGAGTTACGGACTGTTGAAACGATTTCTTGGCGTTATAACTTTACTAAAGGAATAAAGGAACCGTACACATCTTGGATTTATTAACAAACGGAATCTCTACAATCGCGCCAAGTATTCGTTTCTTGGAGAACCGTTTTCGCGCTAGGCCATGTTTATTAGTCAATAGCTGGTTGTTGAAATTTTTTCAAGAGGCATCAGAGCGACTGTCACTTACGGTGCTCCATTTGTCCTCGTAATTATACAAACGTCCGTAACTCATCCTATATAAAATCCCATAAAAAACGCCAGCAGTCGTCGAGAACTTTTTAGGATATCTCTATCACGACGATCGATGTCTCGATATCTTTTTCGAGATTTCCATACGCTCAGTCAGACCTTACTTTTCGTCCCTCAAGAGAGGGGCCTCCTCGGCTTCCTTTCGCCGTGCTTTTGCTTCTTTCTTCGCTCTCTTCTTCTCTTCTTTCGCCAGCTTCTTCGCCTCCTTTTGCCTAGTCTTTTCTGCCTTCTCTTCCTCCTTCTGGCGCGCCTTCTCCGCTTTTTCCCGCTCCTTCTCTCGTTCTTTCTCCTTTTTCGACTTCTGCACTTCCTGAACCACTGTCATCTTCGGCGCTGCCGCTGGTCGTTTAGGCGCGGCGCGGCCGCATGACGATGCCGACGATGTCGACGTTGTAACGGCAGATGTGCCTCTTGGACTCGGCGATGTTTCCAGCTGCGTCACGATCTTTTGAGCACATCTGCAAATGCGTCAACATCACGAATCCGTCCTTTGACAAATATCTCGGCCGACTGCTAATTAAAATTGCCAATCGTAAAGATGATTACCTGATTCTGGTAGAGGCTTTGCCAGCACGATAGTCCCTCTGGAACTCTTTGATTGGTGGCAATCGGCGTTCTCGATTCTCTCGCATAATCTCCTCCTCTTCAGTGACTTGTAAAACCGGATCTTGATACTCCTATAAATTTTGATGGATAATGTATACCACTGACTTATACATTGAAAAATTTATTAAAAAAAAAAAATTAACGGAATTAAAAAGCCACAACTTTAGATAAAAATATGAAGAGTAAGAGTTTACATCGAATATTATATGATCAACTGTTAACCTGAATTCGCATTTTCATCGATTGCGTTTGGGAACGTCTGAGAGTGACGCCTGTGGGCTGCCGTACCCTCGTCGGTTTACCGAGAGAGGAACTTCCGGTGCTATTCGCGGACGAAGAAGTTGCCGAAGAGACGGAAGACACTCCTACATAAGTGAATTCAAATTCGAAATTTTGTACTGTATTCAACATCCCTTTCACAGTAGATTGTATAAAACTAGCAATTTGCGAAGCTTAATATTACGCACCAGAAATGGAGGACGAACCGCTGGCCATCGAGTATAAAGAAGCAGAGGCTGGTACGCTTCCGGTTCCCCATCTGCCACCAGGTCCGGACACGCCGGCTGTAACGCCTGTGCCCATGTTGTACTCTGACGCGCTTTGAGGGAGTACCCAAGATTTACCCGACATCGAATACTACAAGCCAAAACAATCTCACAGTGCATAATCGATTCGTATTTCTCCAAGCGAAATACATCTGGAATGGTTATAATAAAACATTGTTGCCAGAATAAAAAAAAAAAATTGGCTAAATTATGATATATCGGCATGAAAAATTATTTAAATTGTATTTTTGCGTGCACAATTTACTTTCTATTTAATGGATAATTAATGGATTATTGAGCACATTTGACGATTAATTACGTGAAGGATGGAGCGCGTACTACGAGTGGCATTTGAAAAAGAACGTAGCACGAGATATTTTTAGCGATTTCGATTAGTGGAGATCTGCCTTTAAATACGAAGCATTCTGTTGTACAAATTGGTCGTATCGGCGGCTTTGAGAATCCGCTCCAATTAACAGCGATTCCGTCGCTATCATGTCAGTAGGCATGAAATTGATTTGTACGCGAAACGCGCCGTTATAGCAAGATGGGAAGAGAACGTGTAAAATTAAATTTATACGAGAATTTTTAAAGCAGAAATAAAGTAAACGAGGGAAGAGCAATTAGCGCGTGAACCCGAAAATGAGAAAGTCGTCTGAGGTAAAACGGTAATATCGTCACTTACATCACGCGGAATGAGAGTCTGCTTCAGCCGTAGAATCTTCGCTCTGCATATAACGCATCTCAACGGCAAAAGCCTCTGAGACACCGCCATTTGTATAGTCTTGACGAAGCAGCGTCTGCAAAACGGTGGAGATGAATGTGATGTTAACGTAACGAACATCCAAGACATCGTAATTAAAGGAACAGTTCTTTTAACGTATATAAAATATATGGCGCCGCAGCGCCGACGTGAAAAATAATTACTGCTTATATTTAGAGCTCCCGCGTAATAGGAAGAAAGTACAAAGCGCATTTAAAATGAAGATTAATGTGGAAATCTGCGTTTACTTTAAACTCGTTCGCTCACCTGCAAACCACTCGATGTCCACATGGTGCGGTTTGCATCGTCGCTCTCGCATTCACACATATGACGCACTGAAAAAAAATAATGCGTATTCGTTGGATATACATGTAACAATATCAAACGTATTTTTACTGGCAATCGCGGCGTTATGTATAATACTGGCTGTCGACGGATTGGGAAAAAGTCGAAGAAGAGTAAAAAAAAAAAAAAGAGAGCAGCCGCTTTTATTCACGTTCATCACGGAGCGTGCTTTTATTTTGTTTGCCGAGTTTTTACGCGTTTGCCGATATAATGTCATTAAATCCCAGGACGCACGATGTAACACCTCATTGTTTAACGAGGATCGAGACGGACGCGATTGGCTGCCATAATCGACGTAACGTAATTAAGCGTCACTTTAATCGAAATATTAATAGCTCGAGTCGGGAGGATGGGCGAACACGTCAGGAATCGAAGGGTTGCAACCGCCACTTTGTCGTCGTTAATCGACTTTTGCGACCGATTGGACGGCCAATTCGTTCGGAAATTGCGACTTTTCCGGACGGCTGGCTATATTTTACGCGATACAAGTGCTCTGTTATCGTCATTTTCTTCGTCGTACAGCCTAATGGCCCAATCTAGCGTAACGCAATGCAACGAACCGAGAAGATATACAGCATCTCTATTCAGGACCATATCATGTTTACACCCTAATATAGACTATAGTACATTCTGTCAAAAATTTAGTAATCTATTTTAAAAATAAAACGCGTATTTTTAAAAATATACCTTATTTTTATATTCGTTATTTGCATGGCATGGCAAATGGATTACTATGAAAGTCTCAGCGAAAAGAATGGCTTCAATTTAATGTACATACAATTTAATTTACACGCGTTATGCGCAAATGTAATTTCCATTAAGCTTCTTTTTATTGACTAACTTCGATTTATGCCTACATAGGTGCGGTGTAGTTACCAAAAAGGTGTGTGTTTTATTTCGTATCTATATTAATATTTGAAAAGAAATTTCATTTATTTACTAATAATAGAAAACGTATGTCAATAATATTAGGAGTTAGATTTAATTATCTATCGCGCGAGCAGTTTAAATCTTAGAGAATCTTAAAGAGTAGAGCGCGTAGGATCAACGGAAAGAAACAGTTACTACTTATATCACTCGATGCCATGCCGATTCAAGCGGAAAGAGTTAGTTTTTTTCATAATTATATCCACGACAATCTCGAATAATGTCTAGAAAGGAAATTTCACCATTCGATTTCATTGTGCCATTTCAGAACGGTCGATTAAGCGTTTTATAATGCTTAAAAATATTGCTCTAAGAAAATCTGCTTCTTGCTTTCGATAAGGCTTCTTACCTCATCTTCCTGCGAAGATGCTAACTCTGGTTCGTTCTCCTCTAGTTTCGTCAGTAACTTGTCCTGGAAAAAAAAAAGAAAGAATAAATATTTTCTTATCAAGATATCACGACAAAGATTTAATTTTCTTCATGAAGAAAGTTTTGTTACACAATGTTTGGATGATGGAAAATCATTTACCTCTAAATGAGGACAATGTTCTCGTACAAATAAAAAATGTACTCCTTATTCTCGATTCAACCACGTATACAATTTTAACACCGGAAGTGAAACAATTAAATCAATTTCATAATATCAATTTGTGCCTAGCATGTTACTGTATATCATTGCCACCAGTCAGCTTTACAAAAACAAAAAAGTAGATCGTTATGCTCACGGGAGATGATGGTACGGGAGCACTACAAAACGATCAGCTGCTGCTGAGTCCCACCAGTTTCCTCTCGAATCTGGTGTAAGACGATACTGCAAAAGGCTTCAGTGTAGCGCGCCATTTGAAACTTTCGGGTGCTCGACAATGCTCCCATCGCTTCTCGTGCCTATGCTCTGTCATTTGTATATTGTTCGAAGAGGTAAATTGCGACCAGTGCTAAATTACTCGATATTCCTTCTAATTTCCGCGAGTGCCGGTTATTTTCATCAAGTGCGTTGTAACACAAATCGTGCACATTAATATATCAATACTGCGTATAATAATTATATTTAACGATCCTGTGTGTGCATTAATAATTTGTCGTACAATTAATATATATTTGTTATACATTTATATATAATTTATAGTAATTATCAAAACGTGTAATTAACTCCGTTAGAAGAAGTTAGAAGAGTAATAGTCAAATGTAAGGAACAGTGTTTGTATATATGTTTAACGTTGTAGAAAAATTATTAACCACCAACACTGAATCAAAACTAGATCGTGCAATTACTCGCGTGAATTTTTCATCTATAAAGCGCTCGTGATCGCGTTAAGTGCAATTCCGTTTCATTAATAATAAGCGATGTCATGTACGCCGGTGTGATTTATACTAACGATATACTAACGAGTAATAAAAGTGTTACAAATATAACTCGACTCCGTTGGCAATTAGCGAAGATGGATGATTCGTTAAACGAGAAACAAATTTGGCAAACATGCCGGCTCAAAGCGTAATGCATGGCATAGGAGCATTTGTTTTCGTATAACATGTCCAATTGCGTAAACGAATAATCGATTACGTTAAACATTTTCGACGCCATTCTCGCTCTTGTATACACGTATCCCATCTCAATTAAGACGTACGTAGATCTTTGTTGTTTTTAATTGTAAGTAGCCGGCATGACCGGTATACACATATGTGGTATGGTGTGCATCTCATCCAACCGGAACATGTGGATCCGCTCGAGAAATGAGAAATTCCCCGATATCATTTGAAATCAGGTAATCAGGACGCGTAACGCATTCTGCACGGAAAATACATTCACGCGTTTAACTATGCGGTACGATAAATTCCTGATACGGCGACACGGCAAGTAGCGTGCTTTTTTTGAGATAAAAGTCGAGCTTTCCACAGCGGAATTAAAGTGCGCCCTTTTTTCCACTACCGCGAGTCGTCCGGTGTAACTAGCGCGTGAATTGGGGACGCACATTGCTTTCACATTAAAGGTCGTCGTTGATGACTAGATTTGATGACCCCTTGAACTTAATAGCAATTTAATGCAACGCACTACGAGATTTTGTTCGTGAAGGAGTAAACAAGATAATTGTATGAATTATATACGACATTTTGAAACGTCTTTCTCTCTTTTGTGATTGCGTTATAAAATATTATATTCTTAGTTTGGCGGCGATCCCGCAAACGTTCCCAGTGCAGTGTTCGAAGAATCGCGCCGCGAAAATTACATTCTCGATGCAGTGTCATCAAACTGGCGCAAATTGCGGAAGCGTGTTACTGCATGGTAATGCTGATCATATCAATAATAAAAAGGCGAACTTTTTCCATAACGGTTGTGCACAAGGCGATGACCGACATTGCAAAAGACCAATCTCTTTAGATTATCCCGTTCACTCCTTTCGCCCGCTATAACGGTTTGTCGGAAAAGATAACGTTTCTTCGCGATCGCAAAAGTTTCTTCCACATCGCCGATCCGGCGGTATCGTTAATCCACGCTGATATAGCCGTTGGCCACGATTGTTTCCGCGGTGGAATGCCTCGAGGCGTGAAAAAGCGTCATGAATATCATGACGAAAGTGTAAACGGCGACCTATTTCTCGAGAGACTACTTGAAAATGCGTTTAATTATCCCGTTGCGCAATTGTGAAATAAATCCCCGAGCTTCGAGTCGTAAATTATATTAGAGGCTTTCACTAATTGTAAAAATTGTTTCTTCTGCCTTTATCGTTTTAGCGCGGCGACAAGTATCGCGAGTTAAAATTCTGGATTCGACATCCGCTGTCGAGTGGTAACGATGCTTCTATCAAACATTTTCTATTTTTCGACAATATAAATACTCGAAAAATGTTTTTGCGTAAAATAATTAAAATTATTGCTCAATGCGAATTTTTCGTATAAAAACTATTCATTTTCGACGCGACGAGTGTGAGGTGTAAGGGATTGCGAGGTGCAACCGAGTGAGCAAACTCAACAGCCACTTAACGCTTTCCGTCGTGCGAGCTTAATTACGACGGAACACGGCATCACGTGTATTGCCGAAGTAGAAAGAACGGCGAATTATTTCTGTGTTTTTCTTGGCGTCGCGTCGATACACGTTATCAAACAAGATATAGATACGAGATAATTTGACATGTTCGTTTTTGAATCTATATACCTTACGTGGAATAGCACCCATTACCTGACTCATTTGAACACAACAGTTCAATCGGAATTCAATCAGAAACGTTCTAGATTATTAAAACGTTAAACGGTTGAAAAAGACGATAATCTCCTTGGAATCACGAGATAAAAAAAGATACTTTAAATGGATCGAACTCAAAGGTGTCGGAAATTAACGTTGTAGCTTGGAAAAATTATTTACCTTTCAGAATTTAGATAAGTACAAGTTCTTTCGCGTGTTCACGAAATCGAGCAATGTTCCTGCGTGGACGTGTTCCGCGTCGAAACCTTTTGCGCGACGAGGGGAACTAAAAGGTTTCTTCGTTAGGGTATCGCGCACCGTCGATCTCCGTCGGCTGTACGACACGCGACATGACGTGACCATCGTCAGGTTCAATGACGACGACCGCGGCGATTGGTCGAGGCCGACCGTCACCGTTGGTATTATGCACAATTTAACGGAAGACGGAACGCGTAGAGGATTGAACCAATACACGGCTATTCGAAATACGTTACGTACCAATCACGGTATCTATCAAATAGATTCTTGAACCTGGCTGAGGTCGATTGAGGAACAAATTAATTCCAAGTAGTCGTTTGCGTTTTACAATTCTTTAATTAAAGATCTCATATATTATATCTTATACCATCGGAAAATTGAAATTGATTAGCTCCGATTTCTGTTAAAGGTATTATCTCTTCACTTTTGTTACAGGAGATACTATATTGCATCTGACTCTGCTTCCTACCGGTACGTGCTTCTATTGCTGCCCTATCCGATTGAATCAGGACGTCCAATTTCTATTGTATACCAGGTACGCGTTGTTCATGAATCAGAATCACCGTCACGCAATAATGTACAGCAAACGCTTCGGTAGAACATAATTTTCCTACCTTAATATTGTAAATATTGAGGATATTAAGCGGAAATTAATAATAATTAACCGGAAATTTTGTTAATCTGCTAGCTCGTCAGAAAGATGTAAGCTATTTGAGTGAATAGACCAGTTAATTAATCATGAACTAAGAATTCGAAAATTAGTTTTCCGATAGTCCGTAAATCAACGAGTCTATCATCGATCATGTTAAATTTCACAAATTTTGCTCATCATAGCGACATTTTTCTTGCGTTTCGCATTAATCCACGACAGGCGGAATCCAACGTATCCAAATGTACTGGATTTTAATGATGCCACAACGTTGCAGAAGAGTAATTTCAACTTTAAACACCCGACTATCATGTACATTCACGGATACAGCGATAGTAGTTCAGGAAAAGGTCCTATTTCTGTACGAAATGGTACGTACTTTATAAATATCCAAAAGCGATAAGCACCATATCGTTAAATGCATAGAGAAATAGCGATTTGTCAAATTTGACAGTACTTCGCGAAAAAAGTTTCAAAAATCTCTGAAAAGTTTTTGAAAATGAAATTTTATCTTATTTCGATGATAACAAATGTATGATACATTTCCAGCTTTTTGGTAGGCGCGTAATACCACAGCGATGTATCGCTCTGAATGCCAAAACAGCTCCTTAAAAGTCGTCGCGATACCTTCGTTTTCCTTTCCGCTCGTAAAGTTCGGGGTGAGCGAGTAGGCTAGATCCATTAGTAACTACATGATCTACGGGATCTATCTTGCTAAACCTCAAGAGGTACTGTCAGGATGACAAATAGTGAACACCATAACTTGGCACAATAAATTGCGAAGTTTTCTACTATTCAGCGCACGAATTGATCCAATTTAACTTTCAACGGCCCCAAAGGAGCCGCCTTTGTTTATTTGTTTGTTTAAGAAAGAAAAATTCTGCTTCCTGCTTGATGATTTTCCTACAAACGCGGTTTACATTGTCGAGTCATCAAGTGAAGTGATTGAACAATAATATTTTCTTGTATTTCTTTTACCATGCGTACGAAGACTTTAGTACTATAAAAAGTTTTTGTTTCTATAATTGAATAATTTGAATAATTAAAAGTTCAATATATATACGTCATAATTATTTATTTTAAGAATCCAATTGTATACTCTTTGTTTCAGCTTATCTCCGTCGTGGGCACTATAACGTGATATTGATAAACTGGCCTAAATTGGCGGTCTTACCATGGTACATATCGGCAGTGAAAAATACCAAAGTCGTCGGACCTTACTTAGCACACATGATAAGTTGGCTCGACGCACAAAAAGCTGTCTCTTTATCCAAACTTCATGTGATCGGGTTTAGCTTGGGCGCGGAAGTTGCTGGTTTTATGGGGAAGGCTCTGGCACCTCGAAAGGTTAGATACTGTAGGATCTGTTAATAACGATCACCAGAGAGAGAGAGAGAGAGAGGGGGGGGAGTTACACCGCATTGCACGTTCACTTGACTAATCGAAGGCCGCATTATCGGAACTGCATTAGTGCCAAAAGTTTCAATCGAGGCGCGATATCGATAAACGCGACTGACAAACTATATGTTAGATATGTGTGTACGTTGAGAAACGCGTTTTTAGATAGGTAGAATCACCGGATTGGACCCGGCTTATCCGTTATACATGAATACCGGGGAGGACGGTCACTTGACATGGGCTGACGCTGTCTTCGTCGATGTCATTCATACTGACGGCGGCAATTTTGGATTCCCTCAACCACTTGGTCACGTCGATTTTTACCCGAACGGCGGCGGGAGACGACAGCCCGGCTGCGATTTGAAGAGCATTGTTCGCATGGGCTTCAGGAGAATCATAAATCAATATAGTGAGTGACTCGTTACGATGTCGAGCCGTGCGCTCTTCCCGCTGTCAAGATTTTTCTTTCTCGTAATACTTAATTCTCTCTTTCAATATCGTTTAAAGCATAGTCTAAGTCTAAGTTTAAGTCTATATTCTCGTCAAAAGTTTCGTTAACGTTTCGCTTGTCTATTTAGTTACCTGTGGACACAATCGAGCATGGCGTTATTACGCGGAATCAGTGGAGAACCCCTACGGATTCCCCGCGAGTCGATGCCCAAGATGGCGACCCGGGATTCTAGCGAGCTGCGTATGGAAACCTGAGGCTTACATGGGTTTCGCAGCCGATTCCAAGTATCGGGGAAAATTTTACTTGAGCACGAACTCACGATCACCGTATGCCAGGAATTTGACAGATCGTAAACTTAGCATATGAGAATCATGCGATAATCTTAATTTGGATGAACCAGATTAAGAAACGGAACGATTTTTTATGTTGATTACTCCCACCAGGATAATTATCTTGGATGAAGCTTGGGAGAATAAAAAAGATATTTCTTGTACTTCTTATACGATGTGTTTGCGGGAAAGTTTGTATTCCTGTCGTTCTCTTTAGTATTCTCTATAAACGATTCGCGGCTTCAATTAGTTGCACTTTTTCTTTATATAGAGGATTATTAAAGCGAGGACGGGAATATTTTTTTCCTAGAATAACAAACAAGATTCGTGATGGAACGAGGTTTGGTGTAGCAGCGACATCGAAAAGCTTGATTCGAATTGATAAGTTGAAAGGAAACAACTTGTTCCGACTGTTTTAATGCCAAGTATTACGATCTCGTGCCAGATAACAGCGCATTGTTTACAACATTTATCATTCTAACTTTAAATGTCGATGATATACGAGTAATAGTCACATAACATGATTATATAGTTATACGTCCATACAGGTAAAATACGTGACTGAAACTTTACAATAGCAAAACGTAACTCGAAGAATACTTTTATACGTGATAAATGATATTAAAAATAAATCTGGATTTTTAAGACTATACATAAGAATATACAGAATTTAACAATTTGACTTGTAAATATTGTATTTTCCGTTTATTTTTAATGAACGTGAACAGTTAGTGTAAACTCCAGTGTATGCAGTGTCACTCACTTGAATGAATATGTTAATTAACTGTATTAAAATGTCATCTATCTTTTAAGAGCAATGATTTTATGTATTTATGTAAAAGGTATAAGAAGCATAAAGCAGAAATAAGAACGCTAATAATCGAGGGAGCAACTCGTAATTTTCATGTTATTTTCGATGCGCCCTGCCTTCAAGATATGTAAATTTCAAGGCCAGGGAATTTTATTATTTTCCATCTGGGGTAATCGATGGAAACTTCTGGAACCATATGCCCTTCGAACGACGGGGAACATGTGCTCATATTAAAAATTACAAGTGACAGCTTGAGGGAATACAAATGAAGAACTAGGTGCATATTGGAAGTTATAAATATTTAAAAGAACCGAACGAATCGCTTCGCACTGCTTTTATTCTGCACCATTTTACGTGCAATGCGAATTGTAAAACGTTGCAATCCTTTTCGCCCACTTCCTTGAGGTTTTGAAAATTATTTATGACTAAATTATATATTGTGTTTGTTATATATTGTGTTTAAAAATTCCTTTTATCTCTTACAAAGTCCATAGTCCGTCCGCTAAAAAAAGTACGGTTCCGCGAAACTCGTCCAACTTCGTGGAACTTGCTGGCCGAACTTAAGTTTCGAAACAGTCAAATTGCACGTCGCCAAGAAAATTCTGTCCGTCGTTTTCACGCTCATTAAACCCCAAGATAACTTTTTCCGTCTCTTTACAAAAGTAACTCGCGAGATGTCTCGCGGAAGATTTCTCAAATTAGTGAACGGACAAAGACAGCTCTTTATTAAATTCTCTTGGTATTATGATTGTAAGTTAATTCTTTCAAAGGTATAATTGCCAATGATTTGAAAAAAGTTAACTCTGTCCACAACAGGGAATGTGGAATACCGAAGTATCTACAACGAAACAACAACAAAAGTTAGACGAACTGTAGACAGAACAGTATAACATATTCAGTGGTCGGAATGCAATTTCAAGATCGATAGGATGATTTATGTACGGCAGAAACATTCCCTGACTCATCTGGAAGATAGCATCGTGACCTTTCACGATCGCGTACTTAACGTTAAACCGCATCGTTCGATTTCGGAATACATTTCGCAGAACGAACAATAAGCGAATGGAATCAAACGCGTGGCGTGGAAAACGAAAGAGTCGCCGTGTCGCGCATTCTTCTTGAAGCGAAGGAGAAGATTCTCTCTCTCAAGAGAGAGAGACATCGAGGAGAATTGACAGAATCGAAATACGGTAAGTCTTAGAATCACGAACGACATAGACTCCGTGGGATCTAGCCGGCGGTCAATCAACCCGACATGTATACTGAAAAATTCAGTACGGCAGGCAGGTCGATAAGAATCCAATGGCCAGGGTTATAGATGACCCTAGTCTTGAAAGACCACGTTACGTGGAAGGTGTAAGACGGCTTTCGCAGTCTACGCTTCAGCACGTTCGACCGTGTTCGGTGCTGGTTCCTCCCCTCTCTCTCTCTCTCTCTCTCTCTCTCTCTCTCTCTCTCTCTCTCTCTCTCTCTCTCGTATCGTTACCGGCTATATTCTCTCATGGTTATACATATACAGCGCGTGTCAGGTTTCTGCATTTCCTTTCATCCACTATCATCTAGAATTTTTCAGGTTATATAGAGAAGACTTTCTTCGACAGAATTAAATTCGGCGCTGTCTGCTTTCAAAAATTAAATATATACTTATTAATTTTATGATTTTGCATTGCTCTCTTTTCTCTATGACAATGACCGATAAATAAATATATTTCCATTTCGCGTCTTAAATATTTTTGCAGATTACTTAAGAATTTGTAAATTTGACTGTTTAATCAATAAAGCTCGGGATTTGTAATTTGTCAATATTTATGCGGAATTTTCTTTGTCAGTCAACGAAGAAATAGAACTGTCTCTCGCGGTTGTCGTCGTTCATACACTTCGCGAATCGATGAAACGAACCAACGTCGGCGGTTTCCGCGCTGATAAAATCGCTGCCCTGTATCGACCATTCGATCCTTGCATCGTTGGGAGCATTGTCCTCCGCGGAAATGAGAAACGAAACACGAAACGTACCACCGCCGCGGCCGCCGCTATCAACCCGGAGCGGCGCGGCGTCGTGGACGTCGTGGATATCGATCCTTCTTTGTTCTCGTTGTCGAACATGCTTAAACCCGGGCAATTCGCGTGTTGCACCCTATGACGGTTACATTATGTGTGCATATGAAGAAAAACTCGGACGAGTACTTTCTTTATACATACTCCGTCTCCACCATTCATACTTCTTTTCCATTCTTCGAATCATTTATCTTGAGTAGTAAAGTTGAGTAAAGTATACAGGATGTCCTAAAGCGGTAACCCTCATTCTTCTCAGCTTGTCTTGTAATATCAATCACTGAGATAATGACAGCTTTGGGAAGCAATAAATAAATTATTCCTTGTCTTGTATGGTTTTGTATTCCGCACCGATTTATTAATAAAACCATTAAAAAATCTTTGTAAAATACATGTTGATGATGTCAGTTAATTAGCATCATATAGATGTTCGCGTTTATATGTCTGAGAGTGTCGCCCAAGGCATTAGCGTCTCGTTAACGCCTCTTCACGAAGGACGTTAACTACGCCGACGCACACTTAATTGTTCTTTCTGCGTTCGTGGTCATTATGTTCATTATTACAAGCTCCGGGAGTACACTCGATATTATACATTCGTGACTCTGTTGCTGAAATTCGAAGGGTGCGCAAACTGTTCGTCCTCTTCTATTTTATCTTCCATTTAATTCATTTCATTTTGTTCTAATTCCGAGCTGTTCTATAATATAATGGAACCCGAATAATCAAATTGAATCTCTTTTTTCCAGACAGCCAGAAATGGCACCATAGATAAATGCAAACCTGCGTTCTCATCCACATTTAATGGGATGCTATTTGCAACGCGTCAAAATAGAGAGAACTTTCAAACGTAAAAATAAATTAGACTTCAAATTTTCAAAAATATCAAATTAGCGATATGAAACTGAATTTAAACTGCTCCATTTTTCGCTTTATTTTTAGAAATTAAAGTGCATCCGTAATTTAATTAATATGTATGATTGAATTTTGGGAAAGGGAGGATGAGAATTGAATAACCGAGATGCAGAAAATTATATATGTTATAGTCAAAGCCCGAAACGCGGGCATTCCTAGGATTGACTAGTCAATCCTGGGGAACGACCAAACGTCTTGGTCAAAGCCCGAAATAAGTTTTGCGTTTCGGCTTTTGACTAGTCAATCCTAGGAATAACTAATACGGCTGGTCAAAGTTAGAAACTAAGAAAAATCACTTTGGACTTTGACTAGTCAATCCTAGGTGTGGCTTAATTCGGACTTTGTGACTGTTAACAAATAAAATCAAGATTTTTTTTACTAAATTAAGTTCTTATTGTTAACATAATGTAGCTTTTTATTTACGTTGTAAAGCGAAATTATAAAGTACATGCATGGGGGGGGGGATGCAGAGGAGAAAAGCCTTCCTGTTCACGTGCGCTCACGCATGTAAGCCCCCTTGCACCTCTCCATGCATGTGCTTTATAATTTCGCTTTACAACTTAGCATGTACTTTAAGTTGTAAAGCGAGGTCAACGCTGCCTACCGGCGGGGTGGGTGCGGGGAAGGGGGGGGCCAAAAGTATAGAAGTTGTGATTTTCGTTAAAGCAGGGCATTTACACACGTGTGTATGCCCTGCTTTATAGAAGTTGTGATTTTCATTAAAGCAGGGCGCACACACACACACACACACACGTGTGTATGCCCTGCTTTAACAAAAATCATTAAACAGTTAAATCGTGCAAAATAACCAAGCATCTCGATTCAAGCAGTTAGGTCTCACGCTGGGAGTTTTTTTAGTTTAATTATGCGTGGGAAGCACACACACACACACACGGGGGGGTGCAAGGAGGGGCCTTCGGCCCCCCCTCCCCCGCACCCACCCCGCCGGTAGGCAGCGTTGACCTCGCTTTACAACTTAAAGTACATGCTAAGTTGTAAAGCGAAATTATAAAGCACATGCATGGAGGGGTGCAAGGGGGCTTACATGCGTGAGCGCACGTGAACAGGAAGGCTTTTCTCCCCTGCACTCCCCCCTCATGCATGTACTTTATAATTTCGCTTTACAACGTAAATAAAAAGCTACATTATGTTAACAATAAGAACTTAATTTAGTAAAAAAAATCTTGATTTTATTTGTTAACAGTCACACAGTCCGAAACCACACCTAGGATTAACTAGTCAAAGTCCGAAGTGATTTTTCTTTAGTTTCTAACTTTGACCAGCCGTATTAGTTATTCCTAGGATTGACTAGTCAAAGTCCAAAGTGATTTTTCTTAGTTTCTAACTTTGACCAGCCGTATTAGTTATTCCTAGGATTGACTAGTCAAAAGCCGAAACGCAAAACTTATTTCGGGCTTTGACCAAGACGCTTGGTCGTTCCCCAGAATTGACTAGTCAATCCTAGGAATGCCCGCGTTTCGGGCTTTGACTATAACATATATACCCTTCCGCTATTCAAGATTTAAAATTTTTTTTAACACGAACCTTCGCTCGCTGGAAAGCCTAATTTCAAATTTCTTGAAATCAATCTTTGTAATCCGATACGTTAATGCTATGTTAATTTATGCATCGCTTAAAATGTTTATATATCAAAGAGTCGAGTTAAAATTAATGGAGAGAATTTTTACGAAATACTATAATACATAATGGAGACGGATAGAGAAAGAGCCATTCAAAGAACTGACTTTCGAAATTGAATAACGCTCAACGCTCATGCAATCCGACGAAAGCGGAAGATTGCATCAACCTGTGTTTCTAACGTTCGCGCATTATGGTGATTCGTGCGATTCTTAATGATATTATCAACCCTTAATGTCGAACGCATAGAGGTCGACGACCCCCCCACCCCAAACTCTTGCGCGTTCATTATTTAACTTTGTACCACGAGCTCCTGATTTTAAACTGATATGCATGCGCTTTCTGAAATTGCATGCAACATAATTTATATCCCGAAGATTAATTATATGTACAGTAAAAAAAGGAAAGCGCGCTTTTCTTGGCAAATAAATTATATTAAAAAGTAACATTCTTTAAAGTGTTAAAAAATAACCGCGCAATTTGGATCGTTAGCTGGCCATAACCGTGGATCGAAAAGTTTGTTAGTTCGTCGAGCGACCGACGGCACCGACGGGAGGGGGAAGAGGGGTTAGCCGCTGCAGGGTGGTGAACAATGAGTCCCTGGAATCGCGTGGACGTGCACTTACGTGACTCGAAAGGGGAAGCAGATAGCAATGTAAAACTTTAGTCAGTCGACGGTCACTACCACAAAATACAACCCTGTCGGCTTGTTATTTTCTGCAAATCCAATTACGTTGTATCTAGGGAGAAAATTCTCTCCGTTTTTATAACTGTTGTACCTCGGATGCGTATGTGCCCATTTTTTAGATTAATATAAAAAAAATATCTCTGAGAGAAAAGTGCGTACAACGTAAAATTAAAGCATGTGTAATATAACAGTTGATTGGATTTTCTACAAAAAAGTTAAGCATTCATGTTCAAATTCATGCTGAAATCTAAAGATGTTTAACTCGATAATCCTTATATTTTATACAAAATTATAAAAATTATAAGAACTGTTGAACGATATTCCACTGCTTCAACGGCGTTTGTTTCAATTCAAACATAAGTGGATAAGGAAACTCGACACTGTCGCGACTAGCGTGTAAACAATATCGAAAATAAAGAAGAACGTGATATCTGACGCCGATAATCTCGAGTGACCGGTATACATCGATTTTCTTTTCCTTGTCCTTCGCCTATCCTTCGCTATCGTCGTTGTCACGACGGCCGCGGCGATAAACGAATACAGCGAATAAGGTCCACGTGCTTGGCCAGGTACGATCGAGATCTTAACGTCGAGTTGGCGTGAACCTTATCTGGGAAACGCAAGCCGTCACCTACATCTCGCGTCAAGCTCCATCGGTTCATAAAAATCGCTTGATTTTTAGGCGACGCGACTCGCGCGGTTTACTCGGTTGTTTTTACTAATGTTCGTGTGTTTATCGTCAAGGTTGAAGTTGATGGCTTCTTTACGGAAACTCCCAAGGTCCTCCTGGTATCGTTCAATCTTTAATATCACGCTAGCACGTTAATATAATTTTAATTTCTTTCAAAATTCTTTTTCGCTTTTTTGTTCGCGCCGATAATGGAATATCGGAAGCGTCCCGCTTTCTGCCCGCTGTCCAGCAGTTACAGTTTTCGATAACGAGTAGCACGTGGTGATAAATCAGCTGGCTGGACGTGAACTGACTCGGTGAAATTCCGGTTTCCACGGCACCGCGAATGCGATTCACGGTTATGGAGCCTGCACGAGGTATTCGAGATATTCCAGTAACGATCCGTCGACGGTATATGCTACTTCTTGGCAGGTTTCCCTAGCGGGGACACTTTTTACACGCTTCATCTTGCCGCGATTGCTTCGCCAAGTTCCAGCACTGACCTAACAAATTGTCCAAACCGGGACGCTGCAACGACCTTGAGAGGATGTTTGGAGCACCATGTCGTGAGTTCCAAACAGCTTCTGCATGTCGCATATATAGCCGAGATTTAATTTATATAAGTAGAATAATTGTCGCAGGAGACAAATTCCCGCGGTTTCCGTTATCCAATCGGAATTTCAAACAAAAACTATCTTTTAATACTTTTCAACGAAGACATGCTGTTTCCGATACTATAATAGCGCGAGTCATCGTAAGTCGCCCTTTCATCAACGATCAGCACCTGCTAAGTTGACCGAAGCACGACAGCCCGGGACGGATGGAAATCAATACGTGTTCAGAGTTTACAGAGTTTCTCGAGTTTCTAATAGGTAAATTCCGCAGCGTTAGTTATCTCTCGAGTGGAGGTCCAATGGGTCACTCGGCAACCGCTAATGTTTTTAAATATTTGCATATACCTTGAATTAACGAAATAACAGTCCCGAATTACATATATATATATAAATTCCGCCCCGCGGTGGCGGTGGAAAATTGAGATATTTTTTTCTTTCCTCTACAAAGTTAAAATGAGATGGTTGATTATGGAATTACTTGATATGAAAAATTATGCGGATACGGTGAAGTTTTAGACGCACGAAATAACATTACGCAATACGTGAAGTAACACGAGCGACGTGAGGATCCGAGATGATAACAAAGACGAAACGTCATCAAGCAGGTTGCTCAATAAGAATCGCGGTATACAAAAATAAGTAGCTACTCTTCAGGAGATGATACAGCTTTCTCCGAGAGACGGGGAACGATCACGTTACCCCCGGGTAATCAAACCCTTTCATCGTTTCTTCGCGCTTTCTCGCACAGTTTATCCTCCTTCTCACCCTTCCTCGACCGCTCGTGTTAATAACATCCTCGTAGAGCCGAGGTATGCAATCTCGTCATCTCGTTGACGGACCTTCGATAAACGACGTACGTCGAGAAGAGTGAAAACCCTTTGATTAGAAAGGGTAAAATGATTTTTCCCATGAACCCGTCGTTGCTCACGTCAGGGATCAATATCGGTGGCAATAATACTTTCATCGCGTCACGTTTCAGAATTGTCGTTTGTCTTCGGAATACAGTATAACGAAAGCAATCTCGTCGGCTATGTGTATAATAAATGGCTATTGAGGCCAATAGTAGTATATCACGTTTATTTTCGGCTACCGTTTATCCGTTTTTCCTTTTTTTTTGCTCTTCAATTCGTAGCTTCGATTCGGTACAACTTTGTATTTTCGTTTCCCCAACGCAAAAATATTTGATATTTGATATTCGGAGTCAGCATAAATAAATAATATGTACAAACGTTGAAATTATTATTTTATTCTGATTGGCCATTAAAGGTAAATTCGAACTTATGACGTAATAACAGGTAGGATAATTTCATCGCAAGACGCATTTCATGTGCAAGTTCTTTGCCTGCAGGCAAAAATTTAACAAACAGATGCGACTAAAAATTCACTCACGATTTTATGATGAAGATGTTGAAGTTCCCTCTCGGTTACTCTTCTGCGGGATAACTCGCGCTGTTCTCGCCTGTACTGGCTGTACTTATAGAAGAGATACATCCCGGGTAGAGCTAACACCACCAGGGGTTTCATCAAGCCGGCCCGTCCACTACCACCACGAACACGTGGTTCCGGTGGCTCGTCCAGGTCCTCCAGCTGACCGGCTCCCTCAGCAACGGCCGGAACGGCCGCACCAGCTGCTGGCATCCTTCTGCAAGACGTCCGAAAAAATTAATTTGACCCTCTTGTTAAGTATTAGATAAATTATAAATATTACAATACACATGTCTACAAGAAAGTTATATTGTGTCGAATGATCTACACATATCAGGATCCTAATGCCTCTTTTGTTCTGGATATTTCTCTCTGAATTGTACTGACAATGAGACTAAAGCATTGTCATAGCTTAATCAACTAATGACAAGGAATTCAGTGACCGACACGGTGTACTACTGCGCCGAACAATATACTCGTCCCGGTGCATTGTGGCTCCATTGAGGATATCGAACCACGACGTCAGCTATTCCGCTCGTTTGAAGAACATCCGGCGAACTGAAAGCGTCCAGCTCGATTACTGCTGCCAACTTTCTTTACCTCCGATTTTTCACGCTTAATATACACACGTTTTCATTTCAGTCGCTTCGTCATTAAATCCTAAAAGTATCAGTTCGCACGAAAAGGATGCGCTCGACGACGTGCAAAATTTTTAGCTTTCTATTTGCCAAACGAATAGAGAATTTTAGGTCGACAAAAGAACTAGCTATTGGTTATTGGTTTCCCATCAAATCTGTTATTTTTTTAGCGTCGCTACAAGCTGGGATAGTAGGCGCGGGATATAGGTTTTAGTTGTCGTATATTCCAAACACGAACTTATCCTTCTGCTTTCTCTGTTATTTCTAGATATTTATAATCTTCCCTAATGTATATATGTATGTATGTGTATGTGTGTGTGTGTGTGTGTGCATATGTGTTCCTTGCTGTAATATCTACGGGAAAGCGATTTCCCGTCCGCATATATCCTCAAATCTCGCGACTTTAATCTCGCAACTATCAGAGCTGTGATTATTTCCGTAATCTCTCGTACATTTTTGCATTCCTTGTAGAAGCTACGAAGAAATGGAGAACCAGTCGTTTCGCAGCTATTTTTGAAGCTGCATATGTCTGTGAATTCTTAAAGGATTAGCAAAACGATAAGATATTTTGCTCCGAATCTAATTTAAAAAAAAAATTTTTTTCTGTACTAACTGCAAGTAAATAGATCGGAACGTTATAAATTATGACCGCTTCGTTCATCGATCATATTAGACTGTTCCGGAGTGATTAAAACTGCAATCTCTCATCAAACGCCTATAATTATTCTGTTGGGAATAATAAACCAGATCGAGCTTTCTCGGCAACGGGGAAAAATTGATAATTTGCCTACTTACTATCGAGCATCTAATTAAGGATTTACGGGTCCGACAAAAAGATACGAAATTTAACTGCGCCAACAGATCTTCGTGACTTCAATGAAATTTCGTAATCTACTTTCCGGTCATTCACCGTCTATATTTAATTCAGTCGTCTACTCGCTGTTCTATTCTTAAACCGGGTGCTCTAGAAATACACGCGGCTCGCTCTATATCGTCGCTGCCCGGAGTCGGGTCGTGCACCTTGCTTCGTTGCACTCGCACTAGGAAGATGCAGCAGTGTCGGTGGTTACACGGGCGGCATTACGTTCACGTTGTCTATGTCAGAGTGATTTCCCATATTGCGACTTGCACATGCTGGCAAGCTACGAACGTATCATATCATATTTGCGATTGCGCAATTTTCAAGAATACTTAAAATCACGAGATGCTGATTAATATTCGCGAATTTTTTCAATGCGAGAGAGCACGCGGAGAAAAACAAATACGCGTCAATCAACGTCTTTTTATCTGGCTCTGCATATCTGCGTGCGCAAACATTTCGCCGAGATAATTTTAAGACGCTTTCGTAATTCCCAGCGAACAAATGATCAGCATTAAAGGTTAAACGTTTATTTTCTGAAATCTTTATAATTCCCGGTATACAAGCGATTGCGCCTACTACTTGATCGTCGTGGTCGAATGAACGATCCGTGACACACTTATGTATGTACGTCCAGAGAAAAATTGCTTCGACTTTAATCGTCGCATAATTATCATCGCAATTGCTTCACAATATTTTCTTTTCTGAAAAAAAGAAGGGATTTCCCGAAGAGATTTTCCACGCGTAAAATTTTTTCTACGCGTGCCTGCATCGTATTGGAAATTTACCGAGAGTATAATAAATGTTAAAATTACTTTCGCCTGTTAAAAGTGATTACCGTTGCAGTTATTTCTGGCGGTAGGCGCGTGCAACGATCGATACATCATCGTCGCCGAACGCGAGGACGTACTTCTTCGCGCATTCTTCACGCCGCGCCGTGGATAATTTGGATGGCGCGTTAAACTCGAACGTCGATACGAGATAAAGGATCAACCATGTCGATACGCGATACGTTTACGTATATGTGCACATCCGCGTTATCGTCATGGGAGGTAATATATTATCGGAAATGAATCGATATATCGACTCGTTGTTTTGCACTTCGCACTCGACGCCGCGAAAACACATACGACCTGAGGGATTTCACGACGGTGTGCGACACGGAGTAATTTCGTGAAAGACAAGGTCAAAACTGCAAGCTTTTTACATATTTCCTTTTGTACCAAATCATGGGGCGAAATGTTTTCCCACCGGGAGAGCGCGGAGAGCTGTCGATCGACATAGGTAAACGGTACGTGTAACTGATACTAAACTAATTTGCAATAATCAATGTAATTAAACCTGTTAATCAAGTATTACGATCGTTTACGGGATTAACGTTATAAACTAACGATTATCTGATACATTTAACTTGCAAAATTGTTTTCCTATAACGGTTATCCGCTATAATACTCGAATTTCCAGTCGAGAGCTGATAATACAAGTTACCAGCGAGTTAGGCAGAAAATCAGCGGAAGTTTACCTTTAATATCTGAAATTCGGGCGGATTACGTGTCAGCCGCACCCCCGTGAAACTGGAGGCGTCGGGGAGCGAAGGTAGTTATGAGGAGCGGTCGAAATGTGTTTGGAGAAAATTATTACGTTGTTAAAGCACGAATTATCGGACCGATCTGATATCACACGTACGTATGCAGTTTGCCTTGACACAGCGTAACGGCAATCGCACGAGCAAGGACGACTCAGCATTGCGCTGCGGGATAACATCGTTCACGATATTTCTACGGCCAAGTACATCCTCTATCTGCTATTTTTATGCCCTTTCCACTGTCAAGTTTTGTTCGATTGACTTGCCGCGCTATTAGAATCGATCTGGGAGCTCATTTTTGTTTCAATGAAAAATACGACAACGCGACGAATGTCGGCTCTAGCTCTAGTTCTAGAACGCTATTGGTCAATGAATAGATATAAACTCAAGTTGCTAAAATTATAAGGTATAGATGATTGGTGAATGCTAATTAAACCTCAACGTATTAAATATTGATTAAAAAGTCAACTATATAGATAAATACTCCAATCAAATATACTCCAATGTTGGTCTACTGCATATTCTAGCATATAAAAAATATGTCGCACGATATATTTGCGTAATATTAGTTAGATTTGTTCGACGTAAAATAATGATCGTCGGCGAGTCCGCAGAGAACGAAAGAGGCTGAGTTCCGAAAACACTAAACGTGGGCCGTCATACATCGTGCTGTTTGCCAAGCGACCAGACAAGAAACATTAATCACAAACGCGGTGGGATTTTCTTGCTGTTCTAACGCAAATTATTTGATCAGGTTTCCGTCAACTGTTACACAACGAGATGCGACAAATTATTTAATCGTGAGTTTTGCATCGATCTTCTTCATAATTAAGTTCGAAAATTCAACACTTCTCCATAATTTCGGGTGATATCACGGAGAACACATTTCCATTGCTTGCATATCGCAAACAAAAATTCTATTGAGTTTTCATTCATTTCCGCAGCAACTTTTGCCCGATGTGTCACGTCACGCGTGGCGAAGCGCAGAGAGACTATGTCTCTCGTCACCTGTCATTGTTCCCGCCAAGGCAATGCGTACTACACATCCACAAAATGACCATCGACCATCGCGCGTCATCTGCCTTCATCGACCCCACGGCGGGGTACATCCCCGAATAAAACGTTTCTACGACGAATCGAGGAAGAGTTTACACTTCGTAAAATCCAAAGCCTGCTCCCCTAGGATACGCGCATCGAAATTTCTCATTCTAGGCACGTGCAACCACCAGGTACTGCGGTCGATGAACACGCATCGCACTTACGTCTTCCTGCCTTAATCCTCGATGACAAGTCGCGAACGGGATGAAAGAAAAAGGAGCAAGGGAGGGTGGCCTGCGCCGGCAACACGAGCCTCCTGCTCGTGTGCGCTCAGTTCAGCTTAGCTGGATGCATCGTCGAGCCGCGCGACTACCCTGCCTTGGCGGTAAACCGGCGGCTGCACTGGCGTGCCTGCGCAGCCAGGCAACCCTCGCGAGCACACTGCGCTCCGTGTGCACCCCCGACTCGCTCGTGCGCCCCCGCACTCGTACCCGTACTCCGTATTTCGTGCGCACCCCGAGCGGCGCGTCGGCCGCTTCCCAGAGAATGTTTTCCACCGAGCTCTAACGAGACGGGCGCGCGTCGCCGACGACTGGCTGCGTGACGCAATGCGTGGTGGAGAACCACATGAACCGACCGATCGAAGCAGTTATGCCGGCTTGGTGGCCGGGCAGCCACTGAGGGATGACGGACGATGTTGACTGCTGTCGACGCTGCTGCTAGTGCTCGTGCTGCTGGTGCTGATGCTGATGCTGATGGTGGCGTGCTGGTGCTGCTGCTGGCTCTGTAGCAGAAGCTCTGTATAGTTGGAGAAGGATCGATAAAAGGAGGAGAGAAAAGCAAAGTGAATAGGCGCCCGGGAAGAAACAAGGGATATCTTTGTGGGAGGTACTCTCCTCCGAGATGTGTTCCTGCTGCTGCCTCCGATTCGCCAAAGCGTAGCTTTCCCAATGTCGAGGTGGCCCTGCCTCTACCCCTCCCTCCCTCTCCCTCTTTTTCTCTCTTTCTCTTAAACCACCCCCGATCTAACAATCTCACGTCGCTATGGTATTCGAGTTTAGTGAACTTCCGATGGAGGTTTCCCCGATAAACGTTCTGCTTTCTCAAGCACGTCCGGTATTGAATTAGGATCGCAATAATTGATTTCTGTGAAGAACTATAACGTTTATAAAACAGATTGGCAAATATTTATAATTAAAATAAAATACTACGTCAACTATTTTAATCACTTTCATAAAGTTATTGTCATCTAGGAATGTAGACTTCTTTCTTAAATTATTGCAGTTTGAATTCAAGCTGCATCTCTTTTGTCGTTGTACCATTAATTTGTATCCTTAAAACTACTCGCGTAGAAAATTAAAAAATCGGTTTTAATCGCTCGTTCATTTCGTTATATAGTACTGTCATGCACACGTAGAAGGGGCGAAAGCCACTATTCTTGAATCACAGCCAGGAATTTCGAGCGAGATCGTTTTTCGTGACGTTTGACCCGTTTCTATCGAACGGCGGTGACGTCATCGCAGAGAATGTCAGATCAATGGTCCCCGGGGAGTTGGTGACGGATGCTTCCCTTACCCTCGCATCTCCCTAACTTAGGGTAGCTCCATGCACTCGTGTGGTAGAGCGCGCGATTACGCGAGCTACCGACCCACATCAATTTTCGGTCGAATGGCAGTTGAGAAAGGCCAATAACAATATCGGGCTATCATCGTATATCTGAGAAACGTAGCGTCTACAGAAATCGTTCGCGGTAAAGCTCTATCACCCGAGAGAGAATGTCTTTAAATTTACGTCGAAATCGTGATGTACTTTTTACGTGCTTTTAACATCGGACTTTGGTACACTGCATCCGCTATCTGCGTGGAACAGAAAGGAAGCGATCCGTAGCAAACCGCTTTTCTCTTATCCGCGAATCCCGCGTTTATCTCGGTGATTAAATGCTGGGGGTAATTTGTACCCGTATCCAAACCGATTTCGAAAGTGCTCCGATTAATGTTCGTTATCAAACACTACCTGAATAACTCTCCGCATAGCCGTTAGTTTGCCTCGGCTTCCTCGGATGAGAGTCACTGGCACGACGTCATACAAAGTTCAATGACGTCACAGGGCGTTCGATACGAGAGCGGGATTTCGTAGTGGGGGTCGCTACACCGAGATGAGAGTAAAGAAGAGCGCGGCGCGAGCCTGACGGGCGGAGGGGACGGGAAAGCGGATGCGAGAGGCGTCAGACGAAGAGAAACCGGCGTGGAAAGAAGAGCCTTTCACGCAGTTCTAAACAAGCATTCCCGCGGTTGTTATCTGATTGTTATCTGTACATTATCGCTATATCCATCGCGTAGATACCAAAGCACCAGTACGTGGTTCCTTCACGCATTTGCGCGTGTTCTCGCGGTATCGCCGATGTTTCGAGCCTAAGGAGAGCTCGCTCGCGTAGCCTTGATCGCGCGCGTTAATTAACGATCTCTTTCGATTATGTGACATCTCATTAATTATAGATAAATTGCGATTTGCGTTAATAGGCCGCTGCGTAAATTTGATCCTCCGAGATCTCTCTCGGTCTTTCTGCCCTCGTGGATGCGAGTCGGAGCGCCGCATTGCGCCACCCCCACTATCAACCGCCACCCCGCTAATAAAAAGCACGCTTGTAATTCTCTTACTGATGTGACAAGAAACGACTATACGCTTCACCATGAATCTCTCGTTGCCGCAGGAGTTTGACGCCTACGAATTACGCGTTGAAAAATAACGGCGGCTGATAGCTCGGTTGACCGCTCGACCGCTTAAAACATTTCCCTACTATCTCAATTCCGCGAACGTTGTGAAATATTCTCGCTGGGAGAACCAATTGCAAATAATTCCTCTTATAATCAACCATAAACTTCTCCATCCTTTCTCTTTTCCGTCATGTTGAACGGTAAATTAGACACCATGCTGTATATATAAGTTCTTTAAAAAAATATTCCTTTTGCTCGGTTAAGGGAAAACAATAAAACAATGTTTTATTGCCTTTGTCCAAATTTATGGAGAGCTATACCGTTCGCGAAGCGTCAATTTCCTCTTTGTAGAAGTTACGTGTGTAGCACTGTTCACGATACGGACAATACAGAAATTCTTGGGGTGCGTCAGTATTAATCAATCGAGATATTATTCGAACGGGGAAACACGTACTCGGCGTAACTTATACGTGTCCGGCTGCGTCGAGAAACGAAATTGAAATAAATAGAAAAAATCGGCGGAACGTAAGATGGATTCTATAAAGACTGATTGCGATATTGCTATAAAATTGATTTTTTCATTCACATATCTGAGAGCAAAGAACATATCTATTTTACATAACAGGAAAATGATTTAAAATTAAATCGAAGTCAGAAGCGGATGCTGGTTCCATCATGTTCATTTTGGAAGAAAAATTAATATAGCTTCCCAAATATTCTTTATTTGAATTTTTTTCGGAAATATATGCAAAATATACTTTTATGAAAAATATTGTTCACATTGTAAATATATATATTCGTTTTAATAACAATTACAATTTAATATATCAAGTATGATATAAATGGACCAAATTCAAATCTTAGGCGTATTCTTCTTGAACTCTATTTTCTCCTGCAGACAAAACAGTACCGCCATCGCTCCGAAGAAAACCGACTTTGCTGAACCTCGGTGTTCTCTTACCAGGAAACTTTCACGTTCGCGACTTGCTGGGTAACACTATTCGTAGCTCCAATGATAAAGCCATAGCGAACTATCGGTACACAATGGACCATTAATATTATTAGATTGTGCGATAAATATTTTTATGATCTACAACTCTACATCGTACTGTTCACAATGTTTTATAGTATCAACCTTTCTACGGTTACGGTTAATATACAAAACTCATTTCTTATCAATTGATGCAGTCTTCTATGACAAGACACAAGTATGAATAATTGCGTAACTTAAACAATTCTGATAGGAAATGTTATCTCCAGGATGGCAAAGACGTAGCTCTTGATATATAATACGATGAATAATGGCACCAATTGTTGCCTACGCAAATTAGCCGAATAGTCCCTGATGACAAAACTATATAGATCAAAATAATATATCGTGATAAAAAAGCTAGAAAAATTTATCGCGTGATCGTTACATTAACATATAATTCGAGTTCAACGTCGGAGACGACTTTCCCTCGCGTTATCTCGCGGGTATCGACACGTGTATAAAAAATGATTCAATGCAGGGAAGACGATTCAGGCATGCGTGGGTTCATCATCCGGCTGAGAGAGAAATTGCGTCTCCAACTCAGCTTCATCGAATCTTTTCCGCATAAACTAAATGAAGATTTGTGGCCCGTTGATCAGTGCTTCGTTAGTCATACGTTTACGGGATGTCAAAGTTCAGCGGCGCTATTGAGTTTATATCAGCAGCTTGTAACGGCAAATGTCACGAAATCTTCCTTTGACAGCTGATGTATGACAGCTGATCTTGCGTACATAACTCCGATCTATTATTTCGTAGCACGGTAAAAATAAATCTTGAAAAAGTTTACTTTCTGGCCAGTCTCTGGTAGCTCATCAATTATGCGGTTAATCTTTCTGACGCATCGCGAATTAGCGTCTGTATTGTCGCACATTGTGCCGAGATTGCTATGAGATTGTCGAGATTTTTTGCTATGTAATAATTAAGTAAGCGTTTCGTTTGAGACACTCATAATTCTCGTAAAATTTCAAGAGGATTAATTTAGTAAGAATTTCCTTAAAAATAATATTACTTTATTAGGTATAATTTTTATTAGACACGAAATAACGTTAATCATCAATTAATTCACGATTTTGTAATATGAATATATAAAATCAATAGTCCTTTTTGTGCGAAATAAAAATTTGATAAACGAGACAAGATAGATAAAAAGGAACAACGTAGGAGATATATTATAGCATATATTATAGATATATGCTTAGTGCGTTATTAAATTTTCTATGAGATGTCTATATTTATTTATACATATTAATATTTTACTTTTCACGATTTTAGTATAAGTCAATGTGGTTGAAAATATATTTATCAGCAAAAGTCCTTGACGCCTCTTATCGATGGAACTTCCTCACTTTTAGCGTTAGCCGATACGTTATCCCACAGGATGTTACAAAGTTCTACAATAAACTGGTACAATTTTCTAAAATTTATCAGCGCTTCCTGTTGCTATATTAAGAAACAAAAGCAATATTTGCTATAATATTTGATAAATATAATTTAACAGTAGTCATATTTCCACATCTGTATTTATCTGTGCTTCATAACTCAATGAACAATTTTACAATGACAGAGTATCTCGTTCAAGGGTTCGTTCGTGTCATACTTTACAACATCTTATTTATTGTTTATCGTGAAAATACATTTTCATTCGCACGTCATTTTTGACGTGCTCGCGACTTATATTGTATTATTAATTATACACGCAACGATTGTAAAGAAACGATTGCAAAATAAATATACCGCGTTCATGGTGCGCGAATATAAGAGTCATAACAGTCGCTTGCACAACGAATGCACAGACAAGCCGCACGTCAGAAACCATCTAAATTTAAATTATATGATAAGACGCGGGCAAAGCGATAGAACATTTATAAATTGCAGTTTTCACAATAAAAATTTGCAAATAAAATGCTCGCAAATTACGAAAACTCGAGTTTTCTTTCGTCGCGCACTGATTGTGAAAAACTGACAATACAGATCAAACATAGAAAACTGATCAAAACCAATTTGATAAAATTTTGTGAAATGTCCTTGGAATATACGACGGCGACAAAAGCGGAGTCGACGATTCACTTCGCGTTTCATGTTCGAGGCTGTTTTGAAATAATTAATCAGCACGTTATAATCGACTCGTAAAATTAGCGTGCCGTAACGAAGGTACGTACGTATTTCCTTAAAAGTGAAAGTAAGAGTTGCGCCTTGATACATCGCACGTTCGTTGTACTAAGCGCGTAGTCCGAATCTATCCTTATCGTTATCTGTATCGGGCATCGCGAATGCATTCGGGACATTCTCAGCAAACTGACTGTCATAACGAAAGTTTGGAAACGAGAACAAGTTACGATAACTAAGCAGAGACAATTGCACACCACATTTATATGGAAACTATTAATTTTGCGCGTTGAAGAATTTAATGCGGCGGAGCACGCGTATTAAAAGGCTCCTTAAAAGGCAACGTGTCGAGCGCGAGCGAGATTTAATTTATTTCTTTACGTCTCTCATATACACGAAGCACAACTTTTTGATTCGCACCGGCTGACGCTCAACGAGCAATTTTAATTAAATGACACCGTGACTAACGTTGCGCGCGCGCGCACGCACGTTAAACGCGCCCGTGCCGTGACTCAGGACTCGTTCCCGTGAGTTTTCAAGACTGGCATCAGAAAATTACAAAACTAGCACGGCGGGGGAAATTAATTACCTCTCTTATACCCCGTCGAAAAACAACCTCTCTCTATCTATTTATCTCTTTATTTCTCTTTCTCTCTCTCTTTCTCCCTCTCTCTCTCTCTCTCTCTCTCTCTCTCTCTCTCCGTCGGCAAGAGTACCGAAATAACCGGCAATTTACTTAAAGTCATCGTTGCTTAATCACGCCGCGATTTTATAGACGACGTGGCCAATTCGACGCAGCTCGTAACTTTTTCGACCCTGCAGGGATTTTAAATCCGGCATTTTAAGAGAGAGGCCGGGAACGTTAACGGTCGCTAAACTTCTCGGCTTTACGATATGAAACATATCGTATATCCGCGATATTTCGAGGCGGAGACGGAGAGACGAGAGACATCCACACGGGGCGCGGCAGCGAGCGAATTTTATTTCAGGACGAAAAAAACATCGTTTCTCTGTCTCTGGAGAATCGGAGCAGCGCGAACCGCATCCGCGCAACGTCCGACGGTAACCGAGAATAAGATATTTTTGGAGCTTCTCGTTTCGCTTTGCGTCGTCTCTTTCGTTCATATGGCGGGCTCTACGCGCGGAACGATCGCATTTTTCCGTTGCAACGTGCCCCGCGAGAAAGATAAAAATATTTTCCGAAAGCTTCATTATCCGCGCTCGTCTGGCGCAAAGATGAACGCTGCCAGCTGCCGCGCCGGCGAAAATCCGACGGGTACGCCTTTTGTCCGTATAATTTATGGTAAACGTGCGTGGAATATTACTACGATGGCCACGAGCGATGAAATATCTAACATCGTGTTGCGCGATATACTCTGCCTCGATATGGATCGACGCGTCGTTCAATTATACCTTATTCCGACGCGATCGACCATATACCTATTTGTCTCGCTAACAACCTGGGTTTCCGAACTAAACTCGGCAATCAATAAAGCAACTCCAATAAGATATATAAGATTTTCATCGGAGTTAAGCGGAAAAAATTGTCGAAATTGAACAACAAGTTTGTCATATAATCAATTTCGTTATTCGTATATCTTTGATCGAATTTTCCACGGTTTGTGGAACGGTCTCACGAGTCTGTATACGTTTATGTTCCGCCTTACTTCTTTATTCGTCCCTACATCTATGGCATGGTGCGTCTCCGTTGTGAAATAGCCCTCTTGTCCTTCGAATCCCGAATTCTAGTCTCCGGGCCGGAGCATTATAATACACGAAACTTCACTAATACGTCGTCGCCGTTATTGCATGCGCGCGAATCGCGCGATACTTTCCGAAGTTTTATGGCGTTCGAGCCCCGACGACGGGGCAATATAAGGGGCGATATTTCCAGCGTAACGCGGTCGATAGCGGTACACGGTTATTTTTTGCAGTAGGGTGCTTTTGTCCGCTCGCGTTGCAGTTCCGTTGCACTCCCAAATAGATTTTCGAAGAAAAAGGACGAGATCTCGCTGCTCAACCGAGTGGGAGAGCGAACTGAGTCACGCGAGTATATTCTTTACGTCCAATGGTATAAACGACGATGTCGTCGGCGATATCCTCGTCTCGGGGCTCAGAGGCTACATTTCGTGGGAGGTTTTTCTCCGCGAGACACGAGCTCTATTTTGCTCGCGATCGTGACAATTACGCGAGATTTTTTACACACGGTTCGCTCTGTTGCCCCGACAGAAGCTGAACGGTGGCCATTACATCGCGGGTAGTAGCGGCACTCTTAGCGGTGAAAGTGTGTCACCGCATTTTTAATTTGCACTTTATCGTCATAGATCGGCGGTCTTGAAACCTTCGCGCGTCATAGACTGAGATCGAGTTCCCGCATCCTGCGTCCCCCGGCGGCGAAAGAGATTGAAAAAAAAAAAAAGAAAAGAAAAAGGTTTCCGTATCCTTCCCGTCGATGGAAAGGCAACCTGGCGCTTGCGTAGAGTATATATATATATATATATATATATATATCGCACACAGACAATATTATAATATAATAATGAAAACGAATTATTAATAACTATCGGAACACTAGCAGACAAATTTAGACACGAGGAGGAGAATATTTCGACTCCTTTGAAGAATTATTGCAAACAATACGCTTCTCATAGGCAATGTTAATTTTAAATTTATAAATACACATATATAAAATATACATGTAAACAAGAAGCAATGAGAGTGCCTCTGAGATTAGCTTTTCCGTCTCAAGTGTGACACTAGCATTACAAAGGCGGATTAAACTTTATTTGAATGTATAAAAAGCCAATTCGTGCAATTATCAAAAGTAATTCTCGATAAAGAAAAAAACTATATCGAGAGAAGCATAAGTGTAAATGTATGTTCATTATTCTGTTCTATAAAGCAATTCTCTGTGTGTGTGTGTGTGTGGAATTCTCTACAGTTAAAATCTTAAACTTCGTATTTCTCGATAAAATCCATTTCTAAACTCTTTATGATTTTATATAGTTACGGTTTTAATTCAGAATTCAGGTTGATGAAATCGATTTCTACGAGACAGTATTTATCGTCGCGACACGACGGAAAAAAATATACAAATATTAACGTCGCGCGTCGCGCGTCGTCCTGAAGGTTGCACGCGTAAACGTAAACACGATTAAAGGTCCCCAAGAGAGGGTTGTACGTGCCTCTCTTTCTCTCTCCCTTTTTCAGGTTGAAAGAGAAAGAGATAACCGGCGCAGATGGTGCGAGTAGTGGGGACCAGGCGAGGCGAGCGAGTAGGGTACACGATGGGTTCTCTCGTTCGGTCGTGTTCGTTCCGCGATCAGTTGTTCGCCGCGCGCGCATCAAGCTGTCGTATCGTCGACCGTCGACGTTTCGTCGTCCGTGAACCTCCACTTCGGGTTAACGCGCGTGCAAGGTCCTCTCGACGGGTCGGCGAGGGATCGATCACACCCCTGCGAAGCAGCACGAGGTACTGCGCGATAACGCTTCGCGTTCAGGGGGTGACGGTCATTTCCGCCAATTACCGGAGCGTTGACGTACCAAAAGTTTGCCGTCGCAATAATCGCGAGAGAGATTCAACTTCCGAGAGATAAGTATCGCGATTTGTTGACGGGATGGAAGTGACATTTAAAGAACGAGTAGATTGTCGACCTCGGTTTTCCCGCCACTGATTTTTCGGTACCGTTCAGTTGTTACGTGCCGGAAATTCGGGTAGTGATACATACGGTGACGTCGACGCGAAGTGTATCGCGATTGTATTGGCATTTCGCTAATCTTGCAACGCGACTACGATTGGGATCATAGTCTAGCCGAAAGTCATCGTGCACGCGGAAAACACCGTGACCGAGAGAGAAAGAGAGAGAGAGAGAGAGAGAGACGAGCGTCGCGCTTTCGACTGGAAAGTCGCCATCGAGAAACTCTCACGGCCTAACGTTGCCTCCGATACGACTTATCAACGTGTCGTGATAAACTCGCAGTTTAACGACGCCGCGACGTCGCGTCCTCGAAAGGCGAAACCCGCACGAGGCGCATCTCGAGAGTAACAGGTGACACAATTACATACCTCTGGTTGAGACGCGATTGGTTGACGCCTTTCTCTTCCTTCATCCCTTTCCTCTTCGTCGTTACGTGAAAAAGCGAAGAAAAGCGCGGGACGATATGGCAGGTCGAAGCAGCCGTATCGTCAATTCCATCAAGCGCTTGGAAACTATCGGAAACGATCGTCGACGGAGTTGAGCCTTCGAAGGAGGGATTCGATTGGCACGCGACGCGAGACGAGTTGTGGTTATAAGCTCGTTGATGAACCCGTCAACGAATGGCTCGCAAATCGCAAACATCGCGCGACGACGAGTGTTGCTCCCGACGATAATAACTCGCGAATCGGAGCTCGCGCGACGCTCGCGTCCTTCTTGGCGCGCCGGGAATGCGCGGGGTCACGTTCGCGCGCCGATCGAATTAAAAAAATACCGGGCGACGCGATCGACAAGCAGGCCGGCCGAGTGCGTAGCGAGCAGACGATAAGAACGAGGCGGCACGCAGAAGGAGCATCGTCAGTGGAAAGGAGGTCCCAGGTCCCAGCCGGCGCCTTCGTCGTCTCTCTCTCCTCTCTCCTCTCTCGTTACAGCGCGCCGAGCTTGTCAGCCAACAAGACGATTAGCGACGATCGACGGCTGCTTCTTCGACGAGATCCGCGTGAATTTTGGATTTTCGTTCACGAGTCGAAACGAAAGAAGCCAAGTAACCCCGAACGAGGCCCGCAACGTTGGCGAACCGCCGCTCGCAAGATCAGACGAGGAAGAAAAAAAAAACGCGGGATCGAGGATACGAGTAATTTTCCATCGATTGAGTGCGTGTGTGCGTGTGCGATATCGATATGACCAGCGACGCGAACTGACGCTCCGAAAGTGAGAGGAAGCTCTCGGAAGAGCGAGAATGATGATGCCGCCACCGCAGGTCGTGGGTGTCCTGCTGAAGAAACCGGGACAACAGACACACCCGCGGTTACCCCCCTTAGATCCGCAAGAGACCAAAATTAAAGGTGAGTCTATTTCTTTTTACTTCTCATTCTAGGAATATTTTTTTAAACGTATGTCTTTTATCGTCAAATATTGCGTATACCGTATACACTTACGAGAGTATAAAAAATGTACAAGCAGAATAATAATTATGAATGCAACGTATAATACTAAAGCGCACTCCAATAACAAACGCGAAAATTCTTTCGAACGTTTTAAACAATATATATCCATTAAAAAAGAAAGCTTTAAATATATTGAGCGTTAAATTAAAAAAAATTAACATCACTCACAACACCGGTGGCGAACCGTTATACGACGCCGATAGCGTATCAAATGGGTTAATTACCGTAGTAATTGAGCGAAAAAAATAGAGCTTTCCATGGGCATCCGGTAATCACAAACTTCTCATTAATTTGGGACATCTCATTTAGCGATTACGATAAGTAGGCACGTCGATCCATTTCGCAACGCCATTTCTTTTCGCCGTAATCTCAATACCGAATCTTTTCTCCGTCAACTAATTTCCAGTTCGGCAAGCATGCGAACACATCCGTATAAGAACCTTTTCCGCCAAAATGGAGCAACGCATTTTGTCGTTCCGCTCGAGAACGCGGTCCCTTTATAGGGACTCCCATCGAGAGACGGGCAGGAAGATACCGGCGGAGACCGAAGAAAGAAGTCAATTTCATCGTGGCATGCATCGCGGGTTTACATTCTGTAAATAGGCGGTCGAAAGACACATAAACTCGCGTCATTCATCTCGCGTCGCGGGTCTCCGCTCGGCATGCCGGCACTACGCTATTATCGATATTATGATTCATTGGAGCGTACGCGTTGTTACAACAAACGAGCAACCTTATCGAGACTGTAACGACTGAACGTTCGGCCTGTGAGCGTTCCCTGAAATCTGGGCTGGAGCTCTCGCTCTCTATAGTCTGACTCTACTATCGATCTCGTCGATATCTTTTCCTTCCTCGCTACGATGATGGCGATGCAGGAATGCGCTAACCGCTCTTTCGTTGAATAATGTTTTATCGCCGCTTGTGGTTCGATTAACGCGAAATTGATTCACGTTGAGTAAGAGGCGTTTAAAAGCGCGCCGGTTTATCATCGCCGTCGGTCGAACCACGTCACGTGAGAATCCTCGTAATGTAACCCACAAACGCGGCAATTGAAGATCAAGTGGCTCGGTAGCGCCAGCTTGTTTACTCTGTTATGCCGATCAGTCGCGAGCCGACGCCTTATGGCTCCGTTAACAATTATGTTAATGGAACGACGACACGTTACGATATAACAGCGTAAGTTGATCTCATACGAATAGATGAGCACGTTGATGAAAAACGAATATAAATATATTTTGGTATTTTATTTTTTTTTCTGTTAAATGCACACACATCGTCAGGTTTCAGTCAACCATAAATCATTTATCTGAAATTTTTTGATTTTTATTGCTGCACATAACTCCGAGGGAATAGAATTTCTCAAATAATTTAGGGTTTATACGTACGTCCCTTTCCTTAGAATTCTAGGATAACAACGAGCGATGTTGGAATTTCTAGGGAAACCCGACTCGCGTGAGTTTCTAGTGTTTCGAACAAATATCAGACGATGAAGTCCGTCTAGACGCCTTGCCACAACATTTGAAAGGCCTTTTAGAAGCCCGTCTCGTTCGCACGCGATTGACAATTCGTGCTCCGTAATCCGGTATCTGGGCTACCGTGGTAACGGGATACTTTTACGTGGCCGTTCATCCACGGGGAACATGAAAACGGACTCTCTAGCAAGCGAAAAACGTATGTTTTGGATACCAGAAATACATGTAATATTTTACAAAATATACATTAGGAACCCGAGAATAATAGCGAACCGCGCGTACGATATTATTCGTCCAATAATCCTGATATTGCAGTAACGTGATATATAATTTGGACGATGACGCGGTATTTTAGAGATTGGCGCGTTAACTTTAACCCATATTGCTCAGCGCCGAAAATGACGATGACGTTTCGCGTGGAAGTGCCGCAAAAATAGATCATTGTTGCCTCACGCCAGAGAGTCGAACGTTTAATCGAACTGTACTTCGAGTAAATAGGCGTTGATGTTTCGATAAGATTATCCCATCGCGCGATACCACCTAAAATAAACGTCTTATTCCAATCAACTGACAAGCGTTTCGTATAAAAATAAATAAATTAGTCTTTTTCTGTCAGGTTTGTACAAGGGTTTATAGCAGGCGAAATTACGCGGTAGATTAATTTTTGTTTAATGCGAAACGAGATACCTAAATTCCTGACGGTTTACGGCAGGTCAAGAAACAGTAAAAAGAAAGCGGGCAGGGACTTATCGCGCCGAGCGACGTTATTCTCGTGCCGGTTTTCACGGCCGTATCAAATCCCTGTATACCTACCTTTGACTTTCCTCCCCGCGAGCTCGACTATCGTCCGACAAGAGCCAACCCTTTCTCTTCCAACGGGAACCTTATTAAACTTCCCGGATTTTCCGTTTCATTGCACATTCGACAAACGATTACGACATCGGCACACGCCAATCCCGTCATTGCGAAACCGCCCCGTACAACAAGGCATATACCTGCTCGATAGCGGTTTTATATTATAATTTCGACTGCAACACGCTTGCTCGTTAATTATCTCCCGGCACGAAGTGGCACGAGAAATATCGTACTTATGCGTTTGCAGAACGGAACGTTATGTAAGTTTTAATTAGCCTTAGTCTAAATCATTTTGATAATTTTCGTGAGACTCGAGAAAATGTTTCTCGAGAACTGATATTGCGAGAGTTGGTGAAAATTTTTTCGCTCCATCCTCGTCCCTCTTTCTCCTCCCCGACTCGGTTCGCACTTTTTCGCGAAATAAGAGTCGAGCCTCGGAGACATAAAGGAGCTCTTTGTAACACGAAGGGGCACTGTGGCCATGTAAATAGCCAATGGGATCCTTAAAAAAAATCCACAAGACGCTCGCATTGCTGTCGACCTGAACGGTGACGCGAGTTTCACATTTCTCGTTCTTCAGCGTGTGCAGGCAGCGGGAAACTGGATTTCAAGGTGTTACATGGTGGTCTCTCTTCTCCGTTGGTACGATTCGTCGTTTTCGATTCGGCGGTTTCGAAGATATTCGCAAGAGAAACCAATCCGTATATAACGTTTGATTCGCGCTCCGCTCGTTTTTGCGCGACGAGCATCTCTCTCTTTCTTTCTTTCTCTCTTCTCTTTTTCTCTCCTCGGAGTCCGGACGACTTAAATTAGGGTCACAGTGCCGAATTAAGCACGGTCCACAAGTGCCATTCACGAGGAACTCGCCGCGACCGGGGATTAAGATATACACATGTAGATAAAGTCGGACCCCATCCGTATTCGAGTTTCTGCGATTCTCTAGGAATCCTTTTGATACTTGAGAATCCTCCTGAGAAATCCCTGGCTGGCGTTACACGTTTCGTGAAGTAATCCCCTAAGTATCGCTATTCAGAGGACGAAATTGAGCTTGCGCGTCACGATGCAAAGACGCGGGCCTTGCGGTTAAAAAGGCTCAATTGAGCTAAGGGAGGCAAAAGAGGATCATTTCTGTCGACGTGTCCGGCAGATCGGAAGAAAGAGAGAGGGAGTGAGACAGAGCCTATATGCGTCACGAGTCTAAACAAATTACAACGACAGCCGAGTGAGCCGACCGCTCCTCGCACGAGCGCGAATAATAAATCGCGAATAATCGCGCGCGCGTATACCGGGTGTTCCGCTCCGGGTGGAACGGAGCGAGGCGATACGACACCCGGAGCCTATAGGGGGTTCGTGACTTAGCTTAGGCTCGATCGACTCAAATCTCGGCCATGGAAGACGCGCGTTGCCTTTCGCTAGATGTTCGCTCTTCGTCTTCTACATGTGTATTCGGCATCCGCGGCAACTACTTCGTGCCATTTACCATGTGTAAATCGCCGTCGCGAGCGGACGTGAAAAATCAAGTTCGCTTGTTGAACAATGTTATTTTCTCTCAAGAGTGATACCGCTCTTCAAGATCATCGCGTATCGGCTCCTCCGTGGACATTTCTGCGCGTCGTCTGCGCGCCCGAGCGATGCGTATGCGCGCCCGGTATCTCGTTGCACTGCCTCACTCCTTATCACGCCTGCGGGCGATAACACATCCGGAGTTACACGACGTTCATTACGGAGTTCCGATCGTCGAGCGTTATTCGTGATAATTATTGGTACATATAAAAAATAATGGTTTTAAGCTTTTTTAAAAAATAATAAATTAAAATACGAGTAAAATGAAATAAAATCTTTTGCGTCTTAATACGTTGATTTATCTTCAATTAATCTTTAAGATACCAACGCAGGTTGTTTATATGACCACTATCAGTCGATTGATATCACCGTTTCAAATGAATCATCGTCATTCTATGACTATCGCAAATCTCGACTCTTTTCTGTGTCGTCCTCGACCTCAGACGTTACAGCGAAATCGCGTTTCAAGCTGGATTTTCTACGATCACCGCATTGCCTCGAACCGGGTTCTGCTTCCCCGATTCGCGTAACCAGTCCTGCCGGAGAAAAGCGGTTGTGAAAATGTTTTGCACAGTCGTATACTTGCCTGATTCAGGATCTGCTATCGTGACTATCGCATATTTTCTCGCAATTTCATTCAATTTTACACGTATCATTTATCTATATCTTTATAAAAACCGAAATATATTTTGCAGTGACGATAGCAGTTGACTCGTGATTCGAATGATTTACTAGTAACCTCCGGTTCGCAGTTTTCAGCGTTATCTGGACGATCTCTCTAGAGTGGGACGTCATCTTGACGATCTCTCTTGAATATAAGTGCGTCGACACCAAGATACTTTTTCTGGGCACACGTGTCTCGTCGTCGGTTTCTCGCACACAAATTAATTAGCGCCGCTTGACGAGGGGAATGCTGGTTTTTCAAGTGGGTGTAATTAGATGCCCTTCACTGTGTCGCATCGTGAAGAGGACCATAGAAGAGAGCATCGTGTCATCAACAGCAGCGGAGAAAGAAAATCGCTTCAACGAGAAGCGACGAGAGAAGCCAGACTTGAAGCAATTTATCGTTCAATTTTAGGAAGTACGTTTCAAAGAGCTTTATTGTTAGACTTAATATCGTGCGTGATACTGTACGTCGGTCAACTATGCAGATGAAGTACGATGCGGCGTATCGGGGGGGGGGGGGGAAGGTTGGTTCGATAATAACTAGATATATAGAGATGATAAAGGAGATGAAACAGAGAAGAACTATTTAATAGCGTGCGTCCGAATTCATCGGCACGAATGATGCGCGAGAGAAGGATCGAAATAATCTTTCTATCTCTGTTTCGAACAACTGACGAGAATAATGTCGGCGGCGGACAGGAAATGGTCTTTCCCGGTCTTCCCCTGTCCCTATGTGTTAGCTACAGGAACGACTCGTGTTCTTTCATTCTACTCGATCGAGCGACAGTGACAAACATATGCGGGAACGAGAGAGAAGGAAAAAAGCTACATGGGAAGCTCAAGTTGATAGAACAAAGAAGGCTCCAATTCGTTGTGAGAGAGATGGAAGAGCATCTGGTTCTGGAAAGTATCTAATTAAAAAAGAGAAAAAGAAACAATGAAAGAAACCCACCAGACCGCGAAAGATGTTTACAGGCACTTTGTATACAGCAGTAACAATTCGATGACCTCTTGATCGACATCCTGGACGATGATCCTAATTATTTTCACTTAATTAATTTAAAGACCGAGGTAGCTAATGGCAATTATCGCGCAATGTATACGAATATTTTCAACGAGTGAAAAGTGACCATTAACTTTTGACACGACTCGTAAACTTTCAATTTGAAATTTTTACATCTGCTTTCTCCATGAGAGATGCGTCGTCAACGAAAAGCCAGATGTGGGAGAGCAGCTGACCGGTGCGTTCGGAAAACGACTACCTGGGAAAAAGAGAAAACAAACGGTCGTCTGCGACGCGAGAGAGAGAGAGAAAACGAGACACTGTGGCTGGCCTGATGAAAAAGGCAGCAACGGTACGACAGTAGCTTGGTATTCGTGGGACGGAAGTCGACGTTACAGGCGAGATATAGTCGTTGCTGGCGGCGGGAGAGACGGACCTACGCTATTCTCGCGATCGCGAGAACGACAGCGAGCGGTGAATCGATGATACGCGAGACGAGCGAGCGAGAAAGGACATTGCAGCGCGTAAGGCAAATCGGACGAGGACGGAGTACGTCAGGGCGTTGCACCGTTTGCTGTGACGCTGTGACCCAGTGTTCTCTGCGGGCACCGCTCCGTTTAGATTTCTCGGCAGTCGTATTTCTATTTCCCTTTCTCCCGCGGGATTCTTATCCGATTGGCAAGGACTGCGCAATTTTAGAATTTCGCCAAGACGTCTATATATCGCACAATCGTTATCTTCGCCGTTTGATCGATACTCTACTTTCAGCGGAACAGGAAAATAGTAACCGAAACTAGTTCACTAGTCTGCTTAAGGAGAATTGCCATTGATAACAAAAAATATATTTAAATAGAAATATATATAATATACTTTTTGACCGAGAAATTAATAAGTAAAATGATATAACGAATTACATCAAAAGAAAAAGATTGGAAAGTGTTTTTACATCCTAATTTGTGAATGAAGTATACGTATATCCTATTAATCACAAAGGAATCAGATCACTTAAATAACATCCGCATATCTACACTCGTGTCTCGCGAAGCGGCAGAAAATGATTTCGCAAGTAATGAGTGCAATTTCTCTTTGAACCGTACGAGGCGTACACGTAACATGCGAATATATTTAAAAGACACGCGCGAGGGGCGTCTTTATCAATGTCAATCGAGCTTCTTACAAACCTTCTCGCGCGCTTGTTCTGTCAGCGCGAGGCCGCCCTAGAATCCGCTAGAAATTTTTTATGGGTTACCTAGCCCCACTACATTGATAAGTGGAACGGTTACGAGTGTTCACACGCATGTCGTTACGCACACAAGTTCGTTTTTTGTAAGCTCATTTCGCTCTTCCTCTCGTCTAGTTCCTCTTGCGTATATATATAACGCGTACATGTCGACCGCTGTGCAAAGGTCTATACATGTACTTTATTCTATTTAATTCTAATAATAATTTATAATTCTATTTAATTTTAATAATAATTGATATTTTAATATTCTATATACTTTAAAACGGCTTTTGAATTTCATAATATAAGTTTGCCAGAAACAGAACATCTAAATCTTTTCTCTTTTCAAATTAATTAAAATTGTCTAGAACTAGCATATTCCGTGCCGGAAAGAGACGGTAAAAGGGATCTCACGACGTTTCTGCTTAGACGGACACGCACGAAGGAGCCGCCCCGTTGAACCCATGGGAGCGGTAACGACGTAATTACAGAGTTAGGCACGTTACATCGAATCGTAATCGCACGATTGCATCCAAGTTTCATTCCGCTCTTTACGCATCTTGGCTTTATGCGACGCGCGACGGGTGGCGTTTCCGTTGGACGTTTTTCAACGCTCCTAAATTACTGGATCGGATTTCGGAATAGGCGACTAATCGGACCTCCGATCTTCAACATGGCGATTTCCTCTTTCATATAACGTGGGATATACACATGATTTTCGAGAAAATCGGCTCTCGACCTAGATTGGATTGCGCGCTGCGCCGGTTATTAAATCCTGTGCGTTAACGTTATCTCGATTATTACGTAGCCTTTCTTGATTTCTCATTATATGCATCGCGCTGACCCAGAACTATCCGATTGCGCTCGAATTCATTAATTCTCGTTACGAGTACCGGGATATAACGTGTCGGTTAATCCGATATCGCGCGCGCGCTCGAGTCTCGAGACTACACTCCTTGCGAGGTATAAACTACGCAATACATCCGACATTTTTTACGAGCATTTCATTAATCATATTCCTCTCACACATACAGAATGTTTTGATAAATCAGGTATATTATACAATGTGTGTGTGTGTGTGTGTGTGTGTGTGTGTGTGTGTGTGTGTGTGTGTGTGTGTGTGTGTGTGTGTGTGTGTGTGTGTGTGTGTGTGTGTGTGTGTGTGTGTGTGTGTGTGTGTGTGTGTGTGTGAGAGAGAGAGAGAGAGAGAGAGAAGATCATATCAAGTCGTATTAATTTTTTTCCAACTTCTTTGACGTCTCTCGAAATCTCTTTCGCTTCCGCGCTTTCTTTCATCGCGGTTATTTACGCTATAGACGCGTCAACGAGCTAGATCACACTCGGTCCCTATATGCTCACTGTCAAAATAAATGGTCGCCGCCGTCGGAAGTTGCGTTCACCTCGGCCCTTCCTCTCAAGAGAACCAGAATCGCCCGTAGAAACTGGTCTTCCCGGCTTGCATGTCCTGGAAAAATATCCTGCACGGTGCACGTGTGTGTTGGCACTTATGCTCGTGTCGCGCGTGCTGGCTTTCGCAGCTTGCAAGCAGCACGCAGGTATTTATCGTCGAAGCTGCAGCTTTACTGAAAAATATTTCCTTCTTTCGTAAACGTGCCAGCGTACGCCGAGGTCAGCAACCCCCGTTTCGTAATCCAAATAACGTACGCGACACCCCTACGATAGGTGATAGTCACGCGACGTTAGTGACGCCAGCTGTTACCAGAGTTCGACCCCCGTGCGAGAAAAGGTGCTCGGAGACGATTCGACAAGGCCGTGTCAACCCTTTTGCCATCGCAACGAAATGTACGACGCAACCTTTGAATAAAATTCAATCGTGGTGTTTGAAAGGGAAATCTTGCACGCCCACGGTAGGCCGTTTAACTTCCCTCTGCCGCCGGAGTCCGCGATATTTTTATACCTTTCGATATATAAACCATCTTGTAAGGCTATCGATTGTTATTGCTACAACGTAACGTTGAGATGTGTTGTAATGGATGTTACATTTAAAGCAAAAATATTATATAATATTGCAGAAATATGCACATATCTGCATAGTATCTATAATTTTATATAAAATTATGTAACTTCATAATCGAATTTAATTATTTCTATCGAGTAAATGTAGCGAACTAAGTAATATAAAATTATTTCTCGTGAAATAATACGAATATCGTTATTCGTATTGTATTCTGTTGCATCAAAGTAGCTCATTGTAAAAAGCAGATGAATGAAGTCGTCCGGGAATTGGTCGACTAACGGTCACAACACATACAATATCCGGTACCTCCGGTATGTTCAATTAGGTGCCGTCGAGGCGCGACATAATCCCCATATCGTATTACACCCTACGTTGTACCCTCTGGCAAAGGATAAAAGAAGAAAAAGTCGCGAAAGACGATCCACAGAATCGCACGATGAAAAATCGTTTTGCAGAAATACAGTTCGATTACACGTTCGCGTGAAAACTCGTCACCTCGTCCTTTTAGATTGCTTCGTGGACTCGCAACGCGATAAGAAGCATTTCGCGCCGCGCGGCGGGACTGGTGCAACAATTAATTTCCAAAGGAAAGAGTTACGAAGCCGTCTGTGTATCTCCTTGGAGGGTCGACCCATCTGGAATCAAGGGACAAAATCGCCGTAATGGCGGTGCAACCCTTCGGCCAGCTGTGCGTCACAATGGTCGTCACGAAAAATCGTGCGACAATGTTATCTCGATCTGCTCTCGCATTGTGGGGTCGTCGCTGGGATTGAGTCGTCAAGCAATCGGGTTAAGGGGCCTTCCTTTGTCGAACGACGAGAAATCTATCGTGCGAGAGGAAAACTTTGTTTTTTTTGCCTCCTCTTCAGAATGCAATTAAATAGGCAAGCGCGGATTCCTTTCGCAGATTCCCTCCTTCGTTGTATCGCGATCGATTGGATCTCAACAAGAAGTTATTTAACGCGATTACAAGACCGCTGTGGTAAACCGAAATCGTTTACAATGGCGCCAACAATTTATCCTCGTTTGCCATCGGTGATGAAAGGAATTCGGCACAAAGCAAAGGTTGGCTTTCACGTGAAAGCAAACAAGCACGCACCCCTTTCCGGTCCGCGAGCTTTTTAATGTCATGTCGTGGAGCCAAGAGGCTGGCCAAGAGAATGAGAGAGAGAGAGAGAGAGAGAGAGAGAGAAGCGGAGAACATTTTGGTCGAGTAATTCCTAAAAGAAAAGAAAAGGGTTCACAGGCTAAACGCGGAACCGGTCTTCCATGACGGCGCCGTTTAGTTCGCGCGCGCTGCGGAAGCTTGCGTTGCATCGTGTCGTGTCTCGCGGCTCGATTCGATTTCCATTAGAGTCCAACGATGATGTTTACTTAGCTCCGGGTCGTTGTCACGTGGCCGGGACAGGAGAGACAGAAAAACGGCGACATTGGAGTCGGGGGATGAGAGAGTGAACGAGTACACGAGAAAGGGAGAACAGACTGCATACGTGGAATTCGGAGAGAGAGAGAGAGAGAGAGAGAGAGAGGGGGGGGAGGGGATGGAAAAACGGAATCAGGTTTCTACCTTTATAGGCCTGCGTCCGCGTCGCGTTCTGCCGTGCCTCCCGTGTGCGCGCCTCCTTTCCTTTCCTTCCTCTTTGCACGGATGCAGAGAAGGAGCATTCACAGGCGACAGAAAACCATAATCACTGACAAAAGAGCCTCGGAAGCACCATAGCGTGCAGCAGCAGCTACAGAGACAAGACGAGCTTTCGCACCCCTTTCTCACGCGCGACACCTCGACACCATGAGGAGGATCCGTCTTTTTTCGAGGGCTCCGCCACGCCGTCCGGAGTCCTCGGATGAGATGCCCCGAGGGTAGGCATCGAGATAGGGTCTCGGTTCGAGAAGAGACGGCGCGGCGGCCGACCAGTTGGCGGCTACCCGCTTTTCGTATCGCGGAAAATTGATTTATCCGGACAGGCATCTCCCAACCTTTCTTAGCTCCTCTATGGGAAAGCGAATGCCGTCGCCCTGCGGCCGGAAAAAAAGTGTTTTAGATCAGAAGGACGATACCATGAAACGTTACCGTAATATTTGGGCGACGCCGCGCCGTCTCTTTTCACGCTATACAGAAAGATACGCTTCCTTTTTACGACGGAATGTTGAAAGGAATCGTAATCGCAGGCGACACACTTAATTTATGAAAGGGCTACGATACGGGCTGTGTCAATTTATTTTGTGCCCTTCGCGAGTGCGCGAATACTGGGCACAAATGGCTCGCGCAGTTTGTATGGAAATTTACCGGTCGGAAAATGACCGTGTCGAAAGGCTCGACAAACGGGGCTTCTTCATTGGCGTAACGTATGCATCGCCGCACGCTCTTCGTTCTCTTCCCAGCGACGATATATGCCTGACAAATTTATCGGTGTCGGCGTAATCGTGTCAAAGGGCGTACACAGGAAGGTAGTTAGTGCAACCATTAACAAGACGATTGTACGGATCGTCGAGAATGCGTCTCTGCAACTCTCATCGTGATCTCGCAATGATCCCTCGATTATTATGCAATATAGGATGATCTTTGCGGAATGTTCTAGCCATGATTCTTTCAGCCATGCACAGATGACAGAGCTTAAAATAAGATAAATGTTGATTTCTTCGAAGATAAAGTTACAAGCTGTAGTTTAGAATAATATTGGATATAATAAAAATTAGGTTACTGAAAAATCTTATAGATCATATATTGAGTCATATGTTTTAAATAAATTATGAACTTTAAAACAACAATGCGAAGGGAAATCTACCCAGATTCAAATATTTATTAATGTTAAAATAATTAAAGACACATTTAACATTTAACAGATTGAATAGCTTTCCTTTTTTTACCATCACAAAGTTCATCGCAGTAACCAAACATTTTTATATTCACAAATAAAATCGAGGCAATCAGGATTGATCAGCAGAATTAAAACAAACAGCCTCCGCGTGTTTTCATTTACATATACTTCGGCATGCGTAAATGATGCGAGCAAAGAAACAATAAAACACTACTTCCTTAATTAACGGAGTAACTGTGTCTCATTGCATAAGCGACCCCGCGCAAATTTGCACGTAACGCGTTTGAACACGCAAGTTCGTATATCGACCTCATCAAACTGAATTGCCATTGCAAATCAAGCCGTAATTATCATATGAATAATCTTTTTGCGCTAAAAATAAAATAAAGGTCGGAAAAAAACTAGCCGCACAATCCAGCTTTTCAAATGCGAAGAAAGTTTACGTGAGGCTGTCAAAAGAAAAATTTGATAGGTTCTCCAAGAGGAGTATTAAATTTCACCCGCATATACACGATACCCTTTATAATGTATTTAATAGCCTCTTAAAGTTTTCATCGAGAACGAGCCGTACTTATGCTTCTCTATTAAAATTATTATTACAAAATATTGGTTTCGCTAAACCGTATATTATCTTTCGCAATCTGCAATGCAATCGCGGCACGAAAGTTATTACAATCGACTGAATCAACCAGTGACATTTTCAGACCATTTTAACTGAACTCAGCGTCTCCAATACGAGGCTGTATCGATCGGCTCGAGAACAATCGACTGCCGATCACAGCACTTGTCGCAGGAGGCCTCTCAGGCTCCCAGCCAGCTGTCCTCCAATATCCCGCCGCACGTGAGAGCTCCGCGGAAGCCTTACGGTATTGTTTCGCTAAGCATAATGCACTCGTTTTGTGCGCGCGAAGAAAAAAGCGGCGAATCGACTTGGTCGCACGATCGATCGGTCGGTGAAAGAAAAATCTTATACCGGTTCGAACTTGAACGAATAAGTACTTGACGCGAATTGCGCGAGCTGTAGCGCGAGCTTCAAGAAGCCTCGATCCTTCCTGTAGGTATTAAGTAAACGAAGAATTTTTTTTAGAGTGAGCAGAAATAACGATGATTTTTTTAATCTAATAATACATATGAAAGAAAAAGCAGAAAAAAAAAGAAAAACTTGGAGTTCGAACGTTTCACATAAAATGCGCTTATTCTGGAATTTGTACTCGAATTTGGGTTGTATAATTTCTACGGATAAACAGAACTATTGTCCCTCACATCTTGTTTCTTGTCGTACCGTTTAGGGGATTCCGGAAGCTCTTTTGTGCATCGTGCTCGTCAATCATCAAGATAAATGATGTCCCGACCGTTGCAGATTCCAGCCCCATCCTTTTCGGTTTCCTCGCCAGTCCAAATCGTACAAATTTTCATTTGTCAAACCACTTGCTTAATTCAATCTGACTGTCATTATGGGCGATGCCGTTAAATTTTAATAGAAAGATACACGCGTTTTTCCTCCTACCTACAATTTGCACAATGGATTCGCTAACACAGGATGTTCTTTCCTTGTTTTGTTCGTCTTTCAATCATTCTACACCTCCCCCTGTTCGTGTTTCGTCGCGTCATCATCTCGCTTCAAATCCCCGACACGTTCGACTGGTAGCGAGGAGCTAATTTAAGAATTGCCACGATTCATCATCACGCCATTCGTTAAAAAAGTATTTATAATATCGAATTTATTTAATAAATAGCAGTTTTGCGACAGTCGTTTATTACAGAATCTTTAGCTGACATTATATAGAGAACAAGTACTTTTATGAATTTTTTGTTTATATTCTTTATAGCTTGCTGTCGTTTTATATGAAATTTGTTTTAAGCGATTTCGTCAACGAAATGTTTGTATATACGATATTCTGAAAGTAGCTTTCGCCAGCTGAAGACGCCCGGCCTCGTCACGGCTTTTCTACGCTAGAAATTTTCTCATGGTGACTTCCCGGTTCGTTTGCGGAGAAATTTCGCGTTTAATTAAGCTGCTTCGCGTCTCGAGAAATGCCCAGTTGAGAGAGACGATATGAAGAAGCCAGCAAGGAAACACGTGTCGCACTTATATGAATGCTTCCTCTGTTTTCACACGCCCGTTGCTCTTCCACTCGCCCCCCGCTATCCTTCGCTTCGTTTCTTCATCTCGCGCAGACACTCGCACCCCTCCTCGCTCTCATTCCGCTTTCTTCCTCGATGTTTTTGCCTTATCATATATGTAACGGATGAACAAAAGACGATAAAGAAAATAAGAAGAAATGGCGATGTCGCGCGCGCGGCGAGCAAGAGAGATCTCTGACCATGTAGATTAATGGGTGTAGCACTAGAGATAACGCGAGACCAAAATAAAGGCGACGAAGTTATAAATTGAAGCAAGATACGATATGATACGAGGTCGGCAGAATCGAAACGTTTCTTCTGGTTTTTCATGCCAATGTATTTCCATGTTGATGCATAACGACTCTGTTTGATGTAACTTCTTTCGTTGCCAGTCATTGACATCGAACGACTATTTCTCTCGGCTGCCATTGTGCGGCAACGCTTGGAGATTGACAATAGCCTTTGTCATCCGACAAACCAACATGGTAAAGTTTTGTATCCTGTTTGAGAAATTTCCATCGCGCACATATATCGCCGAGAAATGCGTCTAAAGCCGTACGTGAATGAGGCTTGTCATGTCGAAAATGTCGTACACGCGGTACACGTATCTCTTTCGAGGTGCGAGGTGCGCGAATGATCGAAACAGTGAAATTAAATCTGCGAACGAAAGAAAGATTACGCGAAACTTCCGTCTGTTTATTTGTATTGTAGCAGATTTAAAATCTCGACCGGACCACGCGACGGGTGGTAAAGGCACGTAAAAGAGCGCGGCGACTAAAACGGGATGCTACCGAGGGAACGGATCTTCGTGGTGCAAGGTGTCTCACGAAGAAAGGCCGCAAAGTCATGCCTGCGCGCGCGTCCAAAATGCACACAAAAAGCTTATGGGCGCGGTGCCGCATTGTCCGACACATCGCGAGGGGGATGCAAAGACTGGAGTGAAAGGGAGGAAGGACGGAGAGGAGGAGGGCGAAGAGCGATGTAAAGAGCGAGATAATAATAAATGACTCGCACGAAGACGAATGCTTGATTTACATGAGAAGATCGATGGCCTCGAGGAAGGGGATGCGTGTTCCGTGTGCTCTTGGTCAGTTCGCGTCGCTAACCCCCCACCCTCCCTTTGAATTATTTATTTTCACAGGACAAAACTCGCCGCTTGTCGCAGGGTTCGATATGCATCGTCGACGCATTTCGGCGAAATATCTCGCGGTATGACTACCTCGTTTTGGAAGCGTACTCGAGTGGAGCACCGGGAGAAAATTGGATTCTCGAAGAAGGATGTTTTGGAAAGGTGGTTTGTTGAAACAACGGAATAACGCGGTTACGAGCTTCAGCGATCACGGCTGCGATTAATTAAATACGACTGGAACTAAATCGCGAAGGACTTGCGGCTGGGGAGACGACAAAAATTGTTCCACATCGCAAAACCGACGAACAACGCGACGACCTCCCATAATTTCAACGTGACGCGAACATATGCGGTTGCGAATACGCTACTGAAAAAAAAACGCTCCCTCCTACGCGCCGCTAACGGGTTTGCCTTGTAATTACTGTTAACGAACCGTTTGTTACGCCAGACGAGACAATGCGAGCCACTTCTGCATGTTTGCGGCATTCATATATACACTCGCGATTTATGACATTCTGTCGCAAAATTATTGGTTTAATTCTGACAGGAGAAAAAAAAGGATTCAAGGATAGATATCACATGAAACAGTTATTGAATCATATAATCAAATCAATTTTGCATATAGCTTATATGAATGGATTTATAAAATAACCAAAATTCTTGAATTTATTGTCAAATTAAATAATACATTTTTAACAAGAGCGGAATCCAATTCTGAGTATGTTACGTAACAACTCCAGACTTAGTTCTGTTATGATTGAACACACACATTTGTATATTCTCTCTGATGTAACGAAAAGTGCGTTTCACATCGGTCACGCGATCGCAAATTCTGGAAACACAGTATTTACACGGAGGCGCCCGTGCCGTGAATCAATCGTGACAGAGTAAACTTCGCCGGTCGCCATGTGGCGGGCATCCGACTGGAAAGCGTTCGCAGGCAGGTGCATTTGGCAAGGCGAGTGAGTGTTCTACGCCAGTGGCCGGGCACTGACTGACATACCACACTCCGCTGGCGATGCTCGGCACCGTCGCAACTCGCAACAGTTACACGAGGCCGTACGCGAATTCCGGTAGCACGGAGCGGCGCGATAACGGTGACCGTTTTTCCGCCGTAGTTTCTGACTACGCCACGGTTGTGAGTTTGCACGGCAGCGAACATGCCGCGGCACTATCACCGCGCCGTTCATTTCCCGGTCTGTCGTTCGCGAAACCGGAAGCCGCGCGACAAGCCGCCCTGGTCCACCGCTGGCTCCGCTTCGGACGATGCTCTGCACATTACGGGTTGGTCACTTCACGCCGCATCGCGAACATACACTTTTTCCGCCGGGGTGGTCTGCTGGGGGTGGATGCGTGACACATTCGTCACCGCGAGAGTTTTATCCCGTATAAGTTACTACGAAACTATACTAGAATTCCAAATTACATTACACATTGAGAAATAAATATATAATAGAAAATTTACAACTATAATAAGAGATTAATTTATCTTTCTTTAATGTAGTTTTATTATAATAGATTGTGTGAAAATAGTTTCAATAAAAGCTCAGGCTAATAGCATTAAAACATGAATATTTTAGTCTCGATAAAAATACCACACATATGTCATATATTTGACTCAAGTGGAAAACGTGATCGCTCTCGCGTCAGAGGCATAATCTTATTTCGTAATATTTCCTCCTTTATGCGGTTGCAAATCTCATTATGCGGGGCTTACAGAGAAAGCGCATTGCCGACCTTCTCCGGATTTTTTTTTCCGCTCATCACTAGCAGCCATGAAATTCTAATTTTCGTCCTCGCAACGCGCGCGGGAAAGGGTAAAAGGGCGAAGGGAGGCCAGGCTGCGTGGAAAATCGAGGACATTCACCGGAATTCGAAGGTGTTCCTCCCAATGAACCTCACGAATAAATAATTCATGGTGCTTCCGAGAGACGCGGCGCAACCGGCCGCGAAGAAAGAAAAAAAGGCGGGGTCCTGTTTGGTCGTGATGACATGCCAGGACTGACAGGAGGCAGAGGAGCGTGAAGGAATGAGGTGAAAAATGAATAACTGTTGAACAGGATCTCCTGTGTTGACCGAGCGCAACGGAAAAAAGTGGTTGTGGCAAAAAGAAAGTGCGGAAGAGATGTTTAGGTCCTTGCATTTCCCTCGGAACCATTCCACCATTGACCCTATCCACCATAGGATTATCGTAGAGGATTCTCCTGGCTCGATATAGCCGGCTTTGCAGTTTTTGTCAGCCGTAGTTTTTATCGGTGTATCCTTGCACGTCCCTTCCAAGCTTTTTGTTGCGAAAATTAGTGTAACCGATGATTAATCGGTCGATTCAAAATTTAATGATTCGAAAAGTTCACCCGGTAGATATTCGGTAGACGGATGGGACAGACATTCCGGGTCCTATCTTAGAATCTAAAAGAACAAACGGCTTCCTGAGTTTTACGCGACGTGGGCTAACCGCAAGGGGCGGAATGAGACATGCAGCGACGTGCATTAAGTTGCTACCGCGCAACCGTGCGTGATGTCCTCCATTCTTGTACGTATTCATAGGATGCCGTATCGACACTTTTCGGCATGGTGATTTTGCCGATTGTGCATATTTAATAAATGAATTTGCCATATGATCCGAATAATCAGACTCTATAACAATTTTTTATAACTACACAATCATAATTTTTTATATTTTTTATTTATATAGTAGTTCATTTTAATAATTAATTTTTTGACATCAGTAATAGACAAATATCATTCTCCTGATCATGGTAATGCCAGGGTTAATCCTTGCCGCGAAAGGTAGTTATGCATACAGGTAGTCACATATCTTTTTCTTCAATGTTCATTCTTCAGTGTTTGCACAGGAACGTTGCTTTTTCACAGAAAGAGAGAGTTGCGATACAATACGACGCGTCATTGTTCTTCTGCAATTGCATGGCAGAGTGTCGCCCCGACTTTCCTTTTTTCCTGCTCGTAACGCCAAGATAAGAAGTTTTGCACGCCTGAGAAATGCGACACAGTTCCAGATTAATTTCGTCTACTTGCTTCTTCCACATATTCCCATAAACTACATTAAAATATACCTGTGTATATTTCACTGGATATACTTGTGAGAAACCGTAATTCTTGTCACTATATTTTATAGCACATTGATAATAAATAAATGTAGGAGAAATTGTAGAACGATATATATCTCGTTATACATCAGCGAAGAAATTAAAACGGCGGCTTTAAATTTAACGCATAGACTTTCGCAGTACGTTCCAAGTAATAGCCCGATACGTTTGTCCGAGAAGCTTTCAGAACGGCAGGATGCGGGTTTAGAAACGACCACTTTATTTATGGATCATTCACACATTATGAGCGCGACACGCTCACTTTCTGGAGCTTAATGGACCGTGAGAGCGGACATCGCTATATTCTTTCGGAGAGTCTTCGACTCTCGAGGGTTTTCACAGCTCGGCGTTTCCCGCTCGAGAGCTTCCTGAGAATGTACTTTTTCGACCAGAAAACTAAGGTTCGTGGAGAGAAAACTTCAACATATGCTTCGGCATTGTAAGCTGCGGAAACATCTGTTGTTTGTTGTGTTCTTCAAAAATTCGTATATTATAAATTTTTTGAGCAACCGTCGAATTAACGACGTGAAATTTAACTTTCGAAACCTCGCTCGATCATCAAGTTTCGCCCGAGTTTTCGTTTAGAAACTTTATGACCTCTTCCGCAATTAGAGCAAATTAACATTTTCAAATGATATAATTGTTGGCGCAATCGATGCGCTTGGCTGCTTTAATTTAAAAAAAATTTAAGCACTTCGCGAAATTTACTATGATGAGTCAGTACTTCGTAACGCGTTCGTGGAAAAATCTCACGCGTAGAGAGCTTTGTCGGCATAGACAAATGGAATGGCCATGAATTTATGGTGACTCACTATGACTGGCGTGAAAATCATTACACGGTTAGAGAAGATCATCATTTGTAACATCCGTACAATCCGCGAAACCATAGGCATAATTTGCCTTCACTCATCTTTGCTTCATAGTCTGTTAATGATCTCGGATTAAAGAAAAGTCGATTACTAAAAGTGGAGACTCCGATAAAAAAAATTGTAATAAAAAATAAAGTGTGATCTGTAATAGTATCATACATTTTTTTATCTATTTTAAATTGCGAGAATTATTTACATAATTTTCGTAAAAGTGATTCTAGTATCTGATGTCGATCTGTGTGATCGATACGAAACATTACAAGATTAATTTAAAATTCGTTCCACTTGATTCTTAATTCCACTGGTTTATTGATGGAAACAGAAAATGAGAGAATATAATATGTCTCGCCAGTTCTATCACTCTGCAAATTTTAGCAATTGCGATGTTATTAAACATCATCAAATTATTTTACTGCGACGGGATAATTTGCATTCTTGATGCAAATTTCATCCCGTGAAAACAGCGGAGCTTTCACTCTAATGATGCACCGCGAGATTTTTACTCAGCATCCGAGAAATATGGGACTCATAAATGTAACGCTATTTCCTAGCTATCCAAACGCAGCACAATACACAATTCAGTGTGCTTTTATGAATTATCGCGTATCACGATCGAGATACATCGCTCGAATATTGCACAAATTCGCGAGTAGGTACTTTAAGCTGAATGCTCAACAATACTAATCCTTAATTTTTCAATATTTATTGTTAATCCCGATTTTTGACGCGCATTACTTGGCGCTATTACGAAGAATTAGTTGCACTTATGGCAATCCTTGAGACTAATTTTCTATTAGAATTAGACTCTCCATTGTTGTCTGTCGTAATAATGGCGACAACGTAAGAAAGCGAAATGAGTAGGATTACCTAACATTGGAGAACAAAGAGTTAATCGACGAGATTGTTTGAGCGAGTCATTATCGAAAAGAAATATTTCCGGACAAAGGGCGTGTCATAGGTCGTTCTTTTATTCACGTCCACCGACATCCAGCACCTACGCAAAGAAGAAATGCAGGTAAAATACCCCAAGGCATATAGCATAAACGCCGATTCTTACTATCAACCAGAAGAATTCTAAGCATTCAGTCAATCGTATCCTAATGTGTCCTTTTCTAGCGGTCGTAAATGTCTTAAAAATTATGGTTGTGATAACTTTTGGAAAATGAGACATTTGATGGATCTCATTTTTCAAAGACATTTAAGAGCGACGAAATGTCTTAACAGTCATTAAATTCCTTGGTAGATTTAATCCATAGCATCGAATATAATGACAATTAATCAGTAATTGCAGAAATCACAAAGTCTTTTTACAAGGTCTGAAATGGATTATTGGGAGAAAAATTTTATCTCCGTAATTTAATATTGCCGATGGGAGTGGAATAATATTTTCATTCACAAATGAAGATTGCAAATTGCCGCCATTCCGACGGCAAACGACTTCAGATTGTCTCGCAGACGTTGTAAGATTAGACGAGGGCGACGACGGGTATTTTATCCATCGCAGGAAGGAGTCGCGGCAGGATCTATTTCCATCCCGGGCTCTGGCGAAAATAGTCGCCTGAGTGTCACGTTGAGAAACGTAGGTGTGTTTGACGTTGTTTTCGGTCGATAGTCGTTCAGTCTGAATCAAGATGAGCGAGAAATAACCACAGGGTGCCGATGATACTACGTGGGCTTATCGCCCACGTCTTTCGATCAAATGACGTCAATCTCTCGATTCGTTGCCCTTATCCTAGTCCTCTTCCCCGCGCGCAAATTCTCTCTTTTTTTTTCACACTAAAGTGGAAGATGAGCTTACGTCGTAAATCACGACGGTAACGAGCGTTCGTGACGTACACCTTTTACGGAGCGGTCTTTCGGGCGCGAACCGAATTAAATGACGAAACACTCATTGGTTTGGCACGAAATGACGTCGGGCATCGATTACGTCGAGCGCTATCGGCTAATTCGGGATAAAGCGAAAGCGAAATCGGGAGGCGGGAAATTCTGGAAATCGGTTTTGCGACGTTCGCGTTCCACGAAAGGCTGCAACAACGCGCGGTTTCACCCGTGATGAAATATTCATTAGACTGATAAACGCGATCGCGCCATTGACGAGATATACGGTATTATAGCTTTTACCTTTTCGATTGCACTTATACTTTATACTATCGTAACGCAGATACTGATTGTTCGTAATGCAAAGTTTCTTCCGTCACTCGTTACGGACATTCGCGATAAATGCGTGAATCATCGATTCTCCTCTGACTTAATCTTGAAATTGCGGCTCGAATATTAATAGCGCCACTACCATTTACGGCATGTGCTGTATTTGAACGCGACGAAACTGAAAGTTTATCGTCGGGGAATTTCTAAGCGGAATTGAGATTGAATCACTGTGAATGAATTAATTCTCAATTGTTATAGAATAGCGAATTAATCTATTTACATGCGTTTTGTTGCAATTTTTGTTATTGGGTTTCAGGCGAGTTGTATGTGGAACATTATGGCGAAAGAAGAATGGTTTCCATCAGAATGGGCTGGATATGGGTCGAAGGTAATCCTGGGACGAAGTTACCATTGCGAGCGTTGAATCTTCGTCAAGCACCACCCAGCCTCTGTCAACCACATACGTTCGCTCTAGGTTTTACCTTGAGCGATTCACAGGGTCATTCGCTCGTCACCTTTTGGGTAATTATTGTCGCTAATTAAACATTATCGCAATTTTTTATAGATTGATACACATTAATTTGCCGATTTTGTCACAAATTCCACAATTTTGTAACAGAAATCGATTTGTAGTCGATCGGAAAGGAATTCTCCGATTACTCTTGAACCCTGACCATCGTAACGGCCGCGTGTTTCGAGGGCTAGAGAGGCTTTCGTGAGAGCCGAAAGCGTTCGCGCGATTTGGCATAGTTCCATAAGACAGAATCGGCCATTCTTGGCCGGCGACGCCGGCGTTCTTCGCCGGTCGGCGGCAACTATAAGGCACGAGAGAAGCGTGGACGAAGACAAGACGGGAGAGGCCGAGGGAGGAATAATATGCCGCACCACGCAATGTAATTGCATGTAAATGGCCTTTATCTCCGGCACGATCCGTTTCCTCAGCCGTAAACACTTTCACGTGCGCCGGGCGAGCCACGCGGGCTCCCGTTTCGCTGAACGCTGCAACTTCTAATTATACGGACCCGCCAGCGTCGCCATTCGATTTCTAACGCGTTATACAATTCCTGTAAGCTAAGCGAACGGCGAGCGAATGTATTTTCAGTCCGTGCGAATCTACCGCGAGTCAAGCTCCGATCTCCGATCTTTCTCCCTAAGAAAATCACCCAAAATTCAAATCCGCGTGCAGATTTCTCCTCGCTTTGCATAGGAGCCGTCGTCGATCTCCAACCGCTTTCAGATCGCACCAAGAGTCCTCGAAACTCGTTTTACGAGTTTCGCCCTGGTGTAACATCAGATTTTCACCTTGCTTTTTTCTCTTTACTCGCAAAATAATCCAATTAGAGCTCACTTAGCGCACGGCGATCTCCCTAAGCCGCGTTGAGACGCTCGCTCGCTCGACTAACCTTGACGAAAACGCTTCGGCACACGAATGTAAGATAAAGCATGCTCTCGAAACGCTAACTTAAACAACATGGGATAGGGATAGGTATATGAGGTATCCTTGCCAAGGCCGCAAATGTCCAAGTGGCGGAGGAGAAACGACGGCTCGTGAATCTCGTGATGTAACACACTCGCCCGTTCGTCGAATCGCGAGATCTTAATAAGGCCAGTAGGCAAGGTCAACACCCGCTTACCGATCCGCTTGCCGTGATAAATGCGTGGGAGATTGTTGCACCGCTCTCCCATGACCCGCCATTGTCAAGGAATCCCACCACGTCGCGCGCGCTCTCGTAGCCGAGGAGAGTTCCTTCGCTTCCTTGGGCTCGTTCCAAGGACGCTATATCTTGCCAGCGCATCGGCCAGTCAATCGGACGAATCCTTCGACATTCCGTAATAGGACGTTCCGCGTTTTCATGCTGAGTCGACTTAACGATGCTAATTGAAGCAATTGCGGCAACTACGCGAACCTCATTGATGATCGCGAGCCGCGATTAGCATCGCGGATCGATGAGCACCGTTGCCTATAGGAATACAAGTGTGTAGCCGAGCCCTCGTGCCATTTTATCGCGATATTTCTCTCGTCGTTTATTCATAGTTCGACGCTGCGTCATGGTGTCCGATCGAAAGCGGGTTTTCCGTGTTGTTCTCGAGATAGACAACGAACGGACAAACCTGTCGGCGAGCTTTTTTCCAGACAAGCCTGATATCGGCCAGTGTCGTTGAACGCGTGTGCGCGCCATTCGACGCACGAAGGTCGCCTAGCCAGGCTAGGCGACAGAGAGATTTGTTTCCATCGAGGATGGTAATGATCGACACGCCGCCGCGCCGGTGGTTAACGAGCAAATTCCACGTTGTCGGAGTTCGTCGTTCGCGCATTCGAGCGAACCGGCGAATTTCGATTCGCCAGCCAGCGAAATCGTGTGTCATGGTCGATCCTGCGGGTAGACAGACCCGTTCGACTACTCCATGCAGCATCCAGATACTTACCGTACGAGAATATGAATTCCGAATATACATAACCGTCGGCAATGTTGCTGACTATATCTATTTGTATAAAAACTTCGATATCGTCTTCGCAATCGTCTATCAAATTTAATTTCATTTAATCGTCTTGATTTGTCGCCATATTCATATCTCTGTGGAAAGCCTAGACTTTCCTTATAAAAGTTACATATTTTTTTACTCATCACGCCTGTATGCCTACATAATCATCAATAGATGATGCGAAAATCATGTATAATATAAAAATTTTTTATTAAAAAAAATAAGAACACACTAAAAGCGAACGTATTTTTTGAACTACATATTTAAAAAAATTTTTTTTTCTTCAATTATTAATGTTCTAGAAACATACACTATATCTGATAAGTTATCAATAAATATTTTAATGTAGCGTGTCAATCTTTTATCTGTTTAGGCGGACACGGAACCAATCTATTGGTCTTGGGTCAGAGCGATCGCGGCCGAACTAGTCCGGCAAACGCCGTTTCGCGCTCAACGATGCTTGAACTTCCTGGAGATATTGACCATTTGTCCGAGAGGTCCGGTTCCGTTGCCGGATAGCCCGACGGAAACGAGGAGGCGATCTCGCAGCGAATTACGTTGCTGGCCGAGCGACTCGCCGATGGAAAAGACGGCAATGTGCACGACGACGATCCTCGACGATTCTAGGAGAAGGGCAAGGAGCGAGTTGCGCGGTTGGTCCAGCAGTAACTCGAGCGACGAGGACCTCTTGGGAGAATTTCGAAGCATACCCACTGTGATAAGCAACAAGGACCAACCGGTCAGCAGAGCGTGGGGTTGTAGCGAAAGCAGCGAGGGTAGCGACGACAGTCTCCCTTGGGGTGGCGTATGCCGGTCGAGCGTCGACTCAGTGGACTCCCGCAGCGTTCCTTTACCGGAACCAGAAACAAGGGAACAAAGGATACAGAGGTACAAAGAGGCGCGCAGACGCGAAAACGAAGCGAGAAGTCGACGAGTTCTTGAAGAGGACGCGAGACGAAAAGCGAGAGCCGAAGAGAATAACAACAACTTACCGAAGATCTATGGTAGAACCAGAAGCAGAATTTGTTCCGCCAACGACAACGATGTTGTTGTTGATGTTCATCCGACTCGCTCGCCTAAAAAGGAACTTATTACGTCGATCGACACGAGAAGGCAAAACGAAAATTCGATTATCGATCGACTACCTCCACTGAGGCCGAACGAGTCGGCCACAGTGAGATTCACCGAGGAAAATCATCGGAACGAGGACGACAAACGAAACAATAATAGTCCGAGAAGTGGAAGCAACAGTCCCGGAATATTCAGGTTGGATATCAACGAAAGGAGAAGTCGAACCAGGGAAAGGAGAATCTTTCGTGACAAGGGGCAGCTGTTGCAGACCCAGCAATTTACCGGTACCACCATCGCTAACGTAGAAACTCTTCGGGAGCGAAAAGAGCGTTTGGCTCTTCTGTCTTCCAGAATCCCCGTTCCACGTCAGTCGTTGCAGCCTTGTCTAAAGTCCGCGAATTGTCCGGCAATTACATCTCCGAACTCTCCACCGATCTTGATAATGCCACCTTGCGAGGAGGATGTTGTCAAACTTCTGGAGCGATGTCAAGGGGACCACTACGTGACGGTGCGGGAGAAGCTGACTTTGTTCGAATCCCTTTCGAGATTAGGCGGTCGCCTGGCTAGAAGCACGGAAGACCTTGGAAGAACGTCTTCTAAGCCCAGTCCCAAGGGCAAACAACGTGCCAGATCCCTTCACGATCTCAACCGAGGCGCCAGAGCTGTGCCCGTGAGAGAGATGTGCCGGTTTTTTGAAGGCGATCTTCCGAAGGAGCAGGAAGCTTGCCAAAAAGCGATGAATTTTGCGAAAACGAGATTCAGCGATCCGCCCGCGAAGAACACGTGGAAAGATCCGAATTCGAAACACGAGGCACCATGTATCAGCGCTTCCGCGAGAAAGAAACATTATCTGAAGTGAACGCAACTAGTGAATCGTTCTTTCAGGATGTTTAAGAACTTATGAATAAAAACATCCTCGAGTTCACGATCTCAATGAAATAGCGAACACAAAGTAACGGAATAATCACTCATTATCGTTATTCTCATATCTTCCTCTCGGCATAAATTTTCATATATCATGCAGATTTCTGCGACTAGTGTAAAGCTAGAAAATATTTTCCAATTGAACAAATTACGATAGCTTTTTCCCAAAAATCCAAAAATGTATTACCATGCCTGACTGAATTCCGTTTCTATCGCGTGATTGATAAATGAATGTAAATCGTAAATATTAATTAGAATCGCCCAAGTTCGCGAGAATCCCTTTGCCATGATGATTTGATGACGCTGAATTTTCGATACGATCGAAGTTAAGTCGATTTAACCGTGCTTATCATGCACTTAGATTAGAATCAACTCCGTTGATTGTGTCGCGGGCGACGATTGTCACACTTGCGCCGAGAGAAAGTCGCCGCGCGCGCGTACTTTTTTTACGCTCGAGGCTCCGAACTGTGCTCGATTCCCTCGATTGCTGGTTGTCGCGATCAGCCATCAAAATGAAGGAAAAAAGATGTCGGTACTAAGTTATGTGCGCGTCTTACGAAAGTGAAAATAAAGAATACCGGTGAATCCGATCGTCATAGAAATTTCTCACCTTAGAATTACTTTTCACCCATATTCGTTACACGAATATCGTTTCGAATCATAGACAACCCGCATTTAATTGTTTGTATTTAAAACTATAGAATTGACATATAACGCCTCGATTGTGCGTATCAGCGAGATCAACCGTGGCCGATCGTGACATGAAGGGAATGACGGAAAAAGAAAGAGAGACAGAGAAATAGAGAAAGAGAGCGGAATGGAGAGGGGGAATCGGAGAAACCGGTAATTTACGTTCACCGAGCGATTGCCACAACGTCGAACACCTGTATGTATACAAACTATAGGTACGTACAGAGTGAGCCGATCGCCGAGCTCATTTTTCGATTAGCCTGAACTCGATCGTCTAGATTTTAATCAGGCTCATTCGTTAAGTATCCAAAGAAATGAATGGTAAGCATCGTGAATATTTATGGCGTTTCCCCAATTACAATAATTACAAGTGAAATTTGTATATAATTGATTAATTTTATTCTGTACCTGAAATTGTTGGTTCTATGTCTTCTTCTTCTTAGGCTATAGTTTAACTTTTGTTACACGTCCTCGTTGCGATTGTAAATAAATGTCTAATTATCGATTTATATGGTTTATATGTGTATATATATATATATATATATATATATATATATGTATAATATATAGTCTTTGTTGAGTGTGTTGATGTGTAATATTTGCCATTAGGGCGGCGATCACCCTTCGTTGAATCTCTTGAATTTCCGTTAAGAACCAGAATACGGATTATCGACTTCCGCTTATTTCGAATCGAAACGATAATTTCCGCTCGTACAATACTTCCCTCATTTTCTCGTTTCTTTTCATAATTTATAACACAACGTGTGGGGATAGAAATATATTCTAATTTTATATAAAGTGAGAAGATATAAGTGTAAAAAAGAAAAAAATTGTTTGACAAAAAAAGACTTCTTAAAAGAAAACTTTATTGTTTGTCCAATTTATAAATAGTGAAGAAATTATAATACTCCCTGATTTGTAAGCAGATAATTATTTAAAAGATAATTAACATTTTGATAATTATGTATTACATAGGCTCGCCGAAATTGATTATTTTGAAAAAATTTGTTGTAGCTAAGATTTGGAAAATGATTTTATACAGTTAATTATACTCTTTCTTCCATCGAGACGTTTTGTGCTCGAAAAGCATTGCCACTTATTTTTGTATATCTCGTTTGTTATACATATAGTGTATGAACTGCGATTTTCTTGCGTTACATCTATAGAATTGTGAGCGTAATGTAACAAAAGAAGGAGGATAATATTGTAGAAAATAATCAATTCGAGACAGAGCGATCGAGAGTTAATAATATTTCTTCATTAATTATTTATATAGATTGCATATAGATTGTTCTCATTGAAAGTGTTCTGGAATTCTATATGTGACCGTAAATTTTTACTTATAATATATATATATATATATATATATATATATATATATATATATATCAGAAAAGAATATTGACAATTTATAGTAAAATTAGTTATATTGTTATTACATATTAACTCACATTACGTATTAAAGTTGTTATACATATTAACATATGTGGACATTAAACATTAAATTTTGCCAACTAATATTTGAACATTTTTTCATATTTTTAAAAGAATTCCAGAATACTGTCAGAACCCGATCGCGAAGTTGCCTGCAGTCGACAACCGCCTACAGGGTGATTTAAATGACTCCGTTGTCGTATATTTTGTAGTAGATTCGGTTGAACGGTGTCATTTATCAGTGCCACCCGGTACGAAAGGTTGGTCGCCAAAGAGGTCTTCTAGTCCTTCGTCGGATAATTCCGAAAGGTTATCCCCCATATGTAACTACTCCTCGACATATTCCGCGACTTTTATTATCTCATACGAATATTTGTCAAACGATACGAATTGCGTATCGTCCGCGGCGCAATTATGCGGCGAAAGTTGCGCCTCTTTGTATTTACCTTTGTTATAATAAAAAGGGACGAATAATGGCCGTTACATAAAAGTGATTGTTGTTAGAAAGCTGGCGGAGCCTTAGTGACCGACGCGTCAGCATTCCTAGTCTGTTTCTTTTCCACAATGGTTATTTACGCTCATGTCTATTTCACTCAAGCGCCCACGCAAATCATTGTTTCCCTTCTCTCCTTTCTCTAGCGATGCATTTCGATGTATGATGCTGATTTTCGCGAAATAAAGGGAATATATTTGCTTTTTTCGGATAAACGTTAAGCATGATTTCTAAGATCGAATTATTGATGCGTTCAAATTATTTCTGACGCTTTTGGTAATGAGGGAACATTATGATTGACGTTTTAATTTCCATTAGCAATGTGTGTTTCATAATTGTTTCCAGTCGCTTTCCTTTCCATGCGTAGCTTGCCTTCATTCGTGAAAATTCGCTAATTATATCCAGTTTTCGCAAGATCAGACAGGTAGAGATTGCGTACGATATTACAGTATTCTCATATGAGAGCAGTATCGCGCAATGTTTTCCGGATAATAAAACGTCAGAAACTCACGAGTGGCGATTGTTACACGAACTCCCGGGAAAGTATCTACATTTTGTAAGGAAACGAAAACTTGCCACTTGCCAATAGAACAAGAAAACGCAGAACGTGTTTTTATAAAGATACAGGTATGTATGCATCCTCCTCTTAAACATTATTCAAGTAATCTTTATTGAAACGGAAGTAACAATTTCTGATTTCAGTATCTGCAATGTGAACAGCGTTTCTTTTAAAGTTTGCGCGAGATTGGCGTGTATATTTAAGATTCACGTTTACATAACGGCCATCGGTACACTATACTCCAATGTTTATTCATTCAGTTATTTACGCACGAACTCGCTCGCGCGTTTATATCACCGCCCACTTACTGTATCGTACGCGCATATAATTTTCGTTCCGCGTGTTCGCGTAAAAGTGGTAGCTATCAATTTACGAGGAAAACGCGCCGACGGAGAATTCTGCGGTGATGCACTTGCAATTTTTACGGAATCAGAACCCGTCAAGATCGCGTATAGCAGCTCCGTGGATCAACGATTTGCCTCTGGCAAACGCACGTCTCCGCGTTTCATTACAGTTTTCAAAATAAAAGTGAAGGATTCTGTTTTTCTTTTTGCAACCGATCAATTTCCAATTCTAGAATAAAAAATATCGGATACTTATATCTTTCGATTCCTATACATCGATGAAGAGACATCGCCAACTTTCACCCGTTATATCCACCCAAGTTATTTTTAAATTGAGATATACGCGAACTCCTTTTTTCTTTGGATAAATATTTCTCATCAAAATTCATTGAAACCGTCGTTCCGATTATATTAAGGAAACCTGTTTGAGAGATAAATTTCAAGTTTTTAGCGTCCCATGATGGCGGAAGAGAAGCGTAGATACTTACATACTTTAAATCTTTCTCTCGGTTCAGTATCTGTAACCGAGAAAAAGTCTGCGATTTTTAATAAAAAGCCTATATGTTATATATAATATAGAAATCCACAGATATTATCAAAACAAAAAATACACTTATTCGAAGTCCGCATAACGCTATTCACTTAATGTAACGTATTTATTATAATGCATACGTGCTGCACAGTTATGCCAGTTGGAATATGTACGTAATACATAGGTGCAACACGCACAGAAATCGCGCGCATCTACGGCACATCGTAATTTATTTCCAGCATATTGCGTCGCTTTTTTATTTGAAGCGCATTGAACGCGCGTCGCAACGATGATGTGTAGCTCACTAATTTCAGCGTGTTTTTCAGAGTCTGGACGAACATACGCAAAATTAATTATCGCGCGTAAAAAGAACGATTGCATACCACATCTCGTAATTTAGCGAGTTGGATTTGATTTACCTCTGACGGCGGTTGGTTTGGCGCACGCGAAGAAACGAAAGGCGAGATCAGTATCGACACAGAAACGAAAGGTTTTACGAAGAATTGAAAGAATACATTGGTCGCGAACGCGCGCACGTAATGAAAGGTCAACGCGAGTCTCTCTCTCTCTCTCTCTCAACGCGTGTTCGGTTTCAAGTTCGTTCGGCGTGAGTGATATCAATCCCGGAGCGCGATTGCCAGGTGAACATTTAAATGTCGACGATACTCGTCGGATGAGAGCAATCTATGCGTTTCGATTTTCTTTGTCTAAGGGATCATTTTGACGACGCGGCCAAAGACTTGCCGAATAAAAGAATCGAGTGCAGCTGAAAGATTTTTCAATTTAACGAGCAAAGTGATTATATAAATTATTTCACATGAAAGGTAATGGTATGATTAATAACATAATTAAAATAAATGTTATTCGTTTTAACGGGTAGAAAAATACATATATTTTCTTAAAACGCAATCTATATCAAGCAAAGACTAATATTTCAATGATTTAACTATATATAGAACACATCTCTCACACAGATGACGGTCATAGAGAGGACATTGCAGTCTGAAAACGGTTTTGCACGTAACGAGCAGAACGGTCTCCGAAACCGTTTCGGATGCGACATACGGAGAATTTTATGAGAAAAGATCTACGGCGAATTATCAACGTGATTGAGTAACGTTCGATTGGTAGCGCATAAAGGTCAACAATTATTTATGAAGAAAGTAATTGCCGATCCACGATCCTAATAGATCACAAGTTACTCGTTAAAGTATTTATCGCGAGCTTATGTACGCGCTATTCTGTATGACTTTACATTCAGTTCGCAAGAAACGCGAATTTGCAAGTGAGTGGCCTTGATAGCTACTGGTAAGTGGTTCGACTTCTTAAGCAGGCGCGGAGTGAATATTGCGGCTCGATTGACCGAGTCGTCAATCGATTGACGGATCTATACTTAATCGTAAACTATATCGTTACGGAAGAAATGCATGTGTGGTGATTCAATCATAATGAGCAATTAAGAAAATGATTTATGGCTGGATCTCTTTTTAGTCTCTTAATCTTATATCCGGCAAAATTAGAAAAATTTATAAGTAGTTTCTGCGTTGAAACAAGTGCGATTATTATGATCGAAAGAAGTCTTGGCATTTCTTTAATTAAATCACGCCGCGAAAGAATCTGCGTAATCGATTTTAATATTACTAATTACATTCGGTATCTCTGTTAAAACTACTATTGTAGTCTTGGATTTTACAATGAGCAAGCATAAGTATTATTTTATACGTAAAATAAAATCATTTATCTGCTTTGCCCGCACTTGTAATCGAAGTCTTCCAACTTGCGATCATATCTGCGACATCTATAGTGCTGCGCGCTTCGACATCTCAAGAACTGTTCAAGAACGTCTCAGCAGAGAGTCCAGAGAGAAGCCTGAGCTAGAGAGGCCATTAATTCCGGCGCGGATCAGCGCGGATGCGTACCGGGATGATGTTTTATCGGCAGTGTCGGAAAATGAACGTGGCTACGCAGTACCACAATTTCGAAAATGAATGTACTGGCGGTAGCGTACAGAGGCTTTCGATGGTCCCACGAAAAAGGCCAGAATGGCCTCTCTCAGGCTTCTCTCTGATACGGACTAAACTGGTTAAAGACGACGCACCCACAGAGAAGCGTAATAAAACAATCACCATCGAGAGCCATTTTACAATGGCGGTCTATTCGTTCTTGAGGATTCTCGATTGTAATTGGCTGAGGATCAGTTTAATATTTATATGTTGCATGTATCGATAAATAGTAACTTATTTTATATATTTATATTATATGTTAAATATATATATATATCTCTAATATTCCTCTCTCCCTCTCTTACTTTTTCTCTTCTTTCATTTTCACACTTCCCAGACGGCACAATGCTGCAATGTCCAAAATCGGGACATAACACGTCTTTTAACCATTTTTTCGTAAGACATCTAAAAAATGTCTAAAAGATGTCTTATGTCCCCGCTTTTGTACGTGCTATCTGAGTTATTTCAAATAAAAGATATGTATCTCCTATATCAATTTAAAAATTCGAATACGAGACACGAGGCCTTTATTATGGAAAATTTTGTAACCAAAACGAATAATATATTTGGGGAACAAGCAACAAAGAATGTTCGATAATTTTCAAGAATCTTGACGACGACGGTTCGTCGTCTTTTACACATGCGTGCGATCACCGCGCGTCAAGAACGATCGCGACGAAATTTTTACGAACGATACAATTTAATGTCAATTTTCTATAAAGTATAGAAGTTGAGGTAAGAATAAAAAAGCACATACGAATAAATTTGAAACGTTCGTAAACGTAATGAATTGCGTAAACGACCGAATTACGTGTCTGTTTTTGAAGAAAAAACGGAATTGTATTCGTGTCGATGCACATTTCAGCTTGTTCGCACTCTTGATACGTTCATATAAGCATTTCGAAGCAAGCTCGCTCCCTAGCTCGTTCACGATCGTTCGCGATCGCGACAAGCAAAGTGCATCACTTAATTAATTATTAATTCTCGCACTTAAGAGAGATTCGAGCTATTCGTTTTAATGACGCTTTAGCGTCTTCCCGGCGCGCGATTCACTCGTTCGAAGAAATCGAAACGGAGACAAGAGAGGTTATCGTTTCACCGCGACACGCGGAACAACGATTCCATTAAGATTCGGACGTATATCGCGCTTCGAATCATTTTGTCTCTCACGCACAATTCACTCACCGATCGCGGAGTACTGCGGAAGATCCGCCAAATCACAGCCGGGAGGGTGACACGTCGATCCCCAGCACGCGCGGCGTTCGGCGTTCATTTCGTCCAGCGACGGCGTCCCACTCGTTGCAGTCGAGAGTCGACGCGAGAAGGAACGGAATATTCTCTCGACGTACGTTCAGCTTGTAACACCACGCACTCCGTAACCGGATTTCTTTGCGTTCGCGAGAAAGGGAGAAAGAAACACGAGCTACAACACTTGTCGCCATTTCTCGTTGTGTATCGTATCGATCTCGGTATCGATGAATCGATGTTGAACGAGCAACGTATTACTTGCGCGCGCGTCGCGAGTCGAGCCCCCGAATCCGGCCAATCACGTTCGTCGCCGCCGCCGCCGCTGTCGCCGCCGCCGGCGCAGTAGGCGCGACGCCGCGCCACATACCATTGTTCAGTCGTACTAGGCGGGCGGCAGGCGCGCGCGACCGTTGAACGAATAACACGTCGATTTCGGAGCAACGTAGTACGTTGAAAGTCGGGGCGCGGACGGCTGTTTCTATCGGCGAGACGGCCTTGATACTTGTTTTCGTCGACGCTCGGAGTACCGTCACCCGTCACCCGCGGATATTACTTGTCAGTCGTTCTCCCGATAAATTTGTGCTCCGTGCTCCGCGTTTCGTGCCGTGGGGCGCTGTTATTCGGAACGCGCTCGTTCGTGCGATTGGCACTCCTGCTCCTCGTTCCGCGCGGGATTCGCGGGAATGATCGACGACGCGCTCGGCGCTCAATAATTTCGCAAGTGTATCAAGTGTCGTGGTCGTGTCGTGAATGACGTCGCTCGCTCGAGACGGAGACGTCGAGGCACTCGAGGCGAAGGTACGGCATCAATTGTGAGTGATTTGTAGTTTCGTACGTGATATTCGCGGGCGATAATCGCTCGTCCCGCGCCGCCATATATATGTCTGGACTCTAGACTCCCGAATGTGTGGTATGTGGCATTGATTTACGCGTATCTCGTGATTCTCGTGTCGCGCTTTGAACGCTATGTCGAAATTGTCGTGCGATTATCTCCGATTCTTCTCGAAGAGCGGGAGGAGTAAGTAATGCTGCGATACAACGCGCTCGTTCATTAATATTTCGTAACATTTTCATACATTTCGTGCCGCGTATAAGCGTAAAGTTAACGGCCCACGCGCAGTCCCGACTCCTCGTTGTGCGAAGTATCAATAGTACGGTTTTACGTTCGCGAGATTTACGTGCTCGATACCGTACGTTGTGCGCGCGCGATATTTAATTTTGATTGTGTTTTTTTGTTTAATCAACGGCGTGTCTTCAGGCTTTGCTAACCGTCCGCACTTGATTCGCGTAGTATCTCGCGTGACGCGTCAAGATCTTCGAACATTTCGTCGTTATTAACGCGACGCAGAGTGATGAACGCGGAACGAATCGAGGCAATCGGCATCGCGACTCTTTCAATTTTGTGTGCAAAAAATCTGTGGTAGAAAATCGATATCTTGATATATTACCAGCTTTTATATTTCACGGTACTTCCTTAAGTACTACCTTCCCCCGGGGTACGACCTTGGCGAGGTGGAAAGACCCAGTATACCCAGTACGAGGATTTTACCCAAGCAAAACTCTCGTTCTGCTTGGATAAAAATCCAAAGACGGGGAAGCTATAAACGTACCCCCCGTCCGCCGATTTAATTGAACGAACGAACCGCAGCCGGTTCGTCGCGTTTGCTTCGGGAGTGCCGTAATCAAATAATCGGACTAAAAAAGACTTTTTTAAACGGGAGTGCCGTACAGTATCGCGCGAGAAAGACTTACTGAAATTAGTCCGCGCGCGCGTGTAGTTTTTGTTATCCGCGAGTGTTCTGTGCGGCGGGAGGAGGAGGCCTGACGTTCTGAGAGGAGGAGGAGGTCTGGGAGAGACATCGGGCCCCGGCAGAGCAACTTTGGGGTGAGTATAATCTCTTATGTGCATAATATAATTCTCATTTATTTTACTCTCGTTTTATCTCGATAAGTTAAGAATTTATTAGAGAAAGAGAAATTATATATCTACAATTTTATTCTTGCAAAGATCTTTTTCGGTGAATAGATAATTGCATCGCTAAATATTTTATTGAAAGACGAATTAGAGGCGCGTAAGAATTATTTTTTGAAATATTGATCATTTTGAACGCTTCTTTAATATGAATTTTATGTTTATATGTTACAGTATCATCGTAGCTACGCGGCTAACTCCGCCCGTTGCGCATCGGATCGGTGAGTCAATGAGAAACTTTTTTATTGAGGTAGCGAATCTACGAATAATCAAATATAGAGCAAAAATATATCTCGATACGTGTCGAACTACAACAATTTATAGTATGAAAATATTACGTCTCGTAGATCCGTTGCCTTAAAATGGATGGGCTAAAACTTATTATGGCAAATATTTAATCTTGGTATCATTTGTTTATTGTTTTATTTATTGATTGTTATTGATTTATTATGATTGTGCTAGTGTGCTTGAGGAAATACTCGCACACTTCGCACGCACCAAACTCGCGAAAAAATCATCAAATTATGTTAACAAAACTGCCGCGTTCTATACAAATTACTTTTAAATAAAATTTCTTAATAAAATTTACATAATAAATTAAATTTTTGAAATTTTATTACATTGAGGAATTCTCGGGAATTCTATTTAAAACTAGAGTTAGTAATGAATATTTTCGATACACAAGAGAAAAAGTAAAATCATACTCTGATAATTAAAGTAATGATTTTTGAAATAGAAAATTTTTTAAGATTTCTTCAAAAAATTATTTTTATAACTTTTTTTTATAAAAGAGATAAGAATAAGTAAAATATTGTGTTAGATGTTATAAGAAAAAAATATTTATAGATAGGAAAAAATTTTGAGTTAGGATGTGTTTTATTTATATTCATTTATTTTTCCTTCCATATCTATTTAACCAAGATCAAATATTATGTAAATCGATGCAAGGAAGCATAATATAGATATATTTAAAATTTATTTGATAGAAAACGTGATAATTGTTATTTATTACTAAAATTTATTTTAACAAAGCATCGATTATACTCTAATTTTGTGTAGCCTATCCATCTAATTTTTATTGAAAAATTGGCTTTATGCCAGATAAAGTCAAGTAACGTGACGTGAGATTCTAAATATTCTGTCGAGAGAGAAACGCTGAACATTTTTTAATTATTTTAGAATTGATGATATAATTCAATTATTCAGTTTTGCAATAATATATGACTACATTGTATATTATTAATATATAATGTATCAAAATAATTTTGAAAGTGAAAGACATAACAATACATTTATATCAATAATCATAAAATAAAGATTTGCATATATTATTTAATTGTTCAATTATAATATCAATTGTGCGGGAAGTTTCTTTTTTTCGGATCTCACGTCATTTTATTCTGTACATCTTATTTGATATATTTTCGAGATGCATACCGCATGAACCACAGGCATCGACCAGATCAAAGGAAAGAGAAAAATTCCTTCCATTGTCGTATCATTATCATTGCCGAAAGATAATATATACGTTTGATTCGAATTACGCGCGAGTATCGATTGTATCAAAAAAATGCACAACGAGAAGTTCATTTACAAAAAAATATTAGTTTATAAAATGACTGCACAAGGTTGATAACAAATATTTCGCATCTTTGTGTTTTCGCGGTCGGTTTTTTGAGAAATTTTTCATTATTAATTTTTTAATTTCATCTACATTATAAATTTTAATTTTTCATGGGATATAATTGAGATATTTATATGTATAACGCAATATTCATAGAACGCGAAGTAAAATTTTTTTCTGTACTTGATGATTACATTTCCAAATTAAAAGAATGGATCACAAAAAAATGGACAATCAATATTTTCAAGTAAATAACGAAATTAGTAATAGAAATATTTCTGATCAACCTTGTGCAGTTATTTTATAAATTAATATTTTTTTGTAAATTTTAACTTCTCGTTGTGCATTTTTTGATACAATCGATATTCGCGCGTAATTGGAATCGAACGTAATATATTATCTTTCGGCAATGATAATGATACGACAATGGAAAAAATTTTTCTCTTCCCTTTGATCTGGTCGAAATGCGACCAAACTGTATATGGCCAGGAGCGACAAAGGTAAGTCCAATCTGGCCTGAAGAAAGAAGATTGAATACGATAAAGGTAAGTGGTCAACATTGACCACTGAGATAAGGTATGAGATGAAACATATAAAATGGTTTTCGATATTTATTTATTTGCCCAAAGGGCTACATTTTCTATATTTTCTCGCATACGTGCGAAAAATATAGAGAAAAAATTGCTATTAAATCCCAATCACCGCGCGCGTCTTAAAATCCTCACTTTCACATTTTTCACATCTCAAGTGATCGGTTTCACTTTGAGATATCCCGTTCAGGTACCAACCCGCTGGATCAACCAACAAATCAAACCCCTTATAAATCGTGTCGCGGACTTAATTAAAGCTTTGTGTATTAGATATTATAACATGGGTATAGTACGTAGGAAATTGGATAGGTAGGACTATATAGATTGGAATACGGGTATAGGTAGGTAGGGATTCGGGTAGGCAGGGACAAGGGGATATAACTCGATAGAAAAAATTGTATGATAGACAAAATAAAAGCAATATTCTTAATATAATAATAATAAATATAATTATTTATTATTATTATATTTTTAATATCTAATAACAACTTATATATATATATATATATATATATATATATATATATAAATGTATATTTAATAATATTAATTTTTATATTAAAACTTATTTAATATATTTTAAAAATTAGTATTTTATATTAAATACTAATTTTAAATTTCAAATAATAACAATTTTTACAGAAGATTGTATTCCATCGTATTTTATTGTAATAACTACGTATATATTAAATATGTATTATGTATATATATATTGTGTATATTATGTAATTAAATTGTATATATTTATATATAATTATATATATTGTATATAAGAAATGGCTCGGACGGCAAACTTCACACTCGTCTGAAAAACACTACTTTCGCCCCTTGGTGCACAATATATATACTATATCTATATTGAATAAAATATATTTGATAACTATTATAACGTAAATATTTTATTCGGCAATTAAGGTAAGTCCTTTCGCAGCACCTAGTCAAGTAACAGTCCGTCATGAGGTAATTGAAAACAAACATATTGCAACATCCCAATAATTATAATAATATAAAATATCATTTACACGCACGATTTAATCGTATTTAATTATTTACTAATTAAAAAAATATCACAATAGTAGTACGGTTGGACTCGATTCTAACCTAAATCGAGTCCAACCGCATTACTAATGTGATATTTTTTTATTATTAAACAATTAAATACGATTAAATCGTGCGTGTAAAATTATATTTTATATAATTATAATTATTGGAATAATAATTATAATTATTGCGATATGTTTGTTTTCAATTACTTCATGACGGACTGTTACTTGACTAGATACTGCGAAAGAAGTACCTTACCCATCAACGGATAACATTTTATTATCATGACATATGTAAAAGGATGTTTTATCGGCAGTGTCGGAAAATAAACGTGGTTACGTAGTACCAATTTCGAAAATGGATGTAGGGTCTCGCGAAAAAGGCCGGGATGGCCTCTTTCAGGCTTCTCTCTGATCTTAGGAATAAGCACATCATGCCATCTGTAACTACTGACATATTTCGCTTGGACTGCTATTACCCTTATCTTTTAAATATTTCAATTTTTAATAAATCATTTTTTTTATCTATACAAACAAGAGAAGACGTGTACATTAAAAATATTAATATTGTATAAATGCCATGCAATAGGTGTAGAGCGAGGTGTGTAAAAAGAGCATCATTTCATCAATAAGCACGCACTGAAGTTGCAGAAATGTTAAAGCTAACCAAGCAATGTCACCAGCCTCACGGGAAATATAAATATACATATATGTAAAAAAAATACGCATTCACGCTGCGTTATTGAGCGCGACGTGACGTGAACGGCTCCATTGAATGCTCCCGCACATACTGTCAATGCGAGTTTGTCGGCAAGCGGGAGTCACGGAAGCCATTCAAAAAGTTTATTAATACGCCGATAATACGCTAGAGCCGGAACCCGGGACCTGCTTATTATAATATACCAGTTGTATTCGCCACACACACATACACACACACATGAGGGGTTATTTACACGACAATATTCACCGGTAACAATTGTGATCGCGAGAGAAAGAGAGGCCCGAGGAAATAGTGATAAAGACGGCGGATAACACGGAACAACGGAGTTAGACTCTCGAACCGACACATGTTCAAATGGTGGAGACGCTCGATCAGGTTAACTCTGTCGGCGACAGAGAGCCCTTTCAGTACGCTACGAGACTTCTCTCGGTGTGGTTCGTGCGGTCGTAGGCGTCATCGAGGAACGTTGCACATTCGCCGAGTTTTTCATCGCGATTGCAATTAGTGAGCAGAAGAAAAATGGATGAGGAGAAAATAGCGAAGTCAATGGCCGATATGGAAATAAACGACCCAGAAGAGAACACGTACCCAGAAAAGACCGTCGAGTCTAAAATAAAAGACAAACAACAAACCTTCAGGTAAGACCATCCTTGACCTCTGCTGGATACTATTTGAGTTTCAGTTACGATTCGTATCTATTTAAATTTAAGTAAAATTATTGTCTACAAATGCGTTTTATCTTCAAGAAGTTATTTGCTGGCTTGTAGAATTCAGAAAAATATTTACCACGTCGACATAAAACTATGTTAATTAACCATGTTAATGAATGACTCATGTGACATTCGAAGTTTGAGGTTTTCTACAATGCTGCGAATTTCTATCTATTTGAAATTCGAGGAAATACATCGTGCAAAATTCAAAATTTCTATATTACCTATATTCCTATATTAACTAATTGGAATGCTCACAACGAAGTAGGCTAATTTTATAAACGAGCGAAGCATAAAACTAATAACTCTATTTAGATTATGTTAAAAATCAAGGACTTTTCTTTTTAAATATTCTTATTCTTATGATATATTAAACAACCTCGATTGTATTTTATTGGAGTCAATTACTTGATTTACAATTGCGTAAACGATTGTGTCTTACGAGCGTTCGACACGATCGAAAAAACACATAAAAAGAGATCTGTGTCAAGGCCATAAAAAATGGACTTTGCCATACTCGTCTAACATAATACGCTTCCTTTGATTGGTTTACGGCTTTACGTTTGGATATAAGCGATAGGTATATCTAATCGAACTGAACTTCAATAATTTCGCTAGTCGTACGATATTTTGTTATTAGGATATTACGATGATAAATGTTGCAACTCATTAGATCACTATCGGCGATTTTTAATATCATTTTTTTCTTGAAGCAACGTGCGGTCCGAGTTAACGGTCGATCATCACGCCGAGATGATGGAGCCGCGAAGGTAATGCAGTTTTTTACAGTGTGTTCAGTGTAAATTGTAGCTAGCGCCAACTGCCACAACCTGCATGAAGACTTTCCTTTCCCTAGTGAACATCGTTGGTACAATCATGTTCTGTAGAAATGTTTTGATCGCTTCCTGTAATTATTATTTAAATCATATGAAATTTGGCACGCAATGCGAATTCAGAGCACTCATTTGATTATAGTATCACGTATACATAATTTGTTATACAGTATAATAAACTTTTCATTATTCAAAAGTGGGTAATAATAATTCGCGCGAGGGCTGATGAAACAATAATTTCTCAAAGTCTCTTCTTCTTCTTCTACGCAAACCATTATTATGAAGAAGTGACAAAATTACTCTGCCATTCCTTTTAAAATTTTTGATAGCCTAAAGTTTTATCAATTTTTATACAAATGCGCTTTAGCTGTTCTTTGTACACGCTATGCCTTTACATACTACGACCTCTTTATGTAAAGCTATTGGGCACAGACACACTTTGAAAACTTATAATGTTCGCTCTCTGACAATTCGCACACTGATGCACAATTTATCGTACTACAGCTATACGTGTTCCGTATTGATGTAGCATGGGAATGTTTTATGTTGCACTTGGCACTCATTGTCGTTTTATTTTTAATCAAATAAAGATTTTTTGTTTACCCAATCGTCTGCTCAATAGTGTCATCTCGATAAAAATATATCAAGTAAAAATAATACCTATTTTACGGATAAGTAAAAACAATGTTGAACTCGTTATTCATTTTTTGTAATTTCCAATAATTCTGATCATGACCTTACTAATTAGTGCCAATCAATTAGTTTCTTCACGAAACATTATCGCGGTTGCACCGAGCTCATGTGATTATCATTTTATTTTCTGTTGCAAAAAATAAAAAATGTAACATAACAATTATGCAGATTATACTGAAAAAAAGAAAACGAATTTACATTCAGTTCATGGCATCTTAAACTACGTATAGGTCGTATAGACTTCAAAGTTTCGGACGAGTATCTCATCGTTTTCACAGTGCATGCAGATATTGTGGTATAATGATATATAGCATGTACTGATGCACATAACTGGGATTAAAAATATCTTATTGTTTTGTAAATGCATTTACAAAACTGCTGAAGTATCTTGACGATAATAACTGCGTTGTTTTGCGAATACGCACATCCAATTAATTATACATCATTTCCACTCCAAACTGCTCTCCAACGTTTGATTATCAAGCTCAACTAACCGACGTGTAATACCTCGGGCAATTGAATATTATCTGCGTATCAGCTGTTCTTTTAACAAATTCACGAGATTAATATCAGTATCTCAGACCAATCACGCCACACTTGACACGAGCATTGGCACGCGATCGGTTTGTTCTTCTCGGTGAGACTGGGTTATCGCTGAGGTTCCCCTTATCGTGAGAAACATTTTTCTTTTCTTCTTTGACGATACACCGTGTTCGTCGAAGAATGGAATCGTTGCAAATTCATCTTCAGTATAGTGATGCCAATTATATAGTGATGCTACGTAGTAGAAATATCCTTTTCCAAGTGGTGATGCGCACAAGAAATACTCTTATCCATTCTACCGACAGGTATTGTGAATGCGACTCGGTTTATTATAAGACATATGTAGTCTTACGTGCCTATATTATCGTATCGCACGTTTATTTCGAGTTTTCATTTAGAAATTATGTTTATAACAAACAAGCAGAAATTACGTTTTATGAATTTATCAAAATAATATGTGTGTGTATATTCTTTCTATCTAAATATTTTTCTAAAAAAAATAGACATGTATTATATGTATATCTTCATATATTATATGTATATATAAACTACTATATATATATACATATATTATATGTATATATAAATATCATTTTAACATAATATCCAATTATAAAATGCTTTTGCAATGTTTTGACTCACTTAAGGAATATGAAATTATATGATATGTCATATTTATGATGTTTTTTTTCTCATGGCAATCTTACAATTTATTGGATATAATAAGTCTTCTTGATGGATAGATACAAAATGAGAAATTGTAGCTGCTAATTTATTGAATGAATAAATCATCGTCAATTAAAAAAATACGATGAAACTATTATCGGTATAATACAATATAAAAGTTTAAAAGACAACTCTTCTCTCATTAATTTCCTTAAAAAATTCGACGATGAAATTGATTATAACTTAACGTATCATATATCATTAGCTCAATAATACAATCAACATACGAGAAATTAAAAACTGCAGAAAAATTCAACAAGGATTTTCATAAACAGAAAGACGTCTCCTTTTATACCAATCTCTTCTTAAATTTTTTCAAAATTCTAAGAAAAAAAGAAATTGCACTGCCCGGGAATCGAACCCGGGTCGCAAGAATGGGAATCTTGCATGATGCCACTACACCAGCAGTGCTCTTTGAATTGTCGGCTATTCTTTAGAGGATATATGTCCAGTCGTCCAGTCGTACCGAAAATTTTCATCAATAAATTAAATTGTATTTTAAGTAATTTATTTTATTTATATAACGTAACGTTGGGGGGGGCATGTCTATGAAATTGAAATAATGCAGCTTGTAAATTCTGGACAGTCTGTCATAGTGTTCGACATAAGTGAAATAACTCTGACTATAATAATGACATTATAATTGCGATAGAATCTTACACAATGTGGGTTACTAATTTGTTCAGCTGTATATTGATAAAAATGTTTTAATCAAAATAAAAAATTGCAATAAAAAATTCTTTAAAAAGTAAATTTTGTGCGATGGCCGGGAATCGAACCCGGATCAACTGCTTGGAAGGCAACTATGCTGACCATTACACCACCATCGCACATGTTATATTACATATCACTAGTAAGGAAGAATATTTATTTTGACATAATTATAAATTGGAATATATTATTATTTATTAAAAGTTGCCTTCAATATATATATGAGAAGAAATTTTTTAATCTTGAAAATAACTAAAAGAACATTTGTTTCCTAGAAAATATATACTAATATTTAAAATTATAGAAAGAATTATTTGAATAAAGATATGTCATAATAATATGACATCAACTTCATATAATTCAAATAACTTTTGTTACTATAGATTTCAGCGCTAAAAATATTCAAAAATAGACTCATTACATTTATTTGTTGTCTATTAAAATAAATGATCATCCGATTTTTTTATTTTCCAAAAAATTTCGTTAGAAGTCTCACTAGAGTCTGAATTAATACAAGCGAAAGTAAGAACAGTTAGCTACTATAGGTACGTTGTCGTGTGATGTAAAAACTCGTCATGTTATAAGGCATCTACAACATATCATGCATTATTCAATATTGTCATGCTTTAAAAGAAATATGGCTGAACATGCGGCAGATTGAGAAAGTACGTTACATGACACGGTGTAAACAAGCCGAGACGAATGAATGTGCTCTTTCAGTATTAGAAAGAAGATAAATAAAAATGAGTTATGTTAGTTTGGCAAAAACACCTTTAGAAATTCAGTATCTCTTCTACACGAATTCTTACTGCGCAGAAATTTATCTGCGCCTTTATTGGTTTTATTGACAACCGAGTTGACAACAACGAGACATAAAGATTTTCGGCATGACTATGATAACAGCTTGGTCAAGAATGAAATATTATTATAGTTGCCGAAAGGGCAGATTTATTTCGCCAGAATGAATAGCTTCATCAAAATTCATTAGAGATTATTGCAGAAATGTGAAAGACTGTTCATTTCTTACAAAACGACTAATTATAAGGAAATTGCTAATAATCTAAACATTTTTATTCTTCAAATAATGAAGATTGATAAAAAAAAAAAAAAACAATGACAATTTTGTTATTTCGCGCATGCATATATATTATATGTCCCGATCTTTGATTAATCTTGTGTAGTTGAAATCGTAATGCATCATGAATCGCTCGAACTCCCGACCCTTTCGTAAATTTTTCAATATCACGAGCGCGACGATAACGAGGGCATGTGATGGTGGGGAAAGAGACGCGGGTTAGAAAGCCTTAACTGTCTCTCGGCCGGCTACGGCCGGTAAAATCGTTTCTCAGTGAACCTTCAGCAGTCGTCGATCGTAGTTGTTGCGCGTTGTGTGTGCCAACTTCGAGACCTCATTTCATCGCTCCCATTAACGAGTAATATTAGACCACTTTTCTCTTCGATATAATGTTTTCCTTTACAAATTATTGAAGAGAAATTAATTTCAAAATCTGTGAAGACGTGTATCCGTACATTTCGAAGCTCACATAAAACTGCGATACGCTAGTGATCAAACTTAATCATAATCTTCGCAAAATAAGATTTTAATAACGTCGTGCCGTCAATCGTTTTAAAAAATATATAAAAGGTATTTTTTTGCAAATAATGTTATATATATGTACGCGTGCTAAAATATATTTAAATATCCACGAAGATTACGTTTACAAATACACGTTGTAGTGTATCTACAAATATTGCATTAGCTACATTAATAGATTCGCAGAATAAAATGTTTACGAGTAAATTTTGCAAACTAAAGGTTTTGCATGGCCAGTCTGCCTGGATACCAACCAGATAAGATAAAAAGTCAAACGTGACATTTGCGAGCACTGTGGGACTCATTATCGGCCACTCGTCCATCGGCAAGTGAAATTCCTCGGTTGGAAGTAGGTCGCAAACAGACGTTAATATGAAACAAGAACGAAGCCCGTGAGACATTCTTTCGAAAGTTTTCAATACGTAGATTCGATGAGCTCAAAGTTCAAGGCAATTATTACTAATTCTAATAAACCTAAAGCAATCATTACTAAAGTCCATGTACATGCAATGTGCATAAAGTACGATCAGAATCGCAAGTAGTTATGTCCTTGAATGTATTATTTACATATTGTACATGCAAGAAGCGAGGTAAAAACAATATTATTACGAGTGTTACCGAGAATTATGTTACGATTGATTAATCAGACTTCCTATTCGCCTCGCCGCACGTACGAATCACGAGTTCATCCATCGCAAAAGATGGTCCTTAAATGTCAAGAACGATTATTATTGCGAAAAGAAGAAAACGCATAATTTACCGTGCATTCGAAAGTGACACGCGGCGGGAGGATATGAGATCGCAGCAGCTGATCGTTATTTGGAATCAATACGTTCGAAGCTAATCGCGACGTTCAGGCGACGACATACGAACTGTTTGAAAGAAGTTGCTAATGTTGGTTTATGTAAGGACATTTATTAGAAACAATAATGCAAAAGCGCTCGGCTGCAATTTGCAGCACGCGGTTGTGCGGAGGTAAAATCGGACAATTTCAATTGGCGACGCAAGAAGTAGGACGCGCGTGGCAAAATTAAAGGAGATGTTTCTCGGACGATGGAAATGGTGAAGGAAAAACCGCGTAGACGAAGCGTGAGCGAGCTGCTCCATTGGAGATGCTTAGCTGAGTGCAAGGGCACCAGCGCCGGAGACGAAAACGATAATGCAGGACTCTTGCTGGAAGATTATGACAGAGAACCAGAAACACGCAGACGGAGACGATCCGGTACTTGGCCGTGAGTAAAAACATTACTCCAATTTTTCGGGAAATAGTAGAATTGAAACAGGTGGTGACAGCTTTTGAAAATATCTACGTAAACTACGAAATCCAGTCTACTGTTTTCCTGCCAATCTGTTAATCTGTATCTCCCACGGCGAAGAGTTGCGAGCAACGGCGGAGGTTTTGCCAAGTAGTGGTTTCCAGCAGGAAGCAAAATCTTTAAACAATTAAAGTAATTTAAATCGATCTGACTGGCAATATATATAACGTCTTTCCGATATGAACATTGAACAAAATCTTTAAACGTAAACTGACCGCATCCAAAAGCACATTTTTATTTCCTCTTTTGTTTAGAAAATTACGTCGAGCTGTATTTAAACGTCTGGTTGCAAACGAACATGCGAACGATAATGTTAACATGACGGCAATCTCGAAACGCGGTTACAAAATAGATTGGCATCGTTATCTAACTTTTCATTTTAGATTACAGAAGCGTCTTATTTCACCACTCTTCATAATGTAGGCTTGAATAACGGATGTCCTTTTAATTGGTTAAAGGTTAAATAATTCTAATCCAGGTTTTAGTATTTTTTAGAGTTTACTAATTAAATGGAGTAATACACGTGATCTCAATTTCAGTCTAGCGACTAGGACTTTCCATTCGGGACGCTTTTTGATTTGCAATACCAAGAGATCTTTATTATTCTTTTATTGTTAATTAAAAACTAATTTTTTATTAATGTTGCACAAAACGTACATAATCGATTGACTTAAACTACAAGTAACACAGTTAATATGCTGCTAAACACATCGTCGTTAATTAGTTGATATATACATTATTTTATATTGGAAAATCACGCCAAGTGCGAACTGGCAATTTTGCTAACACAAAAGCATATTGTTTTATTTCATAATTAAGATAAAATCACGTAATTTGATTCCATCTCGCATGTAACATGAGGCTCAATATACGATACCTTACTCAACGCTTTTGCCATACGCTGCGCTATGACGTCATCGTTCTCGTTGAACAGGTTTTTTCAGACAAGACATTGAACTTAATTAATTATCATTTATTATTAATTATCATTAAGGTAACTTAATTTAATTGTCGCAAATTTTAGTAAAATTTTTAGATGAAAGATTAAACCGATAAAAGTGATAAATATCAAATAACTAGAGAGAAAGAGAGAGAACTAATAATATAATTTTAACATATCCAAAATGTTTAAAAAAATTTTTTACATTTTCTACGAATAAAATTTTATCTAATTGGAAGTCTCGATCAAATTTATCAAACTCGATCAACCGATAGAATTCTGTAAAAAAAAATAAAATAAAAAAATAAAATACGAGTGAGATTATAACTGGAACGAACAAACAAACGCGGGTTGCGTGTTTGGAATTGATCGGCGTTCTCTGGTCGCGCTTGCGTGTCTGGTTAGGCGTCACGACGTCGGCGTCGGCGTGTTCACGACCTACGAGACCATTGCCAATACCCGACTTGTCTCTCGTGGTGTGTCAGTGCCGAAGTGTGCCTTAATCGCTGTTGATCCGCGTTGCTCTAATTATCACGAACGTCGTTTCTCTTCCACCTGTCTCTCAAAGGATTTAACGTGTACCGGTTGCGAGATCGGCACACATGGATGAAGCTGAGTTGAGGTATTGCCAAAATTCCTATAAAATCCACAAAATCCTCCTTATTTGCCCTTCGCGTCCGACATATCGTCGAGAAATAATCGCACTTCACTTTACACTCGTGGTGTATGAAGATGGCAGGTCGTATGCCTTTAATAAAATAAGAATTATGATAACGAAAATCGTTATTTCTTTCATTACCATAAACTCATATTTTATTAAAGGCATACAACCTGCCATCTTCATCTACTACAAGTGTAAAATGCGATTATTTCTCATCGACGATATGTCGGATGCGAAGGGTACGGCAAATAGGGATGATTTCCTAGATTTGTGAGAGATCTCTGCATTGATAATTGTGCACGTGTATCTTAGCATCAGCATCCACTTGAATCGCTGCGGGAGCACTTCTTGTTGCTCCTTTCGAGAGCGAGAACGCGTTCACCTTTCGCCGCACATTCCATTCGATCCGGCTTTTGCTCGATGGGCTCCCTTAAGTCCCGTATAGCTCGCACCCATGGCGCCTCCGTTGCGTCGTCAATCGGAATTTCAGGTATTCGCGTTCGATGCAATCGATTACAGAACCGTTCTCTCCGTTTTCTCTTCGTTGATTGGGTCCAAATAGTCCACGTGTCATCTTAACGGATCACTTATTATGAAGATGCAGATTTTACTCCACGGTGGATCTCACCGTTAGAGATGTTACGTTCTCAATCTAATCGTTGTGATGGATGCAGTTGTTGCAACAACATTACTTGAATTTAATGAACATGCTGATATTTTTGGCATGATATTTTGGTCGATGTGTTCATCATAATACAACCGGTTTTTGTATGAGAAATCTTCTTTTAATTTAGAAAGAGAACGTGCGGATATTATTCCTCAAAAAAGTGTCTTCTCTTTTGATCTGTCAAATAAAATTGAAAAGAAAAAAAGCTAACATTTCTTTGAACAACCAGACTTGTCTCGTAACACTTTTAAAAACGTAATGTATAAATTGATATTTATTCTCCTATTAAAAAAGGCAGTTATTTTAGACAAAAGTAATGTATATAAAAATAATTCGTTGTCACGTGTGTAACTGTGCAAAATCTCCAAGAGAGCGGTGTTACATCAGTATGTCTTAATAAAAAAAAAGGACAAATACGCGATCGAGGAGGTGCAGCGACCGGGCAGACGACAAAAATATCCTCGATTGTACAGACGTCGACGCGCAACGTGTTTCATCTCGTGAATTCAGTGCCAGAATTATCTCAGCATCGCGCATCGTTTGCAACACGCGTTAGAAGGTTACTACCTGCAGCATCGACGCGAATTGTGGAACGAGTCATTACCGACCGCCAGCGACAGAGAATCTTGTCGTAATTGGGAGCCACACTTTCATTCCAGACGCGTCATTCCGCACACGGCCATCTCGCCACTCGTCGCCACTCACAATCAGTCGCTGTTATGTGTCTGAATTATCAAGATTAAAGTTGTTGTGAAAAACACGCGTAAAGATAAACATTTAAAAGTTAACAATTAACATTCTGTAATTTTGATCGGTACGCGAGACTGGTGCCTTTATTAGTTTTAATATGGTGCAGTGAATTGCTGGAAACGTTAAAATAGTAAAGTGGAAGTGAAAGAAATTTATTTTATGCGCAATCGCAATGTCTATATCGGGAGTTTGAATAAAAAAAAGATATCGCAGTCAAGCATATATAAGTCGTAGCAGTTTCAATGCAAAGTTTCGAACGAAGTTCAAGGTCCGTGATATGCCATATTTGTGAATACCGAGTGACTTATTCAGGAAAAACTTTTTATGTTGTAAATGCGTTCTTTTTTGGGTGAGCTCGATGCATTGATTCAAAATAAGTCTCTGTCATTCTACCGCAGCGATACTGTTCTTTTTTAATTAACGCATAAATCGGTTAATTTTTTGTTCAACGCGCGGTATAACGATAGAGCAGCAATGAAATCCGCAGCTTCTCATTAAAATCTTATCTCGATTAATATCTTTGAGAAAAGGAAAGCTTGTCCTTGAGAACGATTTCGAAGGCATTCCAACGAGCGAAGGACGCTGTCACTTTGAAACAAGAGATCGATTTTTAGGATTTAAATATTCAATAAGAAGCGAATAAAATGTGTTGGTTCAATCGAAAGAGTTCATAAATTTAATCTAAAAATTGTACAATTGCGCTCGTGAAAATCGCGTACTTGATAATCGTGAAATTACAGAATGTTCTAAGAAACTTTAACAGGCTGGATAAAAGAAAGTTTCAAATAGAATAAGAAACAAAAATTAAACGAATCTTAAAATAATAAAACAAATTATTTCAGAAATATAAAGATTTATTTTTACCTATTTGACTTTATTTTTAAATATACCATTTTTATAAACATACAAGACATATTTTAATTAGCGGTAAAGCAATTGCAGTCCCGATTTAAAATGTATGGAAATAGATGATGTGTGTTAATTTTAGTAACCGTGATTTCTTCCCGTTAATCATACGCGAATCTAAAAATAAAATTATTTTGGCATCAGAGATACATGCTACATATGTTTCACGATATTTACGTGTGATTCGTGATCATAATTCGCTCACTTATGATAATTCTTAGTATCTTATCGACGTTGTCCGATTATGTTTTATCTCGTTTTACTTTATTTCTTTATATATCGCTTATTTTATACGTGATCTTTATTCTTCTCGTGATAATTATTAGTTAAATCAATATTAATCTATACCATTATCTATACAATTTATCTATATACCATTCACACACTCACACACACACACATCACAAATATCTTAAAGTATCCTGTGCTTATGTGTAGTTGCAAAGAAACTTTTTATTTGTGCGAATTTTCTTATCATCTGATGCCAGATATGACTGATCAAATATCATTCTTAAATGACAATGAAATCAGTGTACAATATGATTTTGTTTGTGACGTTGACTCGCAAGACGATGGATCAAATAACTCGTCAATGGACAGCAATCCACAAAATCGCATCCTCAGGTAGACCTTCCTCGATAATTATCGCTTGCCACAAAAAAGTATCTTCTAAATGTTATAATCAGTAGTATCAAATATTGGAAGCTAACTGGTTATTTATAAAAAAATATCTAAGTTAATATTGTGTGCGTATGTGCACGTGTATATAAATAATTACCATATAACATCGACGTCGCTATCTGACGCTTAATTACCAGAAATTCGTGAAGGAACGAAATTAAAAACTAGTGAATTAAAAACTAGCGAAATTTGATGAAGCCAGTTCTGAAATGGAGTTGAAGTTCTGTTGTGTTTTCCTACATAATATAGGTGTGCGTATGTGCTGTCATTGCTGCATAATATTTGTTAGACTCACAAAACAAATATGACGTAAGTTGCGCCGCGGTAACAAGATATAGAAAAACTTAGTTCTACTAATATTAAAAAAAACTAATACACTGATGCGCCATAATTACAACCTGTTCATGTATCGAATTATGTCATGACTAGCAATTGTCTTGACTCAGCACAATCGCGAATAATGCATGATGCAGTATGCGCAACTAATCACATTTTGAATTTGTTTTTACGATCGACATCACGTACTTGAAAAATAAAACAACCATTTTTAAATACAAAACGACACGCGATATTAAAAACATAATTTTAATATATTTACAACGTATTAATTCATTCTTATTGCTAAATAAAATACCTATTTTGCATATTTTTTGAAATAAATATATTAATAAAGAGAAGTTACTTTTTGACATGAGGAAGCAAGATAAACTGATCCTTTCACCATTTTTTCCCATAGAGAATGATTAATGAGAGGAATGGAGAAGATATCACTTCGAAGGTCAGGGTCTTGGGTTGAATACACTCGTATATTTTTGGTGACATCTTTATTCGATGAAACTGGCGAAATTACTCGGCGAATCTGATGATTTTTCATATTTAACATTTGTTTTCTTTTTATTTCACAGGAGAACGAGGAGTCTAAATGCGCCCAGTCCCGTTCAACACTTCGGGCGATGTGGGCGTATCATGAAAAATCCTGCGATGGTTATGTAAGTAATTTATATGATATTTTGCTTCCTCGTAGAGGAAGCTTTGTTTTCGTAAAAAAAAATTTTTTTGAGTTGCTTTTGCCAATGTGTTCAGAATGTTCTAAAACGTCGAAAAATCGCTATTTTAAAAAAATGTCGGTATGTGTGTATGTGTGTATGTATGTGCCAAATTTACCGAAATTTCTATAACTCCAGAACTAATCAACCAAATCTTAACGAAATATATATATGAAATAGGGGTAGAAAAAACTGAAGAATATAATAGAATTAATAAAAATTGTTAATATATAATCAAGGGGTTCTTTTTTAATAAAATTTTGAATTTGCAGAAATGTTTGTTTATGCTTTAATTTCCGCAAATTTGGAGATATCGATCTATTTCTAATTTTATTATATTTTTCAGTCTTTTCTACCCCTATTTCATATATAATTCTTTAGGATTTGGTTGATTAGACTCAGCTTTATACGCGATGAAAGGTCCCTAATTTTTAGAAAAATGTCTGTAATAACTTTAACTTCTAGAAATTTTAAAAGATATCGGTCTATTTTTTATTTTGTTATATTCTTCAGTCTTCTCTATTTCTATTTTATGTAATTCTTTAAGGCCGGTATTCATAGTCGGGTCTTATATTCAAGATCGTCTTAAGTATAGTCTTAAGGCGTCATCAGCCAATCAGAGGGCTGTATTAGCATCTTAAGACGTCACTTCCTCTATGAGGAAGCCAAGTGCAAATTTCTAATTTGCACTATTTTTTACTTGTTGTCAATGACGTTGAAAGACACAATTAATTATTACATATTTCTATTACTTCTCCCTTGATTGAACATTTTACTATTATTCATGTCAACATACACAATGTAACGCACAAAGAATCGTCCTCGATTATGCCCCCATTTTATATTAGCATCGTTAATTAATTTACAGAAGAACACTTCATTTAAATTTGAAATACTTGTAGATCGATATTATCACAGTTAATTGTTAATTAAAAATAATTATCAATCTTTAGAAAAAAAAGCGAAAAAAGAATTCCATACGTGTAGCGTTTTATTTGTTGGGTGATATTCGCTTTCTTTGAGGATGGAAAAGCTTAACGATCATCTTCATTAGCAAACAATCATATATATCGAGATGGTAATCGCGACGTTCACGTAATCAATGTCGAACACACTTAGAAACGATCGACGAAACTCATTTGCGTTTCTTTTTGCAAGGAATGATGACTAAGCGTGATACCAAGAAAATGTTTTAAATTAAATGTACAATATTATTATTTTTGCGGTCTTTCTTACCCTCTTTAAAAATATCCACTTACAAGTTACTTTTTATCCGCTAGTTAATTATTATGTTACAATGTATTCTATTCTTATATTATTTTATACGTAGCACTGACTTAATTAAGTTAATTTCTGTTTTTTTTTTAGTAATTATACATTTGAAAAATCTAGTTTAGACGTATATAATTTTATTGTAAAAGACATTCTATACATAGAAAAATTGAAAACTTCATGTTTACCTTTATAACTGATTTATTTCGTGTAATGAATATCTATGCACCAAAAAATTTCTGGAGATAATAAATAGTGGTCGCTTCATCATGAATATGTAATCGTCTTTCAACTCGAAAACACATAGTTGTATATATACAATAAATCAGACGCCGGCGACGTGATTTCCCGCGCGTGCATATGATGTGCACGCGCGTGCGCGACGTTTCCGTTTAAATATCTATCTTTTAGTTGAGTGGTCAGTAAGCGCGCGTTCCTCAACCAGTGCCGCATCATGGTTGGAACTGCGAGGTAGGTGTCGATACATACGATACTTTTTAAGTGTTCAGATACTAGTCGACCGCGCTTATTACTTCGTGTCACACACAAGATTGTACTTCCCTAAGCATTGGATGGCAGTTGCAAACGATAACTTTTCGTTGCTTCAGTGATAAATTGTCCAGTAAACACAAACTGAAGTTTTCATGAAAGAGAAAGTCTTATAATAAATATTACCGGTGCTAAGTGTCTTTAATATGAATTATTCTGAAATTTTTATTAAGTTAGTAAATTCAACGTAAGTTTTAATCATTTATATATATTTCTCAAATTAATAATTTGTCCTGTCACTTTTTTCTCCTACAAGATATTTAAGGATTGTTCGAAACATTAGCAACATCATAAAGCCCACTTTGTTTCAATCAAACTCGTGGAGAGTTTGGCAGTCAGACAAGTTATCGATTCTTTATTTGACTCTGATGCATAAATATTCTAAGATTATCCGACGAATATTTATAGAGTTGCAACAACACATTAACATAGATATTCACATGATTTGTAATTGTAATTTTATCGAATGCATGTAATATTCGTAGAAAATGACAGTTTGAGGTGACTCGGGTTGCTACGTGAAAAAAACGCGTGTGTATTAGTTCAATTAGCAAGAAAAAAGAACGGAAATTATTGACATTTAGTCAGTGCGTGATGCTCGTAACAAAGTTATCGTCGTATTATATACTTGGTATCATCAAGCAGATTTATTTAAGTTTTATTGACAGGTGATCCTTAACCGGTTGTCATATAAAAAATCACGTGGCTATCAATATTTTTACAATCTCGAATATATTTTAAATGTCACTTGAAATTTCTACTTATCTCTGGCTGATCTTCGCAGATAAATATTTGGGAAAAACATATTAATTGTGCAATTTTTCTTGTTTCGCTGTTTTTCTTCTCCAGGTAATCTTAATCAATCATTGTTTACTACATATTATATTGTTATAAATTTTAATTTCGTTCGATTACTTTTTTGATGCATAAAATGTGCAACTGAATTTGCAGTCTGCATAAAATTTCGGTAAAATATAATATGTAATTACAGTACATACAAGAAATGAATAGTAAAATAAATCGTCACCGGGGTCGATGCTCTTTTACATTTCATCAGTCGTCACCTTTGTCTCTTTGCTTCGATTGTTTTTTGACGTTCATACAGGATACAATGATGCCTCACAAATAATTAGACGAAGCTTGTACAATTGTCGATAGGTATAATAGGCGTGTAGGATAGATCATCGGGAGCTCGTACACACGAGATTCTTCTGACCACACTTGCATAAAGTATACTTCACTTATCTTATTTTAGCCCACGACCTCAGCCTGCGATAAGTTTGTTTTTATACAATACTCTATAAAATATAACTCTGATACAAAGAACGCACGAAATCGTAATTCAGTTCAGCTGATAATTACAGACTAGAGGAGAAAATGTAACTATCATAATGGTTTTCCTTGCTCATTTCAGGACCATTCAGGACCCGGCCTCTCAGAGATTGACGTGGTACAAGCCACCGCTCTCTGTTTTGGTCATTAAAAAGGTCCGCGATTCATCAGTTCTGCCACCGTTTGTTGAGTTGGTCACATGGTTAATAGAGGTAAATGTTAATAAAATCATTTAAAATATCAAAAGATTACGATATGCCTATTTGAAAAGGTTGATTAGTGAATCCACAAAGTGATGTCAGCTCACTTTCCATAATTAAATATTATAAAAAATTAATTCATTTCATTTGCATGAAGAAGCTATCCTAATTTTTAATTCATATTTTTTCCGCGTGTTCTTAATATTAATTTCATAGATATTAATCTAGTACCCAATTCTTACATCTGCATATATTCAGAAAATATAAGAAATATTATCTCTGTACGATACTGTTGTAATTATTATCTATACGATGTAAAGAAATCATGACAAAAATTAATTTGTATATTATCGTATAATCAAAATTGATTTCTTTTATAATTTCTTTTATCTTCATAATTATTTTTATTTTATAAGTAAGAGAAATCACACAAATATTATTATTATATTATATTATATATATGAATATTCTTTTTTTTTTTTTAATCATATTATCCTATTCCACATTGTGAATGCATCGTCAAAATGCCGTCAAGATGCCAAATATCTGTCAATATAAAAAGTCATTCTTTAGAGGAAAATAACCTTTTATTCTTCCAAGAATTATAATATTTTTCTGCTAGGTATTAATAGGATATATTGATATAGAAATAATAGGACATTTTGAATAGAATTTTACGGTTGTTCCCATAATACAGGAAAAACGAATGGTGGTCTTTGTGGAAGCTTCTGTTCTGGAGGACCCAGCTTTGGCCAGAGATCCAAAGTTTCGAAGTGTTCGAGATAGATTACAAACTTTTAGAGACGGCACAGATGACTTGCAGGTAACACCGTTCACTTGTTTCGAAATATATTTTACGAAAGTTACAAACTATGTGTTTTATTATAATTTTTCATGTTTCTCGTAAAACTAAAAGTTTATTTATATATGCATATTTACATTGGATTCAATTTAGTTATTTATCGGACGACAAAAATAAACAATATTATATATAATGAACAAAGATTAATAAACGATAAAATTTGTATTACTTTTCAATGTATTTTTCACTTCTTTTTTGCTTTAAATGGATCGCATTATTTTCTGTTTTCAGGATAAAATTGATTTTATCGTTTGCTTGGGAGGCGACGGCACACTTCTTTATGCCAGTCTGTTATTCCAACAGTCAGTGCCACCTGTAATGGCATTCCACCTTGGTTCCTTAGGATTTCTCACACCCTTCGAATTTGACAATTTTCAGGAGCAAGTGACCAATGTTCTCGAAGGTTAGTTGTTAATTTATTTTATGTTTTTCTGTTTCTTTTAATCGCCAAATTCATATTATATCTTGTTTCCGACCCTAGGTAATGCGGCTTTAACTTTAAGGAGTCGTCTGAGATGCGTCATTGTACGCAAGAATGAAGACAGTCAACCGGCTGAACCACCGACGAACCTCTTGGTATTGAATGAGGTTGTAGTGGATCGAGGGCCCTCGCCTTACCTTTCGAATATCGACCTATTCATTGATGGCAAACACGTGACGAGCGTCCAAGGTGATGGCTTGATCGTGAGCACACCGACCGGGTCGACCGCTTATGCAGTTGCCGCTGGAGCCAGTATGATTCATCCTTCAGTTCCTGCAATCATGATCACACCGATCTGCCCTCACTCTTTGTCCTTCAGGCCGATCGTCGTACCTGCCGGTGTCGAACTCAAGGTTGGTCTTTAAACTTTTCTATGAAGAAGCGCGCTAATGGAATGTTTTACCACCAACGATTGTAGTGGCGGGTTAAAAGCTTATTTTTAAGCTTTATATATAATAGGCACTAATTGATTAGCACGCGATGCAGCGTTTTTACTTCGAGTCGGTAAAAATTCATTTTTCGTGCGGGGATCTATGACCCATGTCAGTGTTCTTCGTATGATGTATCACCCATATCATGCGAAGATCTTTGACTCATCTCACAATAGAAGGAAATCTGGTACCGATGAATGTCACCCACTTATTTCCCAATATTTCCTAGACGATGCGCTCGAAGTTTTCACTCAAAAGTTTTTTTTTAAACTGTTCGGTAGGAAATAATTCATCTCTTCTCACGAAACAACTTGCTGTTATTAAAGAACAATTGTTTCCGTAATAATCAAAATTATTTCGAAATTATTTCTGATGTGTTAATTTATTCCAATTTAAAATTTAAAGTCAAAAAAATTTTTTCTCATACATTCAGGAAGAATGATAATGATGGAATTCGTAAAAAGCACTTGTGAAGCAACAGCCTTTGAAAAAATGTCCAAGAAATTAATGTGTTATTTCGAGTCAAACGAACCGTGACGATACCGCTGTAATCGTTAGCGATTAACATGATCGTCTTGCTTTCCACCGCAGATCTCGGTTTCACCCGACAGCAGAAATACCTCATGGGTGTCCTTCGACGGTAGAAATAGACAGGAGCTCTTCCACGGTGACAGGTAAAACCGAAACGCTTGGCAGTTCCGTCTAATCGTTTGCCTTTTTTTTACAATTATTTCAGATAATGGGCAACAGCAATGCCCGCAGTACAGCTTACGTCTCCTTCGATGGTAGCAATCAGCAAGAGCTGCGTGTCGGGGACAGGTTTGTCCTGCTTTCGCAAAGAGCGCCGTATTCGCTTTTCTCTCTCTATATATATATATATGCCTCGTTACATTAAACGATATGTTTCTGTATATATATACATATATATATATAATTTGTTTTTCTTTTTCAAAATCATATTTATGAATTTTATATAAATCACTGCGAATAAGATGATCATCTCTTTCTAATAATTTTCTTTGCCTAATTTTAATATTCATTTTGCTGTCCATATTTTACGTTAGAATATCTTTCTGGAGACGTTGGCTGTACTACAGGGTGACGGTACTCTTTAAATTTTATTATTTATACTTGTGAAGAAGACAAAATGAATATTTTATAACGTTTTACATAAACATTAAACTAAAAGCTTTTGCATTTCGCAACGAAATTACCACGAGTAAATATTCCTTTACATAAGAATACTATTTTTATTAAATATATGAATCATTTTCTTATAAATACATTTTTCTACTAATAGTCATAAATATAATTAAGAAACAACTTAAATAAATTTTGCTTGTACCAATTTATTTTGTGTCAGAGTAAATTTTTGACATAGCATATCAGCTTTCGCTTAGATAATTTAATTTCATCAGATTGAATAATTGTTAAAAAGAAAATCGCACGGTTTTTCAGTCTCAAGGTAACTACTTCTGTGTACCCGGTGCCTAGCATTTGCGCAGCCGATCAAATCACCGACTGGTTCGATTCCTTAGCCGAATGCCTTCACTGGAACGTCAGAAAACGGCAGAAGCACTTGGACGAGTTAAGTGACCTCACGCATTCATCCAGCAACGATACTTTAGATTCCTTCGATCGAGATAGTTAGGTCAAGGGGGATACTCATATATAGACTGTATCATAATTGACAATATTTGGCCAAATATAACTCGGCTGAGAAACTGAGTAATTAAAATCGATTATTCGATGTTTCTAAATAATCTCGCCTTTATCGATTAAAACTTTTTTAACAAAATCTTGTTAAACGCAGTGGAAGAAAACCGGTAAAAAACTGATTGGTTGTCAGTAAAGTTGTGTCCCATGAGATCGTTCTCTCTCTAGGAAACATCTGTGTATAAAGTCTACGGTTGAAGATGGATATTATACAATTTAGATCACAATATGATAGTGTGAAAAATCTCAATTCCTAATAACAAAGTGCATTTGTCTTCGAAGAGAATATGTGTTATGCGAAATATTGTTTAAATATTGTCATGATGAAGAAATGATATACTATTAATAATCCGAGAATGCGCGCATATACAACATATTTATTAATAACTGCGTCTTTGTCTGTAAAATGACCCATCGATTTTATTGAATACATGAGAATTTTTTACTTGTATAGATATTTTTATTTTCTAGTTTTCTTTAATATGGTTCAAATGTGAGACCATATTCTTGTTTTTTTACTGATTATAATCGTAATCGATTTAGTGTAAATCGATTTGTAAATGTTGAATTTTCCTATAAAACTTTTTAATAAAAAAATATGTTTAATACAATATATATATTATATATTCTTTCTTTAATAACTCTACAGTTATATATATATAAAACTTCATAAAATTTATAAAAAGAGGGGAAAGATTATCATTTGTCGTCACCTTTGGGTAGAGTAAATGTGTTATATACATATATGTATATCTCTTCCTACAAATGAATTTATTTATCTGCAACATGACATGGAAATATACATTATATACACCGCAGAAGGCATTAAACATTACGCTTCTTTTGTCACATACGTTGTAAGTATCATAAGAAGTCGTTGCAATTTCAAAGACAAGAAAAACTTTCTTAGAAATCTGCAACGTTTTCGCAGAGAAACTCTCCGTGAATTCGTCTAACTAAAGATTCGGAGAAAAGATCTCTTAATCAATCTAACTATATTTAATATAAATAGATATATGAACCTAAATTTTTACATTTGGCTATATCAGTCATGAGCATGTTGACACGTTGGCGAATGCATAAGTCATCGATACGCTATTTTACATTTAATTATATATACATTATAATACGATGCTTAAACGAGATAGTTTACTTTATATATCTTACTGTATATATATCTATATATTTATACTGTATTTAAATAATTCTTCTTTAAGTTAATAGTAAACAGTCTATATAAAGAACTCTTAGAAAACCATATCAATTTTTTACAATTAGACTATTATTGTGTATTTAAAGCCGAACCTTTTTTTTCGAATAAATTTCGGAAAAGATAAGCAATCATTGAAAAATTGCATTTGCTATAAAAGCAAAGCTGTTTAAAACAGACATTTCACTTGGTAATTCTATCTCTGCATTTATATATTTACTAGTCTATTCTTCGATCATTAGATTTGATATGGAATTTCTTAATTCCTAAAATTTAAAATCCAGTATTTAGGATTCATTCTTATATCGTACTTCTGGGTAGATAGATTCTCTATACGACTCTGAGTTTATACAATAAAAGTGCACGTTTCTTTACGTGTTAATGGCAAATATTTCTAAATAAAGATAATAACAATATTTTAAGTCAATTTTCCTTATTTCGCAATAAATTCTTTTGCTTTGTGGTCAGGTAAAATTTGCCATCAATGCCTACTACAATTTATATACATGACTTTTTTGTCATTTACGATACGAATATAACGAGGACAGGCTCGGACGAAAAGTGCAGGTGTGCGCTCGGCTGTAGAGAAAGAAAAGAAAATTTTAAGGCAATCCAAAATTATCGCAGTCTAAAAATGGATTAATTGAAAAACATGCACAAATCCATAATTTATAAAAAAAATATGAATTTTTGCTCTTTAAGAGCTTATTTTCCATTTTCCTTCATTAAATTACTAGGACACTAATAATTATTAATTAAATTATTAAGTCATAAACAATTTAAAGGTATTTTCAGCAGATGTCTACTCAAAATACATTTCAAATAATTAAAAAATTTCCATTTGCTGATTCAAATCGATATCGATAATTAATTTAAGCTGTGCATAAATACTTTGAATTTCAATTTCCGTGCAAAACACATTATATTATTAACACAGTTTTGTTTCCAGTGTTACTACACGCGTTATTTAGTCTCATACAAAAATGTGAGAGCCAAGGCTCAATCCAAATCTCAAACGGGAGTTAGTATTGTTAGATCACACACTCACATGCCTTCTTATCCAAATCGTGGTCTCCGCAAGTCGGTTGTTGGATGTATTGAGCCGGTTTTAGCGGCCGACCGTCCTGGTCCTCTATTTCAATCACCAAACCGTGATTGTTACCATGTTGATTTCGCGGAGACGGTCGCCAGGCTCTCAGGCCATGCCTGACATCCAGCGCCAGAGGAGTATCATTGCCCGTCAGAGACGTCACGATGGAATCCATCAGCCGTTTCTTTGCTACAGAAATTGCAATTCTCAAAAGTCTCGGAATATTCACGCCGCGCGTATCGGTAAGTCAGTAACCCGATGAACGATTAAATACTCACATCGATGCTTCCTCAGCGCTTTGGTATAGTAGTAAACGGATATCCTGATCTTCTCATCTTCATCCTCGTCGAAAGGGTTCGAAAGTCGGAAGTCGGAAGTCGTGACATTTTCTTGCGGTAACTTAGAAATTCGCAATCTCGCAGCGACAATGTAATCGCGGGCAGTAAAATTCAATTGAAAGTACATGTTCATCGAAAATGGATCCATCCATGCCTCAGGATCCGCGTTTCGAGGTATCTGACCTATATAACGAATCGCGCATTCCGTTTAATAAACAATATCCTCAAAGACTCTATCACTGTATCTTCTTTCTTTTAATAACGCATCACAGAAATGAACGAATTATTAAATTACTTACAAGCAGGCGGAAACATGGTAAGTTTCTCGCGTTGAACCTGATTGGTGTCGGTGCTAAGGTTCCATCTCCCAGTAACCATGAGAATTTGTATCTTAATATTGTCGATCACCTTTTGGCTCAGACTGCACAGACGGATCAAAGTTTATCAAGCTACGCGAAATGCCTAAATGAAATGGTACGATATCGTGCCAAGCCTTTGAACATTTAATGAGCAATGATATGATAGCACACCAATTTCAAAGCTTCAGCGTATTATTGGAATAGTGTTAATCTTGCACGAGATATTGCTTTAAAAAAAGAAATGTAAGCGTTTAAGCTAAAATATTTAAAAATTTCAGAAGATTGTTCTCCTCCATAAAGCGATAAAATATAAATTGAGTGTCAAGCTATTTTTTGAGAGAGAGACAAAATAATGTGCTCAACTTGGAAAAATCCAAGACCCAAATATTTAAAAACATTTAAACATGCAGAGACATTTAGAAGTCGCTCTAAAAATGTTCTAAATATTATCGAAATGTTTTTGGACATATTTTTTGGAGTTTCCTAAGAGAATTCTGAGTTTATAGAATCTTAGAAGATCTAGATTTCGCAATCTAGAAAATATCGTTTTGCTTCATGAACCTAGTGCGCGGTGGCGCGTTTGCCGGCTGGAGAATTTTCACCTCCAGGTTCCCGGCGGACTCTTCCGGGTGCCGACACGGGCCAATGGACGATGGTCAGTGACCTACAGAGGCACGGTATGGCTCGAAGGCATTTATTACACGTTGCAGACAGCGGCTAGACAGTCGGCGGATACACCGGCACCCCAATCACCTCGACTTTCCGTCTGGTCTCAGCGGAACTTTAATTTCTTAAGGCCGCATCTCGAATCTTAAGTTCATTCCCAAGACCTCTCGGCCAGACTCATTTGCATCGCCCTGCCTCGGCCTACAGAGACTTTTTCTTCGGCACTGAACGTCGGTTGTTCGCGTTCGCGTGACTGATAGAATTTCACTCTTTTTCCTGACGCGACGTATAATAACGATGTGACCCGTCTCATCCGTCGCCTCTGTTCGATGCTATTGTAGTTTTTAGATTTCGTGTTTACAACAATGAAATTGCGATCTTATGATTTTCGTCGATGAAAAACTTGTTTATTTGGGCGTCAGGTTTCACGGCCTCCGAGACTTTCATCACGAGCAGACTGATGTCGTGTTTCGAAAGATGACGGCGCTACGTTGTTGGACGATCAGCCGAGACGCCGCAGGATTGCATAATAAATTTTTGAGTCATTAAGCAATGACTGATGGAATAGGAAAAAAGAACGACGAATGGAGCGAAAGGAGAAGAAGGATGAGCGTCATTTCTCTCTACGTCATCGACAAGGTGTCCGCGAGACGCTTACTCGGGAGGTTTCAGTGCAGCTTCCACGTCAACGACCTCATTGGTTATTTGAATACCAGGAAACTGTATTTCCCGGAATAACAGAAAAGAGAAGAAAAGAAGAAGATACGTAGAAAGTAAGAGAGAAAAAGTAGGTAGTGGAAGAAAGTAAAAGAAAAACTAAAGAAATCGAATCTAACAAACTCAAACAACAGGAGAGAAAACAAATATAAAACTTTTCTTTATAATTCTTGAAATTTTACAGATCTGTCTTCACTTCTCCCAATCTCTAAAAGGAAAAGATAAATGAGCTATCATGAAGATTCGAATGCCGCCTTTGAAGAACTCAAAAATAATAACTAAAAGGCAAAATCTGTTATTTATCCTAGTCTTATGGGGTTATCTAGAAAATAGACCCTGTTTTTCTCGTGAGATAGCAGAGAAGTTACGGCGCTCTTCTCCGAAATCTCGGCTCGGCTGCGGCAGTGGCTGCGGCCGAGCCCTCGCGCGTTCGATTCTAGGCATGTTCGTTAATCTAGCTGCGGCCAAGTCACGCGTTTCGCGCCGACTCGTTGCGTACGTGCCACGTCTGTCCGCCGTCTGGGAAAGGGAAGGACCTGGAGAGTCTGGAGGCCGTTGCATCATGAGAACCGGCGCGGCGCGCCGGTGCACGGTGGATTCTCCTCGCTTGCCTCGTGGACCGGGCGTCGCGATAATAAAATTCACTGGAGCATAGCCGGGAATCGCCGTGTCGGCGTATTTGGCGCTATTTGAAGATTAGATAAGGAAAATGGGAAATAGGAGAAAAAGAAAGAGAAAAGGAAAAAAAGAGAAAGAGAGAAAGAAGGAGAGCTTTGATGAAAATTTGAATGTCTTGATCTGGGGCATTAATTACAGCTTAAAAGAAAAAGGAAAAAAATACGATTAGAGAGAGGGGAAAAAAAGAAAACGGTGAGGAAGAATAGCAAAAGAACGGTTTCTCGCGACGCGATAGGCCGAGGATGCGTAACCGGCGCGGCGGCCTGATTGGGCCGTCCGTAAAAATGCACATTGCACCGTCTGGCGGTGCGACGGCGGCGGCGGCGGAATGCAGGGTGAGAGGTAGAGAGGAGAGAATGGTGGACCGAGGGGATCACCGGCGAAAACTTCCTCCTCTCTCTCCGTCGCGCGCACCGTCGCTCCGTCTCCGTCGACATAGGAAGAGAGACGCATAGACAAGGTCAACGCATTAAATTGAAATGTGTTACGTAACCTCGTAAGAGAGTTCTAACTGCAGCCCGACTAGACACCCGGCGATTACGGGGGTGCTCAACTCGATGTCTCGATGTCTCGGACTCAAATTATGCGAGCGACATTCGTCACGCGCTTCTCGCTTCTCGCTCCTATTGTGTCCCGCCGCGAAAGAGTTCCGTCCAGACGTGAACATCCTTTCTCCCTCTCTCTATCTCTATCACCGTTTGAATCGAGCACTCTCGACATTTTTATCGCGCCGAATTAGCGATCACTTATATGAAACAATTAAAACTAAAAGGACCGCTATTTAAAAAAAAATGCATGCAGGTTGAATAAATTGAAGATAGACTTTGACGTCTATTGAAATTTCGCAGTCAAGATTAATTTACTCTCCTTTAGGAGAGTTGCAAACTTGCAGAATAAATTGAAATAAAGTGGATGAATTAGAAATGAAGACGCTATGTGAAAGCTTCGAGGATAATAGCTGGCGGATCCTCGCTGCAACCGCGCGCACGACCGTGCGAGCGATGCACGAATGCAACGGCAACCGGCAACAGCACGCGCTCGGAGGACTCTCGAGACGGGCTACGCCAGTGCCGGCACGAATGCATTTACGCGTCTAGACTTAATAAAATAAAAGAAACGCCCGCGCACACCCGCACGAGTGGGGCTGCGAGCAGTCGTGGGGAAACAGGAGAGGGCGATTTAAAAACACAGCTAGAGACCGCAGCGGAATTTCCACTGCGTATCCTTCCTGGCTGAGAACACTATCCTAAACCTGTCCCTCGCGCAAACTTTATTGCGCCTTCAAACTTATCTCTTCATGAGAAACCATTTTATTTTCCCTATACGAAAACCGTAATATATATTATATTTAATTGACGCATTAATCATCGACACATTCATCAATTAGATTTTACGATGCTGTAACACCCACAGGTATTTCTAGAGATTAAATCTCTTCAGAGATTGAGAGAGAAATTAAGATGAAAATTTTCTCTATACATATTTTGTGCCCTAACGATACGATAGAATACATAACAAGAAATTATTTATTACGTGCGAGGATCACAAACGCGGAATTTCCCTGCTCCACTGAGCTTTTCTTTGCTCTCCTCGACGCGATACTTTTATCGGTTCATCGAGATATTTTTACGTGACGAGGGCAACGTTTCGCTGAGAACGCCGATGCCGACCGTCGGCGTCGTCGACCGACGTCGGCGGATTTGCCTCTTGTGTATTACGCATCGAATCCTCTAATTTCCAGGATGCTTGTGCATACTACGCACGTAAAATGAATACGCCGCGTGAAAAACTCGTGATTACTCGGCATCATGCAACAACGAGTTTACGTCAACTTCTGGAAAATTTATTTATCGCATACCGTCAAATCATAATCTTGCTCAAGATTAAAAAATTGCAAAAAAGTAATACTATGATATGTTTGCTGCAATGTAAAAATATGCGTGGCGTTATTATATGTAACGAAGAACTCTAAAGGGGATTAAAGAGATATTATTGCGAAGCTTTTAAACTTTACCAATAACACATAATACAAGACTTTTGCAATCTCTTCTTGATATTTTATCAATCTTTCAGAATACACAGTAAAAATTTATATACATGTGGAAAAAAAATTACGTAAATTAGTATTTGTTGATATATCATATTGTTCGCAAAATATGTATTCGCGAGGAAGAGAAAGAGAGAGAGAGAGAAAGCAAAATATCTGGAAAATTATGCAATTACAACTCCACATCAGTCTCTCGCTATAAGAGCATTCGCGATATAATACGTTTCATGCAATTCATGCAAAACACAAAAATAGAAGTAATGCGCAAGCTAAGCGATTGTTAAAAGTGCACTTAAAAATAAAATGGTCAAAAAAAGTCACGGCACACCGAATGCCTTACCGAATAATAAAGGCCTCCAGAGAGGCTTACCTGGCGAAGCTTGAAGTTACGTTTTCTCTAAAAGATACAAGAAGCACATATTGTAAATACTAGATATGCGTTTGCTAAGCGGAGCAGGTGATAAACAACATTTAATAAAATTATGATTCAATTATGATTCAGTGCGAGGAGAAATGTCAGTTTAAATAAAACGAAATCAGGGTGACATATAGATGCCTTTCTACCGAGATATTCATCATTGAGAGTAATGTTAAGCCACTTTCACCTTTTCCCATACTATATATGCAACAGTATTCTTTTATTTCAACTTACCCCAAACGATGAGCGCGCGCTAGTTGTTGATAGAGAGTCAGATTGGTCTGTGATGCGTTCTCAATGGAGCCATTGGCATTGGCTGTGAAAAGCTTTGTCGGATCTAAAGCATCATTCTGGTATTCCACAGTATCGTTTTCGTTTCCCTCTGGGAAGATATCAAGATTTTGCTCCTCGTCGTCTGATGTCTCATCAGTGTTGTCGTAACCCAATGAGTCCGCAAAAGCCGGTATCACCCTATAAACATCGTCTCCAACCCATTCTAGCCCTTCGTACTCGCTGATTTTTCTGTTGGTCGTATTATCTGCATCTTTGACAGACAATTTATCGTCGTTCGCTGAATCGGCAAAATCTGTTATGTTGAAAGTCGCATTTGATGTAACATTTGTAATAATAGCGCTCGTGGTAATAGGTTCCGGAAACTCCGTCGTGCTGAAGGAAGGTTGATTCTTCGGGTGATCTGACCTGACGTCTTCAAAATTCCTCAGCTGGTATACTATGGGAAGTGGAGTGTGCCCAGTAGTCGCAGAAGAAGCAGACGAAGAAGAAGAAGAAGAAGTAGTAGACAATGACGAAGCGTGAAAGGAGTTTGCAACATTCCTCGCAGTCGTATGTCTCAAGGACAAAGGAATGCGATGTTTCAGATCTTTCGACAAAACAAGGGCGTCTCTGTCTATAAATTTCGATTTCTCATTAGACCCGAAACTGGAATCGAACTTGGAATCGTCGTAGGGGATTTTGAAGATCACGTGGGGCTCCATAGCTCGGTCGAAGTCTTGATGAATGTTTTGCGACGGGTTCTGCTCTTCGGAGTTTCTTGACTCGGTTTCATAATCAAAATTCGCAGGTTCGGACCACGATTGCTGCAGCTCAAGCTTGGAAGCCAAGTTTTCGTAATCGATTACCGCTTGGCGATTATAAGCGTCAAAGTCAAAGTCCTTGTCGTAAGAGGCTTTTCCTTTGTATCGGTTCTTCTTCCTTTCATTTCTCGCCACATCTACGTCGGGGTCATTGCGAGAAGATGACTCCAATTCCATAGAATTATAATTCCAATGCTTTGCTTTGTCTCTATATAGATTCTCATTGTTGTATTTTTTTTCATTGGATTCCTCTATTTTTCTCAATTCTTCATCCTTTCGGTTATCAAGTTCCCGCTCGCGAATCGCCAGCACTTCTTCCGGCGTGTAATTCAAGCTCTTCAACAGGAGCATCTCTGCCGTGCCGAGATCACCTGTGATTATCTTCAGGATTGCCTTCTCCAACATTTTCTCTAATCTCCGAGCACTGAAGGGAATTGATCCTTTGCTATCTAAGACCTCGGAATATTCTACATTTTTCTTCGATGATTCTGATTGTACGGTATCTGTGGTTTCTTCGTTTCCAAAGTTAGATTTTTGTTCGACAAAATTTACGTGACTATTTTCTTTTCTATGTTCTGGATAATATTCATGATGATGATGATGATGGTGATGACGATGAGACCGCGCATTGGCCGTGATGGATATTAATAAAAAAAGCACGCAGAATTTAATGCTCATTGTCGCACTCGAATGATATTCGGTTACAAGGACGATCGAAGCACTCGTGTTCCAAAAATTGGGTAATCTTGTAAGAAATAAAATAGCTTGGAATGCTCGATTTTGTCTCCAAGAATAATTTTAAACCTGAGTGGATGACTCACTGAAAAAAATAAACGTCGAGCCCTGAAAATCTCGTAAAACGTGCTTGACGGCTGCAGCTTACAAGTAATCTCCAAATTTCCGGAAGAAAATAATAGCTTTTGCTTTTAAGAGAATTTTTCGTCGAGATCTTCTCGCTGTTAAATTCTCAAAGTCCATTGACAAACCATTCGATATTGTGCTACATTAGTCTCTATTTGCGATCTGTATCTCGCTCACCTCGCAGAATCACGGAAGAAGATGACGGCAAGAAGCGTGATTAAGAAAGTATCTTAATCGCGTGCGTCTTCTGGTTCTCTGAGGTTTCGTCGAAATTTCTTCGAGGCGATGTGGGTCTTGGAGACGTCACCGTCTCCTCGGAACGGGTGGCTCCGTGCGATTCCGTCACCTAGCTACCTGACGCTTCTTCAAAGACAAGAGAACTCCGTAGCACGCGTTCAACACATGAAGAGGAGGGCACCGTTTCGTACGGAGGCGCGTTAGCAAAATGGACCGTGATTGGTCTGCCGGCAGTCGCGGACTAAGTTCTAATCGCACGAGGAAGGCGCGAGGTGCGTAAGTAGGAAGGATTCGTAGTATGCGTGTGCACGCTCTGAGCAGTAAGTCTCAACTGAGCCGTGCTGGCCAGCTCACAGACATAATTCTGTCTACTCACTAATTCCGAGACAACCACGAAGCCGCGAGAGGAGACGCGCCGGTGTGTTACTACGATGACTCCTTTTTTCTTCCCTTTCCTCCCCCTCTCTTTCTTTCTCCCTCTCAATCTCTCTCTCTCTCTCTCTCTCTCTCTCTCTCTCTCTCTCTCTCTCTCTCCCCCCCTCTCTCCGTCTCTCTTTTTCTCTCCACCACCGTTTTGCCTCTCACGTCGGCTCCACTCTTTCTCCTCCACTCGTTCAAACCCGGGTAACCCCTTTTCGTCGCGCACCGAAATCCCGCGGAGAACAGCCTTTTCTCTCCTCGCGACGTTTTACCTCTTTCTTCTTCTGCCCCTTCTTCGCCACCGTTTCCTCTTCTTTTTCGTACACTTTTTTATATTCTTCCTCGGCGCGAATCTGCCTCCCGTTGATTATTACCAGAAATCGTGCCGAATCGAATTGGTTCCTTGACCAAATTTCTGATTGTGTCCTGATCTTCTTTTCCTCCGTCACTTATCTGTGATATCTGTACCGGTCATTTCAAAGTTCGCAAATCGTTTCGCGGATCTTCGGCTTCGTGTCTCAATCATGCAAATACTCACGTGGCACTCAGAAATCTGTATATACTGACATATATATACAATGTAGATGTGGCTTTGTGGCGCAGGTGAATATTGTCAAATTTTTTCCTCCTTTCACCGCGACCGCAAATGATGCTCTACGCGCGCGCCGGGCTTTCGCTACCAAAAAATCAATCTCGATCTCCTACCGTGCGATAACTCGATCGAATCGTGGCCTCTTTTTAGCCAGGACACCGTCGCTCTCTCATATATTTCGATTAGCGCGAAGGCAACGAAAAGAGAAAGAGTTTCTCTCTCCTCTTTGTCTGTTTCCACGAAGTCTCGGTTGTTCGGCAAGATAGAGTTCGCCTGATTGAACGGCTTCAGGGAACGTGCGACGAAATGCGAGGGAACTGACGGAAAAAAAAGGAGTAGCAGGTATAACGATGTACGACGGGAGCATGGCACACGAGGCTTACACGAAAGAAATGTACAAGGAGGCACGTCGTATTCGGATGGTTGTTTCAGGGGCAGCCACGTACAACTTTATAGGGTGCCTCCCTCTCCGCTGTCTAGACGAATCGAAAGATATGATCTTTGAATCATAATGTATCACTTTTAATAAATGCAGCCTCCGCGTGCGTGCGTGAAAATACGATGCGTGGCAACGCACGCCGGCGGCAGAAGTCTAAAAAAGAAAAAAGGGAGAATAAAAAAAGAAAGAGGCGGCGGCCGTGACATATTCAATTTACTTCCACGTGCGGAAATCTCCATGGAAATTTGCAAGCTTCGATTGTCCTTAATTACTACAATGACTCGAAATTTTAATCAGAAATCTTTAATAAAGAATTAGACTAAGATGTAAGTAAATTCAATAAATTCAGATTTGTCATGAAAGAAGAAACTATTTATATATTTTCAAATCGACTGCAGAATTATCTTTGATATATTGTAAAGTAAAAATAATGTAATTTGTAATTTATTTTTACGAAAAGATCAATCATCATATTCGAGGATGGACACTCTGAATCATATTTAAAAACAGATACGTGCGTAGAGTTCTCGCTCCTACCCCCCAAAAAGGTCGCAAGCAAATTGTTGCGACAATTATGTTAGATATTCAACGTACATTATTATTTTTATCTGATGTAAACTATCGCTATAATACGATATTTTGTAAAAATGTAACCTAATGCATATTCTTCAAATTTATTCACAGTGATGAACGTACGAGAAAAAAATAGAACGGTTGCTATAAACAAATCGATGAATCGAGACCGAGACGTAGCCACTTATTCACCCCTGTTCAAACCAGGCTGGTTGACGTAGAAGCACGTGGGTCGAAAGAAGTGCATTACGGTGTTTCAGATACACACATGCACCCACACACGTTTTTCATACCTTATACTTAATCTCGCACACTTTATACATTTAAATTGCGTATGAATGAGTGCGTGTGACGTCTGCAAATCGAATATGTATTTTCTAAATACATTTATAAACTTCACTAAAATCTATTTTATAAATCGCTTCTTTTCGTTCGCTTAAATCGTAACTGTCGAAGAATTCAAACAAATATTTCGAAGAACTATTCTCGTCGAAGGATCGATTAACAATCCTATTTCATTTATTTTAATTAAAAAAAATACAATATTTTACTTTGTCTCTCGGCTACTTTCTGTAACTGGAACTAGAACTAGAAACCGCGAATCAGTGGTCAAAATTAACCGACGTTAGTGAAACCAGCTATTTCTAGCTCTAGTCTCAAGTGGGAATAGTGAATCGGTAAAGCCACCGTTATTTCTCGCTTCTGTCCCCCTTAGAAAGAGACAAAGGATGAGTTAAGCTAAGGTTAAAGTTACGCGACGTTGGTGAAACCGGCCCTCAGACTCGGAAGACACGTCGGGCACATAAAGTACCCACGTGCGATCACGCGCGGGCGTGCAGACACGCGGGCTTAACTGCGTACGACATGTACGTCGGAGGGTTATAGGGTGAGCGAAGGAGAGACGCACGATGCAATTTGATCTCGCGTGCGAGAGAATGGCGCGGTGGCGGCGGCGATGCAACGGCTGCCTGACGTCACCACCGAATTCTCCGTCGCGGATCGGACATGCGGACAGACAATCTGGCGTCTAGACGTACCAAAATAAATAATGCGCCGGACCTCGCCTCGCCAAGTCAAATTGTTGTTTCGCACACTCGTAATACTCGTCGTTTGTCGTCCTTATCGGTAGCATGTCCCACCGCCTCCTGTTGGCTCATGGGGGATGCTACGAAGAACCATCTGAATGAGAGTCCCTCCGCTTCGCTCGACTCATCGAGCGACGCGTCGATCAGACTGCGGAGCCACGGTAAAGATATCTTTCTGTTATATCGTTGAAAACTATTCGTGATCTGACCGTGATTAATTGACGAATGATAAAAAATTTCGACTACTTGAACCGGATCGTCCGGGTCGTTTGAATGCCACTTAATTCGATCATCAAGTATCTAGGAACACCAATGTGTTCCTTTATTAAAAAAAAAAAAAAGATTGAAAATAAATATGCAACAGGTTTTTCGCAATCATAATGGGACTTGAGCATAACAACCGGCATAATATGTCCGACGGTGTTTCTTGGAATTGTTTTCATAGCCCGGAGGGAGGATAACATGTAAGGAGGATAACGCGCGTTGGCTGTTCGATGGCGACGCAGTCGATGCAGACAACATCGGGGAGAGAGCAACATATCAGAGCAGAAAAACCCGCGGGTAAACATCGGGCTTCTGGTCTCTCGGAGAACATGCGGTCTCACCTGGCGTTGAGTTGAGTCGCGGCGCGGTGCATCCGAGATACGCCTTCCTTAATGACAGAGTCTTCTTTCCTCTGGGCCTTCTGCTCTTTCTGCTTCTCCCCCGAGAGGCACGAGGAACGTTCGAGTGAGAATTTAAGACGCTCTGCCCACGCGCGCCAAATTATTCCGCCTTATGCCCGTTTCCTCCGATCAGAATTGTAAAATGTAACAAAAAAAAAAAAAAAAGAATTCCACCGACACTGTCCGGCCGATCTGACCAGCGCGGCGCGGCGCGGCGTGGCGCGAGGACTCGCGAGACGGCTGTGGCGATATGGTAACGGGGAAGGAGGAAGATGCAGAAACAGAACAAAAAAGAAATGGAAATCGTGCAATTTGCATGGTCTCTCCGGCCAACACTCGGCCCTCGATGTCTTCGCCTGCGAAAGAACGGAGGTAGACAGCAATCAAGATAAGGTCTCTCTTCTCGGGATCCGTCAGGGGATACTACGTTCTCGGTCCGCCTTCCCGATTCTCCGATCGCTTCGTGGAATCGGGATTTGAATTTCGGAGTGGATTGCGCAATCCGCGCGTCGGCACCCACGCGTGGGCGCGCAACGCAATCGTTTTCAGACCAGACGGTCATTTTAAAACCAATACCTGCCTATCGGGAACACGCAAATCGCCGGAGGACTGAGGAGAGATCTCCCTGTTCCCCCCCCCTCTTTATCCCTAGCTCACTATTGCCTCTTGACTCTTCGATATTTCACGCTTGTTTCGTAGCGCAGACGTACACTTTAAGACCGAAATGCGAGACGCATTTTTATAAACTTTCTAAGCTAAGCGTAAACCCCTTTTTGCATGCGCACATTTTTAAAACGAAAAGTTCAAAAGTCATATATATGTATATCTCTCGCAATCCTTAAATTTTAAATAATTAAAAATGAAATATTTCTTGCAAATTATATGAGAACAGAAAAAGAGAGAGAAACGCGCATATAAATCATAAATTGCTAAATTTAACAACACGATTATAAATATTACAATTGAATTTAGATCTGTATCTCTTTTACAAAAAATAGATTCCTAATTGATAAAATAAATTGATAAAAATAAGTGCAGAGATCCGAGTATCTCAAATAAAGTTTCCATTTTTAAATGAAAAATATAACAATGAAATTAAGAGAAGGGCAAGTCGGAAGTGATGTAGGAGAATTACAAGGTGGAACACGAGCTGTATAGCCGCCGAAGGGTGTCGCGTGCTGCGACAGACGATGACGGATGAATCGGCATTCCAACGAAACGAGAGTAAAGAAGGAACACGAGAACACGAGGAAGGAAGCGTACGCGCAGTTACGTATGCGTTCCGTCTGGTTAAATCGCATAATGACGAGATGCTTAATCACGAATTATGCCACGTACGCGACAAACGATTTCGTTGTCGCGCATCGCGATTATGTAACTCCAACTTTAACATTTCGACCAGTGCCACGATCTTCTTTTATATAACGTAATATATTCTACAATATCCTATTACTTATTACATTAGAAAGTAGAAAAGTTATATTGATTTATAACACAAACGGAATCAAATAAAAAATAAAAACTGTAAGACGTACCGCGCATGAAGCTGTTGAAGCTGACAATGTAAAAATCATCTGTTTGTAAGTCTTGTTATTAGTTCAGATTTTATAGGCTCGAATGACACAAGACAAAGTTGTGTACGCATTTCTGTTCTAATGAAATGGTGAATGGTCGAATTCGATGCTCTTGTTTTCGAGTCAAGGGAGGCGATAAGAAATGACGGGACGTCGATGTTGATGACGCGAAAAAGTCGTTCCAAGGAGACGTTTGAAATGGGCGAAGACGACGGGGAGTATAGAGTAATGAAGGAGAAGGATGATGGAATTTTGTGGAATACTTGATTTTCCTGTGCTCTACTCGTGTGTCCAGTATCAGGCAAATCAGCATCAGGTACTATTTCCGCGCGCGAGACAGTGAGTCCGCATTTTCGCGCGTCTCGGATTCGTCTCGGAGAATCGTGACATTATTCGACATTAATACGATGGCTTATCACAAACCATCCACGGTGATTTCAACAATTAATATCGTAAAACGCATAGTAGCTCGTCAGTCGCCACGAATGATTTTCAAATTTGGTTATTTATGTTGCTTTTGGCACGATGCCAGAAATCTAAAACTGGCTCGCCTAGCTACGCTACTACGTGCGCATAGAAAATAGAATAATTTTCGCATGGAGTTATCAAGGCCGCGCAGTAAGGCAGACGTAAATAGAAAAAGATCTATTGCCTAAATATATAGTCTGGACTTATGGTGATCAGATGGAGCAATGTAAATATATGCTGTGTAACGCAATAAATAGATCGGAGTTTTAATATAGTTAGTTTGTAATCAAGTGAAATTTACTATAAATTTTAATAGAAATCTTATTATTTTAATCGTTTCCTGTAATTATGTAAGATAACAAAATGTTGAGGGCTAATTTCTTTCCTCTCAAAAACCTTTGTTCTCTTCCTCGAGTAACAGCAGACTATACCGTTTGTAAATACCACGAAGTCTAAAACATTCGGCAGACTAAACACATTATTACGTCATATGACAGTGACGAAAAGGGAGCCCAAGCAGAATATAATCCACTAGTGAAAGTAGACCTTACGTCGGCGAGAATTATTTCTGTTTATATCGTAAAAATTACGCTGATCTAATCAAAACATTTACGTGACAATTTATAAAACTCCGCTGTTTATGATATACAAAGTGCATAAATCGAAAACAATTGAGATGGTAGCGCGGCTTTAAAAAAGTGATTTTTACAGAACAGCACTCTTCTTACAACTTACTAATAGTCTCGCCCGAGAAATGGAATTAAGTAACTCGACTTTATCAAACGGAAGGGAGAACGCTTACAGCGAGGAAGAACTCGATCCGTCGTGCATCGCTTCAAACAAAAATTCGAACATGATTCTCGGCAAAATAATGTTCTCTCGTCGCGTCGTCTCGACGAGATAAGCTCATCTTCCCGATTTTTTTGTTCCTCGCCAGCAGCCAGACAGTTTAGCCTTGAGAGCCTCCGATTACTCGGACTTCCTGCTTCGTGATTTACGGGACAATCTATATAGCTCTGTATAGATTTAAGATAATAAACATGTAGGGTATCACACGCGAAAAATAGATCATGCAAATAATATTTTAACGTTAAACTCTTCAACTAATTTAGGATTAGTTACTTGATTGTATTATAAAATATATACCGCAAAATATACCATACAACTCACTGCATATTTTTAAATAACAAATGCATACGATTTTCCAAAATTAGATCGTTACAAATACTATGAACACGCAATGCAATTATATGTACTATATAAAATATATGTTTTCTTGTATTTCGAATTTCCATGTTCTCCGTATCTATATAATTAAAAATAATTATACTTTATTTTTTCCTAATTAATTATACGTTTGATTTTTTTAACATATTGCATCCCGAGAAAAATACTGTCACAAATCAAAACATTTCAATTTTGAATTAAGCCCATAAAAAGTATGCCCAAGATGTTACCTATATCCTATAATAAGTGTTACAGGTCTATATGCGAAATCCGCTGCATGAAGCAGAAGTGTCGTTATTCTTTTAAACTGGTTATGTTGCGGTTTCTTGAATATATAGTGTCATAAGTGAATTGACAAGTGAATCACAGCATACCTCTTCAAGAAACAGCATAAGTTTTATTATAACAAAATATCATAATCGTAATTGCGTTAGTTATCTCACAATTCAAAAAAATTGAATTAAATTTGTTTTTTTTTCTTCTGAAAACTGTGAATTTTTGAATTGTGCACAACTCAAGATAACTCTATATCTAGATGTAAATAACAATTGTGATACGTTTAACATTATCGTTAAATGTATCCGAATGGCCTCGCATTGGCTTTCTCAATATCGTCAAAACGTAGGTAATTTTCTGCCCGTTAAAACATTATTTTTTATCGTCTAAGGAACAAAAACGTTTCTTTCAATTATGTCACGGTCATTATATTACGCAACCATACGTAATGTCTATTTCAAAACATTTTTATCTTTGTTACGGTCACGGACCGTGCGCGATGTATATATATAGCTTTGTCTTCCGGTTTAGTTCTCCAGTTTCCACGTCTCGTCCAATTCATCGGCAATACCGATCAACTGCACGCCCATACATCTGAGCCATACGTCGTGGCGACGCAGGAATTTTTATGTACCTGTTTAGGTTGCATTTCACGCGTCGGACCTCGCAGCGATCCGTTAAGACACGTTGTGTGATGGTGGCACGTGTATGCATGCGAGAATGACAGGAAGCAAAATGCATTTGGATATTTTCTATTCGTTTCTTGATATCAATTGCTAACAAATCGCTCTTTGTCATTTGTTTGTCATTAACGATGAGATAAATTTGAAAAGGACCTGTAGGCCTATTCTGTAACTCTTAACGACAGTTTCGTTATCGTTATATTTATGTTGCGCAGATATTGTATATGATAAAAAAGCTGTACAATGACAATATAAAGACAACGAAACTGTCATTGAGAATTACAGAACAGGCCTACTGGTTCCATTAATAAATTGTGTGATAGGTGTAGATAGAGGAAATATATTCAAATGTCATTTCCATCAAAATATTTCAAGTGTTAATTTAAAAGATATATTTCCAATAAACTAGAGGTATATCTAGAAAATACATATATTTTAAGATATACAATACAACAAGCGATGAGAAATTTATAATTACAATGATATGTAAGAAAAGTCTTGTAGTATATGTGTATACATATACATATATATATTTTCTTTTACAATCAAGCATTCTTCTATCTTCGTGTATCGTAAATAACACACAATGCTCAAAGTATATTGTACATAATAATAAAATAGAGTTGAAGGTTTAAAAAGCTTGTTTCAAGATAATCACTCACAAGAATTCATAAGTGAAAGGAAATGTGATGAATCCGAGACGTTCTGTACCTCAGCAAAATCCATCATAGTTTCACGATTGCAAAAAAGGATTCACATTATCTTTTTTCATTCAAAATGTCACAGTAAGAAGGGAGTATCCCCACTCGTATTCCTCGTACCTCGTTGTGCCTTGCACAACGGCTATATCTTGTCACCGATTTTCAGTAGTTCTTCGGGCGTCTTATCATGTTGCACGTAGTTAAAAAGCAATATCAAACGTTTTTACAGTGTACATGTTTTTTATTTGCCGTCAAAAAATTTTCTTCGTGCAATGCAGTTCAAGTATTTATCGCAAAACATCAATACGTCAACGGAAGCAGATAATCTGATTAATTGATATTAAAAATTGTGATAAAATTATTATCAAAAGTTTTATCAGTTTACAAGTTAGAAAAGCGATTTAACAAGGATCAATTTGAAAAAATTTTCAGATAATTAATCAAACTATATTACTTTGTATTATTTAATACATGAAAATTACAATAGTGTGTGCCGATTACCTACATTCAAACTACGGTCAAGGTTTTGCAACGTCCTGTTATCAACGTTATCTATTGGTGCGACTTCAATGAGATTACAAAGTATACGAGAATTATGATTCCCTCGCATGTCGCGAAACACATTCTTTCATTTTGTGTCAGTATAGCGAAAAGAGCATTGAAAAGAAACTACATGTATACACATATTTTAATAAAGTGTGGTGAAAAGCAAGTGACATGTCTGGAAGAGTAAACCTGGCATTTGAAGTAATTTCTCTTTTACTATCAATAATTTTTACCAAATAATTTTCATAAAACGTAATCAGTAAGATTTTCTAAATATTCAAGAATATATTTTTTATTGTTCATATTCAAGAATTTTTTATTGTCAAGAATATATTTGTTATACTTTCGATCAATAGGACAATCGATTAGATATATTAGAAGATGGTCGCCGGGAAAGTGAACCTATGCATCAGGTAAGCATATTTTCTATTTATCATCATAACGGAAAAAAACTTGCTCGAATAAGTGCTCAATCACCCAATTATAGTTTCTAACGTATTTCTGCGCGTAAATAATTGAAGATAATTTACATGGACAAAACGCAGAATATATAATTTGCTATACAGTTAAATAAGTAATACTACTAATGCAACGTTATTAGAAATTAAAATAAACAGGACGTAGAAACTTTACATTACTGCCGTTCAAAATTTTGCATAGTAAATATAAGAATAATCCAAAGCAATATTAGCATATAGTTATGTTATTTTCACAGAATACTAATTCTTATCGTAAAGCAAAGAAGCCTTGGGCGACTACCAGCAATGCGATCAATGCTTATCTTTCAAAACATCGAAGGGTTTTTAAGACTTTTGGTTTAACAATTTTAAACCTTCTTGTCATAGCCTATGTAATCTATGCTGGTATATATTGGAAAAATAATCGTGAGTATATTAATTTGTTTCAGCAAAATTTAATTTTGATTAATTAATTGATAAAATATTATAGTTAAATTTACATAGCGAATTTTGACATAACGATACGTTTTTATTTTAGAAAAAGATTGCGATTTTCAATGGTGTAAAGGCTACGGTTTACTACTCATACTTGCAGGACTAACTTATTTTGGCTTATTTTATTTTTTGATTGTAAAACGATATTTTTGGAAGTACATCTTACAATGCTGTCAGCCAGCAACGAATTCCTTGGAGCGCTTGCGAAATACCAAGTAAGAAATTAATATTATTTGATCCGATATAATATATAGAAATTATTTTTATACTGACATGAAAATTTTTAGATATGGGACGCGCATCGGAGTGACGACTCTTTATTTAATTATACTAATAGCCATCATTACTTTTCTTATCATCGATACCGCAGGATCAAGATACAGGCTAACTAGTATTCTCTGTGTCATCGTCATATTAGGATTAGGTTGGATGTTCTCCAAACATCCGGGACAGGCAAGTAGATTGTATCTTGAAGCTTAAGTCATGTAGTTATATAAATCTCCGACTCCGATCATATCTATCAATTATTACATTGATAGAAAATGGATTTCTTCTCGCTATTGCTTGAAGCAAATCTACGAGAGAATAATTGATTCGTGGATTTTATATTTTACTGTAATAATTATTCCCATCTGTCGCATCGGCTCGAACGCGTTCCAATTATTATGACACATACACGAGTGGTGTCGGAGAAAATTGCTGAAGGCATGTGGATAGACGCGTCGCCAATTCCGCTGGAATTAACCCACTTCATTAAATCGTCTAATGTACTTAATGCACGCAGATCTCTTGTTTATAAATTTTGTGTGTGTGTGTGTGTGTAGTATACGTCACACACACACACACATATTCATATAATTCAGTATTCTATTCCTCAGCAAGGTATTCTACTTTTTAGAAGAGAAAAGAAAAAATCGAAATACAAATATAAAATAACTTAAATCTTTTTAATAAAATGTGAAATAGTTCCTTTTTTATTTTTTTGTAGCTTCTAATTATTTTAATAATTTTGTTAAATGTATGCAGATCGATTGGAAACCTGTCGTTTGGGGCTTGATTTTACAATTTATATTTGGACTTATTATGCTTCGATGGCCTGTTGGTCATAGCATTTTCGACTGTGTATCTGGCAAAGTGGTCACTTTCTTGGATTATGCTAAAGCTGGCGCCAACTTTGTATTCTCAAAGGAAATAGTTGACAAAGGAGTCTTCGCTTTTGCCGTTAGTTAATTTGCATTATTGCGTGTATTTAGAAATATAAAATAATTAATTTTATTATTAGGAAATTTTTTCATTGCTTCGTTTATCTTTATAATTGCTTTTGTTTAATTTTTAATTTTGTATTGTTGCAAACTACTACTACTATTGGTATAAATTCGTTCACTAGGTACTGCCTGTGATTTTTTTCTTCAGCTTCGTGGTACAAATTATGTGCTATCTCGGTACAATGCAATGGATTATCGTGAAATTAGGATGGATTTTGCAAAGCATAATGGGTACAACGCTGTGTGAGTCATTATCTGCCGTTGCTAACCCTTTCATTGGAATGGTATAATATTATAACATTTTTTAAATAATTTAAAATTAAGTCGTTTGTATTCTCACATAATATTTTTAATTCCAGTTTAAAGCTGCTAACTTATTTTGTCTTTTAGTCCGAATCCCCCCTTCTGATTAAACAATATATCAATCAATTGACTTCTTCAGAACTACATGCTATATTGAGCTCAGGATTTTCTACGGTTTCTGGTTTGTCGCACACGTTTCATAAGCATAAGTCACTGATAGCATTTTAAATTTTAATTTATAATTGTATTTTCCCACCCGTATTTGCAGGTACGGTATTGGCCGCTTATATAGCATTTGGTGCTAAACCGGTTCATTTAATAACCGCTTCCATAATGTCTGCACCGACTTCTTTAGCCTATTCCAAACTATTTTATCCAGAAACTGAGCAAAGTCTCACGAAATCCGAAAATATAAAACTTGAAAAGTCGTAAGTGCTTTATAAATCATTTATTATTTATCGATCATCATCCAATCATTAATCATACAATTAATATAATGGCTGTTATTAAAACTTTTACAATTACAATTACTTTTACAATTAGATCGGACACTGGTATTTTGGATGCCGCAACGAATGGTGCATTAGCAGCACTCCCAATCGTTTTGGGCATAATCGCAAATATTGTAGCTTTTGTATCCTTCGTTGCATTTTTAAATGGAATTCTCTCTTGGTTCGGTGGTCTGGTTGGTTTAGACGAATTAAGTCTCGAGGTAAAATAATTTTTCGACGCTGATTTTTCCATCATCTAAAAATATATTCTTTTGGTCAGATTTTAGAATTGTAGTTTTGCAGATCATATTGGCGAAAGTTTTTATGCCACTAAGTTGGATGATGGGCGTTCCTTGGGAAGATTGCGAAGTTGTGGGGACGTTGATAGGTTTGAAGACAGTGGTCAATGAGTTAGTCGCATACCAAAGGATGGGCGAATTCAAGGAGCAGGGCCGATTATACGGAAGATCGGAAGCAATAGCCACATTCGCGATCTGCGGTTTCGCGAATCCAGGATCAATTGGCATTCAGGTCGGAGTTTTTTCGTCTTTGGCGCCAGAAAAGAAAGAGCAAGTAACGAACGTCGTTGTGCGAGCCTTTGTTGCTGGTAGCGCCGTCTGTTTTCTCACAGCTAGTGTCGCCGGTAAAGTTGAAATCCCGATTTGATTTTATGACTGTATACCGCTTCCCTTAAGTTGCACCGAATATTACGCATTATCGAATTTTATTTTATTATTTCAGGTATGTTAATCGATGACGCTTCATTATCTTCCGCTAACATTACAACGACAATACCAAATGTCACTTTAACGACACTAACACTTCGTTAGATATAATTTGAAAAGGTACACTCTACCGGCATTTCTGCCGGTCAGTGTACATACATATATACATTAAAATTAGGAAATTGCATCACAGTGATATATACATAATCGCATTAAGATTCATATTTTGATCTCATCTTTAAAATCTTTCACTTTGAGAAGAAATAGCAGTACGCAAAGAATTGCTCTTGCGAAGTAATTGTAAGCAAATAATATTGCAGATACTAACGATAAAAAAAGTAAAAGGAGAGATAAATAAATTGTATTATATTCTTTTTATCAGTAATAAGTTTTTATACAACATCGAAATATAGTTTATAAATAGCACACACACAAGATCGAGTCTGACCGGAAACGATGCTTAAACCTAGTAAAATAAATTTCGAGCGCAATAACACATACTAAGTTAAATTGACAAGGTCACATTACATAAGTGATATACTTATTGTACGCTTGTGCCATTATTTGTACGTTGTCAGCATAATAATTGTACATATATCGATTATAAAGCAATACATATTCCCAAAAATAAGCATACTTATTTATTCAAAACTAACTATACAATTGATAATATCGTAATGCAGTAATATCACAATATCTCGAATATGTGGAATGCCACGTGCCGTGCTTCATAAACTCAAAAGTATCAGATAAAATATTGTTTTTATTTGCTGTGATCGCTTACGGTAGAGTGTGCAATTGGTAAGTTTTGTAAATGCTGTCAGTGCGGTTGAACACGTCGGCAGTCACCTCCAACATTTTGGGCAAAACGTCTATGTTCCGCTGAACATTTTCACCGCAAACCTGAGAGTGCAAGTGAAATAAATCATTCAAGAAATTACCCGTAAGATAAGTTAACCTGGTTACCTTTTTGAATAAAGCCTCTCTAGTAGGCATAGTGTACATCGCAACTATTGCAGCTTTTCTGATCACCCATGAATGATGCTTGGCCAGGGTTTTGTTATATGCGTCTTGACAACAACAAACTGTTTTATCAATGTCTGTGAGATCATTCAATTGTTGTAAAAATTCTCTAATAAAATCTAGAAGACCAAACAACATAAGACAGGCTGCAAATTTCTAAATAGTATCAAGGGATAACGATGTAGTAGGTACCTAAACCTCTGTGTAGTCGCAATAAAGTACGTGAGCCATTGACAAAATCGGCTTTCTCTAAAAGTTTGTTTTCTCTCTCATATTCAATCATAGATTTAATAGTCGTATAGTTCTGAGTGTTTTTATTTATCAAGTCAGTCAAGACGTCTATCTTTTGCTTCAGATCAGAAGAGACAAAGCTGAAGACACTGCCCATCAGCTGAAAAAATCTGTGTGTGCACGTAGCATGTTACGAAACACAAATATCTTATATAGATGTAATCTCAAATCTAATACAGACTAATAAAAGATAACAATTATTCTGCTGAGTTAACGAGGCAAACAAAAGATAAAGACAATATATGTAATTCATATATTAAGATAACACATAATGTAACAAATATTTTTAATGCAGTAATGTAAATAATTACTTAGTATAACGCGGTTATTTGCTTTTAATTATTTATTTCACTTTGATATGTCGCAAAGATGTCGTAGATTAGCTGTCAAATGTCAACCGTAATAAGTCAAAAAACCTAATCATTTGAAATCCATATACACGATATAGCAAGGTTATGTTAGATAATGAAACACAAATCAGCGATTTAACTTACTTGTATAGTTCATTGTAGGCCTCTAAGTATGCTTTTAGATCGACATCATCATTTTCCACGAGAGCTTGATCAAAATGATCGTGTACCGTTCGTAAATCGAAGAAACTTAATTCCGGCCCCTCCGCCATTATAGAGTTACTGTATTCAACCCAACAAACACTAAAATCGAATCTGCTTTTGCGCCACGGTTACGATTAGGTCGTTACGTTATCTCCTTGAATCCGTTAAATCGTTGAAATCAGACATGACCATCTGCTTATCAGATTAAGATGGTGCATGGTGCATGACGTATTCAACATTGTGACGGCGTCATTTTAAGATAGATGACAGTTTATTCTCGCACTTATCATTTGAGCATTTACGTTCATAATTCGAAGCTATTCCGTACAACCAGAGAAACCTGAGCCACCTACCAGCCATCCACCGGTCTGCGTTTAATCCACCGGCCATCCACCGAACACGAACCATTAGCACGGACGCGAACCATGTACAGTCACCGAGCCAAACGACGTAGTTGAGTCGCACTTTCTCAGAAGACACACCGGAAAATGCGTTCTCGGTAAGAACAAAGGGATGGCCTCTCTCAGGTTTCTCTCTGGTACAACAAAGAACGAACAGAGAAATGCAGCCTAGCGCACTCTACTTAAGATCATATCTAATCTTCACATGATACATTATTGAAGCGTAGTGTAAAATATAACTGTATGTACATATATGTGCATAATAATATATGTAGTTAATTTATATATATGTATAATATGTTTTTTAAATCGTCTTGCCAGTAATTTGAGGTAAAAATAGGTTTAGAAAGATAAAAATTCAAAGAATGAAAATGAAAAGGAAGATAGTGATGTGGAAGGTAACGTCCACGATCAAGACATATTTGAATAATATAAATCGGGCAGAAAAAAATCGCTATAACGTCTTTCTCGCAAAGTTGCTGCTATATTAGATAATTTGAGTATGCAATCTCTATCATGTTTTCTCGCAATAATAAAAAAATAATTTAGAGAAAAAGCGTTACCAATAGAAGAAAAATAAGATATTTCGCTAAGCAATACACGTTCGAATATGGTTGCCTACATAGTACCGTCATCCTCCACGAGAAGCGCTACGTTCGAACTCATTATGAACTATTATATATTCAAGCAACATTTTATATTGTAAACAAAAATATATACATACTTAAACATGTCTAAAAATTTAATTCAATAATGAAATTTCTATATCGTGGAAATATCGTACTTTGATTTCCCTATCAAACACAAGCATAACTGAATAAAATACACGCATAGCTGAAGACTACGTCTTTCGATACACAGCAGAAATTGTATTTGCACATTATTTACTCCCGACCTCTATTTGTCGAACAATCGCCGTGTGCGTTTACCGATTTGGTTTCAACAAGGGGAACTGGGAAACGTCTGCAAATATCTTCCCACCTCGTCTTCGGCTTATTTGGCCCAGAATATTTTAGCATTTCTATGCACGTGAATGAGATAAAAATACGCGCTGACAGAATTTTCAAGCTCAACTTTTCTCTTCAGTTAATATCGAAATACAGAATAGAATCATCATTTTTGCATTCTCTCATAATTATAAATTTTGGTTTAATCGTAATATAAATTTACTTCGTGATAAAAAATTATGTGAAACATATTAAATATGTATAATCATATATGTTAAAAGAATGCATAAAACGAAAATAATATTCTATTTTATTCTCCTCAGTCTTTATTTCTCCAAGTAATTGTCTGCCTAATTTGATCATTCATTCAACTGTGCGTTTGATAAATTGAATTTATGACATGTTCGGCCCATTCCAAGTATTATTACTGCATATTGATGCAATTCATGGCACACAGTGGTGCTCAGAGTTGCGTAGTCATTGATATCGTACGTGACAGGGAAACATAAACAAAGAATACACTAAAATCTCGCTGACACGTCGGTTCGTATAGGTAACCGGTCTCCCTGTAGGCGTTAAATAATTCACCACAACTGGGACTGAGAGTCGGACGAGAAGCGGGGTTTGCGGAGGAACGAAGGAGGCGGGGTTGGTTGAAGAGCCGATTAAATATTCAGATGTCCCTCAACGCAAATAGAGTAAAGTCAAGCGCGACGTCGAGCGCAGAAGCGCATGTAATCTAAAAACTATGCGAGGTCGAAACGAAAACAGATCTTCACTTCTGATAATAGACTTCTTACAGCGTTGCGACGTATGTATCTCTGGCCGATCGTTTCCAAAAATCCTGCCGATGAAGAAGAAGATTGCCGAGGGATATCGTCCTCGCGGAGAATCGCGATGAATATTCCGGTCGGACAAATGTGCCATGGAAGTTTTTACGACAGCTACACATTTCCGGTCAAGCGATCTCACGGGGCGCCGACTTCAACGACCAATCGCACAACGTCGTAGCTGCGGCGCATAAAAATATGTCACTAGGGTGCCGTAATATCTCCGTTGTTGAGACTTATCGACGAGGAAATACGCCGTGCTCCCTGGTCTTGATTCCAGGGCAATAACACGCTCAGCGATCGTATCTTCCCTCAGTGGGCACTTTTGTTCCTTTATCGCTTCGCTCTCGAAAACATGAACCCGACCGCCGGCCGGCTAAAAAGAATCGTTCAACGAAGCGTGCATCGCTCATCGTTCTAATTATCTCAGTAACCCAATCTATCCGTCGCGTCGCGCCCCGTGTCTTGGCTTCCCGCCTCCCTTCGGAACTTCTCGATTCTCTCGTCGTCTCGGTCTGCCGCCGCACCGCGCCGCGCCGGCCTAGCAGCAACCCTCCTCCGACTCTTCTCCGCCGTCGTTGCCATCGTCTTTCGTACGCGGCGATCATCCTTCTTCGTCTTTCTTCGTCCCATTCACATTGGACGTCCGGTCGCATCCTTGTCTCTTCTCTTCTCTCTTCTTAATAGCTCGCCATCTTCTTCTTTCGATCTCGTAGTCTAACTGCGGAATCGTCGACGACCGCCCATCTAAGTTTAACAATTAACGCTCGGGCGGGAAAAAATAAATTAATTGCACACAGCCGGCGCGCGAGACATGTCACGAACATACGATCTAATCGACGAAGATTCCTCTATCTGGTATAGAAGATAAATAGGATTTCTTTTGCCTACTTTGCGGTTAAAATATTTTTTTATGCGTATACTCTTGTATCATCTAGTTGTCTATAACTACATAAGATTAACATGTATATTGAAATGTGTCGAAATACTGGTTGATTGATTTTTAAGAAAACTGTATTATCAAACTTAATTCTAAAAATTAAATCATAAATGGATCTTTGAAAAAATGTCGAAATCGTCGTATCTTCGCCCTCAATCTTTCTCCCTTTCTCATCGTTCTTTTGTCCCGATTGTCAGGGATGTCAGAAACGACAAGACGACAACTAGCGGGAGACGAGAAGGGTGTTTGTCATATGTCGATAGGCGTCAGAATTGACACATTCGCCGAGTGCGAAACGGAAGTGGCGTTTGGGGCGACGTACTAGAGGGATTCGAGGGTGCAAGACAGATAAATATTTGAGGAATTTGTTGTCGGATGAAGGCGGCGTATAAGAGACTCATCGCTTGTTTGGTGGTTCTGTAAAAGGAATTTGGAGCGACTTTTATAGTTTTGCATATAGAAGATGCCAAAAAAAACTGCCAAGAATATATATATATTTTTTAAATTTTAGTTTATATTGTCAATCATCGTCAGAAAAATGTGATCTTGTGAGGAGCGTGATGTTTGCTTTACTTTGTGCTTAAAGTGTGCTACAATTAATATCTGATTACTTATTATCATTGTTCAAGAAGAAAGAAATGCTAAATTTTAGCAAAGTGCCAGACGTGAATGGAAGAAAGACACAACAGACGGAGGAGCAATGAGAAATTTCTAACCCTTCGATATACAGCGTTACACCCTCGTGTGCGGTTCGTAGGAAAAGTTTTAGGTGAACTGCGTACGAGGGTTGGAGACAGACCTTTTCGCAAAAGGGTCTAACGACAGTTTTGTATCCCATGGAAAATCACTGTCAACCAACAAGAGTCTGTAAAGTGTCGCATTATACAAATACATACATACGCACGCTTGTAGAGTCGTAGTCAAAAGTGCCGATAATCGCCGCGTCGAAAACATTTCTAGAATAAAATACATAAAAATAAGCAGTTTAATTTGCGAAATGTACAAATAAAGATATAAGTACATTTAAAAATTAATCTTGTGTCTCTTAACATTTATGAACATTTAATATATTTTAAATAATAACGCATTACATATGATTAATCGATTTCTCTTTACTGTGGTACTATATAATAAAGATGTAAAAATATGTATTGAGATATATATTAAAAATTATCTACGCAGAGAGAGAGAGAGCCACAAATCAAAGTAATTGAAGCAATTTTAATTTAAACTTTTGTCAATGACCGTACGTGAAGTAAAGGCGCATACTCTCACATACACGTACACACACTTAACGGCGGGATGTAACAGATACAGACGGCGCCTGCGAAAAGCCCGGATACCCAGGGTAAAACGAGCCTGGGAAGTTCATTAATGGATTAAGAGTGCTCGATCGATACGATTAGCGCGACGTGGCCAGCCGCTTCTGATATGCACAACATGCATCCGAACGTAACCTAGAATCCATGATTTTGTCGTGCATAGAGGTGATTAATTGGAAAACAGGGAAATAAAAACGTTTCGTGAAAAGAATTAAGTTGTCAATTTGACTCCGGATAACTACATTGATCTGAATCGCTAGTATTTCAATCACATGTTTTCATGTTACGTAGAAGATAAAAGCAGAGCGTTTGTTATATTTCATTCTAGCATTAGTGAGATTATAAAACTATAATACTTAATAAATGTAATTATTTTAGAATGGCAATATCGTTTTTATCGCGCGATATAATTAAAAAATATATTAGAAACCAATATATATATCTCCCACCCCACGCCACGAACTATCACAGCTTCATATCGATCTTCGGGATTGATATGAGTGCCGTGTAACACACATCCCCCTAGTCCTTCGCATGGGGTTGAATTTTAAAACTATCCTCCAGAGAAAAGCAGGAAGCTCTGCGTCTTTTGAAATCAGACTGTGTGCGGTTCTGTTCTTGCGTAAGAAACTACATATCCCTCGGGATCGCGCATCGATATATGCGTATATCCCTCGTTGTCATTCAGAAGACTGACATTGAAGTTCTCTCAGTCAGAACTAGATATTTGTGATACGTCAACATATACGTAAATAAATACATATGCGTAAATATACGCCGCCTTCCGATCACTTAGAAGACGGCCCTCGTAGTTCGATCTCTTTGAAGATTAAAGAGGAACACCAAGTATTTTAGTCCCATGCGACCCTTTATGTCGGACCATCTTTTTCATGGTGTTTGAACTATACGGTCGTGAACTGGTAAGATGAGAAGATCGCGACGAAAGGGGGTGTAAGGAGCGTCGAAGACAGGTGGTAGGAAAGGATAGATGGAAGGAAGCAAGGTGGTAAGACTCTGGCAGGGCGGCGGTTGGCCGGAGGTTTCAAGGTGGAGTCGGGGTCGCTGTCGCGGCTCTAATAAGCTACCCCCTCAAACCTCGTTCCACGTTACGACCCTTACATCCCTTTACGGGTACCGAGGGCAGCCTTGCAATTTGATAAACTGTCACGAGCGTACGACCATGTTATCCGAAACTAGCCGAGAACTTGAGAGAATTTCTTGACTATTGAATTTCTTCGTTCAATACCCATTTTGGTTTTCCAACGTTGAAAATTTCACGAGTATGATGAAACACGGTTTTATATGTCAAATCATGAGATATAATTTTCGTGGAACGCAGAATTATGCGGGGCTCTTTATGCGAGGTTCAAATGGATAACCCGGTAAATTAACAAACGTTACGTTTCCATTTCCATGTAAATTGCGTGATCATAAGTTGGCTACACAAGATCTTAAGAAAGATTGCTGCATTAGTAGTTAGTTCCGGGTGGAAGCCTGCCTTTGATGAAACCACCGGAGCATAAACCAGAATAGAGATTGTAAGGAAGTAAAGCTTTATACGACAGCTTTTAAATCTATACGATATCGATAAGATATCTGGATTTACTCATGTAGGTTCTCTGTTTATTACAAATGTCAATTGATGAAAATAATTCATAAATAAAAGAACTAAAATCGATGATCGATCCTTATGACTGGGCTAGCTTCATCGATTGAATGAAAGGAAAAGGGAACTACTGGCCAACACAGCTGTGCCACGAGAACCCGAAGGTCGGGGGAACGTAGACTCTTGGGAAATGATTCCACTTTGCAAGGGGCAAATGGAAATGACCCTGGGACAGCCTCCGCTAGCTCTCTAGGGTTGTTCTTGGTCAGACGCGATGACGATTGCGAAGGGCAGAATAACGAAACTATCCTGATTAAGGAGATTCTGTTTCTCGAGCAGCTATAACCCGCCGTCTGCGGTCGATACTTATATGCAATAATATGATTTTTAAAATTATTATAAATTTAGTATTAAATTTCAATTGTGATAATCTTTGTACATTATTTATCTTTTATAATCAATGCTACAAAATTTGTAGGTATAAATAAATTCTTATTCGTTTGCATGTGATTACCCGTACATGCAATAAAATAAAAGAGTTTAAGATGCAAAATATATAAAGCATACATAATGCAAATCATATATAAATCATATCAATTAATTTTTCGTGAAAATGGAAAATTTTATGTAACTATGCTACAAAGGTTGCTTGGAAACGATGAAGAAGTTAGAAGATAGCGTGTTGAAAGTGGCGGAACACGCGGCACGCTCACCCTTCGGACAACGAGTCATCTCGCGACGCTGCTAACGGACCCTCGTCGTTTCCTCGTACTTGCACCCGACAAGACATTACTTGATAGTTACAAGACATTTTCATCATACATCATCCTAGACAACCGTCTTGCTTGAGACATCTGCTACTTCAAGATTTAGTAGCAAATGTCTACGCGTCATTATATTGTAACTATTAAAAATGAACCGTAGATATATTTAGCATATAATGAAAATAAAATTAATAAAAAGAAATATTTATCACACACATGTATTTATGTATGATCGGTGTGATCGTCAATTCAGTAATATAATTTCTAAAAGCTTGTGCAATATTCGACCTTGTCTTATTGTTAATTATGATTTAAGACACGATTTAAGAAAGAGATTTTCATTGGCACGCGGTTTGTCTCATAGATATTCGGCAAAGAGATCCTTTAATTACGCTAAGTAACGTCTCCCACAGGCGTCGCGTCGCGGAAGACTGAGCCGGTCATAATATTTAATCACTACTCGTTTCTTCTCCCTCTGAAGGCAGTTTCTGTAAGAAGTTCCGTTGCGAGCGGAAAATATATCGTCCAAATTGAAGAAACTATAATCGCAATATTATATAAAAAATTATACAAATAAAACTATTTTATTATTTATTACTATCGCCAAGATAATAAATCAACAATGACAAGAAAGAAAAATAATAAATGTCATTGATGCCAAATTGTTAAAAATTCAACAAGATCAAGTTTGACAATATTTTCACATCACCATGAATACTTCGAACCCTTCCGATCTTAAAGATTACGAAACAAACAGGAGCGCGAAGCTGGCAAATGGGGTGACTATGTCGCATCGGGTTCGTGCCACCCCTTCGAGATTGTTTCACGAAGGAAAGCAATCGTTCAACTAAAGTCACGATCCTATATAACACATTTATATAAAACAAAAATTTATGGAGGAGCAAGATACGTAGAAAAAAAATTTTAATTTCAATATATTATATAAGTAGATAACTATGGTGTTGCAACATAAGAGCAAAATATAGAAAAATATGGAGAATGAGAGTTGTCTTGTTTAATATCTAATTAAATATCTGAAGCACATCGGACATCGAAGGAAAAAACGATCTGCGATCTTTTATCTGCGAAGAGCGGCGATCTTACCCTATTACGGCTTTTCTTTTCCTCTCTTTCGTAACTCACCATGATCCCATCCTCCCATCAAAAAGGGGGTTGGCAAGGAACGCAGTAGGGGTGGCATTTCATTTTTTGACACCCGGTGTATTTGATTCCACCCTTGTAATAAACCCCAGGGGTTGCCACCAGTGGGTCCCCCTCTCCCTCTCCCTACATGTCATATCGACACCTCACCCCGAGGGTAGGTGACTGCTAGGTAATTTGCTTTCTTATTTTCTCCGTTACGGAGCTCCTGCCGTGTTCTCTTTTCTCTCTCGCTCTCTCTCTCTCTCTTTTCCTTGGCTTTCACCATTCGCTGAATGCTCGTCGCGTTGCTACCCTTGCTTAAGAACCCGATTTCTCGCACCCCGCGGACTCCTGCTTCGCCAATTTTCCTCTCGATGCAGACAGCTGATGCCTACAGAAACGCGCGAGAATTAAATCACGACACGACTGACCCGAAAGGATTCCTTCCTTGAAATAAATTCTTTGAGAATCCTTATTCGAAAGAATTCTTCAAGGAATACTTTGACTGTATTTCGAGATCTTTTCTCTGCAACTTTTCTGAACAAATATAAGGTGTAGCTTTATAATCAAAATAGAACACAGTGAAATAAAAACAATAATTAAAAGTCACTGTTCTCTAATTTTAATTTGTTATAATATCACTCCCTTAGAAATTTTGAGAACATTTTTTGCAAATGTTGCCTATTTCATTAAAATAACGGTGCACTATTGAAAATAGCTTAAAATGTGTTTTCGTCGAATGTCATTGTGTTAGATCTCCTCATGAAGACACAATGTCCGATAGTGCGAAAGACTGATGAGAAGCCCCGGTACCGATTACTCGTTTCATTGCTAATCCGATTTCAGCTACCTCCAGACCGAAAACTCCTTAACGCTACTCCGTTGGTTTCTCTCGATAATCTCGTTACCTCCATTAGACAGCCTTAGGAACCTCGCATCGTTTGCATGTAGAAAACGTCACCCGAACAAGAAAGTTGTAACCACGACAATTCTATGAATTCATACCTCCAAATAATTTGGTCCATTCGATTCTACTAATCATAAATGTAGCTCTGAAGGTTACATTCAAAAATGTAACCTCGAAAAAATGCTTACAAGGCCATTCAAAACTCGTCATAAAGTCCGCAAACGCCGCAGGTAGTAGATACAACCCTTTTGAGTCAGACGAGTCGAAGCATCCGCCGACTCCTCCGCGACAACCGTGCGGCGGTGTGAGTGGGTGGGTAGGTGGAGGGCGCCTCGCAGGGGACAAAACTCACCCTAAGAAGCTTCTAAGAACGCCAAGGCGGTGGTGACGCTCTGGTGGGGAATAAAAGTACCCGCATGCGCAAACTCCTGAAAAACTGCGGCCCGCCTCCGGCGCCGCCTCTATCGTCTCTGACATCCCTCTGACCCCCCTCGAGCCCCTGGTCCATGGAGGGCCCCGAGATCTCTTCCACCCCTGCACCCCTTCGCCCCTCATAAGACGTCGTCCGGAACGATCCGCGACCTTTTTCGAGAATTGCCCCCCGGGTAACATGTGCTAACCGTGTGTGATTACCTTCGCTCTACAACGCGGACGCACCCGCGCTATCCGCACTCCCCCGTTAGCTCGCCCCGCTATCACCGCTTTATCACCTTCTCGTCGATCTGCCTTTTTTGCGCCCGCGAAAATCAAAGTGCCGCGGCAACGAGAAAGACTGAAATTAACAATTTTTTCGGGCCGGTAAACAGGTGCATATTGTGTCGTACAAGCGGATAATCGCCAAGAAGTAACCGAACTCACGTTAAAGACATAGTTTTTCACGAGCGAACCCACCAGTGACTGTGATTAAACATCAGGGTGTTGTGAAAATATAATAGTTTATTAAAAAAAAAAGAAGAAGAAATTTTGTGTGCGTGAAAAAAATGTTTCAATATTTTATATACTTTTTAAGCCAACGATGTTAATTTATCGCAATTTATATTTTTCACAATTTTTTATAATTTTTTTGTCGAAAAGTTTACACTAAAAATGAAGGTAATTTTATAAAATATGTCAAATATAAGTTTTTATTTATTGTTAAAATAACACTCTTAAAATGTTCTCCAAGGCATTAATATATTTTTTAATTCACGATTATTTATCGAAATCATCTTGCAAATTTTTATTAAACCGATTATCTATTAAAGTAACTTTTTACTGGTTCTTTTTTTTTTCAACAATGTATAAGCTCCAATTATTCTTTGCTAGGCAACACGTCATCGACAAATCCTGTCGATCTAATTGGTCGCCAGCAGATAATTGTTCGGCATCGATAATTGGTCCAATTAATTTGAACGGAAAAGTGCGTCGGTAATCGTCGTGCATTCATCGATTCACCGATTATGTGAACCGTGTCGTATGCGGGTTATAGAATATCGTTACCGTCGAAAGGACATCGGCGAAAAAAATAGCCGAAACGCAAACAGAAACCAATCGTTTTGGCTACGCGTGGTAGTGAAGTTATTGAGTTTTTATTTTGTTGCTATTCACATCGTACGATTACAATGCTCGTCAACAGATATTGGAAGACTATTAGATTTTAAAAGCGCATATAAAATAAAATAAATATAATATCATACGTATTTTTTTGTATAAAGACATGATAGTTAATAAAAATTTTGCTATCATCGAGAGGATATCAAAGATATAAAATAATATAATATTTTTAATTGTTCTTTCATTTAAATAATCAGCAAAAAGTCATATTTATTAAAAATAATTCAACATCGCAGCATGATTAAATATAAATTCTTTTTTTTATATAACGATTTTCAGATTATGTATCAAATCTACAATACTTGATATCGTTATGTTCGATCTTTTGACACTATTTGTCTGCCAACGGTTAAATTGCCCTAGAGTTTTCTTGGCATACCAATCGCATTCTCTCTCACTACATTCTCACCCTAACTCGTTTCTCCTACGAGACAAAAATTTAAAAATGTCACGCAATTCCGAAACATTTTTTGACAATATTGAAGGGTGAAACTATATTTCTCATCTTTTTCTAACATTTCTCTTTTATTTCAAAGTAAAATTTATACAAAAATGCAACATTCGCAACATTGAAATTTATTTTAAATTTTGTCCTTGGAAACATGTCTATTAAACTATAATAAATAAGTTACAATGCTCTTCTCTCAATGTTATATCTTTTGTAAAATACATACACCAAGGTCCGGAATATTAGCGGATGTAATTGAAAGGGGACATCATTGCACGGTGAAAGAACCTACGCATGACGAAATGCATCTCGGAAGGTCTGCATTTAGGGACGCGGAGGCGTCGCATTGTTCCTCGTAGGGGCGCAGGATTATATAGGGGGCTCGTCTCGTTTAGGGGTTCTCGGCTCGGTACAGATACGTTATGATCGATAGTCTCGTGTTGTCTCTCGAAAGAGTGACGTGTTACAATTCGCGCGTCGCGTTCCGTTTTATTCAGTAATCTACAATCCATCCTTCAAATTCCGTCGGCCGCCTCTTATAATATGACAAAATTGCTTTCGTGATATAAGATCAATGATTGATGAAATTAAACGTATGATCTTTGTCAAAAAATTAATAATAACGTAGAAAGAACGTAGAATGTAAAAAAAATTCACATTATTAAAATTTTCGTAAATGCAATGTTTGTATTGTGTTTATATCTTTGCTATAACGAGTCACATTATGTCATGTTGCGTACAAAATTTTTGTGATACGTCTTACCATAATTTATGCCATATTTCTTTATTTGGTCTGGTGAATCTGGTCTGGGAATGACTACTTGTGTGTTACAACATGTCCCTCTCTTTCTCTCACCCGGACTGGCGGCGTTCGTCTTCGACTCCGTTCCTGGTCCACACTCTCCGAGAACCCCCAAGCGTCGCACAACCCCCGTATTCCTCGGTGCTAAACGCAACTACACAAGGGGCCTTTCTGCAGTCTTTGTTTTCCCTTTCTTCCCAGTGTCGTTTCGCAGTCTCGCGCGGGGTGATCGTTGAACGACGGAAGCAGGAAGAAATCAACCGAGAAGGGCAAAAAGCCGACCGACAGACAAGCGATCGCGCGAGAGAACCATCAAAAATATTGTTTACTTCTGACAAATGGATCTTCAAATACTGCACAGAGTTAATTAATTGTCTTTATTTGCTATCTGCTACAGCTGCATAATCAAATCACTCTACTAAAGTAGATTAAAAAGAAAAAAGAGTTAAATTTCTTTCTTCGTAAATATTAATACAATATTAATATTATGTAAAAATTTTATTAATTAACTTATCAATCATCATGTATGAATAAGTGATCGGATCTAATTTGTGAATAATTTAAAAAGTTTAAATAGTGACACTAAAAGTGAAACATCATGATGTTTAAAGTGTAATTACAACGCTTCATAAATACTAACAATAAGTAAAAATATCACAATAAATAATTCGTGATATGTTTCACATATAACGTACGTGCGAAAAAAATATTTTTCTCGAATGTTATTGTTGTTGAATGGCAAAGCGAAATAATTTGTTGCGTATAGTGCGAGCTATCGTGCACCGTGTTTGGATCTACATCCTCCAAGACGTTGTCTAGCCGTGCTTCACGTAAAATGTCTCACGACTGTGTATAGTTAAAATCATCGACTAGAGTGTCAATCTCGCACCGCAATCATGCGGCGCAGTGATACGCGGTGCCGAGATTCATCTCCGGAAAATCATCTCCCCCTGAACATCCCACGGGTCCCCCGTCGTCCGGTGCAACAACGACGAAGTCCGGAAGACAGCGCGAGGTTTGAGTAGTCTGATGCGAGTCGTCATCGGCGGCAGTATCGTCAGGAACGCGGCGGCAGTCCTGCGGGAGGTTGTGCGCGCAGCAGTGACGGGACAAAGAGAGAAAAAGAGAGCCCAAGTTCCAGAGAGAGAGGTAGCGAGATTTTTCCCCACCGCTTGGAAAAACCAACCCCCCACCAGCCGGGTACCGTGGGGGCAGGCGGCGGTGGCGGCGGCGTGGAAGAGACGCGCGGCGGGCTGCGGGGGCGACGAAAAGAGGGGGCGAGGAGGGTTACCCAGGGTGGTCTCGGTGGTGGCTGGGGGCGGCAGCCTCAAAAATACACCGCAACCACACCGCGCGGCTCCACCGCAGAAGCCGCCATCTTCCACCGCCGAACCGAAACGAGACCGCGCGAGTTAAACACCCTATCCTACTTCCTCCGAGTAGAAGCTGCCCTGCCACCCGTTGAAGCAACGGCCAGGTGAAGAATCACCGTCGCCGCGACGGCGACCGATTCTGACGGCGAAGGACATTTGGGATAGACATCTGCGATCCTTGAAGCAGAAAAATTTCGGATCGGTGTTGATGTGCGCGAATGAAGATATACCGCGTGGATTGTGATCATCGCCTCGATTGCAAGTTGAAATTCTAACGTCAGTGTTCACGAATTTTTAATCGTTATTTGATATGTACAGATAATATATTTTCGTGATTGATCAAGACTTCGATCGACGAGAGAGATACACGTGACGTGCGCGGTCCTCGCCAAAGTTCGGTGAAACTTGGCGCGGTGAGCGCCACGTACGGAAACATATGGTTTGATTTGAAAAGCTTTCTGATATATATCCTAATGCAATTTTAGTGAAAATACAGAAAAAAAGAAAGTGTATGAAATAATGCCATCAATGATAAGGATCACCGGTGCGCAACAGTGTTTTAAGCGCGCGGTAAGAAAGCCATCTCTCTAAGCCTGTTTCCGAAACTGGACTTTCGATTCGATGATCAGATTTAAGTGTTTCAAACAGTCGCGAGTGCTCCTTCGTCTTCGATAAGAAGACGGCAGGCTGAGGACTCGATCAAAGAATCGAGAATACGTGGAAAACAAGGGTCGTCGAGATTGCCGACGATTCCAATAAAACGAATTTTCTCCGCGAGTTGGCAATCGAGACGAAGAAGAATTTGCAAACGGATGCCCTTGCCTCCGCCCCGCAGCAGGATAATGAAATAAGGATCAAAGAAACCTAAGGCCCGCGAGGGAAAGCCCGAGAAAGCCGCCGAAAAGTCGCGCGTGCCTCTCTATTCCGAAGAAAACAAATCCAATTCTCGCCGGAAGAAGATATCGGCGTACATTCGTAATGTGTTCCTCGCCATTGGTGAGACCAATTTGTGCTCGTAAGATTTTTAAACCGTTATCGAGTGGACTCGATATATTGACTGATCGCGCATGTCGAATATAACAATCAATTCTAATGACAAAACTACAGTTTGTGGAATAAGGGATTGTAACTACTTACATAATAAAGTATATCACAAACGCAGACGTATCATCAAAGGACCAAGCATCATATCGAAATTGATTACAAGGATCGATCTTCTCACGGGGATCACGTGTACAGATACTTCATCTAGAATTCGGGAAAGACAAGACGTTAACAATTGAGCAGCCGAAATCATTCGGAAAGCTTGCAGGGAAAGGTAACATCTCGATCAAGAGAATCAATGATATCGTTCTCATGACGAATCCTTCGCGAGATGTTCGACCCGAGGAACGGCCTCCCGGCCTAGACTATCCTGATCCTAGATCAGTACGCGGCAGTCATCAGGCACATCAAACAGTGAGTCAAATCGGCGGGCCCAGAATACGGAGGACCCGGGCTTCGTCCTCGAGGAGAAGAATGCACTTGGCCAACGAGGTTCCTCCTCAAGGTTCGGCCGGCGGAAATCATCTTCCCGATTATGCTCTCACCGCCGATTTGCTTGCCGAGAGGACATTGGATGGACTTCTCGCCGAGCATCCTGGCGAACTTGTTCGCACAGGTAAAATTATATTTAAAAACAACATTTATAGAATATATATAAAAGATTCGTTATTATATTTTTATATTTATTATATTTATAGTATACAAACACGAAGTAAAAATAAAAAATGTAGTAGAAATGTAATTTTAACTTCTTCAAAAAACTATATAGAAACGTTTTATTTTTTTTTTAAATAATCTCAAGTTTCGGAAAATAATCTTCTAATATATGAGATGTAAATCCGATGGTACTATATGATTGATTAATAGACTTAATGAAAACAAATTTGTCAATGTAGGTAAAGACTATAGCGTTTTATTTTTATGTTAATATAAGGTTCCCCACATGTGGTGTGCACGGTATTGCCGTCACATTGGAGATCGAACAAGACTTTGCCGGTAGCCTTCAAAGTAGTAGCCCTCGGCGAGGTCGGAGATGGTACCCTCGTGACCGTTCGGGCTGGAAACGATGAGAATTGCTGCGCGGAACTACGAAATTCTACTGCTCTAATGAAGAACCAGGTCGCCAAATTCAATGATCTTAGGTTCGTCGGTCGAAGTGGTAGAGGTAAGTCCTACACCGCACAACCTACATTTCCTTATATAACAATTATCTTTAAGTAATCCTTACCTTAATCTATATAATTACGCCTTAAATATTAATATGATAAAACACTAGAGAATATATTTTCTCTTTTCTCATTCTTGATATCTTTGTATATTTGCTTTATAAAAATAACTCTCACTGATTGACGTCGAAAACTTGATCAGTTTTCTGCTGGTTCACCTTCTCTTCCTATCTTAAATCATTCAGACCTCGCTACATTAAGGTGGTGCCCCGACTGATGGCCTCGTTTTTCCCGTGTCGAAAGCCAAGCACGGGCTACCACCTGGCCCCTCGTTCCATCCTCATTTTTAATTCACGCGACAAATATCGTGACCCGGTATCTCCTCACGACTGCCACCCACTCCATGCCATGCCAGGATAAGAGAGCGCACGTGGAGATTTTTTAATTCCCGGCTCCGCGTTTCAATAATTCAACGTTTCTTTCGTCCGAGAAAGCGGAACGTAGGGCGACGAGGGGAGAAAAAATTGGGGTCCGAGGTCTCTGAATAATGCTCCCTAATAATCGCAGCCATTACGGACGGTTAATGCAAACGTTCGCTCCTTGAAGAGGAGCTGAAGTAGGGAGAGGGGGGGGGAAGAAGCGGCACGAGAGAACCTAGATCGCAGCGGGAAAGGAGCAAACTTTCCAACATCCTTTTTTTCTCTCCCTCGTCTCTCCTTTTTCCACGTATAGGAGTCGAGGTAGAGAATCGGAAGATACGAATAACGAAGCGTCCTTTAATTCCTTTAATTCGACCGAGTTGCACCACCGTTCTTTTCGTCCGCCTTCTCCCGTCGCTCTCCCTTTTCTCATCTTTTTCCGACGACGTCGAACTTTCGAGAGAGCAGTCACGGGCGTACCCGGTTAACGAGGGGGTGGTCGACTTGTTTATGGCAAATTGGAAAAGGAAATTGCGGGGTTTGCAATATCGGTGGGTTCCGCACTACTTTTGTCCGACGGTAGACCCTAAACGGTAGACGGCACTCTCCTCCCTCCCATTGACTTATTCCGACGATTCGTTTGGGGCGCAGAATGATAAATTATTATTATTTGTTGTCGTATTTTTGTCTGCATATCAACCTACTTACGAGCGATATCAATTTGAAGCGTCATCCAAACGGCGGCGCAGCGGCGTGTTAGGATACCGTTAGTCCCATTCCACATTGGCCTCTTCCACTCAAAAAATGGAGAGATCCAAGATACTCGTTATAGAACAATGGAGACCGGGAAACGGTTTCCAGAATTTTTTAGCGGGACTCGCGAATGAAGATATCGCGGATATATAGGAAATTGTGGGATGGGATGGCGAAGCGCGAGCGAGAAGGACGGAGTGCGAGGGGGATAGATGGAGGTAGAGTGGTTGGCTGTAAGCGGCTTTGGTTTCCATGGCAGTAAGCCCTCATTACTGTATTACGGGCAGCCCCTAACTATCGCCGGTATGCAACGATTTGCCTCTAGATTCCCTATATGAAAGTGATGCAAGATCGTTCCACGCGCGTATCACAATCGCCGCTGGATTTTTCTTTCCGCATATCTGACGCCAGCAAATTTCCGTGTTGAGATAAATTTGAATCCTGTCCATCGCAATATGTTTCAAATATACTAGTTGGAAATTATGCGCGCGCGCGCTACAAATGCAATGAAAGAAAAGAATATTTGAAAGAAGGGGAAAGAAAATTAAGCGCGCTGTGTAAAGACCAACTATAGAAGAGGTGAAACGTTATTATCTGTAAAAGAAAGAGCAAACAGATCCTGTTAAATAAATCAAAAATTTATGATGTTTGTTAACGAGTCACGTCGCGCATATCGCGCTGCATAATACCACAACGAGACGAGGAGCCCCGGATGCATTTTATATACAGATTCCTCACGCGTACCACTCGCTTTTTTGCCTTCGTTGTTTTGCACGCATCCCGTGCCCGCGCACTACCGACTTTTTCGGCTGCAAATATTTGTCTCATGCTCGCCCGCGGGCTTTGTCAGGCCAATTTAATATTGCGAATGCGGACGTAGAGAATTGATCGTGGTCGAAATGCGTGACGACGTTGATGGGGTGGCGGCCGAAATCCGCGTACGAAGAAAACGAAGAGTAGAGCTTATCTGCTTGCGTAGTTCTTGTGTCGGTGCAAAATTGCCAGTCATATTCGCCGAACAGCAAATTTATAGTTTAATAAAGTATAAATTTTTTTAACTCTCAATTTCCAAGAGCTCTTGGAATCTTGGAAATATTTCTAAATACATAATTCTGCATAAAAATAATTTTCTATATAAAAATAACGGATGATGATGAATTTAGTATATCGTCGTGTTATTGGACGAAATACCATTTGTCCAGTTTCTCTCGCAGATGCTAGTCGATTGTTTCCCGAGAAATTGTCATTTTTGTTACGGATAAACACGGATGAAGTCAAATGTGAGAAAAACTTGGACGGTGTCAAGCCGACAAGTTTTTTTCCTGACTCACCGATTCGCTCCGACCCTTTTTAATCGACTATAATCGCTTTCATTCGGTCTTACGCGCTGACCCAAAAGAGAGACCTCTTCTAGTGCGATGTGTGCGGCTAGCGAGTGTAACGACTACGGTCAGGGGTTACGGGGGTGACGGCGGAATATTATCATACCGGCGCAGGGGCGTATATCACTCGGCCACCCCTTTCGCTCCCGACAGGGATTAGCGTCAACCTCCGACTGCTAGGAGTCACGGGCCGTACGGAGACGCGGCTATATATATACGTGTTTCTCTGCGATGCATTGGTGTTGGGGCGCGGATGAGCGGAGAGCACGGCACGGCGCGGCGCGGTGCGGCGCGACGGGAGAGGGTGGCGACGGGCGTAAAAACGACGGGCATAAATACCGGAGTTACCTGTGTTTTATGACGGTCCGGCCGAGGTATAGGCAGGAAGAGAGCGCGAGAATCCGAGGGAAAGCTCCGACTATCGACAGCCAGATCCTGACCGATGTCCTGGCGCAATGGATCCCCGTCTCGCCCGTAGAGCCGCCTCCGCTCTCCGTTCTCCGTTCTCCGTTCTCCGTTCTCTCTTTTTCTCCCTTCTCGTGGAAGGAGGACTCGTTTTAGATTCGCCACCGCATGGCAAGCGTTGCAACATACGAGTTCGAGTCTGCCGCTGTCACGAATGCAGATCCGAATCTTCGATATCTCCTTTATGAGTCGAAAGAAAAACGCGTGGTTCGAATATCGAACCTTTGATCATTATTATCACACTACAGAGTGCTTCTAAATTGCCAAGATTTTACTACGTGCAGCGATATTTCTTGTCAAAAAAAATAATATGTTCTCAGTTGATTAAAAATATAAACAAATAATTATTATTTTATGTAAAACAGCACAAAATTCTTTCATGATAACGGAACTGCGAGAAGCTATTCGTGGAAGCTGCCGTGAAGAGTTTCGTACGAGACAAAAATGATTTAATAAGTCGTAAAGGTCCGTCGTCGTTGAAAAGGGTCGACGTTCGTTTTCATCGACCTTTTAAAATAGCGGATCTCTGTTCGGTCGACCAAACAGCTGTTGCAATCATTTGCCCCTGCATCGGCAATACACTTTGCTTTGAAGCGTGTCCAATCCACTAAAAAGTTCCCCTCAATTTACTAATCTCCCGAATTATAACAAGGCCACAGACACTTCATTAGTAACTTTCACCTAAAAAAATCTGCTGAATAACGAATAAAAGCGTCTTTTTTTTTCAAAAAATAATAATTGATGTAAAACAGTTATGTTTCATTCACTTTTCTAATAGATTCACTTGAAGCTTTAACAGACGTCAACGTTTCAAAATAAATCTAATTTTGAAATACGAAAATTAATTTCCGGTGACAACGACAAACAATTCCCTAAAGAAAGACTGTATAACTACCAACGTCAGAAGATATTTTAGCGTTTTCAAGAATCCGAATACGCCAGTTTTAAATCTGTGAGAGCGGTTGGCAAATCTCGCCAGCGACCATCTCGCGGCGACGTTTTTTGCCAATTAAAAATTAAAAAATCCATCCCTCGGTCAAGTAAGGGATCGCGGAAGGGACTGCAAGAGCGCGAGGGGAGTCGAGGAACGCACGGTCCTATGGCGGATGACTGCGCCGAGATTTTCTACCGATTAAACATTATTTTCCGCTCTGGTCTGTAGTATGAGTCGCATACGTACGTACATATCCGTTTCTTTCACATATATTAATTCCACGTTTCCCTACTTTATTTTCTCGATATTTTTCGCTCCTCACATTCCGTCGCGCCAACAGCAAGGCAGGCTTTTGCAAACGCTTCAATGACCGCTCGCCCGGTCGCGCCGTCGCATCTAAAAGTCGTTATGCTCGACGTTGCGATTATTGCCAGTGGGAATTGATCCTGACAGAAATTTATTCTGCTGCAAGATTCCCGATTCCGGCGAAATCATCGCGGAACAATCACCAAACATATTTGCGATGACGCTTTCTTCTTGTAATCAACGATCTATTTTCAACAATAACGCCGTAACGTCAAAAAATTGATAAAAATACAAATTATTAGTATTTATAATCAAATTTATAATAACCAATTTTTACTTTGAACGAATGCGCGTGTGAAATAAAGATAAAAAAAAATTTCCTTTCAAACATGTCACGGCGGCACACGCTCAGCCTCGTTTACCATGATTCGGGTAGTCAAAACGTCAGAATCTTAAAACACGACAAACACTCCGAAATAACGATCCGAGCAACCCTCGCACTCGCACTCGCTTCACCGGCAAACATGGAGAGTTTTTAACACTGCATGATCCCTGAGTAAACTTAGGGTAAACGCCAGCATTCTCGTGTCTTCTAGCACAATTCCTGTCGTGTAAGTGGACGCGGGCCAACTTTGCCCGAATTAATTTCTCAGCCGATTCGTTTGAACTCATCCGAAGGATACCTGAGAACATTTTGCGTTCTTGCAAAAACTTAAAACTGGACGCATCCCAGTTACAATCAATCGCCTTATACAAGAATTGCATACCCGCATTTATCCTTTCAACTCTAGATAATAAATTTTAAACTCTAGATTTAAGAAATGCTAATACAGGATATTGCCGCGCAAAAATAGCGAGCCCTTCAGTAATCTTTCGAAAAAGTCCAGTACGACGAAAAATTCTACATCCCACTCGGACATCATAATCTTTATGGATCCTCTCAATCGCGTCTGCGACCAGGCAATATTTTGTTGGATAAAAGTGACGTACGATGCGTGTGGATTAGTAATTTTTTCAAACTTGTTTGCGAGTACAAAGGATGCTAGAATGAGTAAAATCCTCGGTACATAAAGAAGCGCTTAAAGCAAGAAAGCGGCCAAAAAAGTTTTGCACAATGTTTTCCAATCTCATAAATCGCGTGGTAAATCAGAATCAATTTTGTTGCAATCGGATTATTGAAAAATTTCTAAGACTGAGAAAGCCATTTTCACGTGCAATTGACCGCACCATGAATCATTCGTGTACAACCGATGAATTAGAATCTCGCTAGACGTAGATAAGTCGGGGAAGAGGGGAAGAGGGGAGAGTGTTGTAGACCCCGAAGGGTAGATCGTTCTTCCAGCGAGTTACACATAATGCCTCATAAACACCCTCAAAATGCCTGCCATCACCCCTGCCATCACATTGCCGTCGCCCTCTCGCGCCTGACACCACGTTGGCAATAAACTTCGGTCTCGTTAACTCTCAGCCACGAAATCTCTCCAACGAAATCTTTCACACCCATCGTGAGACACGTGAGTTTCGATACATCGTTTTCACATTGAAGATGTGTATTTAAATACGTATGACAAATCGCTTATTACTTGGAAAATTTATTTTTTCGGAGAAACGAAAGAAATATAAGATCGAGATCACCTAATATCTTGATATGAGAGAGAATACGAGAAAATCAGTTCTGATAGGACTTTGGATGTTTGGATAGACATCGTGAAACAACATTATATAGCGCGAAAATAGCGGCCAATCACCGCGCGACGCAAAAGAGAACGCGCTGGAAATGGCACGGCTCCCTTGGCGAAGTTTAAGTCCGGTATTTCGCCCAGCGACGGGTGGTAAGCCGGTTAAATGTCGTGGTTCACCGTAAAAACGCGGTCGTTTACCGGGGGCCAGCCGCGCCACCATAAAATAAAACTACCCGACCACGCGCGTGTACATACCGGCCGCACTTGGCGACGCCATTGTAAGCTGTATAACTTTATTGTCGCGGAGCGCGGAAAAACGCGTAAATGCCCCGCTTTGCCCTGCATATATTTCGTCGCTGCTATTTTCTTCGTTTGGTATTGCAATGCGACGCGATGCGACGCGACGAGATGGCTGGCCGCCCCCGTGTTTTATTTCGCGTACGCGCGATTACCGGGACCGAGTTCGATGCGTCGAACGCGTGACGAATTCCATGCGACGCGCGCGTCATCGATTGAAATATTTGTGCCGAAAACATCGAGAAATTTAGTAAACGGCCCGGCCAGTTACGAGTCGCGCTTCATCTGCGCGTTTGCCAATATTGTTCCAGGTCATCGACGGACTTGGAGAACGAAAAACGCTAACGTGCGAAAAACATATTAACACACGCATACGAGATATTTAAATTATAAAAATCAGAATCTGTACTTCAATGTATCGTAACTTTGTAATCATAAGAAAGTATATATATCGTTGAAAAAAATAAATAAATAAGATACAAATATGCTTATACTTAAAAACTATTGAAATATTATTAATAAAAATAACAATATAAAGACAGTACAATTATTATACAGTATTGTAAATATATGTTGTTAAAAGCAATATTTCAAGATCGGGCAAATTATCGTCTCAAAATTTCGAAGGGGAGAATATCTCATCTATCGAACTACCGAATGTTGTTGAAAGATAAAACAACGAAATCGCGCGTGACGGGAAACTGCGTATTTTAGGGGGTCGCGTTTAGCGCCGGCAACATTAACATATTCCAGCCTATACGGGAACAAACATCGACGCACTGGCGTCACTCGTTCACCCCTTACTTCCGGCACATTTGTGTTTTGTTTCCAGCGAGCGCACCACGCGCGCATTGCCGTTTTGCTCGTGCATGCCGTCGAGCACATATCCTTCGCGATAGCAACGGATTAAATCTGCCAAGAAATTTCAATCCAATCAATCGCGATAGCTGCCAGCCAAACCGTTGGTGTATTATATATAATATAATTCGATAAATATATATATACATAAAGTGGCGGTCATCATTACGTGAACGCTTGTAAAATACATTCGTTTCACTTCGACATGCAAATGTAGATATAGAGTATTTGGTTAAACGTTAAACAATGCAGAACATAAATCGCGAAAGCGAATGCAATTCATGAGATTGTGCGTCCTGAAAATATTTCTTTTCGTGGTCGGCGAATTGGATATGAATAATAGAGTCTACGAAAACCAAGGAGCGCGGAATCAACCGTGTCTTTATGGTTTTTGATCTGGCAACGGAGCCAAAGCGCGATACGCTACATCGTCCCATTGGGAAAAACTCGTCTCTCGTTTTACCGCCAGGGGATAATTCTTTCTCATCTCGTTCTTTCTCCCAACATCTCTGTGTTGATTTTTGTTTCAGGGAAAAGCTTCACCTTGACGATCATGCTGCAGACATCGCCACCGCAAGTGGCCACCTTGTCGAAGGCGATCAAGGTAACCGTAGACGGTCCAAGAGAACCGCGATCGAAGACAAGTGAGTACAACGTTATCTACCGAGGATAATAACTTTGTCCTAAAATCGAGCTGTCTATATGTGTGTGGAAAAAGTTAATTAAGAATTTTAATTGACGAGACAAACCGACGAATATTATTCGACGGGAAAGATGCACGATCGCGCATTGTCGCGATTTATCATCGAATCGCACGACGACAATTCATGAATTCATCCCACGTTGTAGGACACCAGGCCTTTCATCCCTTTCACTTCGGACCTCGTCCATTCCCCTTCGGACACCCACAGGACCCGTTGGGATTCAAACTGTCGGGTAAGTCGGTACTCTCTAATCAAAGACACGCGCGGCCTCCATCATCTTCGTCGCGGCGAATTTGCGCGGATACCTGGTTCCAATGAGGCTCACCTTCAGCCTCTCGGCACGCCCTCCCCGTCGATAGATAACTAAGTTTACAACCCCGTGCCGTGCTCTTCCCGAGAGGAGAGCAACTGCGGCAACTTCGGCGGGCCAGGGTCGACGCCCTCTTCTCGCGCGCTAGCTTCGTGGCTGCGAAGGGTGTCAAAATTGAGCGTCGGCAGGCACCGACTCAAAATTGAGTTTTGCCACCGGCCTCTAAGTGAAGAAGACTCTGATTAAGCCCCGGGCGCGAACTCTGATGCCTTTTCGTTTCGAGGAAGCCGCTCGGTCCCCGCGCTTACGGAGAAGTCACGAATAAACTTTAGCTCCCTTAACTTTGCCATCGAGTGGCTTACGACGCGGTAAAATACCTCACCAACTTAAACGATCAAGTTGAAGCATTTTTTTTCTTTTTTACTTTTAACATCACAATTTTGATATTTGCAGTATTTTCTTTTATAAAAGATTTCATTAAATAAATAAATAACGAAATATTGCTGCGGATTGTTTTTAGTGTGTACTCACAATCAGTCTTTTTCTCGGAGGGCCGATAATGCGTTCGCTGTAATATAAATGATGGTTTAAACGATTTCACCGTCGCCAACGTTTTCGAAAAAGTTTTCAGGTATCCGGCCGGTTCGACAGGACAGTCGGGTGGCACGAATTCCATTGAAACTCGTTCGAAGCTCCAAATTTTGATGGGACTAGCCCGGAGCAGTGAGGGTCGGGTACTGATACTGGTGCACCGACAGTGTATTGTTTCGGCATGATAAGCGGCTTAACGGAGCTTCGCTCCCTCCTATCCCCGAGGCGTACTACGGGATGGCAGTCCTGCCGTCGATTTCTCGCCGCTATACTCCCGTCCAACCCCGCAACCCCGGTCTGCTCAATCAAGAATCAGCCACTACCGCGCCCGGTAGTACGCCGGAGCTTTAACTTTTCTTCTCTTTGCGTCTCTTGCGTCATCGCGATTCGATCCACGGATTGTTCTAACATAATTTCTCAACAAATCATTGGCACTCGGACTAAATAATCAGAAAAATCATTCAACATTTTTAAAATAAATCCCAGGAACTACTAATGTAGGATGAAATAAGAAAAAAAAATTACGTTATGAAAATTTTCACAAGCTCAACTTCGTTGGAATGCCAGAGTTCTTTGTCAATATTAAAGTATATCAATTCGTTAGAGATATAATGCAAATTATTGATGACGTACGGTTTTAGCACGTCATCGGATTAATTGTATTCGCACAATTGGGTCACCTACATTGTTTCGGCTAGGGTGCAAACGGCACTCAACGAATATCGATCGGTTTATTTCGAGTGATGTGCTCGCGAGTTTTTTCAACCCTTTCGCTCGGGGTTCGCCGGTCGGCTCACAGGTTGCGCCTCCATCCAGTCCAGCAGAGGGTCGGTCAGTCGAGTACCTTTCAAACTTTCAAAGCCGCCCAGTCGCTGGGTATCGCTGACTAGGTAAGGGTGTTCAAGAGGTGGTTTATTAGATATCTGCGACAGGGGAGGGTTGATAAGGAGAAAGGGAAGAGCACTATCGAGGGTGTGAGACGAGTGGCTGGCCGTGCAGGGTTGTTAAGGTGCCCATTGAGGTGTAACTAGGGGGATGTTATTAAATTTCGTTTGGGCCTACCTCGACAGCAGGGACGAATTTTATGATCTCCCCAAGGGCTTCGTGAGAACGCCGAGGTCCGACGGACGGGCTATGCGTCTTTTCTTCCTTTCGATCTCCGATATCGCTTTCAATTTCGTCTTTTTCATCAATCTCAATATATCGAAATGACATGTTACTCACTTTTACGATGTAATTAATTTTATATTGCACAAGTATCTTTGTCTTGCTTAGAAAAGCAACATTTACAATTTTTATTACAAAAATATTTTCTTCGATAGTCCATATAATATTTTTCTTATTTTTACTAAAAATTACTTGCATTAATCATAATAGATGCGTGAAGTATTAAAAATAGAATTCTAAATCGCAAAAATCTTGTAATGTTCCAAAAAGCTGTGCAAGGTGAATTATTTCCGGCTTTTCTGCTACAATAATATTTAAGAGCTTCAAAATACATTCAAGAGCGATCACTAGCAAGCTTAGGGAAAATTAATGTATCCGGCGACAGATACCACACGGTAGATCGTCGCTGAGATTGTCCACGAACGAAAACACCCCGATCGCGCGCGTCCCGGGAGGCCGAGCCCGTCGTCTTTGTCAGTCTGGCTAAGGGGATGAAAAATCGCGAGGTGCCAAGATTCGAGTTAACAAGAACAGCTCGTGCAGCCCCAATCTGCCCTCCCTCTTTCCGCTCTCCCGTGTCAATTAACCGCCTACGAGGGAGAAGCAGGGTGGTAGAGGAGTTGAGGAGAGAACCGGAAAAATCGCGACCCCTGTTTCAATAAGGTGGCCTTTACCTCATTTGGGGGAGATTGTTAGGAACGCTCAGTTTAAAACTGTCGCTTCGTTTCTGGATCGTTTTGCAGTAAATTCGCGACTTTCTTTAAAGCGGATCTCTCTTCTTATCGAACATATAATTTGCGACCAACAATTATGATAAATGTAGAAATTTTATTCTATATACTCTGTATTACTGAGACTTATATTTTATGCATATATAGGTATATCGCTATTCTTATAATACTACTGCTATAACTCTAAATTACGTGAAAATAACGTAAATCTTATTGACTGCTAGATTGGCCTAATCGCGACAAGTTCTATCGCGGTCTGCTACGATCGTCAGATTATATTCCTTTTCCAAACTTGGGTACCATTGTACCTGATTTACGATGCGACGCGTTTAAAGGGCTCTTTCACGTATATACGGAAAACCGTACGCGGCGGCAACCCTTCGGGCGTGCGGTCCTTAAAGGAAACCTTTTTAAGGGTTGTTCCTGTCCACCCCCGTGTCGAATCACTGCGGATCCTTTAAATTCGCGTCACATTTCACCCCCTCAGTGCGTCTTGCAAGAGCGTCTCGGGGTGTTCCGTCTTTTAATCAGGTCCGGCTACCGGGACCTTTCTCTGGAAGCGACGGTAACTAATGACACTCTCTCTAGCCTCAGTCTCATCTCTCATCTTCTTTCCTATCGTCGAAAATCCACCGAGCCTAAGAGATAGAAACCCGATAGCGTCTCGCGATATATCCTCGAAATTGATCTATCTCAATCCGATTTCTCTTCAACACTATTCTACATTTATGTGATGTCATGGGATCACATCCACACAGGCTGATACGCGCAGCTATTAAACTTAATACTTACTTTTTTAAAACGCTTTATTAATAATGATTATAAAAAACTTGCGTATACATTTAGCAAAGTTTTAATTATTAAATGAAAAAAGTGCTATGTGTGTTGATAAAATTATTCTTTTTATTTTACATGCTCAATTGTAAAACAGCAAACTTAATAAAATTATATAATTTTTTGGCGCATCCATTGAATCAATTATTACACAATTAATGATGATAAATCAACATTAAAATTAAAATTATTTATATAATCATGGAACATAATAAATGATAAGAATGAAAATTTATGCACCACTGAGAATTGCCAATTTCTTAAAAGATTCGTCATTTTTGCACTCTTTCTCAACTTCAAAGAGAAAATCTCGCGACAGCAGGATATAAAGATAGAGTAGAAGGGAGAGAGAGAGATAGCAATTTTCTCGTCCTTTCTCGAAATATCTCCTCGTAGAGCTTAGATCGGTGCCAGGGACCTTTCCAGGGTGGCATTTTAGGGGTTGCTGCGACGCGATAATGAGAACGGGCGCAAAGGGTGGGTGTGCAAAGACATCCAACCAGCAGTAGCTAGAGGATAGAACACGGGGTGGAAAGAGGAACGACGAACGAGTCGGAGAGAGTAACAGAGAGGAAACGAAGAGGTTGTGGAAAGGGGAGGAGATCGAGCTCCGCAAGGGTTAACGCCTTGGCAGCAAGAAGGGCGTTTTTAACGCCTGTTTTGCATAGATTTGAATAGATAAGACAGACAGGAAAATACGCGAATTAATTTATTATGTATCTCAGAGTGGTGAGATCAAGGAGGTTTAAGGCGAAGAACTTGAATGACTTCCCCCTTCTCGTTCACAAGCTGCGTGACAATTTTCAAATCAATGTCTTTAAAACATTTCTTAAATTTCATCGCTGCAAACCCACGCGTAAAAGTTAAGACGTCGAACATTCAAGACAGTTTATAAGATACGATCCGTTTATAAGATATAATCTACGCGATTTATTTTTAGGCTCGAAAAAACGATATTATAATAGTGATTTAGTGAGCGAGTGAAAAGTGTAGTCGAAATTTGAAATCGTGTCGCGCCAACGAGTTCTGTAATCGACGTGACCAAATTTAATTCACCCCGCGGGTGGCTCGGCGGCGAAACGTATATAAAGCTACGCTTAAAAGCTCATATTACACGTGACGTCACATTACCGCATCTCGGGAACGGCGCGACCAAAGTACGTAGCACATTTTGAGCACGCTGCTCGATAATACATCATCCCTTAAAGCCCCCGATGGAAGGCACACGCAAAGGCAACTAACCCTAGGGCCGTAACGTTTAAGCTTAACATTTCTCACCCCTTAAAGGGTAGCAGCGGCTCCTTGAACCCTTTCAGCCTCGCGTCTCCCGCGTTCTGTCTCCCTCGCTCCTCTCACTCTTTCCCAGATCTCGCCGGGTCCCACCCCTCATTAGTCTTCATTTGTTTTCGGAATTATCGCCCGCCAGCCGAACCCAACCCGGCACGCGAGTTCCGTCGAAAGAGGGTGCGCGGCATTTTCGAGGTTTATTAAATTGAAAATATGTTACACCCGTTCTAAAAAGGATGCATGTCGTGTCGAATGTCGAATGTTTTTACTTCATGCAAAATTGACAAAGCTGTTTTCGGTAAAAAGAGAGAAAGAGAGAAGGTTCTATCTAAATATCCTTTATATATCAAACATTTTTTCGAAAAAAATTTATATTATATCTTAGTAATTATAGAAAGCCCATCATAATTGTTACAATTATTAAATCATATCTCCTTGTGTAATTTTGTCACACAAATGTTTCACCATTGCGATATATTCAATAATCCAACCTTTATTCAAACTTTATCGATGATACTGGTGAAAGATTTTATTTTTAAGGTGACAATCTGATTAACAAACAAGAAACTGATTGTCAGTTATCGAACAATGTTCGCACAATGCTTCCGTCATCTAATAAGAATCCGGGTGTCTGGAGAGCTTACCGAAGCGGTTCTTATTCATGCACCTGCCAACAGAAGCCGTCCGTTGGCCTCCGTAAGCTCGGTGGCAGCGGTGCTTTCGCGCGTCTCTTATCGTTTTCTTAATCCCTCTCATAAAGCAGGAGGGCTACGAGTTCTCACACGGCTAGTCCGTTCAGTATGCCATGCCGGTGTGGTAGAACGCGAGATAGCGGTGTCCTCCCTGGCGAGCGCGCGCGGCTTAAAAAGAGCTTAAAAATCACCCCTTCGACCCCTACCGAGCTTTTTCACATCCCACCACCCGTCGCAGCGCGACTGGTGGGAGCGTACGAGCAACCAATGGGGCGATCTGCGCGTCTTTATGGTCACGCCCTCGTGCCAGTGACCGGACAATTCTCCCCGCTCCGTCGAAGCAAATTTCCCCTGTTTGCCACCCCGCCGGAACTCCTACCCCCGTCGTGCACGGTGGCTTCGCGGCAGCCTTCACGGAATTTTTAAACTGCCCCGCACAGATGACGGCATAATCTGTTATTGATCAAGGTCTTTCGAAAAACCGATACCACGTTGATGATCACGGTGCTTACTTCTTGCACCGTTCTTCTTGCACCGCGACGTGCCGAAAATCAATCACGTTACGCGTTACTTACTCATTATGTAAATAAAAAAAAATGGAATTTTCTTTTCATAATCTTTCGATAATCCAGGTAATCTTTGTGAAACAAATATATTTTGCTTGTAAAAACATGATGAAAATCAAGTTATTGTTTTATAAATAAATACGCAGTGAGAGCAGTGATGCGACTTATGTCAGTTGGTTTGTCCAACCGATCACCCTTGAACGAACTTTTTGATGTCATAAATTTAATTGCATTCAAACACATGCTTGTGCGGCCGCGCGATATTGGCTATTATCGAAAAAAAGGTGATCGATCGTCTCTGCATTCTCTGTTGGATAAATTTAACTGTCCATCCACGTCAAAACCGCCTCTACGTCAAAGGGATGCGTTTCTACGACTCCAACTGTCAGTCGATCACCGTTTACCTGCCAAAAATTATACAACGCCACCGTGATGCCTAGAAATATGTTACGTCTTGTCACAAAACGATCGTATCAGTCACTTTCAGATGCTGTCGTCTACATTGCGTTACTCAGTTCCGAAAAATCGTATTCAATTGTGTATAAATATATACATATATATATAATTTAATTTTTCATATAAATGATTATTAATATATCTAAACATCTTTAGATTATTTTAATGTGTAGACGTAAATAAATTACACATATATTATATGTGTCTTTCATCGCAAATATTTCTAAACGATATGGAGGTCACCGCGGCGTGGCGTGATGACAGCGGAGACGCTGAACAAATAGAATCCTTGGAAACGTGTAATCTGCATTTCTTTGATTGCACAGGATTGCAACACCTGGGTCTGGAGCAAGGCGCGGGCCAGGGATGGGGTGGGTTACCTCGAGGATCTCTACCACCGCACTGTCTTCCACCGCCTCCCGGTCATCACCCACACACACATCCACAGCCGGTTGGTGCATCGGCCTTCAACCCCTTCCATCATGCCATCGAACAGAGATCCCCGAGGCTGCCTGGACCTAACGCCGGTAAAGATACGAAATTCTCGTTATGAAGAATAAGAATTTCAGAGAAAGTTTAATTCGAACGAGAGAACAACTTTATTTGAGTAAGACGGCATTTTCTCAGGCGATTAATAGACGTGTAATTTCATATGTCTATAAGAATCTTCGAGGAATGACTTGGGTCCTATCAGTGTGTCGGTGAGGGAAGTAACGCCGACAACGTCACCCGGGAACCCCGGACCGGGCTTGCTGACGACAGCTTCTGTGACGGCACCGACGCCTCCCGCCGAGTCGACCACTACTACTACGACATCCAGTCCGTCTGGACATCATTCGCACTTTCAAGGTAAAAGACACACAGACACACACACACAAACACAAGATATCTGCTTAAAGATCCGATTCTTCATATATTCTTCATGGCCCAAAGAAACTAATATCTTGTTTATAACACAGGTCTTCATCTGCTGGGTGCTACGGGATCCATCTTCGGATCGATATTCGCGCCATTGTTACCACAGTCCTCTTGGCTCTACAATCCCCTGTATCACACGCAACAGTACATCCTGGAGCCGGAATGGCACGCTCTGGCCTTGAGAATGGCTCAACAGCGATTGCAGAGGCCGGATCAGGCCCGATTGGAGGAACTCAGGAAACTCAGAAGCAGCAGCGACAGTCCCGAGAGCAGCACGAAAGACGAAGAACGGAGAGGAGACGATCAAGGCGCTTTACGTCGATCCGGACTGGATAGTCCTGACGATAGTATCGAAGTGGACGATAAGAACGATCAAGATTTGAATAGAGACCGCGTTAGAAGCGACGAATCTATACCCGAACAAGATTCCCCGAGAATTTCGCCGATCAGAAGCGACCTGGAAGATGCCGCGTCCACAGACGCCACCTTCCAAGAAGCATCGATCCACCTACGGCAGAGCATAGAAAATTTAAACGACTCGGACCTCCAAATCGATCAGGATCAGATCGTCCGTCGCGGTGACCTCACTGTAAAAATTCGTTTAGAAGGTACGGTCGATCTTAGCACGAAAAAGGGTCAAGATAAGGAAAATGTCGGTCAGGATCTGACGACGCGAAGAAAGGAGGATGGGATAGATGTCGAAAGAGAACCCATTAGATCACGAAGAGAAAGAAGTCCTAAGCCTAGACAGGTGTGGAGACCTTATTAAGAATTAAAGTCAGTATATTGTTCTGCGAGAATTCTTCAAACGCGATGATTTTAACGAATTCGATAATCAAGACGAGAAATTTGATTGTCGAACAAGTCGGAATGAATTTAGTATGTTCTAGGCAAATTTTATCACGTGTTTCTTTTTCAGAAAAAACTTTGTTTCGTTGAGAAATCAACGAATATTGATTAATCCCGTCGATAATCTGAGACTAATCCCAAAAGTGGAACTTGCACGATGTTGTAGAGTAGTTTAGCAATGCTAAGCGATATATCATCATCGTCAAGTTGTCGAGAGATAAACGGAACATACCCGTTGGGTGCTCGAACATCTCGCGCGTAATGCGGTAATCGTCTGCTTGGAAATTAATTATCAGAACTTTCGGACGAACTTTTTTGTCAAAGTTATTTATCTATTCGTGTGCCCGTTGCGGTATCGTCTAAGAACTGTCATGGACTCGAGGACTAACCAGGGTTTACGTTCGCATATAGTATGTACATATATACAATGACGTCCGATTATTATATAAGTTAATGTTTCCAGTAAACGTTAAGCACACTACCCTCTTGTCATTCCAATTAAGAATACTTCAACTTTCTGAATGTCTTATCGACTACACGAATATGCTATTGAAGCGCGCGCGGCGCGCATACATGTGTGTCTTAATCCTGAAGAACAAATTTCTTAAATTAGAATATATGTTTTTCAGTGATCGTATTTATTTTACTTCTATGAAATGTTGTCGATTTCAGAAAAGAAAATACTCGTGTGGCAGATGACATTTAGGGGGTTTTCTGGTACAAGCGAAATTACGAGCAGCCTACGTTGTAAATATCACTATATTAAAAATTTCAAATCCTGGCCGAGTCACAACCTTCATATATTAAGCCATTGTCTTCTTTTTATAAAACAACGTCATTTTTGAGGTACAGAGATATCGATATCCAGAAAAATGTCATTATACAATTATCATTTACATGATCTACGAGTCGTTTTGACGACGCTGTATGTATTCGTGAGTATTGGCTTCAATCAAAATCATTCATTGTTTAAGTACATCATCAAATAAAGTAATATCATCCGTTCCCATGATATCGATTTACTCTCTTATGTGATCAGAGTAGAATTGCGCTGAAGACGTGTCATGCAGTTCAAATTGGTAAGTGCAATATTGTTTAATTATATATCATAGGATAATTATTTGTCAAAGCGTTATCTTTTCATAAAAACAATAATTATTTTTAAAATAAAACATCTCATATTCTTTTGATACGCTTTGCGCGATAATTAGTTAAATCACTATACATCAAATAATAATTGACATTAATATACACTTGTTTGAATACATATATACAAATACATGTACATACATATATACATATATACATACATACATACATATACATATATACGCGCTTAAACAATCTTACTTCCATTACTTCTTAAAAATGCATTACACTTGAAATATTCTTAAAGCGCTTCGCGATAAAGTGAACAAATTGCAATCGTGTATCGAACGATCCACGCGTGCAACCTAATCCGGTCGGACGAGATGCAGCAGATTCAATAATTCGCCACGATTGCAATCGAGCGGGATGCACCGCACGCAAAAACGGGCAGGCTCGATATCCGCATGGTGAAAAGGTCCGCGTGATTGATGGAAAACAGACAAAGCACCCGTCGGCCCCGCGCGCTGACCAGCGTCCCTGAAATCGAGATAAAAAGACCGCAAAACAATTTTCTACATTATTTTCCGATGCGCGCCGGATCAAATGAGCAATAATGCCAACACGTCGCCTCCACGAATTTCTCTTTGTTTCACATTTTTCAACGAGTCAATCTATCTCCGTCCTGCGATCACTCGTGACATCTTTATATCACAATTATTTTGGTTACGGGATAACTGTCTACATTTATCTAATTATAAATATTTGTACGAAATCCGTAAACGGAAACTGGATCAGTTTGTGCAATTTGCATAAATTGTCGAGAAATATTCGAATTTCCGCCATACAAATAAATTTTAGTCAACTTTTACTTTCGTACCGTTAATGAATGCAACGGGTAACGCGTGTCGTGCTTAGTACGTGATCGATGTACCGTCCCCAGAAGAGCACGAAAAAACGTATAAAAAAAAGGACGGTTATGTTCGGCGACGGCACAGTTTTCTACCCTTCGTTCTCTTTTTTCCCCGAAATCCGTATATGTCTATACTGGTCGGGTTATCGCAACAAACTACCCCAATGACGACACGATTAAAATTTCACGGCAAGCTGCATGAGCTCGAACGCGCTCTCCCACTTTCTCTTCCTCTCTTCTCCTTTCTCTCTCTCTCTCCCTCCCTCTCTCTCTCTCTCTCTCTCTCTCTCTCTCTCTCTCTCTCTCTCTCTCTCTCTCTCTCTCTCAACAAACCGTTTCTATATGATCCCTCTCTGCGCCGTGACTGCCCCCGATCGTCCGGTTGCCGTTCTATCCGATCCCCGTAGCCCGTCTCTCGTCCCACGGCTCCGCCACCCCCTCGTCCCTGTTAGGTGATTGGTACGCGACCGCAGCCACCCCCGCTTTTTAATACACCCGCACCTGCATAGGCTGCACCCGCAACCGGTGAGCTGCCATACCATATATATACATATATACGGATGACGGGGTGCATCCAACCCCTCTACGCGAGCGATATCCCCCTCATTCTCCCTTTCCGGCCGGTTCCAGCATGGAACTCGTGGCCCTCGTCTCCCTCGCGCCAACGCGCCGCGTCAACGTCACGGTATACTGAGTGATTCATCGATCGAACGTATTCGCGTCGTCCCTGCGTCCATTCCCCAAAATAGCGACAAAGACTAGTCCTCTCATGGCGCGTAGTTCGTATACAGGCTCGCGACACTAAAACCGCCGCCAGCAAGTCGCCGGATATAGGAAAATGCATTTCGCGACAGCTCGTAGGCTGATTGGCTGATTCTTTCGATCACGATAACAAACGGAGCTTTGTGTGCCTTTCACAAATCCTGACAGATATTTTAAATGCAGAGGAAGTACAACTTTGTTTAACACATTAACCGAATTGGTCATTTGTGTCAAGTACTCTTAATCTCAAACATAAAATTTGTATTTGTGTAGTTCTTAATTAATTAACTTTTTAAATAAAAGTTTATGAGAATAATGTACGCTTTCTATTTGACAAATAATAAACATTGACCAAAAAAAAAAGTTCAACACACAGAATCAAATATCTATCAAAATTAAGTACGTTCGTAAAACAGACACTGAGGAAGAAGAGATAAAAATAAACATGGGCATATCAATAGAATAGAAAAAAGAAGAAAGAAGCAATCACGGATCGAATAAGAAAGGCAGATCGCTCAAGGGATGCTCGTTTATTTCTTTTTCCACGTTGGCGAAGGTGTTGAAGCTCAGAGAAAAATATCTCAGCCATAAATAAATTATAAGAGCCGAAAAAAGTTCCCCAGCACACCGGCGCGGCATCCCGTATCCCGCTGCCGCTCCGAGTTCCGGATAGCGCGACGCTCGCTAGGAGAAGGTCAGAGGTATGTACTTTAGTACTTTTTGTCCTTCCAAGCTGCCACCGGTTCCGCCCGACCCTCCGCCTTTTCCGTTAGGAGAGGGTGTTCTTTTTTATTTTTTCGCTACCCTCTCTCGCCAGCCGAGCACTTTAGATAATAAGGCCAGGGCGCTCGCTACGGACGAAAGGGTAAATTGGGTATTCGTCCGAGGAATTATCTCTCTAATTTCTTTAACGTACCAGTCTCTCACCTTCCGTTCCTCTTATGTATGTATAATTTCCATCGCACCGCGCGCGCAACCCCCTTGCCTCCCACTTACTATCGGGACAAGCTCGAACCCTATCAGCGGATATCAGAGTCTCCTCATGCTTCCTGAAGATGAAAGCTTCAGCCAGAAAGATTAGGAATAGCCGACCGCCTGACGTAATTATCCTGTCGATTCTTTTGATGCGGTTCGGCCAGTTAGATTCGCCACAGCCATTATCATTTTTGCAATATTCAGCATGTTAATTGCTAGATAAACGTAACTTATCTTGAAATAAATTAAATCTATACGCAAATATAAAATAGTAATCTCTTTCTATTATGCAAGTATCTTAGTATCAACTATCAAGTATATCAGCATTAAATTATATATATCAGAAACGTTTCAAACATATAAACAAAACTGTGTGCAATGTAAGACGTCCGCTTCCATCTCTTTTTCTCTTTTGTAGGAAATATAACGAAACTATTACATGCTGCACGTTGAAGCTAATAATAACAAACGATCGACGATGCAAGGAGGGATGGCGATGTAATTCGTACAAATGATAGTTCACGACTATCGGTTGACGAGGGTGGAAGCTCGTATCCATCGGAATGGCCCTGAAATTAGATCCTACCCTTGGCGCAGGTCCGAGTTCGACAAATTCGGTTAGCCGGATGAAAAATGAAGCGCTATACTATCGACAGCCCAGCAATGAGATCAACCGGTCGTACAATTTCTTTTGCAAACTAAAACTAATCATTTATTAAACCTTAGTTACACGCGATTGTAAACGCAAAATTTCTAAGATTCTATTAAATTTTCAAAATTAATTTTACTTTTAAATCTTCTCAAGTAATGTTAGCGTGCACACTTTTTATATTACAATGATCAGTTTTGACTCGAGGATTGCTTTACAAAGGATCGTGACTCTCCCGCGGATCAGATGTCAACGCAGAAATAACTGTAAGAGAAGAGGTTTATTCCTCGTGTAGCCCGAAGCGTTCGTCATATTATGTTTGCTTCTGGTGTTTGCGACTCCCCGTGCTCCGGATGACGATATTTCGAATGAAGGGTGGCTCGGTAAGGTGGATATATCTGTATTTGTTTCCTGGGTGCACAAAATATTTAATAATATGCGACATATAATAATCTAGTAATTAAGAATTATGTTAATCCTGGATATCATATCTTTATATATATATTTTTTTTTTCTAAAAATTATAAAACTAACCAAAATCTCAACGGTGATTTTAATCTTAAGTATTGTTGGTAAATCTTGAAATCCTCCTCTATTTTATTCTAGATATTCAGCGGTAAAATCGAACTGTACAGCAAACCGTCAACGACCTTAATTCCATTTAGGTGCGCTTTCCAAATCGTCGGTAGCATCTTTTCAATGGTTGAGACGAACGAATCGAACGGAACGAGTCGATGAAAGGGGAAGCGAAGCAGGAGGTGGCAGCATCGCCAAAAGCGTAACTCTGCCAAAGACAATATAAAAGTTGGGAGGGTCTCGCGGGATTGGAAGTCGTAAATATCATCTGCTAAATAAAGCTTCATCCTCGAGTACGACTTGGGTGAAAACCCCTTTGCACCACGCGCAGGAGGGGGACAAATCCAAGACAAAGACCCGTAACGCCGACTAACATTAAAATATTGAAAGGAAGAAGAGTGGAGTGTACTAAACGGTGTTTCTGCTCGATCCCTTATTTTTTGCATTTGCAATATATGTTTCGATTTTCATATTTTAACATTAAGAAAAATTTTACTAGGCTCGATTATTTCTTTCTCCTGAATGAAAATTTTAAATCAATATATTGCAACATAAGGTACATTTTTGCGTTGATATTTCGATCGTCCATTATTCGAAATGCAAGTTGGTTAGGTATCGCAAATGACACAGAAGAAAATAAAGCGTTTTAAAATTAAAATCTCCCCATCTTCGTGCATCCTAGAAACTTATTCTTCCGCATCGGAGTGTCACATCATGGTTTGCTTAAGGCATCCCTTCGAAAGAGTCGCGCGAACCATTGAGCAGAAGCGTTTGGCTAACCGAGACAAAAATCCAGCGATATTTTTCTATTCCCTTCCCCGTGATAGGCGGGCGACCGGAGGGTGGTTAAATTCCGTGCGTGCCAGCACGGACAAAAGACAAACGCCGTCGTCTTTCGTTTGTTTCAAGCGTCATTTGTTTGGCGGCCTGGATGGGCTCGTGGCTTCTCGAGATTCGAGGGGGTGAAAAAGAGTTCGTGGTGCATTCGCGGAGAAAGACGCGAGAAACATGGGGTTGTATGGTTTAAAAAGGCTACATTTGAATGCCACCGGAAAGAAGCACTCTTTCATCTAAGCTTTACTGTGCCATTCCAATGTCCATTGCATACCATTTCAAGCACGATCAATGTATAAATTTATTATTATTAGAAGCGAACTAATAACAACTGAATGTTTTTACGAAAATTATAACTTGAAAATCGTAACAAGATTGAATTTTAGTGAAAGTAATTATATGAGCGACGGTGAAGTCAAGGAAAATTTAAGCCTGACCTCTTTTTGAGATTCTTGAGATTGCCGAGAACATCTTGGACATTGGAAAGTTCGCAAAAAAAAGAACGACAATGACGAAAGACGCAGCAGGAGAAAGAGCAAGCCACGTCGGGAAGGGGATTTCTTTCATCAAAAAATAATTAAGGTTTTCTATGGAGATGATGGATTCGACGAACCTGCCGTTCGTTCAGTCAATGTCAAAGGTTGACAATAGGTTCAATGGTTGGAACGCTCCTTTATTTAAAGTAGCTTTGTGTCCTCGCGATTGCCAAACCCTCTTTTTGCCCCCTGGTCCATGGATTTGGATCTAGATCTGGATCACAGATAGATTTGACTCACGGATCCGCTTTTCTATGTGGATGACCAGCAAAATTAAGAAAAGAAAAAGAAACTTATACACAGAATCGTGTCTTATAGTTAATTATATGAATAATTTGAACAAAAATTGACAATAAATTTAATCAAAAAACACCAAGATCTTTTACATCGATCTATTTTTCCATACATACACATTTATCGCTTATTTTCGTAGCAATTATAAATCTTATTCTTTCGAATATCGATCTCGATCAAGCACAGAAAATTTGCCTCGTCGTGATTCAAGGAGAATATTACAAAGCGCGATACAGAAGACGATCAGTGCCAGCCTTACGTCTCGTACCGAATCGGGCTCGAAACGAAAACAAAGACGAGCATTTAACGATATTGTCACAGAAATCCCCTCGGGGGACCAGAGATGGTTCCTCCGAGCCGTGGCTGACGGGAACCAGCGCCGGATGTTGGATGTTGGGTGCCGGGCGTTCGGCTGGGTGGTATTATTCCGAACCATTTGTCACTCGGGCAAGCCAACAACCCCTTTCGCTTCTCTCGCTCCCTCGCGCGTCTCCGTTTTCTTCTCTCGCTCGCCGCCTTCGTGAGTTTTTATAGCCGCGAATCGTCGCAATATGCCGACAAGAAGCTTACGACACCCGCCTTAAGAAGAAACTCGACGACAGATTAAGAGGGTGCAAGGATTTTTTCACTCAGCCCTGTTCCTTCTTACTTAGTCGTCGAACAGATTAAGTCCACCTAATCTAGACTTGGCGAAATCATTTGGTGAAAAAGGAGACTCTACTTGACGAACTGCTTAACGCGAAAGGGTTCTACCAGACTGACGAAGACGTATAGTGTTTGTTTTTGTGTGTGTGTGTTTTTTTGTCACGTGTACAATAAAATGGAAATGTTCTCAAGTACTCTCGTCGTCGTTCAATGTTTCGTAAAATAACGACGTTGCGTGCAATGCAAACAACAAATGCGTAAATTTTTCCAATTCTTCTAAGAAGTCGAGATCTGAAATCACGGAGAGAGGAGAAAGATACTCGAAAACACAGTCGTAATCTTGCGCTTCTTCTGAGCACACGGCGCGGCGTCCGAAAAAGAATCCTTGACAATTTGTCGCGACAGTGCACAGAATGGACCAGCGTGTGCGAAATCGCGAACATGTAATCTGCTAAAAGTCTGCTTAATTATGAGCGGTAGTGGCGCGAGGATATCCGAGGCGAGTTGGCGCGGGCATGCTTCTGTTTTCGGACTTTTCCATTAGCCGGATGAATCGTTAGTCTTTTGTTGACTTTTATTGGGGGATGCTGGCAGACGCGCCTGTGTTGGTACGTGGCTCCCGGTATCCGACGGTGCGAGACCGTGATTAATAAAGTAAGACATCTCTCTTTTGCAACGCGATATAATTCTCATCGTACGTTTCACGTGACGATTATTTTGTTCTTATTTAAGCGAACGAACAGAATTAAGCGACATTAATTTTGATAGAAATGTAACTATTATTTCATCGAACATCGTCAATTGAAAACGCTACTTGCTCGCTCGGCGACAATCAACCAGATTTCCCATATCAACAGAAGCTAATTTAAAAAGGTTCGATATAAAATGAAAAAAGATTGAAAGTACTCTACGCGAAAAGTTACCAAGGATTTGGCCGGTTCTCATGGTCTAGCTCCATTGGATCGACGGGAGGGTTAATTTTCTGGTCAGTTGGTCGCTTCTGGCTCTCCAGGGTTATAGTGGCGATCTCAAGGCCCGTAACAACCCCTACTTTACCCCCACATAAATATCCGGAATTAGCCATTTCTCCTGGCTTCTCTCTCTCACTCTCTCTTCTTCTTCATCGTCCCTCCTTCTGTCTCTCTCTCTCTCTCTCTCTCTCTCTCTCTCTCTCTCTCTCTCTCTCTCTCCCTCTCTCTCTCTCTCTCTCTCTCTCTCTCTCTCTCTCTTTCTTCGCGCTCGCTCGGACTTCTCCCGCTTGCACTCCCCTTCTTCTTGCCGCGACTAGCATGGACTTCGGTCATCGGGTGGGGTCTACGATCACTTGACCGATTAAGGACCAAAGCGGAGGGCTTCGATTCGAGTAGTCGCTCCGTTACGCGGGGGTCGTGAGTGGATTGACGTAATTGAGGAGAAAACACGATGCAAACCGTCATTTCGCGGCAGAGTCGAGTAAAGCTCGCATTTCCCCCCTCTCCTCCCTCCGCGAGCGTTTTGACCTGCGATTAATCAACTTTCGGCTTACCCTTGGTCGAAATAACTTTTCGTGCATATGGTGATTCCGTTCGACCCAAAAAATCACGTTCGCGCTCGTGCTCACCAAACATTTACCCATAAACCGTTTGCAATTTTATTCTAAAAAATGACCAATTACATTTCAACTTTTAAATAAAAATATACCTATATAAAGCATCTAATTAAAAAGATTGTGATAGACATATAATTTCAATTTTCTCGAAAACAAAAATATCTTAATGATATGCGTGCCATAATGTTTGCTATTATTTATTTTTTGACAAGTATCATTATATAAATTGATATTATCTCGCGCGCCACGGCGCGCGGCGAGCCATAACTAAGATCGCAACTCGCAACGCGTAAGGAGATTCGTCGAGAAGCTCTCAAGCGTGAAACGTTTTCGGTATTGCATATTAATACGTATAAAAATAAAAGTAAAGATCATCGGATGCTTGTCAGCTCGATGCGAGTTCAAAGTTTAGGGAAACTGTTCCTCAACTGCTACTGATGACGCTGTCAGCTTCCGGCTTGATCCTACTGCCTTCGCGTCGGCGAATAGCGGGGATTTCCACGCGAATGAGAGACCGAGGAGTGACTGCGGCACCGAGCGGCCGGTTAGATCGCTTCTTTTCGTTTTTACTCACTCGGGATTAAACAAAAGCCAAAGCTCCTTAAACTGCGGTAGCGGCTAAGCTGGATACATGCGAGGGTCCCACGAAGCGGCCTGCGCCCTGCGCCAGCTCTCGCTCTTTTGTTCGACCCCGTGATCCTCTTTGCTCTTCGCGAACTGCCACGGAACAACTCTCTCGATACGACACAAGACTGGACCGGAACCTATGTTTAGCTTATTTGGCGAGCGCATTAGTCGAGTACAACCGACGTTTCGAGAATTTCCGAGGCAATTCGGAGAATGAGAAACTCCGACTCATCAAATGTTGCATTATTCAAATTTTATTAGTTTATAAAATTGTTGTCTTTTTACTTTGTTCGTTTACAGATTTTTTTAATGATTCATGAAAGAAATTCTTCTTTGTCGAGATATCGATTTTATGTTACAAGCAATAAAGATTCTAAAAATTTTTGCGAGTAAAATTTTAGAACGCGACACAATCTAACGCAATTGTTTAAAGATAACAAATAGATATTGAAAAACAAAGAAAATTTAACGATTTACTTAACATACTGTATAAAATTAAACCACTTTACGAGCAGAAATCAACTAATCGATATATGTATAATATTATAAAAGAAAATATGCAAATGTTATGATCAGATCAGCTTGCTGGATGTCCAGCCAATTCGCTTACCCTAGAAGAACGGGGGGATATTTTTCTCCTAATATGAATTCCGTCGGCTCCACAGCCGTGAATCACTCTGATATCTCTGTCTCTTAGCATCGACTATGAATACAATATCGAATGGTAAGAAGCGGGGATGCGGCTGTGCCGGATGGGATAAAGTCAGAATTGGCGATAAAAACGCCAAGGCGAAACAGCCTTCGACGCTTTCGTTCGTTTCCTGCCATATCCGAAAGATATCCATATTTTCAATCTCTGTTGCGACAACTATTTTAACGTGCCAATCTCGCGTTGTGGCGATACGTAAAGGAACGTGCAGTTTTATCACGACGCAAACGCTAGCGAAGAATAGAGAATATAGATTATTCTGAGAGATTGATCGCCGGTCATTCCGTCTTGGTTCTCGCGAACCGTCGGCCAAAAACTCGTGTGGGAAAATTCAAGTCGCGCGGAGCACGTCGCGAATTCTCGAGGCCCTTTCCATCCTCTTCTCCCTCTATGCGACAAGACGAAAAGTTCTTCTCCCGAAGCAGCCAGCGGGAGAGATCGAGATCGGGATCGGGATCAGTTACGGGGTAAGGTCGAAGAAGGACTGATCCTGTATTTGAATACGGGACTCTCGGAGGACTACATGCATTTTAACTACCGGCCAGATGCCGCGGCTCTCACGCTGTCCCGTCGCCCAGGCATCGTCAAGTTTCTAAACTATCGTTACTCGGGCCAAGGATGTGGGGCCTTGAATCCTAAAGACAGCCTCCACTTTGAACTTCTGGCTATACTCAACACGAAAGCGATTCCCGTTAGAAGCTCGTCAAATAATAAGAAACCATCTTCATTGAGAATTTCTTTGGCTAATTTAAATCAGAAATTACATTCTAGTTTTAAATTTGCGTCATGTTTGTTTTAAAAAAATTATCAAATTGGCAGTACCGCAAATGATTAAGAAGAATTAAGCATTAACGATAATTCAAACAATAATAAAACATTAAACAATATTTTCTGTAGGTATTTTTTTGGAGACAAATTCATCAGCAGTGCGTTATTATTATATTGAAATTACGAATATAATTTTCATGATTTAAACACGATCTACGATTATAGAGTGGACGATTCGTTTGATCCTATATGTAGATGTCGATAAAGCGGGCCGACGAAGCGGGTGTTCCACAGACACGGGGCTTGCGAGGCATCTTATCTAGCACCCGTTGCGAACATGAACGGCGAGAGGATAGCGTAGATTCTAAGAGAGACAAAGTGGAAGAGGGATAGAAAGAGAAGAGAAGAGAAGAGAGAGAGAGAGAGAGAGAGAGAGAGAGAGAGAGAGAGAGAGAGAGAGAGAGAGAGAGAAATCGCATGCGAGAAGACGAGAGGGACGAGGGGTTGAGTGACGGTGCCCGAAGGAGAAGGAGTAAGAGACGAGTCGGGGTGGAATGTGGGGTGGGGGTTGGTGTTGTAGCCGAGTGGGTACCACCAGAGGTGGGTCTGGTTGGCCGCGGCGTCGGCGGCGGCGGCGTCGGCTGTCTTGGACAAAATCAATACTGTGGCCACCCATCCCTCGACACCCCTTTGCCTCATCCTTAACCCTCCTCCCCCTTCCTACTAATCCCCCCCACCTCCCCCTCCCCCTCCGATCCCATCTAAGGCTGTGGGGCAAGTCGGAGGTAGAGGCGGAGGTGGCGGACGCAGGGTAGTGTGGGCTGGCTGCAGATGCCGCGTAATTACCACCCTCAAGACACGTGTGGCGCTCGCGCATCCAACCACCCCCTATCCCCGCCGGTCGACGCTATCCGACCAGCACATTGGTGTGTCGGCAATACCGAGGCTGCTGATGGTAGTGGATATCGTTTCTCGGTAGAGATACTCAGGAATCTCTTTATTAAAAGTATAACTTCTGATATCTATCCCCATCGGCATTGATCACGGATTTCACTTTTTCTTGAATGATGATTATTTCGTAATACTCACATTAACTTTATTTTCACCTCTTTTAATATACGTAACATATTGTTAGACAGGCTTAATCGTGCTTGCTTTTATCTACAATGTGTTATTTTATTTTATACTTGATTTTTTTTTCTTAATAAAAATATCATGTGCCGTTAATATTTGATATTCTTATAATCCGCAACACAATCCTTATCAATTACGCTAATATGTAAAAAATTGTCAATTAAACCTAGGTTATAATTGAGGTAATCACATGCGACGAAAAATCGTGAAATCGCGGACTCCAGTTGGTATTCCCATCCCACCAGCGCTCCCTAATAAATTAGCATTCTCGTTCTAACAAGGTCCAGACTTCATCCCTCAGGGGGCTGCGTCGAGGACTATCTACAACATACCACCCTTGCCGGACATTGCGAGCATAGCTCTTGCCAGACCCTCCCCCGCCCCTATTCCGCGGCACGCCAGGGCGGAAACTACCCTTATTAATATTATAAGACAAACCAGGAGAACACCAGGGCGCGGAAGAGAGAGATGCGCCCGTATGTAAATAACCAGGATGTTTGTACGAACTGGCTGGCTCTCTGGACTCTGGAGAACTCGGACTTTAATTGCGTTTGTAACATCTTGATTTTCAGACCATTTTAACCAGGAATATCTGATCGTTGTATTTGATGATTCAACGAGCTCAAATTCTCGTAAAGATTCATAAATTTTAGCTGATTAAAAATAATTCTGTATGGGATATAGATAGCAATAAGCAAACGCACATATGTCTTTGTTACAATAAAATACATTTAAAAAATTTTCAAAAATTTTCTAAAAGATCTAGAGCAAATATTTTAGAAGATCGACGGAGTTTCGATTAGCAGAATTATTATAGATATAAAATGTCAAAGATAAATTTGAACCGATTAGAAGACATATCTTTGGTAGGCATAATGAGCTATTGATGTGCGCGAGAAAGGGTTACCCACGTGACGTGATACGCGGTTTTCAGCCCCTAAATCAAGCAAACAACCCCCAAAAACACGAGAACCAAGCAGTTACGCAGCTGGTTGGTCATTTGCGGTTCCGACAATGTCCAGAATTACGATGTCTCTGATTTTTCGGTCATTCAGCAATACTGCCTCTTTCTGTATCTACTCGCGAGCGTTATGACATTGAATATAATATTTATACAAAGTTTTTGTCAAATTATATACAAAATTTATTTGAACAAATAAATTGCTTGATTATTTGATATTGCATTTATATAACGTTACGATAAGTAGAAATGCTCATATATAGAAATAGATAGATATATTGATCTATAATAACGCAAATCTCGCGTCAAAACCAATCGGAAGCTTCGAATACGTGCTTACTTAAAACGAAACCAGCGCACGTATTCGACTAATCATACCGCCATTTCCTTTAATATCCGTAGGTGGCCACCCTATCGAAATCCGTACCCAGCGACCTACAGTACTCTCGCGAGTCTTAGGAACTTCCGGCGGGTTCATGCCACCGGCAGGCGTCTCGCATCCGGCGTCTAAATGTTTGAACCTTGCGTACGAAGGGTAAAAACGGCAGCAAAAAAAACTTACGCACAAAGCTTCATTTTAACACAGAATCATAATTCCTCATATTCCAATTCAAAAAGTTTATAAACTAGAAAGTATTCAATGCTTTCTGATATTAATATATTATATAATTATATTATGATATAACTTATATATATTATATAACTTATATTTTACATTAAAGAATCTATTATTATTTGCACAATCAGAAAATGTTAAATAATTTTATATCTTGTACTTTTATTATAATAAATATACCATTTATAGCGATTAATAAATAAAAAATGTCAGTAATATATATAATACAATGCCGCACAACTCGGCAAATTTATAAAATTAAAACGACATTAAAAATGTGTTTTAAGCATTAAATTGCAAAAGAATTGTAAATTTATCTTTTTCTATTAGATAATTTGTTATTCGACAATCGACACGATGCAAAAACTATATTCGGTTATCTGGCGACTACCAGACACCATTATATCATTGTCGTTATATAAGAGAGCAATAGGCTTTTTATTCGCTTAACACGATCCACGCACTAGCGTCCAGCATAGGCTAGGTATCGATAGTCCGAGCATGCTCTAATGACGTGCGTGTGCTGTGAGAGATTTGGCCAATGAAGAGAGAAGAAACGAAAGGGTGCATGGCGCCGTATATTTAAGCCAAAAAAGGTCCAGAAGAAAACGCGGGATGTCCTTTCGTTTCAACTAAACCATTGCAACAATTCCTACAAATTCCCGTATTGCTTCAATTTCATATTTGTTATTTATTTAAAATGTTTTAAAGTCTATATATATATATATATATATATATATATATATATATATCGCACAAAACAATTAATTACAGCAATGTCGCGAAATTATGGATAATACTATGACAGTCAAAAACACATGTCTATTCCATATCTAAAGAAATAAAAGTCGAATAAGGCGCTATATAAAACATCTTAACGAATTTGCCGCTATCAAGAAAGAAGTAAATTTTTTTAGACAATTTCGCAAGCACGCTCTACGCGTCCTCTAGTTGTACGATCTAGCGCGAGCTTTATAGCTCCGGGTTTCCAATAAACCGCTACCACCCTTCTTTTTTATCCATTCGCCCTCATCCACCCCCGCCCACGTTCCCGTTTTCTCTTACACGGGGTTTAACATCGATCCCGGGCACGCATTTCCAATCTAACGAGCGCATCTACACGTCTAAACGGCCCCATCAAACCGAAACAAATCTTTCTTGAAATCCTTGCCCGGTGATCTCCTACCGCCCGAACTAACGGAGAGACACAAAAGCGAAAACCAGCTACAGCGAAACCTAGGACGATCTCCGCGGATGGAGTAGCGGCATAAAGGGAGCCAAGAGAAGGGGGGGCAGTGGCGGATGGTGGCGGGTTCGTGTGTATAGTTTCTCTCGGGGGTTGAAAATGTGACGACGACCCGGCCGCCCGAGATATTAAACTATAAATCCTTATCCCGCTTCGCGCGGACCGCCAGAACCCTCCGACTCCGTGTGCACGTCGAGGATCTTGTCCTCTGTCGCAGGATTCGCGTTATGCTGGATTCACGCGCCCTTTGTCCGTTCACCACGGTCTCCTTCCGACTACCGAACCGCGGTAACGAACTGATGCTTATGAGCAGACTGCCATGGATTTATGTTACGCGCGTTATGTTTCATTTTATAAAAATAAATAATTAGGTATCGGGTTAATCTATCTAAAACTCGCACAATTGTTTATTCTTTACAGTTCCGAGCACATTTATTTATTATTTAATAATTATAATACCATTTTCTTAAATACTAGAAAAAAATCAACTAATTTTATAATTTTCTTTAATTTTGCATATACCTAATAGCGTACAACAATAACATAAATAAATACGCGCACATGCACAATTTTGAGATATATTATCTGCGTATATATACTGAAAAGAGAAGACACGAACGAACAAAGATGAGAAAATATAGCGGCCTTCCCCGCGAACGAGTTAACCCTTCCCATTGAACGCCGTTTTCACGCCGTGCGTATCTGAACGCTCTCCCCATAACAAGGGTCTTTCTCTTTGTGGAGCAAAGTCGATGAGGTCGCCAGGTCGGACCTCTTCCGACTTCCTCCTTCCTTCTACGTCGAGTCGTCTCCCTAGCCAAGGTGTATCGTTACTTCATGGTGCTTTGAGTCAGTGGCAAGGAGTTGGAGGAGGTCGTACGGGTTGGCGGAGACGTAAGAGGGGTTGCTCTTAGCCGCGTTAATGCCTTGAGAGGGGAGCGTTAATTAATAATTGCAGGAGGGTGCCACCAGTCCCTCGAGGGAGAGAAAGAGAGAGAGAGAAAGAGACGGGAGAGAGAGAAAGGAGAAGAGAGAAGAGAAAGAGGAAGACCGAGAGGTGAGAGCCAGAGGACCATACGTGCAGCTAACAGCAAGTAGAGATCATCGATCGTCGTCAACAAAGTACGTTCACCTTTCTTTTCTCGAGTCGCGTCTTTATCTCGTTACAAAGTGCATCCATCGGTTGGCGCGAAAGGCTCGCCGATAATTCGGAGCAAAGTGCATTCACCCGCGCTATCACGTTCTTGCCTTACCCTTGCAATCTCGATAAATTGCATTTTTCAAATTAGCAGAAAATGTAAATATACTTTGATTTGCAAACGATATTTTCATTTTCAGATTAAAAACAATAATCGTGATAATAATCTTTAAAAAAGCAAAGCTCTTAAGATAAAAAAATGCTAATTTTATCAAGACTCGTTTGTATCTTTTCTACCTTAGTAATTATAAGATCATTAAAGACTGATTAGATTCAATTCATAGAATGTTTTGAGATTTTGTGGTACCGATAGAAAGTATCGATAGAAGGTGGATGCCGATGGGATACCTACTCTGTCGTTTATACGCAAAAGGGTTTTGCCCTTTCGGCGAGTCTAGAATCTAGTGTCGCGAGGTTTGAGGGACCGAAAATCCAAATGAGGAGGGAAAGAGGAAAGAGGGGGTCTAGAAAGGACGGGGTTAGCTGTCAGAGAGATAAATCGGTCCCGGCTTAATTAAATCTTCTTCCGTGCTACCCGCCCGGGCCAGTGCCTGCTGCCGGACACCATCCTCGGAGGGTCGAATTGTTTCGAGGATATCAACCCTGATTTAGGGCCACGCGTATTCCCCAAGTACACCGCGAGTACTGCCTGACCAGTCTGATCTTTCAGTATTTTGCGGATCCGCGTTATTCTCTTCGACGAAATATCGCGCCCATCAACTTAATCGCCAACATCGCTCGTACTTAAAGGTATTTCATAAAATAATAATATTAGTTTGAGTTAGACTGATCCTATACTAATTTCTTATACTATTAATATCGTAAGTGTTACTTATTCTCAATAGTTTATTCCAGTAGCAATAATAAGTAAACTTGAATATCACGAATAAGATATAATTTCAAATAAATAATTTCGCGATAAATTTAATCTTTCTTATTCCGTTCTCGTGTGTGTATTCAACGAAAGACTCGTTTCATAATCGGATTAATAGATTATTTTCCGCAAGACTTTCATCTTGCTAAATTATTAGATCTGGTTTATAGTCGGCATAATCTACGTCTAAGGCTACGTCTAAAATGATAAGACATGGAAAGCCCTAATTCGCCGACAGACGTCTCAATAATGTGTTGATTTCGCTCGTTCGTAGGCCTCGCAGGAGGCAAGCAGCCGAGGCAGTCCTGCGACTGCATCTATATTCTCGCTATCTCGGCAATCGCGAGTTACAGAGGTCGGTGAAGCGAACGTGTCGGAGAGAAATCCGGATAGACGGACGCGGGAAGCATGTCTAGGAGAGAAAAGGACGGAGAACGCGAGAGTATATCGGAAAGAGGAAGACCGCGAGGGAGCGTGAGGCCAAGTCGGAAAGAGAGAGAATAGGAAACGGAGTGGAGAAGGTGAGGAGGTGAGCCGAGGGTGGCTGTACGTCGATAGAGCGGCGCGCCACGGAGGCCAAGATACGACACCGCCGCCACCGCCAGCAGACCCGTAAAGGGGCGGGGGTTCTCTCTCTCTCTCTCCGAATGGGTGGCGAGGGGTTAACGGGGCAGCTTGCCTCACCAGGGTAGAGACGACACAGGAAAAGCGGGGTTTCGTGTGAGGTGGGGGCAGAGACGCAACCTCGCTCCTTCGCAAGAAGTACGACGGAGACACTCGGCAAGGTCTTCCTCCTTCCTCGCTTCGTCGCCTCCTTTTTGCACAGGCGGCGCAGATGTTACACCGACGGACGTGGATAAGAGTGCGTCGACTGCCTTTTCGGTACAGGATAGACGGAATTTTTAATCGGCCTTCTACCGTCCGATCTTCTTCTGCCCTTGCCATTCCGTTGCCGTTATCGCTGACCGAGAAAAACTCGGTTCGAGACGGCATTAACGTTACAATTTTCACCCACGGATTTTCGGGCGTCCAATTAATATCAGACGAGAATACGCGCAGAAACGATATCGAATATGAAACACTTTTGTAGAACCTATACGCTGCAAGATTATTTTATGTTAAAACAGATAATGATAAAATCGTAAGTTGGTTCGACAACAACTTGAAATGATATCCATGTTTAATCTATATACATCGAACATAGAGAGACAATCTTCCTTTTATCTTTATCTTTATAATATTTAACAAGATAGTGTTTAGTTACAGTTACCAAACTTCTACGTATATATCTTATTCATTTGCAAATATATTCTTCTGTTATCGCATTAAATGGAAGTTCTATAAAAGGATCTGCCTTTTTTTTTATGAAAAATGCATATAACACATAATATACTCTCGCATGGACAGGTGTGCGTAGAATTACGCGCTGGTGGCTATATATGCGTCGCGTATGTCGCAGATGGAGTCGGGTAAGCGGGTGAGTATCGGTATTCGGTTAATTATGGTCCCCCATCGGGCCTGCATGAATTCTTGACGCGGGGGGTGTTGCAACACCCCGTGCCATGCGCGCCTGTCATATCCCCAGCAGCATTACTGCCAACGTCACGCGCCGATCGGTACGATAGGATCGTACGCTGACGCGATCAACCTAATGTAGGATAACGCCCTTTCCTCCATGATATATGTATATATGTATATGTATATGTATATGTATATGTATATGTATATATATATATATATATATATATATATATATATATAGTGGCTGCTGTGTGTGTACCTGCAAATGATAAACCTCTGGCAATCAGCTTAAAAATAAACGGAGATAACCAATCGTTTCTCATTACTATTCAATAGCAAATATCGAAGAATCAGTAATTGCCAGTTATCTATCCATAAATAATTAAATTCAGACATGCGAGAGACGTCAAAGGATGTGAAAAGAAAAAACGAAAACGTAATTCAAATATTAGAATACAAAATACTGCATATTTTAATTAAGATATTTTAACGTTTAACGATATTTATCATGTCTGACTTCTGACACTGAGGCCAGATATGAGCTCATCCGTTGAGGCGGTTTTCGTGAAAAATATTGCTCGTTTTACAGGCGATAGAAGCCGAGCCACGTCGGAGAGTGGGGGGGGGGGTTGTATTTAATTAAACCTCCAGGGGCTGCCTGATCGAGCATCAATACCCAGCGGTTCTCAGATCTTTCGAAAAAGCCAAACATTAAATAATCTGCACATCTATACAAGTTAACTATGCTATCTCAAAAGAAGATACAAGTGTATATAATATAAAGATAAAAAATATTAAATTATATATAATACACAATTATATACATAATTTTGTAATTATTAGCTTTAAAAAAATCTCACAATATTTCTTTCTTGGTAAAAGAAATCTCACAAAATTTCTTTTATGGTAAAATGTCAAGAAGAGCTCTCTCTGTAACAAAGACACATATTTGCGCTTGCTGTAATTACATAATCTAATCAATTGACAGCTGAAAGTAATATTTTGCACAGTATATAAATTAGGGACAGGATCGATCGGCGATGTGTATGCGAGAAACTCGACTGCCGAGTAAGCAGATTGTTTCTTGCAGCAAGAACGTATCTAAAGCATAGAAAGTCTACGGATGCAGCTGCAGCAAGAAAATTAATTGCATCGAGCTGCTGCGGCTGCGAATTACGGCTGATGTAAACCAATTTTCTCGGAACATTTATACAACAGAGATTTGTTTCAAGTTGGCGCAAGAGCGACAAAATTTCAATAAATTACAAATTTTTTATATAATTTTGTGAAAAATAATTTTAAGACGTACGTATCTCTGAACAACATTTTTGTAATACATTAACGCGAAAAAAGCGTTTCAAAATTGAGTCGCCAAAATTTGCTCTCCCTTGCGATAACTCTTATCGGGATTCGTCTGGATTAATCGGATGGCCGCGTGTAGCATTCGGGATGAGAACCGAGTAGGAAAATCCCTGTCGGCGGGATGTACGGAGGCTTGCGAAGCCTTATTAGTGATTTAGGGTGGGCCGCCCCTTGTATTGGCTCCAAGCGCCCGATCCTGGGAATTAAAAATCGCTAAATTCGGTTACGCAGACGCCGCCCGTCGTTTTATTTCGCGCAACCCCACGCAATTGCAGCGAGGTCTGGCCAATCAAATTGAAAAATCCGTCGAATTAAAAAGTCACGTCGTCAAGAAGCGAAGAGAAAATATTTTGCCAAATAACAGGAAGGAGATTCCTATGATTTAAAGAAATCCGAATAATGGTCAGTTTCACCGAGAATAAAAAATAAGATTTGTCATCATCATTTAAACAAATAATCGCATCGCACGCACCCTAAAATATAATCGCAAATCGCTTTGCGGATTCATCGATCGACAAAAATCTGCAAAAGTGTCGATTGAACAGTCCGAAGTTATTTTTTTCGGTTAAGCTCTCGCGGTTAAAATCTGGGATGACTTTCCAGTTAGTTGAATCGAAGCGGCCTGTGGAGGGACGAACGAGGCACGTGGGTACAACACCGCGAATTTTATTCGGCTATAGTGGCTGCTTCCGTAGACGCGACGAGAACATTTCCTCCACATTACATTAATTCCATGCATTTAAATGGTCATTACCTGCCTTGCAGAACAAACTGCTGTAGCACTGTGCACCGAGCGCTGCTTTGTGCTGTCTCTTCTCGAAATGTATCGTGCCAATTTTAAGCAAAACACGACATACATTTCTCCTAAATTTTTCTTTTTATTTCTCCGACATTTCCAAAAAACTGACGGAGATATCATATTGTTCACATATTAAACCTCCTAATCGGTTTCATTGTGGTTCATCTCGGTATACGATAATTAAGGATGATGGGGCTTACGAGAACTAGAGATATTGGATGGTCTCGTATTTACACCCTTTAGGGTATTCGTATTAACCTCCCTTAAAGCACGATGCCCTTGAGTTTGTTGACCAACTAAGTAGAAAGGGGCAAACTTCAGTATCCCTTATGTTTGTAGGAGTAATTCGCAGATTACCTATTACATGGATATTAATTCTATCTCATACTGTAAATAACAGATTGTCATTTATCGAGTCTACCTTTTCAAAATTATAATTAATCTCATTGTAAGCTATTGCGTATATACTACAAGAAATGATTTCACATTAACTTGAAAATCTCGCATATAGATTATGCGAGACCATGTTGTTGGCACTTCAATCAGCTCCTTCCTTCTGCCCTTCGTTACACCGGTCGTCATCGGGAAACTCGAGACGCGATAAAAAGAAAGCGCAAAATTCATGAAGAATGGCGATACTCAATCACGCCAAAGACAACCGCCTGGGAGTCTGGCGTCCGAAACAATACGAAACAAACGGCCTCCGGGGGCGGATATTAGTTTTTCGATTTCTCGAGCCCCAATCGGCGACCCCCTCCCTGTCCCGCTTCGGCAACCCGCTCTCTTCCGCCAAGCCCTCGGCGTTATTTTTCTCAGTCATATTCCCAACTGCGCATTTATCACTTTTAAACGAGACTGGAGAAGCCGATGGTGCGGGCGCTCTCCTCTTCTTCGGCCGTTCTTCTCCTCTGTCCCTTTCTTCTTTTTTTTTGTCACCGGGGGCCGGATGCAAAAAAGAGAGGGCTCTTCGAGAGCCAGCCTGGAGACAAGCTCTCCAGCGACACCTCCAAGGGCCATAACTCTGCCACATGGAATTTCCCCTTTCGTGAGGTGGTGGCGGTGGTGGTCGGTGCCTCTGTGTTCTACGCTTCGGCATACAGACACCTCCCTCTCCCCTCCGTTCTCTTCGACGACGATCGGTAGGTATATCTACGCTCCGGTTTGTTTCGCACTCATGATTCACCGCGCATTTTGTTTTAAGAGTCCACTTCGTTCTCAAACATATACATCAACAAATTTGATAGCAAATTCAACGAGATACTTATACACGTTTACAATTTATACTCCGATAAAAATAAATTGTTCTTCATTCTTCGGACATCAAGCAATAAATATTTCATGATATCTTAAACAATTTTTACGATATGCTAACCATAATATCCGATATATCGCTTTGACGATTCTTAATTACAATGCAAGCCGGTAATTTATATGCTCAATTTCGTGACGTATAAAATCTAAAAGAATTATGCAATATCACTTTTTATTTCAAGAACGGTTTATCTTAAGAGTAGTTTTCGGCATTAAATGACGACCAAGGCCCAAGATTCTCGCGTTTAAACCTGCAGCTAGGAAAGCATTCGATTCTATCTCTGTCCACTCTCTTTTGCACTCGGCTCGCGTGCACTCTGCCTTATTAAGGGCTGATTCGCCCTCGCCATTGTCTCCTACCGATAGACCTCATCCTCCGGACTGTCCCACAACCGCCGTACATCACCGACACTGGCTCCGGGGGATGAGTTATGCCCCCCTCAAGCGCACGATTCTACGTCGTACCTACTACCTACACCCCAGCAGACTCTGACTATCTCGCGCTCTCTATCCTCTGTCTGCGAGGTCTGGATACATGCCGCTGTTTTCGATATATATATCAAGATCTGTCTGAGGTTTGCGCCGGTCGAAGATTTGTTGACCCTGACTGCCTTACCTTTACCCACAAGTATTCCAGTGTCTCGGATAAGATTAGGATCGATTCCCCGATTAGGTCTCGCCAATGTAAAGCATGCAGGAAATTAGGCATCCTCGATATAGATATTTACGATTGGTAATATAGAAATTATTAAAAATATAAATTAAAAAAAGATATATATATATATATATATATATAAATTTATCAAATATCCATTCATGTTCTCGATAAATTAATTAGATATTTTTAATTTACATTATAATAACACTAATCAAATAAGATTATCATATGAATAAACTGACAGATGAGAAAATGTGCCGAAACGTCTCAAAAGCATCGTGATCTCCTATAAAGTTTAGCGCTAACATAGAGAATCCTGCTAGCCTTGAAATCAAGGGATCACTGACGTTGTTTGACCAGGACGGTCACTTATTAATGCGGGCGCAGGGCCAAGCTAATTCCCTAGCCAGAGCACAGCTTAGAAAGGACTTAGCCGATATTTGGATCCTTGCTAATACCCGACTCGACGTACTTAGGGCCTGCTTGTCTTTCAAAACAGCAGCGGTTCTATTCAGTTCTTGCAGCCATTCGCGAAAATTTGTTAATCTGATATCTAGAATAAATTGAATTAAGTTTAAGTAATTATCGTTCGTAACAATTCGGTCGGGTTAATGATTGAAAGTTAAAAAAAATACATTCTAATGGTAAAAAGATTAATCACTTCGATAACGAAAAGATTTAAAAATGTACGAAGAAGCATTTCATAAAAACAATTCGTCGTAGTTTTCGACGATAGCAGAAAAGCCGATGTTAACATAATCGCCGATAATAGTCCGGCTACGCTTATAAAAACGGGAAAACTTTTCTTCGTTGAGTCTCCTGCCGCCGAGTCGACTTCCCACTTTCTCCAAGGCGGTAACGTCCCCCACGCGGTGCCGACCGAGAAGTTGGTTTACCACCCCCGGGGGTGGTTAGCGGGTCTAGTTAAGGGGCGTCTTAATTACCCACGGTAATGAACACCTTGTCGTAAAAACTTGCGTCGGTTTAATTATTTCAGCTGGCTCCCTCCTTGGCCGCCTTTCTCGGTTACCCTCGTTCACGAGCCTCGGTCTCGGTTTCCCTCAAAACTAAACGACGTCGACGACATGCGGTATAGATTTTCTCTCGATTATCGAACATCATCTCGACGATACCACTACGTGCACTGATTTCTCGATGCCTAGTATATGTCTGAATACGATCGCTCGATTAATCCCTTATGTAACAGCAATTGCTCACGAATAGTTTTTGTTTATATAGCACACTCGTAACTGCGTACAACTATTGCAATGTATCTCTCTACTGAAAATTTAAATAAAATATTGTTAAAACGCAGGATTACAAAGATACGGGCGAGGAGAGTGGCAATAAAGGCGCGTGGTCCTCCTACGACAGCGTCGGATCCAATTACGGGCACGTGGGATGGCAATACTTTTTAAGGGTGAGTCCGCAACGAGGAGGAACACGGAAAAGGCTGTGCAACGGGTATTGCGGCACGGTTTGTCGTCTCTCGCTCCTATAAATTCGCGGGAATTAAACGAAAGAATGCGGTCTGCCTCGACGTACAACCTACCCACCCTTAACCGTGGCCCTCTGGCCCCTTCTCCTTCTCTCTTTCGCGGGGAGAGAGAGTGCCCTTTCTCTCTGAGCGCGTCTCTCTTACGCGCGCTACCGCGGGGGCTCATTTTTGGGGGTTCGTTGGATTTTTAATTAAGGGCGCGGTGGTGACTCCCACGGCAAGAATGCGCGGTATCGCGCGAGGTATTTCGTCGAAAAACCTCCCTCCGCCCACCGAAGCAGCGCTTACCCCTTCTCGCGATGCGCTTCAACTTGAACGCAGCGTTATTTAATCATTTGTGTTAACTTGTATTGCTATCGACAAACGTGATGCTTTAAATAGAAAGCATAAAACGTATATAACGTTACGTTTGTTATATACGTTACATACGCACATATTGTGAAAATTATAGACGCTGTCTAAGCGGGGAAAGCATGAGCAGGTTGACAACAACAATATCTTATAGCCGTAGCGTTGACATTCTAACGATAAAATATTAAAATGATGAGAGTCAAGTTCATCGACGAATAAAGTGCACGTTAAGTCGTCTAAAAGAATTCCAGGTTCCCGCGCGGCATCAAAGCGCGCGCAAGAAATCAATTTTTAAGAGAACGAAAGATGTCGAGCGGATGTTGCAGACTCTACCAAGAGGGTACTTTGCTTCTCCTCTCTCATCACCGCGTGGATCTCTCTCCGCGGACCAGACCAAGGGAGGGTAGTTTTGATTTATGGAGACCGGCCGGCAGATTTACGAATATCAAATTCGCGTTTAAGGGAGTCGATGGTGCCACCGTGGAGAGGGCTGTAAAGGCTACAATGCTACCTAGGGGTGGGCTGCGTCTCATGTGTGTACGTTACGTGGGGATTTACAGTGTTGTAGGGTACGCCAAACGTTGCGCATAATTTTCGAAGGAGATGAGGGAGTTCTTATTGGACTCTGCAGTCTGCCGAGAAATTTCTAGGTACATGCCATTCGCGACCGTAATACCGATTATAAAATGAGTTTCTAGTTACGTACAACTCTGATGAGATATCAGAGAGCGTTAGCTATCGGTAACGTGAAACGATTATTTCGTTTGTAACTGTAAAAAAATCGCTCAATAGTAACTTTCATAACTAAAACATCAGAAGAAAAGCATTGAGAATCTAACTACAGAAAATTTTTGCTGGTATAGGAAAGAAAATCATTACATTTTTGAGTGCGAATAATTCGCTGCTGAAATGATTTCAAAGCCTGCCGAACTGCTCGTTTAAATAGTTCACTGACTGAGGATGTACGTGAGAATGCAAATTCCGTCTCGGGTAAACCTCACAGTCCGGGTAGTAACGCGACGAATAAATCATGCGAGACACTCCGAGCGACTAAAAGGCGAGTCGGTGCAGGGTGCCCTCGTGTTTATGGTGCCAGAATCGACATATTTCAGATGCGCTTTTAAATATTAAATCCAACGGAGGGTGCATGCCCTACCTTCGTTTCGCGGCAGCCGTTCCTCACATAAAGCACACTAATGCGCAGCCCGCTCAGTTGAACGAGGAACAAATGCTACACACCGACATGTGCAAACTTGTAGAAAGTCTGCGACTTCCGTTGCTCGGAAAAACGACGGCTCGTTTATTACAATGGAAAATACTTGGTTGTACCTATAGTTCGTAGTGTGTGTGTGTGTGTGTGCGTGCGCGCGCGTGCGCCTAACTTCTTTAGTTTAATAAAAAAAAAAAGAAAAATAGCACTTATATTTGCTATTTGCATAAAATAAATTTAAATGTCATAAGTCAATCATTGAATTATGGAGATACCTAATTATGTAATACCTTTTTTAATTACGGTATATGTTATACTTTAATTTAAAATTGCTTTAGTCTCGGCGTAAAAATTCACGCACGCAGTAATCAGTGATCGCGAGCGAATAATTTGGATGATGCATGCGCAGTGAAGCGTGCTCGTCAGATTTCCTTTTTCTCCAACCGGCAAAGATAATTCTCGCTCTCCTCAGATGTTCACTCCAATCTCTTGGCGAATATTTGAAGAGGCCAGATCAAAGTGCGTCTGGTCAATTTCATCAACATTTGAATACGTGCCTCCTTTTCCTCTGCGAATCGATCTATCTTTCTTTCCCTTTCTCTCGTGTTTCTTCCTCTTCCTCCTTCCCTCCCTTTCCCCCCCCCCTCTCTCTCTCTCTCTCTCACCACTTTTCCAGATCTACCTAAACAACCTCCAGCCCTTTGGATCTTTTTGCGTAGACGGCCAGCTAGCGAAAAGAGCTGAGAAAAGCAAAATGAATGAGAAAGGACGAGCGGGTTGGGAAGTTTTCAAAAGTGTTGGTTGAAACGAAAAGCGTTAAAGGAACACGCTCTGATAACGTAAACCTCGTAGTTTTCTAAAAGATACTCGGTTTGATACGATGCTCTCTTCACTTTCCATGGATTTCTGGTTTTACTTTGAAAAGATATTACGCTCCTTTTTAATTTTATTTTCCTTAACTCTTACAATCCGAAATTGTTTATAATAATCGAAAAGCAATTTATATTAATGTATATTAAATTTAAGTATAATACTTCATAGATTTTTGGTATCACGGGGAAAGATAAGGACTTTCTGAATGATACCATATATTAAGACGGCAGACGGTGCAAAATGCCGTCGGGGAAACGGTATTAAGTAGGGGCGGGTACTGCGGCGCGATCAAAGCGTAATTTTAATTAGGCAGATTATACAGAAAGATAAAAATTATTAAAATTATTGCCTTAATGAAAGGGAGCCTTCGTCGCTTCACGGAGGGACGCGTAATTAAACGTCGGGAGTAGCTTCCCCAGGCGAGGGTTGTTTCAATGCTGGCTGAGTGAGCCAAGTAATATACAAGCCTACGAATTTGAAAAGATCGTTTAATTTCTATCCACTTGCTCATGTTTGACATATACGGTATGCGCACTGAGCCCATCACTGAGCCAATCATTGTCTTCTATAACACACAAAAGATTGCGGCAACTTGTTAAAACCTCGTATTTATGTGCATTATATCTCAGTATAGGTACATCTAAAACTTATCCAAGGGAAAAAGGAATGTTTTTTAAATGTTTCTAATTTATATTATTTAATATTTCGTATTAAAATGTATTAGAAAAATAAAAAATACTTTGTTACTTTATGATCGCTGACTGTGTATTTTAATTATAAAATAACTGTATACAGTTTTTCTTCCCCTGTATATAATAGTCAGTAAATAATAAAAAAAAAAGAAAATTAATATAGGGAGACTACAGGAAATCAGTCAGCATGTTGATTGAATCCTTCACTCTAAAGTCAATTCCTCACCATCGTAAGGAGAACCAATGGAAGGTCGATAAGAGGGCCGCCCCCTTCTGGTGGCAGATCAGCCCGCAAACCGCAAGGTGCCACCACACCCCCAAAAACCACCCCTGACACCCCCGCGGCCAATGATCGGGCCTAGCCACCCCCAGAACCACAAACCAACCGCAAGACGATGCGCAGAACCGCCTCGTTCATGCACGCACCGCGCATTCCAACCGCAAAACAAAATGGAGCCCAGGAAACTGTTAAGATTTTCAACGGTAGGTCGGCGATTCAAGGCGATTCTCCGAGAAATTTGAATTAAACGCGATAATTGCGAATATTATAAACGAAAAAGGGACTTACTGAGCGGACCGTCTTTTAAAGAAATCTTGACAAAACTTCTTATCGCTCATAATTAATACACGTCACACACATTTCTTATTAATACCATACTCTACCTAGTCTACATGGCCAACAGAAGTGAATGCCTACGTTATATGCATTAACTTGCTTTACATAATAGACTGCCAAAATTTTAATATTCATCTAATACATATATCGGTCAGCATAATACCAATTTAACATAAGTTCAAAAAAGATTTATCTTTTTATTCTAATTTTATTTTTATCTTGAAAAGAAGGACAATAGGACATCCGTCATGACAATGTAGAGTGCGTTCACGTAGAAATCATGTCGCGTTTCTGTTTCATCTCCCCGGTGATGCCCGTTCTGAATAGCCGTCGTCAAGTTACGGCGATCGACTAGAATTTTTCCATGAGAGTTCTCACGAGTCTTGACACCTCGCGGAGGTGGGCAACCTGGCAGGTTGCAGCCTGGGGGTTCTGAGGTACCCCAGCGTGGCCGTTGCGGCAGCGACTGGGGGAACCCGCGCACCCCCGCGGTGAGGGAGGTGAGTGCGCGACCGTAGGGGGGTGCCGGATGGATGGTCGAGAAACCAGAGGGGGGGAGGATTTTGAAAGAGGGTCGGTGGTCGAGGTGGTAGTGGTAAAGGTAGTTGGAGGAGAGGAAGAGAAGGAGGAAGAGGAGCAGGAGAAGGAGGAGGACGAGGAGAAGGAGAAGGCACAGTCTCGTGGAGGAAAAGGTGGCAAGGGGTAGAGAGCGAGAGTAGAGATGAGGAGAGAAGGAGGAGACGGTGGGCCCTGGGGGTGGGTTGCCTAGCTACCGGCGAGACCCGGCCAAGATACTCCGAGATCTCTCTCTACTGCTTCAGGTCAGGCTCTCGCATATTTCTCTGGCGCGTTTGACCAGGTTCTTCGGAGTCGGAGAATCGAACGCTGAGAAATGGCTAACCGACCAACTTGACGATGACCCGATGCGCGGATGCTCATGATTCACACGAAAACTCGGCGGATCAAATATTGTTGAATGTCGCATTCAGAACAAGTAATACTAATACTCTTGCACGTCAAAATTAATGTATAATACAAAAATATATTTATATTTAGAAAGTAAAGAAACATTTTTCTCTTGTATTTTCTTTTTGAAAAACAATCTTAGAGACGCATTTTTTTATGTACTTTACAAATAGCAGATATTTTAAAATATTTCCTTGGATAAATATATTCTCGTAAGAAAGTTTCTTTCTAGTAAAGTTATTCAGATGTCACAAGGGCGAGAAATAAAAGGATAGAAAAATTATTCGCGGTGGAATAAAATAATTATAAACTTTATTTTGCAATCTCTTTTAAATAGATTAATTTGAGATAATCATAAAAGTTCTCGCTGCAACTCACCGCGAATTAAACTTTGCAAACTCGTTATTAATGACAAAAAACTGAAGTCCAAATTTGAGGAAATGCAAAGTATACATAATGAGATTAAGATAATCTCATTGTCTTATCAATCTTTTTTCCTAAGGCGATACTGGTGTCGCCCTCGTACGAGGAAAATGGTAAAGACTTTTAAGAAGACTCACCCTCCTCCTTCTCTCAGCCTTCTTTAGCTCTAAGAAAACGTCACCCTCGTGGTAAGGCAGCTCGCCAAAAGGTCGGTAAAAAACGAGTTTTAAAAAATGCAAGAAGCATTTATCACTAACGTAATATAATTCATCAGTAAATTCGTTAACTTAACATCTTTAAGAGGCCAACCTTCCAATTTTTTATTTTTCAGAGATTCAGAAATATTTTTTCTCACGGAAACTTGGTTTTCTTAAATCAGAAAAATATTTAAGAATTAAGAAAGACAGTATAAAGTCCCTCATTTCAAAGACTCGACTTTCATAACTTGTACATTTGCTGCTGAATCGACGTAAGATTAGCGGGTGAATAGCTATTAAACTTGGAGCAAAACGAGTCGGTAAGAAAGAAAGAATAAGGATATTTTCTTAAAGAAGGTGCACCGCCGGCAAGCGTCTTTTAAGAACCCACCAGTACGCTTAGTCACCACTAAGAAAGATGGCGCCTTCTTTAAAGAATCTTATTAATACAATAAATTATACTTTTTACATCTTATCCAAGTCCTTTTCCTTTTCTATTGCTGTAAAATACAAGAAAAAACCGTATGTATCTTTCCCGGTTGCGAATTGTTGCAACATTGCTTATATTTCAACGCTATAAATATTTTGTACCGTTGATAAATTGTAACAGGTCTGATTTCGCTTCACAATCCGAACACGCGAAAAATCCCAGAATCACCGTACAAGCGAAGCTTTTTTCCCCGACGTTCCCTCTTTTCCCATTCCTTTCGGCGTGTCGGCATTTTCGCCACGCTGCACGAAGAACAAAGGACGGCTTCACGGTCGGTTAATTTAATCTAAGCAAACATCATACAGATGGTACGGCAATGCGTTTCAGGGGGTGTCAGGGAGATCGAGAAGGGTGGAATACCTCGGGTGCTGCAAGCGAACGGAGACGGGGAACGGGGATCCGCGGGCCATGGATCTAGATACATACGTAAGTACAAGAGTATTCAAGACGGTGCCGTGGAGCGATGTTTAGCATGTAGATGAAGATCTTGGTAATCAAGGGCTGGTGGCCCCGCGGGCACACTTCGTCAAGTCTCTCTCTTATTTCCAGGCATCGTCATGCAATGCACGAATCAGCGTGGAATTTAATACGATGTTGTCTACTAAGAATTTAATGCGATCTTAAAATATGATAATTATGTTCACATATGTTGAATAAAAATTTGAATAAAAATGTATAAAATTAAGAGTCTAATTTATAAAATATAAAATATATAATAACGATCTCTCCTCTACTTTTTAACATCATCTAATAACTGACCTCAACGTAGTAAAATAAAGAAAATTCTATGATAAGTCTATTTTAGTAACTGCGGTAAAAATAAAATACAATAAAAAAGATTAATTTCTTGGATCAACTAATTATTATTTGCTTAATTATTACTCAACCAAACAGCTCGTAACAAAGAATGGAACGTGGTTTATCACGATATTCATACGACACCCTTTCCCCGAGACGTCTCGAATCCGACTCGTATCTCGTTCGAAATGCGAAATGATCGGGTCTCGTCCGAAAATTCACCCCGTAATCGACGGACAAAAAGTAATTTCCCATCGAGTGCGACAAAGGGTGATTTTGCATGGAGGAGGGGGAGTCGTGTCGGCGATAGCCAGGGGGTGGCAGTGACCGGTGCGTGTAACGACCATTCGCCCCTGCCGCTTCGTCACCGCGATTCCCTCGCTGCCACCTCCAAAACCACCCCCGTACCGCCGCGGCCACCGCCGCTGCCGACCAGAGAGAACGTTTACGGGGAACGCCACGTGCGCCCTATGCGTGGAAAAGATGTGGGAGGTATGCGTACGTGTGTAAAACGCGTTTAGTTCGATTATGTGTTGGTATGTAGGGTTCTGGGGCATTTTTTATACGTGCCTTTTCATCTCCAGTTTCTTTCAAAAGAAAATCAGTGAATGCTAGGACAATTGTCTCATTAATATAATAACTGAAATAGCGTGTTGATTGAATGATTGACTCAGTTACACACAATTGATGTCATCCGACATAATTAATGTAATTTTAAAAAAATTATATCAGAAATTATATGCGATATTGTACAGATGCTATTATTTATATTAATAGTATAATTATGAAAATTGTAATAAAATATTACTATCAATAATATTACTATCAATTGACTTCAAAAAAATTTCTTACAAAAACTTATTGCATAATTTATTGTACATTCGAGCCATTCTTTTATAGTCTCTTCAGGTTTAACTTTTTTCATCTAGGGTCGACCACGTCATAAATCACATTACAGCGAGTAATTATTGCTATTCTTTATTACTCAGGAAGTACGCGCAGTTGCATGCGCAAGTTGTGAGAAAAAAGTTTCGATATTCGAGATTCTCCCTTCTTCACCGTTTCTCTTTGTACGATGTATGATATATTCTCATGCCGCAAGGATGCCCGTGAAATAAAAAAGTAAGACTAAAAAAACGTGAGAGAATCGCACGGAAAAAGATGAGCACCGAGCAACGCCGACAGAATCGTGGATTTAGCGCGGAATCGGCAGCGTGGCGTGGCTGCGGGACGATAAATCGGTATGGCCAACTGCTCGAGTCAACGAGCCGTGTCCAGTTTGCTACCCCTCACCAGAGAGTGGCTCGGTGGGCGCGAGTTCTCGCGAGGAGGAAAAGGGACAGGGAAACGAAGAGTCGCCGCGGGAAGCGGAAGGGCGAGAGGGACTATCCCGACATTCACCACACGCTATTCTTCATACTCCATTATCCGTGCTCTACTCCACTCTACTCCATTATGCCGGCACCGCGTATAAACGACGAGTCGTTCCCACTCTCGCCCCCGCCTCCGACCCCGACCCCGACGCGAACCGCCATATGTCCATCAGGTTACTCGTCGTCCTCGCTGTGTGCAACAACGATAAACACTAGCCCGTGCGCGGTAGCTCGATTATCGAATGAGAAAAGTACGTTGCTTTATGCAGACCGCTTCATAATCCGCATCAAACTTCGCCAGAGTGTATCCTTTGACCAATTACAAGTCAACTTTTCGTTTGCGATATTCAGATATAATTAATGTCGAGTGTCGTTTGGTATTAATTATTGAGAGTTTGGACGAGATAAAAATTGCTCTACGAAAATTATGATTTGCGACGAATAGCAATTACTCCATTCTTCTTCCAAGAATATTATATGTAATTATTATTATCAGCATATCTGCATTAGTAATGTTATAACAATACATAGTTGAAATTGATAATATTGATATTCGAAAAAAGATGAAGTTCCACTCCTTAAAAAATATGCATGTCGCTGTATTACCGAAATATACCACATTCACGGTGATAAACTTAACTTGGTGTACTAAATATGAAACACGCCTTTATCATATACGAACATACGACTTGGCTAAAGCTACGAGGCAGACACAAATTCCCCTCCCGAGACCAGGTTTAATTAAATCTTTTGCAAATTTGCATATACGCACTTCCGTCAGTGAGAATCCTTTAGAACCCTTGGCGTTACCAAGACCCCTGTAGAGATTCGTTTCCCTACCTACCTGTTATGTAGATCTGCCACTAGTCCTCCGAGATGACGATGATAATCTGAGCGAAGACGACTTCAAGAGGAAGGATACCGTCCAAAAAATAAGACACTAAAAAGAAAAAGAAAAATTGAAATGTAAATATTACGCCAGAAAAAAAACAATTTTTAAAAACGTATATAAAATTTTGATGTAATAAAAAAAACATCTTCTAAATTGAATAAGAATGTGAAAATTCTAGAATAATAAATCGAGGACGGTTGGAGAAACAGCGCAGGAGATTAAAAAGAAAAGTCATGTGTGGATTATATTTTGAAATACACTTTTACTTCGACTCGGTCAAAAACTACGATAACAATAGGTTGGTAGATATGTATATCGGAAATCATTTTCGGAAACGCAGAGTGCCCGTCGCCGGTTTACAAAAACGGATAAGCTTCCTTGTCGGCGCGGCGCGGTGCTTCTCGCAAAACTATTTCGCGAGTTGTTCCTCGAGAGCTTTCGTTTCTTTGGCAGAAATTTCGATGTAAGATCTTCGATGCCGCGGCACGTTCGTTCATTCGTTCGTTGAATACTTGCGAACATTTCGCCGCTCGCGCGCTCTCCGCGGCGACATTTTCATGCGACAGGGAACTTTTTCACTTCACGCGAATTGAATCCCATTCGATTTTATCGTTGGCTTGACCCGAACGTGACCGCACGTGATAGCCTTTCGCGAATCAGTCGATTTCTCAAGATAACTCAGAGTCGCTGCAAATATCTCGCCAAAAGCGTGGAGCCGGATTTCTTCAGTCCAAAAAGATGGATTTTGAGGAAAACGCGGGCGGGTCGAAGGGAAACTGAACGCGTAACGTGGAAGATGTATGTATTTACAAAAAAAAGGAAGCTAATCGCCGACGCCAGTCTCGACGATATTGCACGATCCCGCAGCAATCGTTCGCAATTATATACTATGAAAACGTAATCGATGAAACTAAATCGCATCGCTCAAAACGGCGAATAATAATTCGATGAAACGACAATGTTCTAGCTTTATGTACACTTATATACATCCTGTGGATACCATTATTGTAGTCGTCATCACACATCACATCCGTGCTCGCCCTTTCGTACGCAATTCGTTCTCACTTAATTACAAATCTCCCTTCGTTCATTTGCACCTCTAATTATAAGATTCATTGGCGTGAGACACAACCGATAAAACAATTATTATGTCTCGAAGCTTCCCGGAAAAATGTCCCTCGGTGAACGGACTCTCGCCCCGAGTTCTTTCCGGATCAAGTTTTAATGCCCACTAGTGCTAATTCGCCATCGAGACTCGTCCTCGACACTTGGATAGTTCTCAAAGAGAGAATCACCACGTCACACATTATAATTATCGATCTCGTCACAATAGTTGATAGCCTCAAGAGCAATCCGTTAAGCGTTACTTCCCTCTTGCCTTCCAGGAATTCCCCAATTTCTCGATAGTCGAATTGTTCGATAAGAAATCGCTCGCTTCTGCCTCTCAGTACGGTCTCCACACGTTGTTGTCCGGTCTGACTTCCTCTTGCCTCACGCTGCAACTATCCGCGACGGCTCTCTGTTCGGCGCTCTCGGAATTCTGGAACTGATTCCCATAGAGCTGCGAATAGAGAATGCTGGGAAGCACACCGGGCGTTGGAAAGTAGTTGCCGTAATTCTGTCCAAAGCCCTGCTCATCGTGAACCGGACTCTCGGTTGTGCTAGAGTCAGTGGACAATGATCTGGGTGACACGTAGTCCTGATATCTCTGGGTGGAAGAGCTACCGGACATGAGGCTGCTCAGCGGATCCAACGGATCGGACTGACCCGGTGTCGTGGTGTCCGGTACGACTGTGACATTCGAGGAAGGAGAAGCTACGCTATTTCAGTTTGCCAAAGACAAACAGGACGACCGATCTAACTTTCTGAGAACTAAGATTCTACTCATCTTCCGAATGATTAGATTTTCAACCGTGAGGCATAACCCATCACTTATGTAATCGGTACTTCCGATTTATTTCTCAATTGGTTTTCACACAAGTAAAAAATTTGCCAAATTATATTTCAGTCTGTATAATCTCGTTGCTCTTAAAATCACTCTTAAACTTGATTTCAATCATAAAATTATCACACCTTTGGACAGTAAAAGTTCAAATAAACAAAATACGTAGTGAACAAACTACATAGTGAACAGACAGTTAAGCGATACCTCATGGTTGTTCATACGTCAAAATCATGGCAAAATTCGACGTAGAACGAGGCAAACTTACGAGAGGAGACCGCAGAAAAAGCATCCTGTTGCGGCGTGGTGCCGGTATTACCGGTGCCGGATGTGACAGTCGAACCCGCCGTCGAGTCCGGTGCTGTCGGCGTAGTCATGGAAGCCGTGCCGGCGAAAGACGCCAACGTGGACGACGGCGGTGGTGGCGGAGGGGGTGGTGGCGGAGGTGGAAACGAGGCCTGTGCAGCGCACGACGAAAGGGGACCCGGAAGGTAGCCGGCATAGCCGGCCGTGCTACCGTATCCCCAAGAATTGCTCGCTGTCAGGCCAAACTGGGACATATCTAGAGAAACTATCGATTGTACGTCTCGCCAAAAATATGAAATGCGAAGAATCGATAATCACACAAAGAGAAAGCGACGAAAGTCTTGGTAAAAATTAAATTGCGGAAGCGTTAACGTGGTCGAGATGTCCACTGCGAAAAATCAATGGACGACGAGACAAGCAGCGCAAACAAACACGTATAAGAAAAGCGTGCTAATATAAAAACATCGATAGCAATGCCGGATGGTTTCGGCGGTCACATCGATGGAAAAGATAAATCATAATTGCAACAATCAAATAAAACAACACAGAAGGCTGAAAAGGCACGGCAAAAGGCAAATTTTCGCCGGATTATATGCCAATTCGAATCACTTGGCGAGATGCATCGGCGACGGCGGCGACGGCGGCGGCGGTTCTGTGCGCCCCTTGGCGGATGTATTTTTGCGGGGTATAGGCAGCATCCCCGATAGATTTTCCAATGAGTCACGGGGGTTGAATGCAGAAAGGACTAGCACAAACGTTCGCGAGAGGGACACGGGCGGACACGGCGGAAAGTGAGGGGAGCGGAAGAGTACATCGAGATCAAAGGGTTGGTCATCCCCCACGTAGCTGGGGCCAACTCAAATAACCGAGCCCGCCTCGGCGAGCGCCACCGGACCGTCGTCACGAGAGCTAACCCTAAATACTGCTATCCGCACGGTGCTTTCACATCCTTCGGCATTACCGGATTCCTTGCGGTCCGAAAAGGAGCTTCCCTTTTTATGGAAAATCACCGAAAGTTGCGCACGAGTCTGTCCAAAGTATTCGGAGATTCGCTGCGGGATTTAAATACCTGACTGAATCCTCGCTTCAACCCCAATTCGTCATTTATAGAAAAGTTTATCAAGTTGCGTTGTCATATTTTTTAAACAAAACTTTTACTTTAGTTATATATTAATTATGTCAAAAAAAAGACAATTATATCGCAACACAATGTACCACAATCTAAGTTTTGGTAATTTTATTACAGAGAAGTAATACCGTGTACGCAATTGTCTCTCGAAATCGAATCCGCCAAGCGTATAGCGTGAGAATAATATGGCCACGTACGCATATTATATCGGACGACCAGATGCCCGATGAGGGAAAAAAGTTAATAAAGGAAATATTCGGCGTGCTTCGTATTTTATCGGGAAATTTGCTAGTAACGGAGCAGTCGGCCCTCATGTCTGAGGTAACTCATTAAAACGGCTGATCTCGAATTATTGTTTAAGCTTTTTTTTCTCGTCTCTTCTTGCGCACTACCGGAACCCAGAACCGTTTATCGATATACGCGCCCGAGAGAAGTATTAAAAATTTTATCGTATAGATTATATATGTATATTACGGATTATTATAGTATCGTATAGATTACATATACATATTATACATATATATATATATATCGTTCGCACGTTCGGCGGCTAGATTTGACCAACTGCATAATTTTAATCAACGAGCAACAGCTTCTTTTTTTAAATAATCAAAATCAAAGAGCAACATTCTCTCGACATTACTTTACCAATGCATTTTACGCGCAAACTCGCGAATCTACGTTATAAACGCGGAGAGAAGGTGAGGCTGCGCCCCCAAAACAGGGAGCCAACCGACTGGGACGCGCGCTTCCGTGGCAACCCCTTTAATATAATATTTAATCTAGCTTTGAACAGGCTTGCGGTTTCCGCCTCTGAAGCCGAGAAGCTTGCTGCCGAGCCTACCCAAAAGCCGTGCTTCTGTACTCAGACCAGTAGCATCAGTCTGGCTGAAAATATTCCCAAACTCGACAGAAGCCACCTACTCGATGACAAAAATTATCTAAATTTCATAACGCCACTAAACGAAAGATTGTTATAAAATAAAATTTTAAAAAGATACTTCTTTGCGTATCTATTCAATTTTTTGCATATCTTACTTTTATATATGCTTTCGCTATACACATATACAGGCTACTAAAGTAGTACATTTAAGAAATTTTTAACACTAAGTGCTCATACACAAGTCGGCTACATTGCAAAAAGAATGATACATGCATACACAGAGAATAAGTAATTGACAATAAATTTAAAGCTAAGCCGTATAATTGAAAACGAGATTACGATCATGCGCAAACGCGGTCAATTACTTACTCTGACAATTGCCAGGCATCGCGTGTCTGAAAGAAGACAACGGATCCCTTGGCTGGAGCGGATTTGGTAATGGTTGCAACGGGTTTGGCAAAGGTTGCAGCGGATCCACTAAGGGCGAGGCGAAGAATGGACCGCCTCGTTGCGAAGCGAACGCGAAGGCATGAAACTGTTGTTGCTGCCCTAAAAGAGACAGCACTGCGATCAACCGTGCGCCTGTCCACTGGACCTCCGATACATGTGTCAATCGTATTTTTTTATCTATGTATAATTTTCTTTTTATTACATTCGATTCGAAAGCGAACGTTTCAGCACCGACTCAACACTTTATTTACACATACAAATGTAATAGGAATAATTCTTGCAAAATTTAAAAATGGTATAATTTTTTTGATAAACACGTGAAAATAAATTCGTACGTTATCTAGTCCGACAATTGGTGCAAGGCGCATCTTTCATTTACCAAAACGACAAACGGAACGATACGGGTAAACGCCAAGGCCGTCCCTTCGGAAGCTGGGAAACGAACGAGGGAGACACGAGAGAGGCATCGATACATTTTATTTCCCTGCAACGCGACGGTGTCGCCAACCCAATTAAAGACGTCCCAACAGGCGGACGTCCTATCCGGCTGTCCCTGGCTAGAGGTCGCCGCACAGGACAGCCGTGTGCCATACCATACAGGTTCGTTCTCTTCCCCTAAAGGCAACGATTCAACGTGGAAGGCACCGGAGGCCAGAGAGACCGACGCGAAGCGCGAAGGGTCGCTGGGCGGAAGGGAGGTGGCGGACTCCCGCCGTCCTGATAATCCAATCGAAGCCCTAATTCTAACTCGGCAACCCGAAATTCCCGCCGGTTTGCTGAATAGGGTACGCTCGATCCGGGGACACAATGGGGGCGCGACGGCGGAATACCGACGGGTACCGAGACTAACGAGATCCTGTTAAACGACCGGCGATTCGTGCACGCTGCAGGACCCGAGCGAAGGAGAAACTCGGCAGAAAATTCTATGGCTCGTGCCGAATTTCTTAGGTAAGGCACCTTTTTATTTCCTTTTAAGAAGTAAATAATTTGTTGCGTCATGAGTTTATATACCTAAAATCGATTTTCAACGTTACCTTTTTCAACGTTACGGGATGAGAAATGGGCACCCGCCACGCGACCGGAACGCGATCGGAAAGCGGCAACTTCGAACGAGGATTTGTTTTAAGATACCGGCAGTTTCCTACGTTGGCGGCTTGATAGATTTAATAAATTATGCCGCTCGACCCACGCATTTATCACGCCACCCTAACCCTTTGAATTCGGCGCACCGCCGCGCCGTTCTTCGCAGTATTTCATTAGGCGTCGAGCACTCGTGCGACCCTCCGAATAGACATACGTGCGATCGTTCGCTCTTCTAAATCTCCCCCCCCCTCGATGCTTTCCCGTTTAAACGAAGTAACAAATAATCAGTGGTCAATCTTTCACCTAACTATCCCGATATTACTCTATAGGTGCACGAGCACGTATTTTTACACGATCTTTCAAGTATCTCGATCAGTTACAGATTATGCTCATTCTGGTTTATGGCAGCGGACGATCTTTCACCGTATTTTCAGATTTACAGATTTATTCTTTCGCAAAATGGAAAATGTTTGGCAATTGGACGACGTCGTAAGTCCTCGGCAAGTCGCGGCTATCGATTTCATTGGACACCCTCTTTGCGCGTCGTGACTGCCAGGGAATTTCTCGAGAGTTAGCAGCTGGCAACGACAGATCCTCATTTCGTCCCGTCGCCAATTCCCGCCTCTCTCCCGCCCCGCTCAACCCGCGTCCCGAAATCAGCTTCTCTCGATGTGAGCTGGTGCTGATGCTGGTAAGCGCGACGAGTAAGCCCATTTTCGATCTTTCCCATCATTGCCGCCGAGAATCGTTTCTCTCTCATTCGCCGAAGATGCATCCCGCGAACCCATTCGAATCCCGGTTTCGAATGGGCGAGTCCTCGCGAGCAGCATCGAAACCCAGGCTAAACCTCCCTCAATCAATTTCCTTGGCCCCGCAGCCTTTCCGCGGCAACGGCCACCTTCGGCTACCAGACGAGGGTAGAATGTGTAATGAATTGCTTGTTTAATTAATTACTACCCTTCGGAGAGACATTCGCTCGGTATTGTCTTAGATAAGGTTCATTCGTTCATTCTCGCGTTTGATCGTCGAATGCACGAATGCACAATTTGTAGCGTTTCTCTGAATGCACATCCGCTCATACATGTGTAAACGTGCGATAATTTTCGTTACAAAAAATACATCAGGATTACCAATTAAAGTACAAAAAAGAAACATTTCAATAAATTGTATAAAAATAAACCTGTCACGTACTAAAATATAATAATTAGAAGCCCTTACAACCTATTCAAAGACAAGATGAGACACGTGGAACGTGGCCTCGAAAGAAGAGGACCACCCAGAAAGCCGAATCTCTTTCATCTCGCGCCGCCATCCTTGAAATTGTCCCTGATTCAGTAAACGGTTTGTTTTCATAGAAGATTCAAAGCGCCGACATATGACGAATATCTATTTCCGACATCCTTACGCTATCTTAACGATCTCTAAAAATTCATATCCGCTGTTCGCTTTCAAAAACGTGATGCTCTGCAAAACATATTCTCAGACCGGAGTGACTTTAATTAATTTTAATTAAAATAAACTATCAATGTGTTTAAAAAAGCGATCTTTATAGTAATAATCCGTAATTCGTATCTCGTAATAAAATATCCCATTTTTAATTCTGGATAAAATAACGAACACAGTTAGTAGCATTAACATCGCAAGAGAAATTACTTCTCTGAAACGTTACGTAGTGTTTTGCTTGGATGCGCGTCTCCGAGCGGTACACCGAAATTTCGCGTTTTCATATTTTGGATTTATGACGGAAGTTTCGTGGGTGGTCCGCAGATGCGGCCAAGCCGGCGGATGTGGTCGCAATTTCCCAAGGTACCAAACTTATGCCGTGCTACCCAGAGCGACCGCCTCGATATATTAAAGCTATCGGATATTTTTGGTACGTCTTCAGGGACGACATTACGCGTATTAGCGCTCTAATATTTGAGGTAACAGAGCAAGAATGGGATTGTATCGCAAATATAAAGTCTCTTAAGAAAATACAATTGATTTTATAATGGATTCGAAGTACAAGCGTTACCTGTCAGAAATTTTCCGACGCGTCTATTAAGTTGAAATTGCCAGACCAATAACAAAATGTTTGTTCTTTGTCAAATATCCAACCTTGGACTAAATCTTTTCAAGGAAATTTTTGGCCTTGCAACGCCACAAATTGACATGCTCGGGACTCTCGGAAGCACAAAACGTACAATGCGTTATAACGTGGTAGGTTACATGGTAGGTAACAAATGGAGAATGAGACACGTCCCTTTCTCTTCACCCCTAAGAAAGGAACCCCCTGCAGACAGGCTCGACAGCGACCTACCGAAATAACGGGGAGAATTCTCGGTAATTGTATGTCTCGGCACTAGCTCTCGCGGAGGAGTTCTCGCGACCGGATATCCGTGAAGTTTGTAGGCGTCGCTCTGCGTTTTGGCGAAAGCGCCGCGATACACACCTTCGCGGGCAACGCCCGCAGCTTTGTCAATGTTATGGCGGGACACGGTGCCCCGCGGTTATAAATAATGACAATTGCACGAAACTTAGCCTTGGAGGGGTAACGGCCGACCAGAGCGAAGCCGCACGCTGGAGCCATTTTGAACTTGCGGCTTTTACTGCCTCCGGTGCCACGCCGCTCGTTCGTTAGGCATTACGATCGTGTCGCGGGAGTCCCGGTAAAACTCGTTTTCACGTGTATTTCACCCGTTCACCGAATTCCCCCATCAAATTGTAAATCGCGCGATCGCGTTATCGTTGACACGTCGAGAGTCTTGATTATCATTACGAGAGATACGTGATTATGGACGAGGACGTCCCGCTTGTACAATATACTTGATAAAAAGCTACTCCTATTAATTAGTAGCAAGAATAAAATATAATAAATATGTATAAGAACAGCAATGCTTACAGTGATACTCACTGGTCTTGGATCGCGGCTCGCGCGGCCCGTCTACTGTCACCTTAATCGCTTTCGTATAAGTGGCGACTTGAGGCGGCGTCGTCGACACTGTTATCGTTAAGGTGAAACTTTTGCCTGAAACAGAGAATAGGTATACCTGTTACGTGACTGATCTGCGATGTTTTACATCTGGAGAAGCATGCAACTTTAACTTTAACGCACCGCCGCGCCGACGCAGATGTGGAATGAAAATGCTGGAAATTTGGCTTCTAAAAACGAGGAGAACGCGACGTCAGGTGTACGTCAGGTGCCGGTTTTTAGCGTCGGTTTCTGCCCCGCGACGCGTCGATTCGTGGACGCGCCTATTCAGCCGACGTCGAAAGTTCGCAAACGCGGTTAGCCGGGCGAAACTCCGTGGTAACCGAATTATACGTCGGTAATGTATCGAGGGCGTCGTCGACGGTGACAGTGGCCAGCCAGCGCGGCCGAGTTAAGGGAATAGAGGGTGGTCGTTCGTGGGGGAGGATTGGGCCGGTGAGGGAGGAAGTCGCGTGATGCTAAAAAGCCTCGGTTGAGCGTGAAATAATGTCGTGGAAAAAGCGTGGCGGACCATCGGGTGAAAACGAGCGTGCAACGGTACACCGCAATTTCATCCCGCGAGCATTAAGCGCCAAAACTCTGCCGCGAAAACTCGCTCGCGCGATCGCTATCGATTCAACATGCAAAAACACGCGATAAAGCACACGAGAATTACGAGGAGCGTTTTCGAATGCGAAAAGTCACCGCAACAAAAATTGCACGCGCAAGAGGTTTACCGCAATTTTAACCTTTCCTCTTTTTCATCACAGCTATGCATACCCAGTCAAATACACTTTTCCTTCTCCGTCGTATAAATTTTATTCACGATACAAGGACATGCCGCTCTTCGTGCGACAGGTGTATCCTTCAAAACATATTTTCTTGAAATTAGATACGATAATGCTACAAAGGTACCGTGCTTTTATCCGCTACCGGTTTACAAAATGAAGAATAACACATTATGTTGTTTATATTTGCCCCTAAACGAGTCCTTTTCACTAATGCATTACAACGGTCGCGTTACCCTTTCAAGCAGCCATTATCGTATTTTTCTATCAGATCCATTAGATACGTTTCCGTACGTGGCGAATGCGATAATCGATCGGGTCAGAGTTCACCGTTGACTTGAACTCACCGGCGCGGCGGCAGCGGCTGCGGCGGCGGCGGCGTCGATAGAGACGGCAAAGTCCGCGTCGCGCTATGACGTAAGATGATCGATGGCGGGAAAAAACCGAATGGAGGTGGAAGGTAGAGCATCGGAGAAATAATGGCGAGTGTCGAGCGTGGCCACGCGGTGGTTCGCCACGCGAGCTTTTCGTTTTCTAGCGGGGATTCCCCTTGGTTTTGGCTGCGAGTCACGCCATTCTCGCCATGCCCTCACCCTGCCAGCCAACCTTTTCACTTCTGCTGCCTCGGAGTCGATGGTCCCAGTTAGGTAGGTACGCGTAGGTACACGGGTATCACCCTCGGTGTCGGTGCCAGTCGCCGTACAGCCATTAAAGGCCGTTCGCGACCGCCCGAGCTTGAACGCCCGCCATCCTTACGTATAGGTATATTTTAAACGCTCGACTTGTTAACTTATCCGAACGAAATTCCGACATTACAAACTTTTTTTCGATCCCGCAAATTCTGATTTCACTCAACGTGGAATCAATAAAAATAGATTTGATTTCGAAGAATTGTTTATATACGCGAGCAACGATAAAATAATATGATTACACGTTAAGAATTTGTAGAATTTCACGCATAAGAATATTCATCGTCAAATTTAGAATAAACGCGCAACATAGAGAAGCTCATCCTCGACCATTCGATGATTATGCTCGTTAGCATATAGTCCTCTGCAAGCATGTGTGGAACTACGCGTGCGTACACATGTCTCGGCATTGTACGCTGTCGGTGTACTGTCGGGCCAATTAATTAATTTCAATTTTCCCGGAACGAAACGCAAATGCGCAATTGCAGTCTGATAACGAATTGATTACGGTCTGAAACTGCCGCCGTCACTGCGAGTGAATGCCGTTTTTCTTTTCGGAGTGAAACGAGTCTCGTGTTGTGGTCGATAAATCAACATTTCGCGAATAAATACGAAAATATTTCACCAATTCAATATATCTCATACATTTTTACATTCAAAAAGTCAATAAATTACCTAAATATATCTTGTTTAAACATTGCACGCGCACTCTTTGAGTTATTATGAAATAATTTTTATATAATATATAGATCTGTATCTCTGTTTATTAATAAATTAAACCACATAAAATTTTTATTACAGGCAGTTAATGCCTTCAATTATTTTTTTTTTCTTGTTCATGTTACATATCACAAGATGATTAATAGGTTTAAGAGAAAGTGTGTTGTAGAATTAGAGCAACTTGGTTAGATTGGCGACGTTCCCGTGACGAAGTTTATTTGCGGCAGCAAAGTCGAAGGATATCTTGCCTGCTATGGGTTGGAACTATAAGCGTGCAAATGATCTATCTCGTTAAAGGGCTTAGGGCCGAAGGGGTGGAAACAATCCAGTACCTTCAGGGTAGACTTTGCAGTGATGGAGCAGGCATTACGGTCGAACGTGCGGGAAGGGGGTTACGGCTTATCATCGATATTGCAAAGCTCTCGACTATCGTGGCAGTACGCTCAATCTTGTCCGGGCTAAAAGCGGTTTCAGGCGAAGACAAAAGCATGGTGCCGGCGTTGTATTTAATGATTCCTTAAATTTATTGCAATAGCAATATAACGAAATGCAGAGACAGCAGCGATATTCTTATTTTCGTAGATTGCGTAAACGCATCACGATTGCAAAATCTCTATCTTTCTCCATATTCTAAATGTAAAAAGTTTTTATAATATTATAAATGTATTAATTACATGCATAAATGAGGCAAAAAATGTAACTAAAGAGAATCTCTAAAAATTTTCTTCCGCGAATCTCGAAAGGACAAAATCCTCACAAATTCATACATGAGAATATTTCCAAGCTCGACAAACAAGAGGATCATTAAGAATTCCCGAGAGTTCGGTGCACATCGGTTTTCAGGGAATATTCAAGAAGCCAGGGAACCGTTAGGAATCCTGACGAGAGAGAGACACTTCTCTTACATTCTTCATCCTAGCTTATGTTAATTCCGTGCTCGGCGAAAACAATTGAGAGCTAATCCCAGACAAATGACTGACGCGTTCCCGTGAACTTGGAAGTTCCCTGCTTCCCAGCTAGAGAATCTGCGAGTTTCCTGATTTTCAGGCGATTAGCCTTCCCTTATACCAATACTATCAAAAATATGACAACAATAGCAAACTGATAATTATTATAATAGCATATTTCCAATAATTATCACGTTAAAACTAAGTTATATTTTTAGAAAAATAGTTTAGAAAAATAAGTTATAGCTTTTTTTCCCTATATTTCTATGTTAATGCTAATTTTAATATTGATATTAAAAAATTAATATAATATAAAATAAATTGCACGTTAAGTTGTTTAATAAACCAAACAACTTTGGTTGTTGAAATCGTTAGAAGTAGGTCGGATGCACATACAGCTACTTTAAGTTACGTTCAATCGAGGAACTTTAGTGTAAGTTCAAAAGACGCAGTTAGACGAAATACCGACTCTAATAACGTTAATTAAAACTCAACTGAAACCTCAATTAATATCACCCGCCCCTGTGCGTCTAGTCAACGCCGCGCCGGCGGGCGGCTTCTACGATGCTCGGTCCCTCCCGTTTCGCCCTTTCCTCGACGAGGCTGGGCGGCAAAGTGAGAAGGTCGCACGGTGATGCGGACAAATAAAAGCCATTACCCACCCCAAGGTCTTTTCGACGCGAGGAACCAACCCTCAGAGCTAAGCGGAGATGCAAGACTTTTCCTCGAAGAGCCAAGGAAAAACGAGGGTTGTCTCAAGACGTCCACGACCTACCCTTACTACGCGGTATACACCAATTCTTTGAAGAGGTTTCCACCGTCGGTGCTTCACCCCTCCGGCATTTTCTTCCGGTATAAAAGGCAAAGGGCGACACGCTTCAAGCAAAGACCAAGAAACTTTGGAGTTTTATGAATGGAGAGGAAAGTAGGGCAAGAAAATGTCACCCGACACTTGGACTTTTATCACTCATTTCGTTGCGATAAATTATTTCGAATGCTACGAATGCTCACCAGTGGGCCGAATTTTTAATCAAAACAATATTAATAATAATAATAATAATAGAAGACACACGACTCACCTCTTCCGCTTCTGCCGACGAACCTTAAGTCGTTGAACTTGGCAACTTGATTCTTCATCAAAGCTGTCGAATTTCTAAGCTCGGCGCAACAGTTCTCGTCATTGCCAGCGCGAACAGTCACTAAGGTACCGTCGCCTACCTCGCCGAGAGCTACAACTTTGAAAGCCACCGGAAGAGTTTTATTGGACCTCCAGTGTGCGGGCAGAACGGTACAGACCAAATGCGGCGAGCCTATAACCAAAATGTTTATGATCACATTAGCTGCAACGTGGCTAATATTATTTATGCTTAATACATTATTCTATCTATAGGTTAGAATAATGTATTAAGGTTTCTACAATCTTTATAATCCTCGATAATCTCTAGTTATAAAAGCATTATCGTCATTCAATTACCTGTTCTAACTAGTTCGCCGGGATGTTCGCTAACGAAGTCACCTAGGGTTCTTTCAGCGAGGATATCGCTGGTCATCTTGGTGTAAGCGTCGGTCAACGGAGAGACGCCTGACTCCGGCGAGGCAGCCGCGCCAGGAGCCGAGGCTCCTGTCAACTGCATCCTGCCGCTTGCGCTACTGCCGCTCTCACTGGTACCGCTCGAGGTTCCGCCGCCACCCGCGGATTCGTTGCTGGACGTTCTTACTGAGCCAGCACCGTTTCCGGCTACCGTGCTTCCGCTGCCGCCGCCGTTGCAACGGCCGAATATATCCATAGGCAGTCAGAACGCCGGATGAAACATCCTTCCATTCGGTTCAGCCGCTGAACCAGGAGAATCTCGCGAGCATTCTTCAAGAACGCATGACCTTTTGAACCAGGCTCAACGGCCTGACATTTCTCATAAAAGTTCAGTCTCTTTTCCAATGTTCTGTAGCGTAGTTTACTTTCGAGACGTCATTAATTTTAGCAAGTCTCCTTTATAATTTTGGCAATGAGGTGAATACTCAATTCATAATTTTTTTCTAGTTGTTTCATATAAGTATGCATTGTTGTATAAATCTGGCAGCGGATTGTTTATTCTGTTAATTTTTCGTGGTAGACTTATGAAGATTATTATTTCTGTTTAGCGTCAACTTTTGTAGAAGTTAAACTTTTCGATGGGACGAACCAAGGCAATTTTATTCTTCGGAAATTTTATCTTCTAATGCACAGTTGTATTGCAAATATCTGAAATAAAACACAAAACAACCTATATGTAACGATACGTAAAGTTTTTGCTATCATTTATCGCAAGTTTTTAAATAAAATTATAAAAAATTATTAATTCTACAATTATTTATTCATTTCTAATACATTAATCTAGAAATTTAATGTATTAGAATAGTCGAAATGTTAGATTATCAAGAAACCAAAAGACTGGTTCAGCAAGGAAAGTTCTTGCCGCGCGATAGTATACTCGCGGCCGTCGGTGATCAGCGACGCTTTAGCCATCCTTAACCCATTTAATAAAATCTTTTACGTGCTGTTATCTTAAAACTGAAATGCTTTAACCAAATTGTCTCTGACCCCCTCGTGACGACTCGGGGACGATCGAGAAAAGCGGATGGAGTGATCGAACGGCAGGTAACGCGCAAAGAAAAACGAAATGGGGTGAAAACGGTTGACACGAACAGGAACGACTCGCACACTTTTCACGCGGCTGGCTCGTGACGTCACCGTTCATTCAGTAATTTTTGCGCACGTCACCGGGGCTGACACGCCAGATCCAGGTGGTTCCAGGAGGGGCAGACTGGCATGGTGGTGGGGACGGAAAAAATAGGGGAAAAAGAACGCCCGCCGGTAGGCACCCCCCCACACGAATGCCCAACCCCTACGCACGTACGACCGCGTGTCAAACTGCACGTGGCTACGTTTACCACGTTGCTTCCTGTCAATGACGGTCTCGTAATTTCAAAATTAGGAATCAGCTCATATTAAATTGATAAGATGGAGATAACTGTAATCAAAGCAATTACGGACACAGTCTGTTATATGGCGAACATGCTGGTTAGTAATCAAGATCGATCATTATATTCGGTCGCACATGAAGAGCTTCATAAAACAACGTTCGAAATAATTTTACTACATTAATTCTATATGACATACAAATGACAATTAATTACTTCAACTCGTGAATACATGAATGGATACTCATATTGTTATATGTCACTCAAAATACTGCGATAAAAAAAGCGCCTGCTACGTTTTCAACATTTTTTTTAAGGCAAGACCGAAAGTTGACGGAGCATGTATGAAAACAATGCAAAATGTTTGTACGGCTAAGAACAGCAATAATAATGATGGCGTTGATTTTCTTATAATTCTTTTGTAAGAACGCTCAACGACGTTGCGACGACTAAGATTCCCGCTTAACTTCGCATTCAAATCTCTTACGAAACTCATTCTGTTTACCGTCTTCCGGAGGAATTAAAATACCGATCACCGTATTATTAATCACTTTCAAAAATATTTTAAAGAGAAAAAAAATTATATTGCGATATTATCTCTTCAAGCATTCCAGAGAAAGAAACTAACAAGTTTGATAAAAAGAATCCTATCTAAAAATATTATAATAAAATACAAATTTTTTTTAAAGACACGATGTAATATTAATTGAAACAAAATTATAACTGATTATTTAACAGTTTTATTAAAGCGTTTGACTTAATCAAAATGTATCAGTGTATCGATGCTAAAAGGTACCCCCAAAAACACACTTTTGGATTAATCGCGTGAGTAACGAAAAATAACTCTTTCCGAATATTTCACTTACTCGCGTCTCAAACAGTCGATTATCCGTCTAACCGAGCGACTGCAGTTACCGATCAAATACATGACATCACATTCGTCGTTATTCGACACTGAAACTCTCGCATAATCACGCACTTTAATGTACAAATATAATTCTACCGAAATAAGAACAAATATTCGTCAGCCTTTTCAAACACTTCACTGAAACAATTTATCAATAATCGGTAGAATAATCTAATCTCTCGAAACGCGTCTCATCAAAATCGCTCGGCCGTGCTCGAAAGATGGTCTTGGATGGTCCCCCCTTAGGTGATCCCAAAGGGACCCCTTTGGCGGTTCGTTAGCGGCACCCTCGAATCATCTTCATCTTCCGCGTGTAGTATGAAAGTGGCAGTTCCACCTCGATATAGCGTTCTCGGTAGTCGAGAGTATATTCGAAGTATCCGTTGGGGGTCACTAACTATAATTTCGGCGGTTCGTGTGAGGCAACAGCCGTTGACGCACTGGTCCATGCCAACACACGCAGCATCCCTTTCCCCTTACCAGGTTCCTCTCTCATACCCCTCTGCCACCCCACTCCTTCCAACCTTCCTTCCCTATTTGGCTCTCTCTCTCTCTCTTTCCCTCCCTCCCTCGCTCTCTTCCTCGCCCTCTCTCTTTCCGTCCCTCATTCCGCCTGGCGTAACCTCTTTCTCTCGCGCGCACGCCGCTCTTTATCGCTTTATCTCCCACTGGACCCGACCTCTCCCTCTCGCGACGGCGACTCTCTTTCTCTCGACACTCTCGCTCTCTCGCATGCTCTCTTTCCCCTCGACCCTTTTGCGGTATGGCTCGCGTGCTGGACATCGGTGGGGAGCCGGGAGCCTTCGATCGATCTATCGAACCCTGATTTGATCGGTTTTCTCCGTTACGGCTTGTATGCGCGCGTGTACATTTTTCTCTTCTTTCGCGTGCGTAACTCGCGATCTGCGTTGCAACACCTCGATACTTCCAATTAGGTTCCCCGAGCAAAAGTTTCCACGGAATTAATCACGTCAAACCCGATGTTTGATTTTGCGTGCGTGCGAAATTTCCGGCATCCAACAACAACGTACAAGTGAAAATATCATTTGTGTGATTTCAACAATCGGCACACGCTCGTTCCGAATCGATCATTCCTTTCAATCGAGATCGAATCTGCGTTTTTTCCTCGAAACGCATCGTTGTTTCATATGCAACGGAACATTCGTACAACAGTATCTCGTACAATGAAGCTTCACTTTCGAAAATCAAACAGAGGTCCCAGCGCATCCTCGCAGTTGCACTGTTTGTACGAATGTGCAAACAATGGAACTACCCATTTCCTGCGCGAATATATCCTGACGATATCCAACCGATCGCGGACCTGCCGGCAGGCAAACACTCGAGGTTCTACGGATATGTACGGATCCACTTATAGAAAATTCACACAAATTCAAGATTTTTTCGCTTCAGTTTAGTGCTTTTATGCACATTGAAATATCTTAATAATTAAAATTAACCAGATAAAAATTCAGAAAAAAATGCTACTTTTTTATTTTTATTTTTAAAAAAGTCCTGAGTAGATTATTACTCCAATTTTTCTTTGACGTATTTTTATTTTTTATTTTCTATTATATCATTCTATATTATAAAAATGTCAGATAACGCAGCTGTTTAAATTCAACTTGTGTATACTGAGAGGTGTAAAATTGAATTCAGACCAAAATCTTATCTCAAAAATGTTTTCTGTCTTTTCTTTCTTTCTTGCAAAAGAAAGGCGAACAATAATTTACTGATGACGATCAACCGTAATATTCTTCGGACGGTTTGCTGTGTGTTCAACGTTTAACAGTACACCATGGCTCGCGAAACAAAACGAAACGAGTTCACGCTACAGAAGTATGCACCGGGTGTATTCAGTGGCGAACGATCACCGACGAGACGGTGACAAACAGCGATACCGCTGGAAACGTGGAAACTGGACGGCCGCCGTCGTATTGACAAACGACCTAACGCCCGTGTGGACCGTTGCGTTCGACGAGATTCGAATTATCTCTGTTGGAGCTTGTCAATGCAAATGCCATACCTACATTCAATTACCGCTCGTCACGCTCCGATCAACTGCCGGGCACGGCAAACCAGGTACTCCGCTATTCCACGAGTACGGTTTCTTTAGCCGCGCGCTCAAATCCGCGAATCTGCCTTCCGTTTTACAGCCAAGTCTGAGCTTGCAGAAGGATACGAAACAATCGCGGTTCTCAATATCGTAGACGTAATGATAGTTCTATACAAGCGTCTTTGAGAATATTTCATGTATCATAGCTATTTTATTTAAGATCTTAGATGGTTTTTTTATTTATCTATTCATAATATTAAATTAATCCAATTGCTCCATAATACTTGGATATTTTACTGACATATTAAAAGAGATGATGAATTATTTTACGTATTTCTGTTTCTAGATGATGTCATTGTAGGATACAACCCGATATGGCGATTCATTAAGGGACGTTAATTAATGAGTCGCGCTATCAACATAATTGCCTCGAGTTACAAATGTCTAACGTGTTTAGGAAATTAAATATGAATATCTCTATTTGCCTACGTCAAATGGTAAGTATTTTTACAATCTCATAGCCGTACTTAATGACAATTTAACTGAATGAGAATTTATTATGGATCATAATGATATAACATTATAACATAACCGTCTGACTAGAGACTAGAACATCTTATGTCACGAAATGAAATAGTCTTTAATAATCGCTGCAATAATAGCAACTCCAATATTTTCATCAAATTTCCGTTAATATTATCAAGCACAAAAATTAATAAAGTCTTCTAAAGCAACGTTATACTCACTTAATCTTTTATATTTTGAAATAAAAAATTTCTTTCCTCTCTCCTCGTAAATCGAATACAATCTTTCGGCACAGTGCCACGAGTTGCAATCGATCGAAAGAACCATCATTCACCGCAGATCCTGACTAGTCAATTCCAGCACGACACTCTTCGTTCCTCGATGACTCTCGAGCTCACAAACGTCCCACCGACACGTGACAACCCCATCAAAGCTTGATGGGTTTTACAGGAGACCACAATCAATCGATGATAACACTGCTGGTCCACGCCGATCTTCGAACCCAAGCACGAACACGTGGTAGCGAAAACGAGCAATTATTGCGCGAACATTGCGAAGAATTATTGCAGATTCGATCAGACAATCGTATGTGTAACAATCGTAGAAAAGTTACAATTATCGTTCACTCTTGAGCACCATAAAAATGACAAACAGATCACCAAATAAAATCCAACGCACCACACGTATCAGAACAACGTTCGAAGAATCAGACTCTCACACGTTCGCCGCGGTCTATAATAAAAAGAAATACACTAGCTAAGGATCTAGCACCATTGCTGATCGGTGCGAATTCGATAACCTAGATCACGTGCGGATACCGCAAATCGTCGATAAAATCGCTGCAATAAATAGCAGCGTCACCAGATCTCCGATCCCAATGCACGCGAGCATGTGTCACGGCGATCGACCAATAACATCCCGCTGTTCAATGACCGCCCACCCAAAAAAAGCTCGTGCCATACCGTACGAGCGATATTGGCGCGTGTGGTCCGGCTTGAAAACCGGTTCGTCGGTACGCTCGATTGGACAACAATACACGAAGAACGGCAGACCGGGGCGCTAGCAGAAGCAGCAACAACAGCAGCAGCACCAGCGATCGTGCCGCGTGAATACTACACCACCCCCTTGCCGAACCCCTCCGCGTCATCCCTGCCAACCCCCTTTCCCACCTACACGCCGCATCCGCCCTGAATGTATTCCGTCTCGGTTCCACGTCGATCTCCTCTCCTCGCCATCCACGAATACCCCACTGGCACTCTCTAACTCGTTCCCCTCCCCATTTCTCCTCTTTGTCCCCTCTCGCGAATGGCCGCCCCTACTACGTGCCGTAGCCACCCCTACGCTGCCGTCGAGGGGGGTCGTACGTGCCGTGAGTAGGGAGCACCCACGGACAGAACATGTGTAACGCGCAGCCTTGATTACACGCGGGCTTGTAAAAATTATTATTATGGCCGCGCGCAGCGTTCCACGCCGCACTGCACCGACCGAATGACGGGGCACAGCCGGACGGCTGATTTTCCGCGCCCTCGTTACCCTTGATTCTCTTTTCGTCGTAACATTCAAGCGGGTTGATAGATCGAATATACTAAAAAGCGCCCAACATTTTTCTAATTATACTAATCCTATGATTCGAGTCGCAAAAAATTCTTTGAAACAAAATTAATTCTTCCTAGTTTTGTTCCCTAATTGAACATTTTACAGTTAATCGTGATCGCGTTGATATATGAGATACATTTCTCGTGATTAGAACAAGAGATTAAAATATGCTAATTCTACGAGAAATTATGACACATATATGTAGGCGCACAATAAAAATATATTATTGTATTAAATATATTTTGTTATGATATTCAAATAATATTTATGCAACTTCGTGCATAAAATTAATCCAAAGTCTGGAAGAAATAATTTGCTCATCGCGTGGACTATAACTGAATACATAATTTACGTATGAAGCTAAAAACATCCCTATTATTGCGTATAATACTCGGCGGATAGCTCGAATCGCGTAATGAAAATGCATCATTGATCGAAAGCTTAGTGAAACAACGTCGTTGAATAAACGCATACACACGACATACCCACATCGATTCCTGGTCATTGGGTGGAAGGAAAAATATCATTACATAACATTCCGTGTCAGCGAATCAAAGCGGCAGCTACTCATCTCTACCTCGTAGAAATAATCGTAGTTTATCGTTATATGTATACAATTATGTCTCATGTACATATATAATATTATTATTCATTGTATTAAAATAATATCTTTTTTAAGATCTTTCAAAACTAACAATATATGATGTTTACACGACTTATGCATTGCACGAAAGAACAATTTTAAAAAGCTATAACTGGCACGCATTTTTCTACAATATTGTTTATAAGATCGGCTTGAAACTTCCGAAATTGTAACTTGGCTTTACAAAAATGACATTTTCAGACATGAACGCCGATCATGTATTATGTCCGATCCGTGGGTCCGATTTGCGACCGTCGGATACAAGCTGGCTTCCCTGGTTTCTGGTCGAAGTGGGGCTAACCGCAGAATCGGAGGCAAGATGGCAAAAGTAAGTCGAGAGTCAAGGGGCGGTGCTGTGGCCTGACCAGCCCACTGGCGGCATCCGCGTTCTCTTCTCCCTGTAAGAGCTAAGATCGCCGGAGAACTCCCATTCTCGAAGACACCAGACGGCTTTTAACTCATTCATACGTATACTACTTATTCATATCACAACTACAATTTCATAATCACGCGTGGTGAGAAAGGAATATGTAAACAATACAAATTTCTATATAAAGCACAAAATTGAACTACGATCTCTTTCGTTTCTGGAAATGGACGATTTAAATTCTAATTTAAGTAATTCTTATCTTTCTCATCTTCATCTATCGGGTTAATCTCAGAAAATTTTGATCATGATATTGAGATACAGTCAGATCGATTGATAGTATAATCGAGGGAGGTCGAAAATAACTTTACAGCTAACAAAAAGAATTGAAATAGTCTGGAAGAGCGAACGAATTCGATATCAAGGAAGTCGTAGGACCTCGAGGGAGAAGAAGTCATTGACTTCCAAATTGCGGGGACGAACAAAATCCAAAAATCCTTTGGAACACTTCGTAAAAGGCCAGAATAAACATTTCCTGAATGGTTAGTAGCTGCATGGTGTGAGAGCGAAGGGCGGGTAAAGGGGGCTTGCGGTTTCAGCGGGGATGGTTGCAGACTCCCGAAGAGTGAGCAAGAGAATTGTAGAGTGGGTGGTGCACGCGCGGTAGAAGAAGACGGCTTCTCGAACAACTAAAAGTAGTTACTAAAAGCTCGGCAGATAGAGAGAGAGAGAGAGAGAGAGAGAGAGAGAGAGAGAGAGAGAGAAGAGAAAAAGGGTGTTATTCTTCGTTAGAACAAATATGCAATTCTTTACGAACACGAACGCAATGTTGCAATGTATTCAACGAATGTTTATAGGGAATTGTATATAGGGAACTATCGTAAAAAATGGATATAAAAACAAGAGACTCATATATGAACTAAAGAAACTAATAGCAAATTTTATATTGGCAAATATAGCATATATTTAACGCGTCATGGCATATACGTAATTGTGTAAAAATATATATATATATATCCGGTATCTTTTTTATCTATTTGTAGATGTGTTGAGAGATTTTTCATTGTGTGCCCCATCGCCAATTAGACGATAGCATCTTACAATGATTAATATGATACGTGTTTAATAATATCTATACAATTGCACATTATGTCATTTTTTATTTAATTTTATATTTGGCATAAATAAATTTTTTTGCATCCAGATGCATTCCCGGTATAGAACGCAGGAAATGACGCTTTCGTTCAAACCTAGGTACAGAGATGGCGACACGGAGGCACTTTTCCATCCATCCTGATACGGGTTATACGAGTATACGAGTATTCGTACAATAAGGCTGCATCCGACACGCGCCATTACGGAAAGAGGTGGTCTCTCACACCACTTTAATAAACAGATAGACACATAATCCACTGAATTCGCATAAATATATCTATCGAAATATTAATTGATAAGTCGCCGCTAATATTTGTCATAAAATCAACCAAACCAAAGCTCCGAAATATCACAGAGAAAAACAAAATTTTGTAAAAAAAAATTTCGTAAAAAGCCTGCTAATTACATTTTAAAAAATAGTAAATCTCTAATTGTAAGTCATACGGAAACCAATTTTTTATCAACAAAATTCAATATAAAATATCCATCGACATATATAACATTTAATTATGTTTTATTACAAATTGCTATCAAACTGAAAACAGAAGATTAAGATATATTTGTATCAGCTTAGGGTAGAGCTACGCAATGCTCCGCGAGTTTGTAACGCTCAAATAATCGTGACAGATAATCTAGGCTCTCGATGGCTAAACCATCGAAATTTAAACGCCCAGCGAAAGGTTTACTTCTCCGCGGATTACCGGGCGGGGCGCGCATCCGGCGGTCAGGTACACCCCAAAACCTCAACAATCCGACCAAGAGTACATCCGATGCAATCTGGACCGAGCCAATGGTCCCGCTTTAACGTCACCCGTATACGTACGACTTTGTCGTTCGGCCCCAGCACGCGTGTAACAGCGCAAGCGACAAACCCGAGCGACTACCGTGCGTGGAGAAAGAGAGGACGATTAACGGGACCACGTCGGCAGGGTAGCCGAAAGAGAGGAGCGTGAAAGGGTGCGAGGAAAAGCGAGGGAAAGAGAGAGTGACAAGGCGAGAGAGAGAGTCCAGTGTTTTGTTCGCGCGCGATGGACGCGTCGCCATAGCGACCGGCGGTTGTTTATTATTGCGTCCAGCGGTCGTAGGGTGGTACAGGGCGGTTTACGGGAGGAAAGGGTGCGGGGCCCGCGGGGGAGCGGGGGAGCGGGGGAGCGGCGGACGGAGGCGAGCGGGGGGCGGACAGGGGGAGTCAAAAGGGTTAGGCAACGCTGTAGAGGGAATCGAAGGGCGGAAGGACTCGAGAGAGAGAAAGAGAAAGGTATGGGATAGAGGGGAACGCACTAGCGTTCAACGAGGGAGTGGCGGCCGACCACACGAGGCCGAAAAACACACTCTCCACCAAACCTACCCCTTTCTGCACCCTCCTCCCGTCGCCTCCTCCCGGTGGTAATGAGAGTTCGATAAAGCGCCGTTACCAGTGTGTGACGTCAGGCGAGTTTTCTCTCTCTCTCTTTCTCTCTTCATCCTTCGCTATCGTGTTATCTCTTTTTCTTCTCTCTCTCTCTCTCTCTCTCTCTCTCTCTCTCTCTCTCTCTCTCTCTCTCTCTCTCTCTCTCTCTCTCTCTCTCTCTCTCCTCCCTCTCTTCTCTTCTCTCTCTTCCCTATTCTCTTTCTCTCTTATTCTATCTCTTCGTCGCTCACTGGAAGTTTTATTGCTCGTTACCTTTTTCGACCGCCGTTAGCGGCAAAGTCGCGAGGTGACAGAAAACGAAAGCACGGAAACTTCGTGTCCGTTTTTTCCACAACGATGAAAATGTCCAGGCAGATTGATGTGTGTCATATTTTTTTAGGGAGAGCATAATTTTCATTGATATTATCGTATCCATGTCATCAGAAGAAGTTCGCGAGTGATGGCACTCGGTATAACAGTCTAATTGTTGATCGTTGATGGCTGATATTAAAATGTCTATGCGGATTAATATCTCAATACTCTCCTTCTAATTTATGTACTGATTATGAAAAACATCTAGCTTAGAAGAAACTTTTTAATAATTTTAATTGCAAAATTATTGAGAGAAATTAACTACTCTTTTACTAAAAATTATATTAATATATAAATAACAATATTTTAATATAAAAATTAATAAAATATTGTATCTTTTTTTCAAAATAGTAAATCAATCAATGTGCCATTACTTGAAAATTTTTCATAATACTTTAAAACCTGAAATAATACGCATAGATTTTGAAAATATCTGTGAAAAAAAGAATAATCTCGTAAAGAACTTCTTCCGCTACTTTTTTATACGTTCGAGAATTTTATTCATACGCATACGGTTACTGACATTTTTAGATTTTCACGAGCTGCTCGACACGTTTGATTACGAGAAGTAGGTTTTTCTGGAAAGTGGAAATTGGCCGCGTGCTCTCTCCCACTATGACCGCGGTGGAGTCCGAACCACCGAGTCGGTGGATCGATCGATCAAGCCCTAATTGATCCCGGACTCTCAACGCACCTGTTCGAATTCGCGTGACCCCAAATCCTGACCCCGTGAATTTCGATTCGCTTTGTACCTTGTAACCGGCCTTTAAGACGCGTGCTAATTAAGAAAGGTATCCCACCATACAGCTGCCGTGGAAAAGGAGAATTGCAGCGATACTCGGAATTACTAACCGGGTCGTGGAAACGACATAAGGCTGACGAATACGCAGACGGTCTAGACTCTAGACTGGATGCCAATAGAATTACCTTCGTCTCTCGTTATGCCTCATTATAATCTTTGTGTCGATAAGATGGCATTGCTTAATGCAACGAGACGCCTTTGTAATTATATGCATTTTTCACATCTTTATGCGAGAGATCACTTATTTACAGAGTAATATTCTCTCAGATTCCTAATGATAAGAAACGGCATCATCATTATTATTACGTACATGTTATCACGAAATCACCAATACAATAAGTGTCGTCCGACATCTCTTGGACGGTAAAACGTGCGAGTTTACCAGAGACGCGAAAGATAACGAGGAATACGACTGCGGCGCAGGCGGTTAGATAGATATACATTCGAAAAGAAAAATGCCGACGATCGGAAGCGCTAACGATTTTCCGACGGAGGAAGGTCTCCGGAGATGGCTACGAGAGACGGGGTCAGCACCGGAAGTCCGGAAGCTTCCTATCAGCGCCTCGAAATCTGTGCCGTCAGCTCGACAACAATTCGACTACCTACATGTAGAGGTTCACGACTAAACGAAGCGAAAGAAAGAACAGCTCGACCAGAAGCTATCTGAACTAAAAATTTTCGTGTTAGTTGAACCCATACTTACGCATAAACTAGTACATTGCAAACTGATTTGATTTCTGGTCCTAATGAGAAACGCGGGTATAAAATTATTTCATTAAAAATGCAATGAAATCGATTGATTCGCCATTATACAATAATGATGAGTGAATGGAATTGGATGGTAAATCGGATCTTGCATTAAAAGCTCACTCACTGATTTATTTCCGCTTACATTGAGTTGCTCTCATATTTCGATAATCTATTATATTATTATAAATAATTCTCACTTTTCTCTCCAAAATAGAATTCTGTGAAACGTTTGCAAATAAAAAATTTCTCATTAAAAAAAGAACCGTGATATCGAATCCAATATTAACTGGACTTGATTAAATTAATTGACGGCTCTACTTGGTATGAAATATCGCAGCTTAACAATTCTGAAATCTAAATCAGCGGTATCGTTCGATAACCGACCATTTCCGCCGCATACGCGCCGTCAGAAAGCAGACAAAATTTCTTCCCAACACTGCTCTGGCCAGCGAGCATCCGCTCACCTGCTCTCAGTTGGCGATAATTTACTGTTTTTTCGGTTGTCGATTCGACCGCTCGGCGCTAATTTACATTTACGAGCGAGATCGGCTAATTGCCGGTTAACCGGTTGGCCGAGCGCGGCGAATACCTGGCTGCAGTTTGTTCCCTTCCAATGTAACCGTTGTTCTCCGTGAGAACGAAAGGGCGCGCATAAAGGGCACGGACATTAATTACTAGCCATTATTTTCCTACACTTACCCCGACGTAAACTTCCGTTCACTGAACACGAAGCGAAATCAATCAACGCTTTTATCAAACGTACGAGATCATCGGTCGATCTTTTGAACAATCCTTTCCGGAAACGCAAGTTTGGCGTTTTCTAAATTGTGCAAAAAAAAATGTAAATATTTTCCAGCAGTCGGTGACGAAAAATCGCGAATTCTTTTACCTATTTACCGAGCTTTTACATATATCGATATCCGTCGACGGCTTTTTCCCCTGAATCAGCTAAACTTTCGAAAGTATATCGTTTCCTTTCATCCTCTTTGTACGCGGCGCAAAACGGCCTTTCGTTTAACTTTAATTTCCCCGTGCTCGTTTGCGCTCGAAAGCGCGGGGTCAGATAGGAGAAGACAAACAACCGTGTGATATGGAGCTCGTAAAGACCGCACCAAAACGTAAACCGTGATACAGGCGCCGCTGGACCGACTCGCCGCCGCAATGTGTTATCGTCGGTAAACGAGTCGCTCTGTCACTTGCTATTCGTCTCTAATTCTCCCCGGTCCTGCGCTTTAGGAAGATGAAACTTTAATTTCGCCCGCCCGCCGCGCCGGGGTCGAAAACAAAAGCAAAAGGCCAATTATCACGTCCGCGAGTGTGATGTCGTGCCCGATTCATCGGCTCATTTATTTCCAGTTCCAGCGTTTTCACCGTTATTCACCCGGCCCGTCTCGTACTAATGCCTCGTTCGTTCGTCCTCGCGCTCGCTTATGTTCTCGCGCGCGACTATCGCGCGATGGTCGATGCGCGATGCGATCCGATGCATTTTATCCCGCACGCTCTAATGGACGTCGATTCCCCGTGGCCATCGTTGGGTACGGTTTTCCCTTTGATTTCGGAACCTCTCGCTCAGCCAAATTTCATGGGCGGGAAATTTTTTGCGCACAGGCCCTGATACAGGCATAAACCTTAATGGGTTAAAGTCCATCGGCGTGACTGGCTAGGCGACGGGTTCGAGGCATTAACTAAAAACCGAACCGAACGGTTCGCCCGGCGTGGCCGCGATGCGATGGAACTACGAGGGCGATAGACCAGGGGAGGGATAACGGGGGAAGGATGCTGGAAGGCCATGACAGGCATCGCGCTCTGGACCTCGTTGCAGCGCACCGAGCGCACGTTGTGTACGTGTACCCAGCTCGAACACACATCGCTCGATGCTGGAAAATGCCGATCGCTACGTTCATCGTCCCTCATGGCTATCGACGATATTCAGTATAGTGTCTCCTCTATCGTTTTATAAGCCGAACGTTTAGCTACATTTATTCTTGCAATTGAATTATTGTAATAATATGGAAATAGAATTTCATATAGATTTATCGGAATTGTGCGTTGTGCGTAACCTGTTATAATTAATGTGAAAAAAAATGCTGCAATTCCAGGCTCAAAAATTAATGTCATTTTATTCGTCACTAGGTACTCCCTATAATAAAAAATGCTCTGAAATATCAGCTTGTATAGAGATCAATCCCAATTTCAATTTTATTATATCGCTTATTGTTTTATCTTGTATATGTATAATTTGCGAAAACACAAAATAAATCTCAGAATAATTCGAGACAAACTTTCTTTCTCTCTTTCTATATCTGACAACCGATATATCTTATAATCCTACACACGGTAAATCTCTGACCTGCATCCTGCAGGGCTCAAAATCCATTTATGCCTAACACTGACCTATTTTTATACGGACAATATCTCCACGAAATAACGCTATGAAAATCCCCGCTACCAGAATAAACGATAAATTACCGGTCGGAAAACTAAATACCGACCAAGCGCTGCCGACCGCATATTCGGGGGCAAAAAAAAATGGAACAGGAAACCCGCCCAGCCTCACGCGATTCACTCGTATACAGCATCTGACAACGAGAGACGAAAATCATGCGCCGTCGGTGGCCAGCGTGTGCAGGGGCGAGCGATCGTTGGATCCGCGGAATCCCGGTCGATCCGCTCCAGGGGATACGTTCGCTCGCTCACTCACTCGTTCGCTCACTCCTCTAGAAAGCCGGAAGTAGCCGTGAAAAATTTTCCCGTCGACGTGTGGTGGCCCGTGTACGAGGCCAGGACCGCGCATTTCGCGGTGTTCGGGGTGTCGGGGGTGGTTCACCAAAGAGTGTACCGCGGGTTGGGTCACGGTGGGATGAGTCCTCAGCGGTGTTGGACCCGAGCGCGCGGTGAGGCAAGGGAATGGTGTGCAGGGATACCGAGGCAAGGTGAGGGCAACGCGGGGGTAAGCGAAGCAGAGCGCTCCGAGCGGTGAGTGCCGAGGAGGGTATCGCGGGGGTGCGCGGAAGGAGCGAAGTGGCAGTGGTGGTGGCAGTGGGTGGCTGACGGTGAGGGTATTTGTTGGCGCGAGTGGCTAGCCAGTCGGATTACCACCGGGAGGGTGATTCGAGGGGGGTGCTCTCGTTGGGGTGGCCGCGTTCGGTTGGGATGGGGTGTGGACGGCGGCGAGGCGAGGCGAGGAGGCTGGGTGGGTGGCTGGTGCGGCGTGGCGCGGCGCGGTATGGCGTGGGTCCGCGCGCGAGCGGCACACACAGTGGCACTCGACGAAAAATGTAGCCAGAGAGCGACCGCCGCTGGAAAATTTACACGCATCACGAGGGCGAAGCTGAATGGCGAGGGTTAAAAGAGCATCGCTAATGGCTACCGCGTCGGTTATTTTGTGGATTTTTATAATACGACTGGCTGGGTCCCTCCTCTCTCTTCGTATTTCTATCTCTTTTCTCCCTCTCCTTCTTCTTCTTCTCTCTCTCTCTCCCCCTCCCTTTCTCTTTTTCTTTTTCTTTCTTTATCGTTTCTCCTGTTGACCTTTTGCAAACTATCATCAATTTTCCGAAACAGTAGTTTTTCTTTCACAAAATAGTCCCCTCTTCTCTTCTTTCTCTTCTTTCGTTCCTACCTCTCTTTCGAGCCATTTGAAATTTTGCAGCTGAAATCGCGCGGAATTAATAATTCCCTATTAAACTGTAATTCGATCGATCGTCCCGTGCGATAGAGTTATAATTACAGTAAAGCTCGTGGAAAGATAATTTTTTTTTAATCAGTGATTGCATATCGTTTGTCGAATATATGTACCTACCGTTATTATCGCTCCACTCGGCCACAAAGTTTATCGATAGAGTTAGAGGCTTCAAACTGGTTTTTATCGCGATCGTTTAAATCGGCTATTTAATCGAATTTCTCACTACTCGATCTCTCATTAACTAGAATACGTTGCGTTCACAGAAAACAGATATAAATGAGTCTGTTTTCACGCTTTTCGAATTTCTGGTCTTACAGAATGAAATATTTCGAAAGGAAGCGAGCTTCCCTCTTGCCGTTTGACTTGCCCCTCGCGTATCCTTGCGGAAGCGCCGGTAATTAACATTACCTCTCGACGTCTCTCGCGTAGAACCGAATTGTTATTTTTTCCTGGCAACAAGTGCTTGGCAATTGGATGCTTCGCACAAAATTACAAACCGGTGAAAGTAATAATATTGCCACTTCGCGATATGATTAGAAATAATTTATTTTGAAATAATTTATCCTTGCATCTGGTATTGAAATTTAAAATGCGAATAATGGTAAGTTATCAAGAAACACTGAGCAACAGCTCGGTCTTTACCGATTTCACGCGCTATCTCGATAAGCGATATCAAAACCTCCGTCGAGCACGCTTGGCGGCGGATCCGATTTCACCACTTGAAATGTACTAGATTCAAAGAGGCGCGTACGCGCGGGTACGGGCCGAATCATTTTGAACGTATCGAAACCCTTGTCGAGAGAGAGAGAGAGAGAGAACACGCTCGGCGGCAAGCTGGATTTCATCGCTTTCTACATGTTTACCGGGGCAAGGTCGCTGGACGAGCTCTCGGAGACGATTCTAGCGCGTATAGTTACCCTTTTACTCAACGACGTAACGCTAACCCAGTGAAATAGATAACCATTTCTGGTTGATACCGTGATGGGCACGGAGAAAGAGAGCGCAGGAGAGAAGCGGGGAAAAGAGATTGAAGCGAGGGAGCGTGAGAGAAAGCACGTGAAAGAGCGCGAGGCGTCCGGCAGGACCGAGTGCGCGTACGGATCTACACGTAGCAGGAGTACAGCCTGACCGAATTCGTCCATATATCGTGGGGCCAACAAACCGACCGAATCTCGACAGGACGGATGGGTAGGCCGCGCGTTTTCACCGTCGCCACTCCGCACACGCGGCCACCACCGCGCCACGGCATCGATGAGAGAGCGAGAGACACGCTGTACTCACCCCCCGGTGTATATATGCGCGCGTGCGGACGCTCGCCGGTACTATATACGATTTCTCTCGTAACGCGCGCGCGGCACACCGACGCACCGCGTCACACCGGCTACGAGCAACGAAAGCTTCATCCCGCAAAGAGCGATAGAGAGAAATATAAAGAGTGTGCGCGCGCGCGAGAGAGAGAGAGAGAGAGAGAGAGAGAGAGCCCGGAGGAGGAAAGAGAGAAGAGAGAAAGCGCGCGATACTGGCAGTGCAGCTCGGCACTCCGCAAATTTTCAACCACCACCCACTCGACCACCACCCACTCCACCTCGTCTCATCCTCCGAGCCTCACTTCCTCCTACCCGCTAACCCCCGACCCTTCCTCTATTCGAGCTCGTTTTTGCCGCGTCCACCGCCAGATCAATGGGGTTGCTAACACGGGTAGGTATATATGTCCGCGTCCCCACCGCCCCCGGTCAGTTCAGTCCACCCCCTCGCATACCCCGCACCCTTCTTCCATTCCGCGAGCCCGTCCGCCCGATCCCTCGACCAAGCTCTCTTCCTCCCCTCAGGCACCCTCGCAATACCTCTCCGCGATTCTGTACAGGGTGATTATAAGTTTCACGCAACTGATACTGATGGACCGATGAATGAATCAATTGTTCCTTACGAGGAAAACCAGAAATCGCGGATAAAATTTTCGCACGGAAAAAAAATTATACGAAGAGAATGACTTTTTTCTAATGGTATAAGAATAAGATAAGATATTACAATTAAAAAACTCCTGCAAAAATTTAAAATAGCTCATCGTTCGAATTAAGTAAAGAAACAAGAGCACGCTGCTTAATAATTTGACGATTGAAAATTGTTTTATATTATTTTATAATGTTCCTTATTACAAAAGCATCCATAGAGAAATTTATTTTATCAATTATATTTTAATATTCCTTACATCGGCTTTTTTATGAATACCGACCTGTATATTTTAACAGCAACTTGTATATTAAAGCTCTGACTTTTTTATCAATCTGTAGCTCGGTGAGTCGCGACTTGCGAACCACACACGACAGTCGGACAAAAGGATCGATCGATAATTCTATTTCGGTTACGGACAATTACGACTGATTCGACCGCTAATCAACGGCACGGCGAGTAGGTTTCTCCCCAACAATCCGACAAATATCCTCGAAACCATCTAAAAATTTTATATAGATCACGGTGTCCATTACTCGCGCGACGCCCTACTTGTACAAGAACAGTGTCCTAGAAATATACTAAACTATACCACGACACAACCAACATGAGAAAGATATTTTAATCACTACTACTAATTAACGTTATTAAATTGTTATTGAGAGTTATTGGTTTTAAAATACATATAGCTGTAAAAATGTTCAATTAAATTAATTTTGCTATTAAAAAAAGTAGATGAGTGGTTCGATTAAACATATTCCAGATGAATATAATAATTAGCAGCAAAAAACGCCCGCGGCTACCGCTTTCAATATCGCTATTTTCATAAGAGAAAAGGCACCCTCGCAAGAGTAGCTTATTAAATTCAGGAAACTTAAACACCACCTGTTGAAGGTCTTCGGCTGCCGCAGTGTCGTTCCGAAAACGCCCGAGAGTCACCTCTGTGCCATACACGTTAGAAACATTTTTCAAACAAGAAATCACCGAGCGATTTTATTCGCGGCATAAAATCGTGACCGGGAGTCCCACCGATTTGGCCGGTGGCCAGCCACTTGGAACTTGGAACGGACAGTCACCACGAGTAAAAATGTCTCGTGTGGCTTCTTCTCTTTCATTCTTTTTTTTTTTACCTCTCTCTGGCCGCCAAATTAGTCGGCAACCATCATCGGTGTCGCACATGTGATCGCCAGTCCAATCGGCGTTCCGATTCAGCGGCTCGTAAAACAATACGCGACTGATTACTCGATAACTTTCGCACGACCGAGATAGGAAGTGAGCAGGGAGGGAAATGATGCAGTTGCAACGGCTCTCAGCCGAGTCCGGCTTTTGCGATTCATACGCAATGGAATTACTGGTTTATACACGCCGCTGCTACCGCCAGTGTCGCATACGAATGCCGATATATTATACATCACGAAAGAGGATTACGAAACAAAGTGTGTGCGAAAAGATTCTTATTATATTCCTATTATATTAAAATAATCTCTTTGGCTTAGTTTTATCAATTGCGATTTATACTGCAAGCAGCAGAAATTAGTACAGCGAAAACTTTCCAGTAAAATATTGTAAATATAACAGAAAAAAGAAAAGTATAATGTATAGCATAAAACGGAAAAAAGAAGCTAGTATTAAAGCATAATTATAGATATCCATGGAAAAATGCTCCATCTGGCATTAGTTAAGCACCATCTCTTTCAGATTACGAGCCACGCGACCGGTTTTTCTCGCGGTAGCTCAGGGATCGAGAATCGAGGGTAACGGAGACTTAGACATGCCTCGGTTGATCGATCGCAGAGCTTGAAGAGGTCTACGAAGAAGAGCGTTCGACAGTCGTAACACGACGAAGGGTGCTGCAGCGGGAACGGCTACTTCAAAGTCTCACCGGCCCGAGGCGGGGTGCGGTCTCGCGGAACCTAAGAAATCCCAAAACATCTGTCAGGTATCACTCCTCTCAGTACCACTGTGTCCGCGTTAAATCAGGTGAGCGATTCGCACAAAGGACGACGACGCGCTCCCCTCTCGAGTACCCCGCAAAAGTGCATCGTCGCGGAAATGTTCTTTCTTTGTGCTTTTCTTTCTGTCATCTTCAAGAATAATGCTAATTTTTCTTTGTTAATAAAAGCTTTCTTTTATACGCAGAATATATTAAGAAACAAAGACCAAACAATATGTTATGTTATATAGATAATCTTTGTTACAGAGCCTAATTAAAAAGTAATAAAATTATAAAACGATGCAAAAATATACACCAGAGTAGAAAGTTTTACGTGCTTTAAAAAGTAATTACGCTTGAAAAAATTGTAGTATTTAAAAATATTTTTAGCGACCATATAATTTATAACAATATATTATACAATGTAATATTTACTCCACTAATTGAGTTCTTTTTGAAAGATCTATATGTATTCAAAACATTTCTTTTACAGCAATAAATCTTCGAAAACGTCCTTTATTTGAAAACATACGTTTTATTTTTACAATTAATGATTTACGATAACTAGTTTCTTTGGTATACTATACTTAAAGCACATTCCCATATGTAGTTGATGTCCCCTTGCTGTGAAACTCGTCTTAAACTCGTCTTTCACTGAGAGACCATCTCGAGAAGCAAAACTTGGAATAAAGACGTACAAAGATCTTAAAATACGAAAGTTTCGATTTGATATCGATATAGACATATCGATCAGTGTTTGAAAAACAGATTAATCATACAGTGGTTATGCTTTCTAATTTAATGTAAGCATAGCCTAATCCGATTTGATCACCGGCACTGACTTCGTGAAAAATACGGGATGGATTTTTTCCGACGTCTATTTCAACGCCGTTTACACTTGCAAAACAATCATCGAGCTTTTAGCTGAATCGCAAAAATCCGCCAACTTTTTCCTGACACAATTTTTCCGCGACGTTACTATACATATATTTTTTATCAGATATTGCGTACGAAAAATTGCAGTTAATTAAGCCGCTAGAATTATCGTTTACAACTGGCAACACGGATTTACGATAAATCAAATCTAAAGAAATTCCTGCGAGATCGTGTTAAATACGAAAATTTTCGTCCAATCTCCGTGAAATTCAATCGGACTTTCCGGCGTTTCATAATTGCGAAATAATTCTGATTTTTTCGTTAGACGCGGCAAAGATCAGCTAATTTTTTTAAGTAACAGATGCACGCTGTCGAGATGAAATATTGTACATGATTTGATTCATCTCGTAGAATACGATGCATAACCAGATTGATCGAATGGCTATCGTAGTCGATCATGTAAAAAATTCATGCGCGTGTACACATTTAGTGACGCGCTCCAAAGTCGACGTGCATCTGCTCCTCTTCTTTCTTTCTCTATTCCTATTTTTATTTTAAAGAATTCATCACTGAACGAGAAAAAGAGAGAGAAAGAATTGCAGCTAAACACGATCTATACGATTAACACGTCAAAATGACACAAAAGCGGTCTTGGGATGCGTGTCATGGGAATTATTTTCTTTTTTTGTTACATACTGCACCGGGGATAAGCGGACCCCTCCGATTATGTTTGCACACACGACACGTTTGTCTGTGGGGTACCATGATACACCGCGCGCCCCATCGTTACGAATGACCGTTTTTCATTTTAGAAAAGGCATCGAGAATAGTTGAAAGAGATTCGGCAAATGTTTGCGCTTCTTCAAGAGTCCATACTCCATAGTGATCCACTTGAAACCGGTGGAGACCACAATGGCGCTTGTGATGTAATCTTACCCGATTATTTTGTCATCCACTTCGCATCGCACTACGTCTCGCTTGATCCAAGAAAAGAGTTTAACTCAAAACTAAATATTTTATTCATCCTACCAAATCGGATCTTCTAGGTAAAAAGAGTAATCTCCTTGTAGTGTATAAAAGAATTCTGTGGGAATAACTATTTCAGCAAATATTTGGCCACTCACTTTTCATTTCAGATCGAATAGGATATGCGGGACGAAGACAAGGAGCAAATAAAGGGTGCATATCCCCAAGAACCTAAGTAAGTTCGTCAAAGCCACTCTCGCCAATCGATATTAGTCGAGAACGAAGGTGAATTATAAATCGGGCCGAGTCTTCAGACTTCGGGTTTCCCCGAAGCGCCATGAAATATGCAACGGTCTTAGAGGGTAGTTTCGATCCGGCGGGGAGAGAACGAGCGTTAAAATGGAATTAACACCCCCGCCCGCCCAAAAATACCGCTAGTGAGAATTCGCCCTAAACTATTCGCGGCGATCATTCGACCGAATGTCCTCTCACATTCACGTTCAGAAGAGATTGACATATCCTTCGGGCGCCTTTCCGTGTCCTTCGATAATAAACGTAATTGTATACTAAAGATTGATAATTCGTGCGGACTACTACGTGCGGATTACATCTTAAACTCGTTATTATTTACGCAGACTGTGTATATTTATGCCGAGAGAATAAAATGATTTCGAGTCGAGCTCTCCTTCGGCTGAAATCGCTTTAAATCCATAACCGCTAAGCCGCGTCTCATTAGTGTTTTACGCGAGCGCCTGTTCGCGCCGCATTTTACGATTCTAATGATGGCCAGCTTGTTGGACCAAAGCGCAGCTACTCTAATAAAATAAATCATGCGCGGTGTGGAGGGAGACCGGTGCTGCGAACAGCGCTGCTGGTTCAAATTAATCCCATTGTGCCTGGATTTGGTCGGGGCGCCAATTAAACGGATTATTATCGTTGCTACCGTCATTACTTTTTGTAAAAACACTCCGTTGGTTCGAACAAATCACAAAATTTTAGATCACCCGTATTCTCTTTCTCTTTTGAAAACGAATGTCGCATATCGTTGCGCAAGATTAGATTTGTATTTTTCAAACGTTTCTATGTTTTTAAAGAATTTGCTATACACTTTCGAGAAACACATATCATGTTTTTTTACAATGATAAACGACCAGACATGGGATAGGATAGAATATAGCATTCTCTTGACAATATGATAAAAAGAGATATATAAAAAATGTTGAATGACAGTCACGTTATCAAATTAAAAACAGTTGAGAAAAATAGGAAATATGTGTGTGAAAAACGTATCTCTTTCTATTGTATAAAGGAAATTTATATTCTGCCGCAATGTGTGTGTGTGTGTGTTAATCGATAAATGCCCCATACTTTGACTGCCTCTAATCTAACTAGATGGCACCGAACAACCTGCTCATTGCAGACACATCGTCCCTAATTCAAGCAAGCCCCCGCGTTCTCAATCCCCGCGTTTTCGAAATCTCGCTTCTACCCCTGTCACACGTGTGTTCGCGTGTTCGCCCTCGCAAATTCTCGACTATCACAGTTGAGGTATACGATGGGTCATGGTGAAGATGGCTACCGGAAATTGCTGGGTGACCTTACTTAGGAGTTAGCGCTAGAACTTAAAGGGACGGAAGACCGTCGAAGGGTTATCGCATCGCCCAAGGCTCGAGGAGGGCACGAGCATTAATGAGGCAATACCGAGAGAGAATCTAACTCCGTTCCATCCCGACTCGATGAGCCATCCCGGATTACATTGTCTTCGGTCTTACTTGATTATGAGATAATCTCTGATATAATTCTCGTAATACTACTACATACTACGCGTATATATGTATATAAACCATCATTTAATTTGAAAAAGATTCGTTAAAAAATTCAGATAAAACACATTAAAAATTTATTATAGGTACAATAGTCTCTCTCTATTGTTACAAACTTTTAATTAACTTTTAATTACTTGACGTAATTTTCACGCGTTTTATTAAATAAAACGTACCGTAAATCGAGCTGCGATGATATAACGACAATAAGCAGAAATATATACATTTGACATCTCAGCTCGCGACGATGACTATCGAATTTCTAAGCTTCATCAGTACCACGTGCGTCATACTAAAATTGTTCAATCAAGATTTGTCACGTAGTACCGATTTTCCACACATATTGCATTCTCTCTCTCCCTCTCTGCCCCCTTCTCTTTCTCTCTCTTTCTTCAATCCACTGCTTTCGCCCTACATGCACTCGTCATAGGGTTCGTAACAATACTAGATAAGGGGCTGCAAGTATAATAATGCCCCGGGGCATCGATCATGGAGCACGAATGCAAGCGTGCGTTGGTATACAGTATTTCAAAAACAAGACCTAGTATTGTCTTCAAGTTGAGTCTAAAACTCTTCGATACAATCTACAGACAAATGTTTTTGTTTTTTTGACATAGCATATATATTTATCATAATATAATATATGTATATAACACAATATACAATTACTTTAACTTATCTTAACAGATGTTGCTAATCAATGAGAAGATAAACCGTGCGGAATGCAAGTAAGTCCGACAAATTCGAATAAAAATGGGTATATCCAAATTTTTAAAGCTGCCACGAGAAAAACTCTATACCCATACGAAATCAAACTGATGGAAATCCACGCAAATCCAGGTAGATTGAAATAAAAATCCTATCTCCATCTATCGGGATGTATAGGACTTTACATACTGGATTCTATTCGATGTCGTCCAGAATTTTATAGCGACGTATTTTTGAATATTAAACGACCCAAATTTAAGGGGTCGCGTTGTCGGAAACTCGGGCCGCGTGTCACAGAATCACGCGCAACAAATCTTCGTATACATGTACGCTCGCAATCACATTTATTATCTAAAGAAAAAAAGATCTTTATACAAAAATTATCCAACTATGAGATAAAGTGACACTAACTAAGTTTTGTGTTGTAACTATACACGCGAAACGAGATAATAGATACAACAAGTTACGTCTCCCTGCCGTCGATGTACACTATATGCAGATGTATATCAGTGAGCTATGCTGAGCACAAATGAATCCGTTTGTACATATATATATGCCGGTAATATGTGTGTACGTGTATGAGGGTGCGTAGACTGCGTAGCGTCCGAGGGGTGCGTCTCGAACACGTGACGCCTGATTCATACACAGACTGCTACGGAATCAATTTGTAATCTTGACTCGAATTAAGGACAGGAGGAGAGGGATGGAACAGCACGGTGAGAAGGTAAGAGGGTGAGAAGAGCGGGAGAGAGAGAGAGAGAGAGATACAGAGAGAGGTATAGATGGAGATACGTTTATTGGTAAGCGAGTCTGGCATTCGGTCCGAGAATGCGCTACGGGTATACTGGAATCCGGACTGTCTCGTGTTGAGGGCATTATAGTCGGGTTGTAGGTTATTAGGTGCGCCGGCTAATAGGTACCGATATAGCGTATTAATGGCAGGTAACCGGACGGTGATAATGGGTATCAAAGGACAGGGTATCGCAGAGCGATGCGGCCCGATGGGACGCGAACCCGATGGCTTTTACTTGCCGCGTTTTATGGAAAAATAGGAAATAATGCCATTAACCTGACGCAATCCGGATCCACGCGTCCCTAATGCGTGTTTGCGTTTTTCGGACGGAGCGCCGAGAACTTCCATCAGCACGGTTGAACGTAAATCCATGAAAAACGTGTAACATCGTCGAGTAAAATTTAAAACTTACTATAGACAAGTAAAGTGCCATGAGAGAGAGAAAGGTTGCAAATCTACTAACCATCCACCAAGCAGACTGCAATGTCGAACGTTCGAATAGCACTGTGCGGAGAAGAAGAATGTGCGAGCTCGTACACCGCGATTTTTCCTGACTCCCTAGTTTTGTGAAGAGAAAGAGAGAGAGAGAGAGAGAAAAAGCGCGATAGGAATGCGTCGCATCTCGTAAGATCGTACATAACTCCCCTTTGTTGCGCCGTACCGAACTTAACGTACGAGTGCGCTCCTGACGAGAGGAGAACTAGCGAAAGAGAACCGGACGAAACAAAAGGACATAGCGGTGGCGGGCGGACGGGGGTGAGCGCAGGGGCAGAAAATGATCGGGAGCAACGAAAACGGAAACAAAAGCGACGCGGGGAGATACGGCAGTATGGCGACGCTTCCGGTTCGCTCACCGCACACAATGCACTCTCTCGTGTTAACTTCTGTGCCCCGTTCTCTCTTCTCGCCGCACGCCACCTTCCCCACCATCCTTGCATCTCTCGCGCATCGTATCTCTCACCTATCCTCTCGGCGAAAGGTATCCATCCCCGCGAAAATTCCGCGACTCTGATATGCGACTCCAACGTGTTACGTGAGTCGCTGTTAAGAGTCGAAAAGCCGAAGTCGCGCTTCTTGTTACCTTCGCGCAACAAACGAGCGATACGTTAAGTATCCCTGAATTCTCATTAATGCACTTCTAATGGATAATTTTGATCTTCTTATTTTTCTCAAATGGCAAGTAATAAGTTACCTTATTATTTTATCTCGTGCAAAATAAAGAATTGAAATACATATTCATGTCTGTCGCGTAATTGTAATCTTAGAAACGTCCAAGATAATCGGCGACGCTGACGATTTCGGTATTAACAAGTCTCTATCGACATTGACCGACGTCGTATGAACCTTTCAGAAAATCTAAGCTACGACATTACATGACATTTGACGCGAGTCTCTATAGTGTCTTTGACACGACAGGCACTAGACGATATTAAACCGGAGCTTTTGCTGGGCACTGGCAAGGAAACGGAAGCCTAACATGCAGAGAGATGTTTTAAGAAATTAGTTCTCGTTGTTATATGAATCGCAGAATGACGCGATCTTACAGCTTCGTTTGACTTTCTCGTCGAGAGTGGCGTTATTAATTACTTCGTATCGTTAGAGCCGAGACCCTACCGCGCGATAAAATAATATTGTGTTAACCCTTTAACGCGACATGTCATGCGTTATTATAAGTGCAAAAATTTGAAATGCGTGCTCACCAAATATTGAATAAATTTGAAATATACAAAATATTAATATTAATATATATATATATGTAGGTCCAGAGGTATGTTCCGGGACTGTTTACGTTTTTTGAAATGTACAGTCCTGGAATATAACGCATATATATGTAATCAGATTCAAAAAACTGTCCCGAAAATTGCCGTAGGACATCAATTTTTTCCAGGACAGTCCTGGAAACTGCCAAATGTCCCGGAATATACCGATATCAAAAATAAAAGTCCCGGAACATACTTCCAGACCTACATATATATGTTACAAGTTTAATTTTAATTATCTAATAAAATAATCTAATAAAATCGAAGAATATGACCATCCATTATTCAAGCTAAATCCATTATTATATAGAACAATACTGATGGCAATACTCACGCATTACTTTATCCAGATTTTCCGAACAATTTTGACACAGGATGAGAAAATGGCAGGAAGTCCGTGAGCACATCTAAAAATGGAAAAAATAAGAATTACCTGATGCTAATTTTTCACTACACAGACGCCGCGCCGCAACCTTTGTGGAAGCTTTGCTTAATGTATAAACTCAAGGAGAAACTTAAGTATAGTGACATTAAAATGAAAGAGGTAAAATTCTAGCCAATACATTTGCATTATCTCTGGAAGATCGTTTTGCAGACAATATTGAATAGTTTAGTTTCTATTTCACAAAAGAAGTTACAATGACTAATACTTTAGTCAAAGTGACAATGCAAATTCAAAAGCAGGAAAAAAGATAAACGATTTGGTTTTCCCAGAACAATCGTGTAAAGTGCGTAAAATAAACATTTTCACATACGTTCGCAAACGCAACGCGTATAAAACACGCTGTTCATTTATTATCTCTCGCAAAATATATCCATTTTAATGGACTTCAAATTAGCGCGCTTGCATTATACGCGTTGTCCTCAATGTACTGCGCGTTTTAAAATGACTTCATGTCCAAAGAGCTGCTCATTAGACACTCAAACCAAAGTTTGGCCGATACTAATTGTAAGACTGCATACTAGAGATTAAAGCATTGAAACATTATGTTTAATAAAATAAATATTTAATGCTATAAAAAAAATACTTTTCATTGTTGTTAATAAATATAGATATTGTTTTATCAAAACTGAAATAAAATATTTTCTACGCATTTTCTGTCGCCTAATTTGCCAACTTCTTGCTACATTTCTGTTTTCGCGTGTCCATAATAACAAAATTAAAATTCGTTGAAATTATCTTTTTTGAAATCTAATTTATACCGTCGGCATCAAGACTCGTTCAAACGCTTATTGGTAATATAACTGATCAGAAATAAGGACACTATCGCTACGCTTAAATCCTCACGATATAGAAAATAAATCCTTCTAGGAATAGGAACCGAAAAGAATAATGATTGTTGCCATAAATCTCGTGTAGTGCATGGTCAGCACTTATTGACTTAAAGCATTCATCACTGTTCGAGATGATGGAAATTTTACTTTTATAATTTGTTCATTTAAATTAGTCCAGAAAGGAGTGAAACTAATTTAAAAAAGATTAAAATTAAGCATTATTTTATGCGTAAAAGTAGGTCAAAAGAGCAACTGAAAGACCTCTCTCTGGTAATAAATCTTCCGTAGCTACCCCTCAGTGTTCCATACGTTATCCAATGTTAACGGCATTACCCCCATTACCGGTGTTGCACGGACCCAATTGTACCCTTCACTTGCCTCCTTTTTGCCTTCACAAGAAACTTTAATCGATATATAATTTTAGAGCGCGAACGTCTCTCTTAATAATAACCCTTTGCTGGAATTTATATGTATGTAATTTGTCTATGTATACATGTCTTGATTCTTCATTGATCGTGATCGAGTAGTCAAGGAAAAATAGACTGTTTATAAGAATGTATACTTATTTTATAAATTTCAAATGTTATTCCCTATTGTATGTCGTTAATCTGCAATTATAAATCATATTCGATGTTTAATACATATGATTTTCAAATAAAGAAATCTTAATGCAAGTTTAAAAAATTGTTTACTTTATAGAATAATCTAATTATTTTGTACAAATTATATATATATATATATATATATATATATATATATATAATACATATAACATATAAAATAAATATAATTTTATATTTATAATTTATATAATTTATATTATACATTATTTGTTAAAATAACCTTCGTAAAATAAAAATAAAACCTAAAAATAATTTATCGTAATTTTATAGAATTTACTTTAAAATTATTTTATTGCAAACTATAGATCTTTATAAAAGTGCTTTGCTATTTATAATAGATACAATAATATATGAAATAATATATACAATAATTAACAATGAAATTATCAGGATGCTAAATATTTATATTTCTTACATGTGTGTATATATATACACAAAACACATTTAATATACTCTTGTATACTAACAATAAAATATAAGCAATGAGAGATCAATCTCCCTTTATTTTTCACAAAATCCAAAAGAAATGGAAATTTTTAAAAATAAGTTAATGATGAAACAGAAAAATTTTGCCCATGATCGCCAAAAATATAATCTAGGGTATTTCTTATATTTTGTTTGAATTATATATACATTGGATCATATTTGGAAAATACCCTCCATATTTAGAAAATTATAAATAAATCGGAGTGCGCGCGAAATGTCATTCGGTTCACCGCTTGGACAAGACGCATTAGCCTTGGAGGTCAAGAAACGCGTGCAGCTGCCGGACCAGATCACTCGTGCGTGGTGGGGTAGTTTGAACACGTGCGCGTGAGAATTTACGTCGTCACGTAAGCGTGGCGTAGGTGGCTCGGTTGGTGGAAAGGTAGTGACGAGGCCAGCATGACGAGGAGAACAGAACGTGAAGGCAGAGAGACTGAGAAAGGAAGACAGATGAAGTAGGATAGACAGAGATGATAGAGAGACCGAGTGAGGAGCAAGAGAAAGAAAGAGAGATGGAGAGATGGAGAGAGAGAGAGAGAAAGAGAGAGAGAGAGGTCGAGTGGATACGTTAAGGAAGAGCGGAGGCGCCAAGCCACCCTTCGCGCGAGCCAGGCAGCAGGCAGGCAGCCCCTTTCGCAAAGCACCCCCTAAGCCTGGTTAGGGGCGAAGGCGGCGAGCCACGGAGGCCACAACACGACCGCCGTCCTCATTGGTCGACGCGCTTGCTCTGGGTGGGGCTCCGGAAAAATTGGAGGGGAGAAAAATCCCCCCTAAATAGCTGCGGCTACGGCTGCGAAAAACTAGAATCCGCTCAGCCGGCATCGAGTGCGCGTCGGATTGCTTCAACATTTTACCAGTTCGCGGTACAAAGGTGCAATCGAAACAGAAATTCAAATCAGGAGCACACAGTGAAGTTTCTTCGCTGAGAAATAGGGGCAAAAAGAAGTAACATGTGTCTACTATTATTTGTACGAGTGTGATAGTGAATATAACGAAAAGAACAGTGATCGATCGTGTTCACCAAAACAGTGGTTGCGCGCAGGAGTTTGAATTGAGTTAAAAAATAATCGAACTTTTCCCTATTGGATTTCCCGCTGGAATTAAAAGAATGCATTTACGAGATCCCTTGGGGGTGGACACCCTTAGAACACTCCACGATTCCCTTAGAAGATGTCATGGCGATTTGGTAACGACAGGAAGCCCCACCATCATGTGCAGTTCATTACCATCTCATTGGAGATCGAACAAGTCTCTTCCGGTAGCATTCAAGGTCATCGCTCTCGACGATGTCATGGATGGCACGCAAGTTACCATCAAGGCTGGCAATGACGAAAACTGTTGCGGCGAATTGAGGAATTGCACGGCGGTCATGAAGAATCAGGTCGCCAAGTTCAACGATCTCAGATTCGTCGGTCGTAGTGGAAGAGGTGAGCTAAGAATCTGCATTTATACGTACGAATGTACGAGCTCCTCCAAGTATCCACAAAACTTTAAGAAACAGACTTCGCTTTCGTTTACAGGAAAATCATTTACTCTAACGATCCAGATCAACACGATGCCGTACCAAGTAGCCACGTACGCCAAAGCTATCAAGGTTACAGTAGACGGACCACGCGAACCGAGATCTAAGTCGAGTAAGTCGATATACAAATACGAATAATAACGCATATATTTGACTTTGTCGTAATGGTAATTATTATAGTGGCTTGCGACAGTTATTCTCTTCGAAAAATAAGGTCAATACAAAAGTATTTCGCGCGAGAGAGATTGGCATTTAATAATAATACGTATATAATATTCCAGAATTCAAGTTTATAATAAAGCAATTTAGAGATTGATTTAGAAAGTTTCGGAGTTTGTGTAAAAATGGGTAGAGTACGTAGATTCAAGACAAATTCTAAATTCCATTCTTTGCGTAAATTAACGTCGCGCGAAAAAATACAGTAATCACGAAACGCAGTCCGACAATCCGATGAGGGGGAGAAGGGGGGCTTGGGTACGACATTGTTAGAAGAGGGGTGGTGTTCAACCGACGGTCGACGCGACGGGTCCGAAAGTCGTCGGAAGTTCCGTGACCACCGCGGAATCCGCAAACGGGCGTCGGAGCCTCGCGGGCGTTTAATAATCCGGCGTATATCTGGTGGACCTCAAACCGCGAGGTGGTGGCGGTGCCGCTGCCGCTGAACGGTGCCGAGCCCTCGACACCGAGCGTCGGCTCGCACGTGCACGAGCGAGCGCGCGCACATGCACGCCGCGCAAGAGCACATCAGCACATGCAGCATGCACACGCACACGCAGCCGACGTTGTACACGGACACAGCGAGATCTGGCATCGCGTCAAGCCGCGAGAACGAGGTCTTCGTCGGCGGTACGCTCTTTAGCTGCCGGCTGACGCGTTTATTTTCCCCGAAACGCTGCCGCGCCGCCGGTTGGTCGTCGTGGCCCACTAAGTCAAACTGTTTATTGGTCGGCAGTCAGCACCCGGGGAAAGAAGTCAGGAGAGACGCGGAAGACGGTAACCGGCGGCAGCGAAGGCGACGTGGACGGGGAAAGATAGACGCCTGCAAAAGAAGCCGCGTTTATGCGTTTGTTTATCGCACCGCATATGGCGGTAGCATGTGCCGCGCCACGAAAACTCGCGCCACGTCGTAATAACGGATTTTATGCCACGCTCGTATAAACAGAGATACACTAGCTGTGCTCCTCCGGATCGCCCGGGGAAGCGCCGTTAATCTTCGCTTTTATAGATCTTGGGTGGCCGAGTTCCTTTTTCGCGGCGTTTGTCAGTTCGTTAGTCGTGTCTCTCACGAAGATTTCGTTCTTTGAGTAAAATCTTTTGTAACGGCTTTATATGTCTCTTAACTTATCGCAAATTTAAGAACGCAACGCACAACCGCAATGTAGACTGCGAGAGAATCTGGTGGATCGTAAAACTTTGAACGTTAAACGTTAGTCGAACGCGTAGACCGAAAGAAACGATGAAATCTATTTTCAACGCTCCTAGCTGGTCGTTAGCGTACGTATATATAATCAAGCATCCCCGTCATTTATTTTACAGATTATCAGTATAGCGCCGGTTTTCATGGACTTGGCTTATTCAATCCCTGGCTGGATCCCGCGTACTTTGGATCCTGTTATTTGCCGCATCCTGCTTTAGTTAAAGGTAATCAAGCATCTCCGATGTATTTTACGGATTATCGGTATAGCCCCGATTTTCATGGACTTGGTAACTTATTCAATCCCTGGCTGGATCCCGCGCGTACTTTGGATCCTGGCATCCTGTTATTTGCCGCATCCTACTTTAGTTGAAGATTGAAAGTAAAATATCGCAACGTCACCGCATTCAAAAAAGAAAGGAAAAAAATTGATTGAGCGGGAAAAATATTTCACACTTTTTTATGTATCGTGAACGTGAAAAAAGTCTTAAAAGAGAATCCGCGTTATCGATTTCGTCGAGTTCGCGACGCCTGCCGATGATTCATACACTCCGTGAGCTGGACCGAGGGGTGAGTCTGAGCTCTCGTTTCCCACAGCGGACCCCTCTACGGTTCCCTCGCCCCGCTTTCCCGTCCCGTAGCCACGTACATCCCTTTCGTCGTTGAAACAACAATGTGACTTACTACTACGTTCGCCCCCGCGAACGAACGGTCGAGATTAACCGATTCTTTCTTCCTCAGGAGCGGTACCATCACCCCCCGATTTATTCAATTCGGCCTTCTCACCAATTTTGACGTATCCGTTTGAATACGTCAATAATTATCCCGATTACGCGGCGTTGACGACAACCAATGTGTCGACGACGAACGCGATGACATCGGTTCTGACGCTCGCGCCGAGTCCGTCCAGAACGCCGCCCAGCTCTAGCGAATCGGGTAGTGAGTCCGCAACCGAAGAGGTCCGAAGTGCCTTCGTGCCTCTTCGACACAACACCTTACCACCGAGCACATCCTCGTCGTCGTCGCCAGATAGAAATGCCAAAAAATCAACCGAGGGCACGAGAAACGAATTGAAAGCGCCCACCGCGCTTATTTCCCAGAGATTATCGCCCTCACAGAGGAGTCCGTCTCCGTCGACGAAACTCTCGCCGCCGTCTGCGAAAGTATGGAGGCCGTATTCAAAATCGTAGATCCAAGTAACAAGAACAAGATCCCGAATATCTTGGACGAAGGCTAGTGAAAACGTATCGCCGTGATGGTAGACGAAAAAATTAATGATTAATTTTACGAATGAATAGAGTTTACAAACTTGATAAGTTTTATGAATAAATATAAAATTATATAAAACACGCGATAAATTTCAAAAATTTCAAAAATTTTATACGTTTATAAAATTAATCATCAATTTTTTGAATAACTCAGCTTTCAGATATTCCGAGACGCATCGAAGACGTTTCGTCTACCATTGTGCGGACACATGTTTCAAGTTTTACAAATTCATTTGATGAATTTTATAAATTTTATTAAATCAAAATTATAAATTTCCCAATGAATTTTATAAATTTGAACATATGTATATATGGAAACGAATTGTATATGTACTGTGTATATAGTTCGTGGACAATAAAATAGTTACAGAGAGATAAAGATTTATTTACATTTTGTGTGTTCATGGAAGTACACATATAAGTGAATGAGTGAAGAAGGGAGGGAGGGGGAGAGAGAGAGAGAGAGAGAGAGAGAGAGAGAGAGAGAGAGAGAGAGAGAGACCAAAACACAGAGATATTGATATTATTTATAAGCCAGAGTTTTAATGTAAATAGATGGTAGAGAAATGCAACGAGAATGAATAAAATCGGAATCCGCATAAGAACATTTAAACAATCTGTCGTATTTAATCACATCCTTCTCAGTACCTTTAAAGTTAAATTTAACGATCGATCACCATTATATCCTAAGAATGATCGATATCGTCGCGCGCGAGATCTATTCTCAAAAGTGTCAAGGAAGTGTCGTCGAACAGTCGAGGCGTCGCGAATAGAAAAGAAGAATATGAAAGAGAGCGGAACGTCGCACTCCGTGCTGCTGCAAGGGGAATCCATATTTTTTTGTCGCGATTTAAATCTGAATGGTCGTACCGTCGCGCAATCGTTCCGTCTCTTTCGTGTATGCGTAAGGGATCCCATACGGCGAACACAAGGGTGGAGAATGGTTTATATCGAGGGGAGTGCGTGAGATCTGTATTAGTACCTATAGGTTCGGGGACATCAGCGGTTCTCAGGTCTCTCGAATAAATCTGGCGGGTCAGTGGTTCTTTGTCAATCTGAGATCGGCAGAACCACGAAAGAGATGGATTATTTTGTAGAGATGTGATTTTTCGCCAAAAATTACGCGCACTTAATTTCACGCCACGTAAAAACACGAACATAACGCAACCGCGGTTCGATAACGTTCAGTTAATTCGACGAGATGTCGGATGACGCGGAATGTCCGTCGGGACTGTGCTGCATCACGCTGAAACACGACCTGGGGTAAGGGATAGTTTTTTTTCTGAATTGTTCCGGTCGTGTTTGTCAACTGGTGCACAGAGTACGAGCGCAGTTAATCTCGGTGACGTCGAATAACTCAATTCTCGCATTCCGGTTGCAGGTGCGACGTGTACGCGCCTCCGATATATACCTTTGGATCGAAAACGCTGCAGCGAAAATTCGATACGTGGCATCGTGGCATGTAACATACAGGCGCGATGTAAAATCTTGATCAGATCGCCTTGATTAAAAATCGCGATCGAATCTGCGGACTGCGCTGATATTTCGAAATTGACTGATCGATCGATCGCGTAGCTTGGCGATCTCGCAGCTTTGCGCCACGCTTAATGGGATTAATCCCCGGCGAGAAAATGAGAACCGCGTTGACACCCCGTAACGGTGGGGCTGTTCGTTGACGAGTAGACAACGGAACCAAGCAACCATGAAGGGTCACCACATCAACCGAGGCGAGCCGATCCAAGCCAATCCGACGCGCGAGCCAGCCGGCGCTAACTAATGTTTGCTCAAAGAATCGTCATGTATAATTGAGTCAGCCGCGGCATGGGATGGAAAAAATCAACGGGCGAACGCGGACGTGCGGATCCCCGAGCTGAATAATCGACTTTCGGTGTATACAGACTTCCACTTGCGATTTCGAAACAAGCCGCTCTTATTAGGCGAACCGTTTGGTATTTTACGCGTTGCAACGTGCGAGCTATCGCGTTTAACCTCGCGATCTCACAATTAGTATAAAGTATAAACCGAGGAAAAATGAATATTTTTCGAGATAACTTACGTTAATTGCAGCAACAAAATTTACATATATTCGCAAAAGTTTAGTTATATAATAGTTCACATCTCGTGTGTGTACCTTATCGAATATATGTAAAAGAATCACAACGAAATAAAAATTTTATTTCAAGTACAAAATCAAATTTATTTCAATCGGTCTATGTAATAAGTGAAAGTCGAAAGGCGAAATAAATAGAATTATTTTAACTATTCCAATTAGTCAAACGGAGATCGATAAAGGATCAACGAGGACTTTGGAACAATTCAAGTATAATGCGACGCGGAAGGAGCGGTTGATTCGCTTCGTCGACACGCCGGAGGACGTCGATCCTCTTCGCTAGTCTAGAATCGTGAGGACCCTGGTTTGAGGGTCCTAGAGTTAGGCAATCAGCGTTGATGAGGGGGTCAGGTCGAGGGGCGAAGGGCTCGGACAATTAGTAAGTACCCCGCCCACTCTCTCCTGTGTGTGTCGCTTTCGCCCCGGTTCACCTGCCCAACAACGCACCGACCGCAGGCGCTACACATGCGAAAGAGGCTGCTGGACGCAGGGTTGGGACGCTTCGTTTACGTACGTAGATCGCGTTGTACGCACTGGATTACGCGCTCGTAAAGGTCTCTTCACGCTTGCGGAGGCAGTGTCAACGCGATCGGTCGAGCCAAATCGGCGAACCGAGACCGGTCCACGCTTTACGCCAATAATATATGGTTAACGTTGGCAAAAAAACTTACTAAGTCGTTGCCACGAAAACGTGAAATATATTTATATTACAAAAAATGATATATATTTAGAAATTGCAGAGATTGCAATAATTTAAAAGAGTAAATTTATTAACAATTTTAATATTAATATAGATAGTTTTAGTTTCTCAATTTGCTTGTAGCTTTTTAATAATAATCGAATTTTCAGATCAAGCAATACTGATTGTGAGAGATTTTTCCGAAAGATGCTGAGAGCAGTGGAACATAGTAGCAGTATAATAAAATAAAAATAAACAAAAGACTTTCTCTGCCAAAAGTTATTCAAAGGATTATTATTGATTTTGCGATTCATTGTTGCGACTAATTGTTCTTGTGAAACGTGTCGAGGATTTCACGGCGTTTCGTAAAAGTCCGGAGGGGGATGTACGGCGGGAAATCGAGGAAATAATAAGCTTCTTTCGAGAGGAATTCGCAACGACAGTGAAGACGATTCTCCTCCTTCCTCTCTCGACGAAACACAGAATCGCTATCGTCTTCGACAGACGCGCCCCGTCTTCGAACTTAACGTCTTTTGCTCGTGGCCGCTCGAGGACGAAGGTAAAAGCGAAAGCGCGGCATCGCGCGATCTTAGGAAAAACGTTTAACGAGCTGTTTTGCATCGCAATGCCCCGACCTCGTTATCGGTTATCGACCCGCTCGCGGCTGCTGTCGCGGATTAAAGAGTACCTGCCCCACAGGCACGTGTACGTCACGTAGTGCGTTCACACACACACGTTTGTTTCGTCGAGGCGCTGGCGCTGTTTGATCGTCGATTGGCACAGCGAGAGCCGCTGAAAAGGCGAATTGTTTCGCGGAAACCACCGATTTTCAGTCCGTGTTCGCCGCTAAATCGGCGCGGCGCCGCAGCGCGGCGCGCCACGCCGTCGTTTCGCGGAACGCGGATCGATCTTTCCACATTTGTTTCCGAGAGGAAACTTGTTTTTCGCTCGTAGAACGGGCCCGCCGCCCTTTTGTTCTTTTGCGTGTTGAAATTTTTCACTCATTCCGACCATCCATGTAATCAAAAATTCTTTTTCTTCGATGTTTTTTCATTAGCGATATCGCAAAACTGCGAATACCGAAGAGACCTTAGATTAGATCGATCTTAGGAAAAGCAATAAATCGAAAAATTCTGCCACACTATACATTTACCAACCACTTTTAAAGTCACATCCAAATATTTGCCAGAACACATTGTATTTAAAAATAATTTGACTATCTGTAAAAATAGCTTCAAGTAATCTTAAAGTAAAAGATTATTTAACCAACTAAAATGCAATTGAAAAGAAAAGATCAAACCTTTCTTCTTGTACGAAAATAATTTATTCTCAACTGTCATGATGGAATGTGTCCTTGGGACCTATGTCAGAAAATGACATATGTTAAAGATCAATTGCAACCACTACCTGTCTTTCGATAAATTGATGTTCATAAAAGAAAAACCAAAAAAAGCAATAAAGGTAAAGGTAACAGCTAAAAGAAAAATTAGAAAGTGATTGCAGGTCTAAATTAAGAAAAATGAATTTGTGGCTTTTATCTAGATTCTAGAATAAAAGCATACATATATATATATATATATATATATATATATATATAAAACAAAGTGGGGTTATTTACACCATTTATAACTCAAGAACGGCTGGACAGATTTTGTATTAAGATCATATAAAATAGGGGTAGAATTTTCCGGAAGAAACTATAGAGTGTATAGTTTTTCGTTACCGGGGCGAAGCCCGGGTAACCAGCTAGTATATATATATAATATACATATATATATTCAAGTCCATATCTTTTGATTTACAATTCGTTGCAACTTTCACTCGATGACTTTCACATGCGTTCAGAATTAAGTTACTCGGCTCGAATACGAATTTCACGATTTTACCACGTTACGCTGACCTGTTTCAAAATCCACGAAATCGGTTTCCCGATCAAATTCGTAGGTAAGTTCGAAGCGTTCGGACCGAACCGGACCCTCGGTTTCTTTTTGCGAGGGTCCACCCAGCTTCCATCCAACGGCAGAACGGAACTCATCAGTCCGGGAGGAAGTGGACACGTCGGAACAATTTCCTTACACCGTCTCTCCTTCCACCGTCCTGGTACAACTCAACACCACCCTCTCGGACCAGCAGCCTCATTTCTACCCCGTCATCGCAGCCGCTACTGAAATTCTGACCCCTCAACGATTGACCAATTTGCCAAATCGATTCACATCGAAATGAACCTACGTAATATCTCCAGTTAACTTCTCTCTCTCTCTCTCTCTCTCTCTCTCTCTCTCTCTCTCTCTCTCTCTCGTACTCTTTTAAATAATGTATAGAAGCTTGTAGGCCTCTTCTTGCAACACGCGAAATGTGCATATTCTCAAAAGTCAAACGCATCGTGTTACAATAACATTGCTAAGATTTACAAAAATAGCTATAACATTTCTTTTAAATGGGAATTATACCCAGCAAAAAGAATTATAAAAATATAAACATATATTGAAAAATTAAAACAAAAATTTTCCTCTACGTTCTCGTGAAAGAAAAATTGACTTTTAAGTTCATCTAAAAATTATTGTCGTCAAAATATTTTTTAATGTAGACATATTAAGAATTTGAGACATCAAATTTCGTTATGAAAGTGCAACATGTACATATTTTGCAGAAAGTTTGTTTAGATTGATAAAATATTCGACAAAAATATATTTACAGCTATATATTTTATATCTTATATTGGCTATATATATATATCGACGGAAAGAGAATAGAGGATGCAGAAGGTTGAACTAGATTGGGGTCTAGACGTACGTGGCAAAAGCATCCCGGCATTTTTAATGCCCGAGCAAGTAGGTACTTAGTACCTATCCTCTCGCAGGCAGAAAGCTCCGTGTACCCACCCTCCAGATATTACCCTTTGGAATAGCTGCAAAAATTATGGACAGCCGATAGGCCAGCAGCCGCTGCAGGGGTGCGTCTCATCCATTTAGGTCCATCACACATGACTGGATAGGGTGAGACTTACCCCGCAGAGGTTCTCACATAGATTACGAGCTTCTCGCCCTTTTTCCCGACACTAGCTTGACGAACAACGAGAAGTATCATTGGGTTTTCAATTTTAAACTCGCGCTCGCTCGAATGATAGATCTTATCACATTCCATAAACAAACATATTTCTTTAGTGATTCTAAAAAAGCGTGATGATCTAATCATCTTAATAATTATTTGAGTATAAAATTGAAACCATTTAAACATTTCTACATTTTATTTGTGCGATATCAAGATCGCATTCGATATTAACATAAAATAAGTATTAAATAAATCGTTCTGTTGTTTACATACACTTTTGTAAAAAAAATCGTGAAAATATTATGGTGGGAAATCCTGCTTATACGAACATTGTTCATATTTCAAAGGCGACACCGCGGCACACTTTTTCAAGGAGCAAGCGTGTCGTTACTGATCCTAAAGATCGCTTGGATGCAGACTATAGGGGATGGGCTCGCCCCCTTCTAGAGCAGATTTATCGATTATTCTTGGTCCAGTGGTCCCCTTTCGTCGAACACAGCATGCTTTTATTCAATGTCATACGTGGTATAGCGCATGAAGTTTACGGAAGCAAAAATTCTAAACATTTACGACATTATTTCGAAATTAATACAAGCAATCTATTAATACAAGCAAAACTGACAATATTTTATCAGTTAAGAATGTAGCTTAAGCCAAATAAAGAAGAGTACGATTAATCGTACATATTTTTCTTCATTGATAAATAATGATCGCTAGTATTTATAATTCATAAAAGTGTCTGCTCATTTAAAATTGGAGCAGTTAAGAAAAGAAGTAAAAATTATTATATTATAGGCTAGAATACTTTTTAAAAATTTTGCAAATAACATATATAAATATTTAGACATCGCAAACTTCCTTTCTTGCACTTATGATCAATGTCGTCAACTATACACGAAAGACGCGGCTACCCACGTATACGTAATACCGCGCGCATTCTAACATGTGTGCACGTACACAAACTCGTATACACTCGCTGCACTCTCACCCCTCGTACAGCGTATTACGATCGTCGGGGGTAAACCACCCTGGCATCTAGGAGCCGAGAGCGGGAGCCCGCAGGGGTACGCCACGACAACCCCCGTAGCAACCCCTCAAAATCAACCAAACGCCCCCCCTTCGCCTTTCAACTGCACCTCCGCCTTCCTTCCTTTCTAAACCTCCTGATCCATTCTCCTGTAGACGTTAATATCTCGTGGGTATCCGTCCATGTCGGATTTTCATTTGGAACGCTAATCAAGCCTCTGGTATTGATATTGCACGCGATATCTGGGAACCGTTGATAAAAATAAGAAAGCTTCTTAACTCTGTCATATGTAAAAATTTTTTATAAAATGAAATAATATTATGCAATGAGAAAAATGTATATAGAATTATATTATTTTACAAAATTATTTTATTATATCAATTATTAAGAACTTTTCTTCTTCTTCCTCTTCTTCTTATATAATAATAATAATAATAATATGAATGTTGCAAATAACAGATTCTATCTTAAAATGAGTTAAAATAAATATATTCAAAACAGATTTTCTTTATAAATCATTGGAACGTTAACAATTCTTGACATAACAAACAGAATAACACTATTGACGAAACATGCATGCGACAACGAGACCAACGACAATACGCGCGCATTCATTCTGCTTACGTGCGTGTTGCATACCCGGAGTTCTTTGTATCGAGGCTACCACTAAAAATAGGGTGACTGAATATATTGGGGACAGCTAACACCATTATCTAATACTCCCCGACGGCCATATGTGGTGCCTCCTCTCTCCTCTCTCCTCTCTCCTCCTCTTCTTCTCCTCTCCCCCTCTCCCCGGCATCGTGCCATTCTTAAAAACTCCTGTCACGTTCGTCTCAAAACTGCAATGCAATATCGTTGTGTTTCGTGAAAAATCGACACCCTATCGCCATAAAACTGTGAGTCATCTGTTAATTGGTTTCGTTCGCTTTCCAATACGAAATAAAAGCCGAGTAAACCGCGAGCATTATAAATGTAACAAAAATAACATATTATAAATTGTTATATCAAAATAAAATAGCTACTTATCTTCAAAAACTAATTTAATTAGTCTCAAGAAAAGAGATTTATACTTGAAAATATTATAAGCATAAATTCTTTTAGTTTCCAAATTCTAACTGAAAAAATATATCTGTTTGCAGCTAAATGGGTAATAATTTCTTAACTATTATCCTTTTTCAAAGCTCTGATAAATATAAAACAAAAGCATGGTATATAGCGAGTCAAACGTATTAATAATAAAAAATAGTCAGACATATTAATGTATGTGTATCGTCTTTTCACTTTCACTTGACATAAACAAACTTTTTCATATCGCTGGCCCATTGTGGAACAAACATGATGGGCTTTGAACATGGACTACAGAAACTTGAACTAAAAAGCCATTTTAATTGAATTCTAGATCATTTGTCATGTTTTCCTTTTGACTAATTTGACGTGAATAATTATCTTTTATACCGTGAAAATTTGCTACCGTGCAAAAGAAAAATGTCAACCACCCGCATCGAATTATATAAATTGAACTGAATTCTTGACCATAAATATCTAAATAACCAGTTACCATTTACGTAAATTTGAAATTACAAAACTGAAATATTGAAATGTTATAGACTCTAATAATCCTATATTATAAAATATATTTTAATTAACTTTATAAAATCCTCTTGCAGTAACGCTTGTCAATAATCTCACTTGATTCGTACTTGATTCGTTTAAATTATTTAGCGTTTTTTGTCTAGTCACTTTCGTTTAAATTCGTATAAACATACATAAAATGTTACGGAGAGAACAACCGAGAACAGATTGTAAACGAGATACTTTATTAACGACTCAAGCGAATGTCTTACAAGATCCCTTTAATCTAACCACGCCAACACGGAAATCCCAAATCGCATTCCTCTCTTTCTGTAAGATTGAAGCAACCCTCGCACAACTATATCGAAACGTAGAGCAAAGGGTGAGGCGAGTAAGAGGGTAGTCGGAAAGAATCGCGATCCGGTTCATTCGGTATGCTCCCATTTCTATACTAAGAAGTGAAAAGAAGAACAAAAGAAGAAAGGAGGGGAAAGGAAGACACAGGTTCTTCCTAAAAACAAAATCTTTAAGGCAGTACTTGTGCGACAATATTGCACGGAATAAAGAAACACGACCTAATTGATCATCTATAAACTTTTATTGGCAGCTCGTGCCTTCTACAAATCTGCTCATTGTTAAAGATTGAAAAATGAAAGTTTTCTCCATACTAGAGAAAAGGACAAAATGCGTAAAAAAAAAGTACATTGAGAAAGCAATGGTTACGCTTCATGAAATTTTTGGGAAATTTAACGACTATATCTCACTTCCTCTCGCACGCGCGCACTGCAACGAATGCGTCTTTCTTTTTTCTCCATATATTTTGGCTTAATGCGACGCCAATGAAATTTATGGCGAGCCATGCGCCCAGAGTCATCCCACATTGTTAGAAAGCTCCTAAAGGCACAACAAATTGTTTCAATTTTATTCATTGTATATGGCGCGTGGCTCGGGTAATAAGATAGTCTGGGTGAGACATAGAGGTTTTTGTCACACTGGGTAGGGCACGCCAGCACGAGCGAAATATAATATATCTAAAAAATATCGTTAAACCAAAACCAGCGGGTGCCTTAAGTGAAAGTTCCACAATTTCAATGTTGCCTACATGGCCTTGACCACAATATAGTATCTATCCTAGGGTGACTCCATTATGTTTCTAAAAGTGAAGGTCATTAATATCAAATGTTGGAATTATATTCTTATTTTTCGGATGCATTTCTTTCGACAGTATTATGTCCCAGAGAAACATTTTTTTCGACAATAGTTCTCTAGAAAATATGGTATATTCGAAGCAAAAAGTATGTTTGTTCTCAAATTCGTTGATTTAAAGTGGTAAATTATTTTTAACAATAAATTTAACAAAAATTGCGAATCAATTTTGCAATCTCGTAGATATATCATTGAATCTGTCATCGTTCATTTTTCTAAATGCATCCAACTTTCATTCGCATACCTTTTCCCGCATAAATCATCAGGTAAAAGTAGGTAAGATCAAGTAATTGAGACATCTCTATTCCCGAACGGGAGATGTCATCAAAGATGCGAAAGTACAATCATCCGAAACTTTATACGATCCTCCCGCGGACAATACAATTCGACGGTATAATACCGAGCATCCTGGTGCGCGCCGCGCGGCCAGAAAGAACGTCTCTTCCGGGACATTCATCGAGGGGCGATGCGTAAGCATAGGATCTCACGGGTCGCGTGGGTGTCATTGATCTAAAGATTCATGGCTCATCTTTCCATATAGGAGCATCAGGAAAAGATAAGTCAAATGTTGCGTTGTCAATTATATTTTTAAAATATTTAGCCACATATATATATATATATATATATATATATATATATATATAATTACTTATGTAAATTTTTTCAATGGTAAGAAATGTCAATAATGTACATGAATACATATATGCATAAAATAAATTGATTAATCAATATCTATACTATACCACATATAGATGCAACGTTTAAATTTGATAGATTCATATATAAGAAAAAAAATCACCGTTTTGAAATATTTTATTGAATTCAACAGAAATATATTCAACTATTGCGAAGCTATATTGGAGGCCGAACGTTCTCGGTTTCATATCGAGAGATGTGTCTCCCCAACTTTGGCTAGGCATGAATGAAATCGGTTCGGGCATGAAAACCGCGCGGATGAATGGAACACGGCGGCCGAAGGCGTTTTCACGGCGATGCGCGCGGTATGTTTGGTGACTCGACGTAAATCACTGGAAATCTGCTTTCTGCTCGCGGGCGCAAACAGCGGCGGGCCCGCCTCCCCGCATCGGGTTCATCGACAATGGCGATCCGCCCTCTGAGCGCGTAACTTCGAGGCGGATCGCATAATAAACACGTTTCTCGTCAGCACTCGATGCAGCGTCCTGGAAAACGCGAGTCGCCTGTAAATAAAGAACGTATTCTAGCACTCGACAAAACGCGAGATAAATGGACACTGCCCGGCACGATCGCCACCACCGCCATCCTCCACTCTCACCGTTTGCTCGATCGTTCGCCCCCAGAGGGACTGCACTTTGCTCTCACGATGCAAGTTAAGCGATTCCGCGCTTTTATACAAAAAGTGTAAAACAATAAACACTAAATATCATGAATATAACATTTATCGCGATTAATTTTTTCGAAATTCTCTCTCTCTTTCTCTCTGCTGAAGAACATCCAATTTAAATGAATCAAAGAATAAACTGTTAGAGTTTGGATTTTGTGATTAAGTATATATTACATAGTAATACATATTGCATCTTACGACGTATGATAATTTAAAAAATAATTGAAATATATGCTTTTTGATACACTTTTAGATTTGGTAAGATTGATGAGACATCTACAGACGCAATTATTTGTTCCGGAGAACGACCCTATAAGAAATCAAACGTCAACGAAACGGAAAGAAGGTGATTGTACTTTTATTCATGGTGCAGAATACAAGAGAAACTACTTTAGTAGGCTACCTATGCAACTTCCAAAATATTATATTCCAAGAGTAGGAGAAAAATCGAAACTTTCCTGTCAAAAACCCCGAACAAATTATTCTCAGATCGGTTGAATGAGTGCACCTGGCCGAAGACTGACCTGTGAGAGCTATTGTTAGATAAATTATAGTATTAGCGAGAATCAACGTAGAAAATATGTAGTATTTTCTGAATTTTTCACGCGAAAAAATTAAATAAAGTATCTTAAAGTATCTTAAGAAGTTTATAATATCTTAAGAAATTTAATATTGAAAAAAGAAATAATAATAAAATAAATTGCAATTTTATAAAGAACATATAAATTTGAAAAAACATTTATACTAATATATTTTACCCATTTCTTCACATAAAAATAAATCTTTCTATGTCTCACCAATACAACAAAAATTAATTTTGTGTTAACTTTGTTCGTCACCGGAATACCATATACCGTTAAAGCTATTCTAGTCTTCATATTTTTAGACGAAATCGTGATCTATATTCGTCATTGATGTCTCCTTCTATCAGTAACAAAGATAACAATCAAAAATCAGTAACAAAAATTCAATGTTGCTAATATTCCAAAATATTAGCAACATTAACTCTTTATAGCACATATATATACTATGTAGAACTCTTAATTGATTACAGTGCAAATAACAAATTAGCTTTTCATGTTTCTTTACATAAGGATAACATAATGTTTTCATAAATATAATAAGAAAAAAAATTATTAAAGTAAAAATATATATTTTTATTATTTAACGTCTATAATAATTAACATTCTAATCTTTATTCTAATCATTGTTTATGCTCTCAAATCATATCTAATCATATATATATATATAGTTTATTAACTTTAGCATAACAGCCAGAAAGTGGAAATCATATCTAATCAAACGGAAAGTTTTGATAAAGAGTAGTAGCGCGCCGCATTGCTATCTCTTATACTATGCTATGTCTTCAAAGCCGTAAAAGAGAGGCCAAAAGAATTCCCACATCAAAAGCTATCTCAGTCAAGACGCAACCTCAAGAATTGTAATAGAAAACCTCTTGCTTGTCAAACGACGAATCAATTCTCAAAAATACAAACTCAGCAAACAAAGAAGAACGCGTTATCGACTCAACGGGGTTCCGGTTTCATCGATTCTGCCAATTGTTCCGCCCTCACACATGTATGCGTAACAATGCAAGGTAAAAAAGAACTATTTATTACAAAGAAAAAATACTACCCTCATTATGGATACTAATCCCCCGCTGTTACTGACCTTAAAAATCGCACTGGAGATCGTTTTAAAATCTTCTCATCGGATATTCTTGTTTCCGTTTTCTAAATCTATAAACGTTGCTTTTTACTTGAAATAACTTCAATTAGCTAGCCTATTTCTGCGACAGTCTTTTCTGATAATTTTTAAATAATCCTATAACAGGGTCTTGTAATAAAACCATGAGTCAACATGAGTCTATGATTCGCTAAGATTACATCAGACTTGAGCTTTCTTTTCGTATAAAAAAATTAACGAAATAATTTTCTATTAACATATAAAAAGACATATATTCATCTCACAATCTTGCACTTGGTTTACCTCCTCTGATTATATTAACGAAATGTTCTAATAAAATAAAATTAATAATTATTATATAAATATCAAGTACAATAAGTATAGATATTTTAAAGAGAGCACACGTTATTAAACTTTTAATGCAATTTGGTTGTAATTCTTTGAAGTAACCTCCGCGTGAGCGTATTCTGGACTATCGGTCATCCGCAATAGAGAGGTTGCACGATGCGGCACAGAGGTTGGGTTTTGCGGGTGTTTATGGAGCCAACAGCACGCCCATTCTGATCCCTCTTACCTATCGTCCGAAACCTCAATTGTATTCTCTTAGGACTTTGACTCTTACTGACAGTGTAATAGAAATGCATTGTAATGTAAGTATTATCGTAAATTTTGCGTCATACGAAACATCATACAATTTATATCACAAATTAGTGCTAAATATAATTGATATAAAAATATTAATAATAATAAAATTATGTTCTTATTTATGAATTTATATAAATTATTTGTCTAAGAATCTGCATAGAAATCCTAATATCTGGCTAATCTGCTAGTCTACATCTCTCCTCTGTCTTTCCTTTTATATATTTACTGTAAATTAAACAACTGTATCTTTTTTCTCTTTTCCCTCCCCCCCCTCTTTCTCTTTCACACACACTTTTGATATGTCATTCTTGTTTTACATCTTTTCCTTCTGCATGATAGTCCGCACAAATTTCGTCCATATACTCTCTCCATTTTCACGATAATAAGAACGAAAGGGAACCGGACGGAAATCGCACAACCGTGCACAAGACAGTTTCCCTAAATTTCAGAGGTAACAGAACGGATTCGTTCCGGCTATAACGCGTTTATGGCAACACGTCCGGCACACACCACTGCGCGTACGGTACAGGCTCGCTCGATGTGTTAAGGAGACCTAAAGAGTCGGTTTTGTTCATGCAGACCTCCCCAGAGAACGACTAAATTTTACCATGCGCTCGCTCATCCACATTCCAGCGATGATGATTCAACTTTCAAGGCTTAAATTTTTACATTGATTATGATAATAAGCAGTCTAATGCTATAAAAATAAAAAAACGTGAAAAAAAAATCAAAAATTTGTTGTTAAATTTGTCATACATTTTATTTTTTGTTTCTCGAGTATATCACTGTTAATTTCTCGTTCAAAGTTGCGGATACGCGAGCCCGAGTAGAAAGTAAAAATATAAGATGAGGTTCGATCGAAGGATCCAACAGAGGATGAAGTCGACCCGTAGCTCCGTCACATATAACCACGGATTGCTGGGGTTCTTTATGGGCAATCTATGGTGATGGAGATGATAGGCAACGAGATATACGTAAACTTGATTCTGGAGGATCTTCCGCGACCCTACTGGAAGAACAGAGTACGTACACCGGAGGCGCTGGGAGAATCGCCTCGATTCCCCAATAGTTTAACTTACGGCCGGATTTACTGGCGGAGATAGGAGAACTCCCGCGCATTGGCTGATAGACTCGCGACACCTACGCTCTCACGAATTCTCAGCGATCCTCAAACTTTTCCGCAAGTATCTTGCTGTTTGCCGATCGTGATTGATTACGGTACAAAATATTTGTCAATTTTAAACTTAATCGTGGTAATTAAAAGAACGATAACATTAGTCTTGCACGCTATCGGATAAAATATATCATGTTATTTTTTTACTTTTTGGTGATATTTTAAAATACCAAAAAAAAATTAAGTAGGAGAACGAATAAATTTAACGTAAATCAGCAGACTGATTGATTGATTTGATCACTCGAGCTATTAATTTAAATAAGAAAACAGACTGTTCGTCAAAGTATTATAGATAAAAGATCAACTATGATCTCGATAAACGCTCGGAAAACGTCACCGGACACCATATCCGAGACTAGTTTCTCGTATCTATCGGAAAAAACGTGGACAGGAAGCTTCTCGAAGCGACGTGGAAGCACCCCTGCTTCCGTGGCAGCCAGCGGCAAAAGAGAGCGGCGAGCAAAGCGCCGAAGAGAGCGTGCGCGAGTGAAAGGGAAAAAGAACGACACAGAAAGGGAGGCAAAAGGGTGGAGAGAGGTCGCGGGAGGATGAGAGCAAAGAGCGGAGGGATGAGCTTGGTCTCATCTTGCCTCCACAAAGCGGCGCCGCATCAGATAGCATTTGTTTTAAATATATGGATCGGGGGGTATGGGCCCAGGACGCGATGGCTGGAAGGGATGCCACGAGAAAAAGAGAAAGGGAGCGGATACAATACCCCATATCCTACGCAAGGACCACCCCGCCCGACGCGAACGTACGACAAAGAGAGGAAAAGAGAAAGAGTGGCTGGAGTGGAGGGCAAGAGCAAGACGGAAAGAGAGCTCCACGGTATACGACGCAACTCGTTTCCTCGGTATTCCCCAGTTTCGGGAGCCAATACTCCAACCCCCTTCCCCCCTCCGAATCTACCGAACGAGTCTGCTCTCCGTCCGACCTCCTCTATCCTCCCTGCGGCCAGATATCGGCTTCCCAATAACCTAACCGACTGCTCCGCGCCGGCTACCAGCGGTATCCGTGTCCTGGTTTCCTTCCAAAACCTCTCCGAATATCCTGCGATCCTTATGTGAAAAGAAGAAGGAAGAAAGAGGGGATTTGCCAAGAATTACTTATATTCGAACGTGCCTAAGCGGGTGAATAAAACAACAACAACAACAACAAAAAATAAAGAGAAGAAACAAAACTAACTAAATGACATAATAAATAATAAATTTGTTGATTGATTCAAAAGAACTTAAAATCAGAAACAATTAATATGTCCATAAAAATAAAACAATTGTCATTTATAATAAGAATAGCCCTTAGACAATTTGTGGGTCGTTTGTCTTCTTTTCATTTTTCTCGAGGCAAAAAACAGGCCTTTTCTCCTTGAAAACTGTAAATTTTCCAATGGTTTTAAAACTGCTTATTGGTCACAATGGGGCTAACAATGCACACTATTTCGTGGCAAGATCCGGACCCCTCCCGCGCGCGCCAGGACTTTCCGGAATAGCTATAAACGCATCATGGACAGAACGAATAACCACTAACCTTCTCCAAGAAAAACCTAACCCAAGATTGTTGTCAACGCATTTCAAATGGTTCAAACCTCGAAAGAATGTAATCAATGGTCAGTGACGTAAAAAGAACCTCACGTAAGCGAGAATGCTTTGCTACCTAATGGGACACGATATAGCTTCTCAAGAGAGAATGCTTACAAATTTTAAACTGTATATATTTTACTACCGTCCAAGAATAAAGATATATGTTCATACTACATTATTTCTATAATAATATGATATAATGTCGACTTATATCGTAGCAATTAAATTTGGTATAAAATCTTACTGATATAAGCTATATGGTTACACACACACACACACACACAAATATATCAAATTTAATCAATTATTATACGAATTTATCATATTTCATGATATTTCGAGAAAACGGTGTTATGTGAAATTTTCGATCGACAAATGACAACAATACGACAAACGACATTCGTCCGGTGACATTCCTTCGTCCCGATAGAATCACGGTATAGCTGAAGCCCGATACACGCAGCACGAGTGAGATGCGAGAAACGGCACGGTGGAGGAGAGGACAGAGGGGAGAAAGGCAGGCACTTTGTCAGGGGTCAGGGGTCACTCGAATTTCACACGTGGATTAACTCTCCGGCGAGTGGAGTGCGCTTTACCTCCTTCCTCCTCGTCCTCTGGCTTCCTCTCGTTCCTTCCTCGTCCACGCTTCTATCACCGCTTCCCGCGAGGAAAGCCTTGCTACGCGAATTCCGAGATCCACCCTGTGCAGCCGCTAATGAACGCCCGCGAGCTGCGACAACCACCACCCCCATCCCTCCCCCTCTCACAGCCACCACCCACTCCACGGCAATATCGTACACGGGAGTGCATGACAACGAGCACCTGGCCGATGAAGTCGGGGATGCTCTCTAGGGGTGGGGTTCGGTCGGGGTGTGATATTCGCGCGGTGATCGTATTAAATCTCCTTCGAGCCGTGCTTTTCACCTTGCCGCTCACGCCCGCCGGCTGCGTCGTCCATCGGTCTCGTAATTTAACCTGACTTCAAATAAAACCATCCGACGGATATTCGCAGCCCCCGATCCAATTTAGAAGTCGGAGAACGATGATCGCGGGACTCTGACGAAATATTTAAACTACTTACTACACTGATCTGATGATGAAAAATTTGCACAATGTCAGTAAGCACCTGTTTATATAGCTGTTTTATATATATATATATATATATATATATATATATATATAATATAAAACCAATATATATATATTGAGAATTTAACATGATTTATCGCTAAGAACATTGGTATATGTATATGTAGAAGAATATCTATTGATGCTTTTAGTCTTAACGACAATTCAAATGTATATAAAAAAAATAGTATTCTATACACACATATGTATACGTATTAAATATAATAGCACAGTATTGTATATTTAACAGAGCATAAAATCGAAAATGTCTAAAAAACATATATTTTATAAATCTGCATCAAAAAGACATATTTAATTAGCCCAAAATATCTCAATAATATATACTCAGAAAAAGGTTTTTCGCTCTTGTGTACTCTTGTAGCGGGAGCGGAATTTAGCTTTGAAAGCATAACGGAAAACATAGATTTGGTCGAAAAATTATTTGGCAAAGTATAGCAAATGATATGCTTGTTTGCAGTAAGCAAAAATTATACCAAATTTTTTTTCCCAAAGTCGAATAAAATTTACGACTCTCTTGGAAAAACAGTTTCTCGATGCGAAGAAAGACTTTCGGCCGCGGTACCGTTAATTTTTTTTAGCCTCTTTTTCCAAGCGTTGTTTTTGCGTAAATTTTTACCGTTTGCATGTACCGTACCGAAATATTATTTTTTTACCTGGACGTCAGCGAGTAAAAATAGCAAAGTACATTTTACGAGCGCCGGCTTACTCTGCCGCGTAGTGAGATTCTTTATGAATTTAGCGAAGTTGCTTTCCCAGGACCGTTTACCATACGGCAACCCGTTTCCTCGGTTTTAACTTTAAGGGTTAACTTATATTACAGTGGTCCAGTCGATATCGGTGAACTCGTACGATTTTTATTGCCTTTTTCCGTTCTTTTTTTCACTTTCTTCGATGAAACGAAAGAATAAAGAATAACTTTATTACAAAGAAAGGGTTAACGGCATAAAATCAACTCTTTTACGTGTGGACGGTCTGTTATTTCAAAAATGAAAAGAATATGCGCAGGAATCTTGAACCCTTTCTCATTTTATGATTCTTCAAAGAAAACTGAGAAAGCCATCACTTTTTATATTATATGGGTCAGTCCATATATGTATAACAGAAAAAATATTTTCACCGTTTCTTGCCCTTTATTTAGCTTTATACAAGAATATTGCTGACAAGTATAAGCAAGGATAAAATACGAAAAAATAAATCTTATTCTTATTCATTTCATCATTCACTTATATATATACGCACTTTAATCAATTAAACATAAAAATAAATTTAAAATATGAATAAGAGATGTAAATTTGATAAGTGTTATATTATTAATTTAAAAAAAAACTATCTATATGTGTTATTTATTATAGTAACCTAAACGAGAAAAAATAAGAAAAAATATATTTAGGAGATAATTTATACTTGCAAATACTCTCAAACAAGATGTAATATATCAATTTTTTCCACAGCATCAGGTAGCAAAAAAGCTTGGTCTAATTTTTAGGGGGACACCACTTTCCTCTTCAAATCATTTTTTGCGTTAAAAAAATCGCACAGAAAAAGCAATTCCCTAGATAAAATTAACGCCAAAAAATATGCTGACTTTTTTATGCTTTTAAAAGACAACAGTATCCATGAGGTCAAAAAACGGCATACCAGAATTGGGAGATCCCGTTTCGTGCAATTCTCGACTGGGACTTTCGTCTTCGACTATTTTTACAACAGTGTCGTATATTTTTATAGGACGCACCATTTTTTCTGCCTCTCTATTTCAACTACGCAACACCCAGGTTTTTTACGTGTTTATGCCTTCGGGTAGCATGCCGCATTAATTTTTAGCCGGAACACTATAGTGTTTTTTTTTTTTTTTTTTAGGTCTGGCTTTGCAAAATTGAGGACATTTTTTTAACGGCGCATAGTAAAGAAACTGTCAAAGCAATGCGGGGCATTTTTAAGGACCGGGGTCATCTCAAATATGTAACAGTTTTCTCTCGCAATCAATAAGCAGTAAAATGATCAACTCGATACACTCCACAATAATTTACAATCAGGTAATTTACGATTAAACGGATAATTTCTGTCTCTCTTATTAGACGTGCTTAAAAAGTTTTCTTAGAATCTAATTGTCCCTACTCAAGATTTCAAACAAATATTTAAAAAAAAAATTACGTAAAAGAAATAAAGATACGTTTGATATGAAAATATATATTACAATTTTCACATGATTTATCATGTAGATCTTCGAATAAATCATATCGCTTAGTCTAAAGGGTATAACCCAGTATAACCCAAAGAGTAACGACAACCCCGATTTTAAATCGAGAGAAATAATCTCCCCTAATGCGCATTTTAAGATTCACGGCGTGATGCATGTTGCATCGCGCCGACAGCTGTCCGTAGTCGACGTTAACCTCTTCGAGGCCAGCGCACTGCCGACCAAAGTCAAACATGCCGTATCGGCCCTAATATGCTCCCATTTAAAGCGGAGATATCGTACGTGCGAGCCAACGACGCGTTTCAACCGAACCGGAGATACAAGCGTACATATATATACGGAACGCATAAATGCATGTTGCGTCTATACCGTAACATGCGAGTAAGTCGAATTTTTATCTACTAATACCATTAAGAAAAAAATTTCATTAATAAAATTTCATATGCATCTTCATTAAAAAATATATGTACATTTTATATACAAGGAAAGATGTATAAATATAAATTTGTTCAGTTGCCTTGTACAGTAACAGAGTAAAGACTTTAAAATACATGAATTTCATTTCAATATTGTGAATGTTAAATGCAATTAAAAGGGCATATCGAGTGGCACACACTGTGGATGCCAGTTTCTCGCATCGGCATTTTCGACTACCGTTTTGCAAAAAATCTCGCACCTAATGCACGCTTTAGAATACACCACGCAACGCGCGTTAACTTCTTTCCCAATCTCCTCTCTTTTTCTCTCTTTCTCTCTCCCTCTCTCTCTCTCTCTCTCTCTCTCTCTCTCTCTCTCTTCCGCTCACTCGTTCTCATCACGGGTCTACCGCCATCCAAATTCAAACATCCCTTCTTCCCGCTCGCGCTCTTATACACGTGCGAGTCGAGCGGGCGCACGGTTGCGAGCGGTATGCGTGAAAGGGCTCGTGGCTCTACAAAGAGTGCGGCCAGGCCAGTCCACGGTGTGTTGGTGACTTAATTCGGTGTGAATATATGCAAGCCCCGCCGAACCAATCTCTACCCCTACTCCATCGGTCGCGCTCGAAGCATACACGTATAGAGCACCGGCCGACCGGTCGGCTAATTTCAATACCTCCCTGCCACCCTCACGTCCACACCGAATATACGTTCGTGCATGTACGTGGTCTCCGAGCAGTCCGAGCCCCAGCCTCCAAGCCGCCTCGCCTTGTGTATATACATATGGGTGCGAGAGTGTGTGTTACGAGCGCGACAGAGACGAGGCTTGCGTGATGCGGGTCGGGGTGGATTGTTTCGCTCGTGACGTGCGTGTGCGCGTACAACGACACGGATGTATTTGACGCCGGAGGGATATAGAGAGGCCGGCAGGCGAGAAGGGCGCCGGGCGGAAAAAAGGGATGCGTTTCTACACAACAGGAAGCACGATGTAGCATATACACGAGTGAGAATGCCATGGGATTTCAGAAGACACGGCGCGCGCGCGTGATATACTCCAATTAATATCCTCTCACCTTAACGCTCGGCTTCGTTTCTGCATGTCGCGACTGCGTGTCGAAAAGATTTTCTTTCGCTTTCGTGTCGCCAATTGAACGGCATAAAGCATAATTTAATTATACGCAACCATTTTTCGACATTTTAGAATTTTTTAGCATTCGCTCGTTCTTAACCGAGGAACACGTATTATAAAGTTTGGAATGTCTAAATTGACTCGTGAAAAATATTTTTGTCAATTCTCGAAATTAACGATAAATTTTACTTCGGCAACATTATTTACTTTTTACGTCATGCTGCAAGATAAAAGTGAGAGAATAAGATTGGCACAACCTAATCGTATACAATGTTTATAAAAAAAGAAAAAGAAGAAGTATATTTTCTTCTGACACGTGTATCCTTCTTCAACGACTAATTTCAAGCGCGACGATCTGGAAACGAGATCACACGGAAATGATTGACTTTTACGCAATGTGAGACAAAATACATAATAATATACCATTACACAACTTAACTTAATTGTTCTAAAACATACATAACATGATATATCCTGAAAGTCATTTACCATTGAAAAAATTCCTTTTTAAACGCCTTATTTAAAAAGGCCGCAATCTCTCTCTCTCTCTCTCTCTCTCTCTCTCTCTCTCTCTCTCTCTCTCTCTCTCTCTCTCTCTCTCTTTAGCGGCTATCTAAAAATGGGAGATCAAAAAGAACCACCAGCCGCGATCGGCGGAACTTTTCCGCAGGAACTACCTAGCTGAGCAATCACGCGTAATCACGGCTCGCATTATAAAACTGTCCCCGAGGGAGAGTTTTCATGTTCAACACTATGCGGTGATTGAGGTAGGAGAGGAAAAGAGAAGTTGGAAAGCGGAAATGCGGGGTACGATTGGCGGAAGGTTAGATCGCGGCAACTCCTCCGTTGGAGATTTCACATTTCACCATCTCGAAGGGGTCCAGAATGTGCCTGCGTCGTACATGAACGCGACGTAACTACGTATGGTGATGGCGAAGCACGTTGTCCGAGACAATGGCTCCCCACGTGGGGAGCGGCGTACGGTCGCGGCGAGAGGGGATTGGGAACGTAAACTGGACGGTACGTATCTTTACGGGCCATAAAGGCTAGCCCTCGTTACGGAGGGACTCGTACCGCACCCGTGGCCACTAAGGCGCCGCACCACGAACCTTCCGTGTCGCCTTTAACTCTCTTTCTCTCTCTCTCTCTCTCTCTCTCTCTCTCCACGCTCTCCGTATCTTTCTCCTTCGTTCCGGTGAGCTCTATCTTCCACGCCGATCACCCTACGACCCTCTCTCGTTTCCCACTTAACCCTTGATTCATCCGCAGTATTCTAGATATCGTGACGCGGAAAATATCTTTCTATAAAGGAAATAGAATGTACTTTCTATAAGAGAAAATCAATTTGCAGACAGATTGCATGTTTTTAAGATAATGAGTGAAAAACTTGTCGTAAATTTTTCTGTTTATTAAACTCAATCCAATCAATCACGAATTTAATATTATTAATTAAATAATATTAATTAAAATTTTATAAGGTTTAAGATATTAAGTCTCTCGAAGTGTATGACACATACATTTAATATAAATAAAAATGGTAATCTTGAAATATTTTAAATACTTTCGAACCTTTTAAAACTGTCATTTCATTAATTAAATGGTTTTACTATTGTAATTTACTGTAACATTAATTACGGTTAAATTGATTTGCCGAACGAAATGAATTATAATATGTTGAAACGCGAAAGGGGGGCCTTGTGGCCGCAATATAATGAAGATATCTCGACGAGGTACACGGGTTTTTCTCCGTGCCACATAAGGTCCCGTTCGCCTGTGGCGTACCGCGGGGGTCGGACGTAAATGACCGCCATTGTACCGTCAGCAAAATTGAAACCCCACATGAAATCGGCGAAGCTCTTCGAAAAAGGACCCGAGCCTTTCGCTCACCCGACTTTAAATAGCTCTGACGTATAATTGGGCCCCAGACCTATTGAAAGAGATTCTCGCGAGGTTCGTCCCCCGTACCGTGCGCGTCGAGTACTCGCGTGATCAATGGGAACGAACAAAGACATATGTTGCAATATGCGCACAAGAATCCCCGTTTTATCCGGCATTAGATATGGCTACCGCTGATATTGTAAAAATTTTATCATAAAATGTAACGCAAAAAAAAACACGCTGAGAAGTGATAACGATCATATTCATAAAAAAAATCTTCTACTCGTTGCTCCATTGGACTTTGCAAATACAGAGCGTCGGTTTAGGATTGATAATCGCTGTCCCCCTCATGCGCACAAAAGTCAGACATGCAAAGCAAAGAGCTGGCTTCGAGCAAACTTGTATAACGACGCGCGTAATTCTGCATGGCACGAAAGCAATGGCAACCCCATGGAGTGCCAAAATATTGAGGGGCAGTTTGTCCATGATACTTGCAGAGGAGGAACATCGAGAAGGAAAGCGATAAATAGTAGGCTAACCTCATTTTTCATGTGGCCCATAAAAATCGTCGTCCATGTATGGTCGGCCTGAATGGGGCCCCCGAACCTTTCAGCGAGTCCCGAAGAAGAGGAGATGTCGGCGGCCTTCATTGGCGGGCGCGGAAGCGTGACATTATATTTATGTTGTCACCCCGTATGTCAAAAAGAACGACGTTGCTACCGACACACTCGTGAGAGCGAAAAAGAAAAGGAAGAGCGAGATAAAGAATCGCGACACCGTCCGTCGAGGGGCCCGTTTGGGTCTTGTCTGCAAACATTGCCGTTGACGCATCCCGATCGCTACTCATGCCGCGAGGACAACAATGCATTATTCTTTCGATATCTATACACCGAAGAGCTAGCTGTCGTAAAACCATCGAATCGAATCGCGAAGAAAGCGATAAAGCACTTCTTTTTAGGTCTTTTCTAAATTCTCTAAATTTAGCGATAGGAAAAAATCAGGTTTATTGTTAAATATTAATAAATTGGGCAGTGTAAAAATATCGCGTGTGTCATCATGAAAAAAATTTCGCTACATGTGTAATTTTTGGAAGAATTTTGAACATAAATATGAAAAATTAAAACAAATGATAGAATATTTTCTACGTACTTATAAATCTTGGGATCAAATGAAAGAATAGCAAGTTAATGCAACAATTATTTTAGAGTAGACGTAATTAGAAAATAAATGGCAGGTTCTTTAAGCTAAAATCTCAAGCGATAAAACGAAGAAATCGCAGGGGGCCCTTCCGGCTCGCGTTACACGCGCGTGCCCCTGTTGTTGCAACTGTCGTGCTCCGAAACAGTTGGCTCCACTCTCAAGAATGTCTGCGAATTGTCAACGTAAGATCTCGCGCCGACACATCCGGCCTTTTAAGCGATATGTCGCCGGCTACTTATATGGCATCTTACGATCTATCCATGATTTCTTTCTTCCAATAATAGAGAAACTCATTTGCGGAGACAAAGAATAATTCTCTTGTACGTATGCGCAACACAGATTCCTGGACAAATTTAACGCGCAGCTACAGTTTTAATTAAATTATTATTATCATCAAAAACAAAGTTCTTACTATTCTATTTATAATATATAATTTGATTAAACACTATACTTTCGAATTATCAAATGTTCTAACAATATTCTAACAATTTTCATAACTGATCGTTTCGTAAAATGTTTCGATTAAACAAATATCGATTTTAAAAGTTTGTCAAAGAAACTATGCTCGAAAGAAAGTTGTGTACGACAATTTTAGGATGTTCTATATACTTATCTAGCCGACATCTAGATACGAGATACATCATGTGTACATACTTATCGAATAAAATCTGACGCGATTCTTTCAATTGGGAATACTAGCGTCATCCGATAACCGAAACGTTCGAAAGACCGTGACGAATTACTCGAAGCTGGTCGAAAAGCCCGAAGAACAATCAATATCTGTCGTTCGTAACTGGCATAAGTCGTACGTGCTCGCGAACGTTATACAGGCGGGCAACGCGTGCCAGTTTCCATCGGGAGTGACGGTAACAGCTGTTGCACGTCCATTTCGGAGCTTTCTCCGTGGAAGCTCCACGGGGAAAAGAGAAAGAGAAAGATAGATATAGACGGGAGAGAGAGAGAGAAGGAGAAAGAGGAGGATATTGGCGGCGGTGATCGTCGCGTAAACACAACCTAAAAGCAGTAGATCACCCGGTTCCTCCTCGTACGTTTCTGAACACGCGCGGCCGCGCGCCACGCACGGATATCTGTACGCTACCTTGAAACACCGCGCCCGATCGATTTATGCTTGTCAGACAGGAAAGAAGCAAACGAGCCGAGACAACGTCGACGCTGAAGAATACATCGATCGCGAACGGGCTTGTCTCGTTGCGTGTTTTAAATTATTTAATAAGTTAAATTTCGAAGAAATAATTCGCGGGAAAAAAACTCCAATGGATTTCACTTTAGAATAACATTCTGGAGAATTCTCTGTGTGTGTTTTTCCGCAACGTATGTATGTATGTCGCAAATCTAATAAAGCACTATCAGACTTAATAAATTACGCAATTCGATTCTCATTCTATACGTAAAAAGCCTTTCTTGCTGCTTGTTCCCGAATTTGTAAACTGGAATTCGCGTTAACCGCTGATAATTGGTCTTAAACGTAGTCCACGGGAGAGATACTCGATGTGGTTCGCAACATCGTTGCTCGTTATGCTCTTTTTTGCAGGAGTCTTCTCTAACGCGCACTTGTCAGCGAGTTTTTTCGCAAGTTTTTCAATCGAAAAGCACGTGTCCATTATTAAGAGCTAGATTGCAACCTGGGCCGATGCTTGCTCGACACGTCTCACTCGAAAGTTTTTCCGTTGTTTTTTTTTTTTTTTTGTCTCTTTCCGGCGGTGAGCCACAGGGATTTTACAATCCTAATAAAAATCCCACGAAAAGAAAATTCTGCTCGTTGAGTATACATATATAGTGCGCGCACGCTTGCCTTTTTAACCCAAAAACCCCATAAAAATTAAAAGCAAGGTTTACCGTTGTCGGCGTATCATTGTCCCATGCGGCTCCACCGTTTCCTTTCGTGCCTTCCTCTATTTCCTCTTTTTTTTTTTTTTGCACCAAAAAAAATCGAACCTTAAATGGTAAAAATGCGGACTTGATGAACGTTATAAAAAAAATTCTTACGTCGTGGTCACTGCGTATAGAAAGATGTAGCAAGCGGTACGAACAAAAGAACGTGCATGGTGAGAAGTTTTCTTTCGGAATGTTTTTTTTTTTTTTTTTCAGCAACCGTAAAAACGAAGCAATCGTCAGTCGGCATTGTAACTCTGTAAATTGTGTCGTTCGGTCATATATCACTCGGTTAAAAAATAATATTCTCCGCGGTATATATCTGCGCTTTTGCGTCCCATCGTCGCCTCCGCTGCCGCCGCCGGTGTTTCGCGCCATCTCGTCGATATCCTTTTTCTTTCGGGGGGACACGATCCGCCCCGTGGACCCCGTGGTGCGACACTTGAAATTCTAATTCGCGCATATTTACTGTCTAACGGAGTAGAGATATTTCACCGCGCGTCCTAATGAAACTGCCTCGATATATGCGGCGCTTCGCAACGCTTCGAAGACGGACTTGGCGAGGATATATATGGCGCAATTGCAACTGGTATAAATGAGTCTCTGCTGAGATTCTCGCAATTCCAATCAATATCAATATACGAATTTTCTGATGGTAACGAACGATATCGGAGAAAAGTAAACGCGGCAGATCGTGGGAGAAAGAAGCGAGAGATAAGGCTCGCGCGCAACTTTTTCCTCGCTGCAGTTTTACAAATCGGCGGCTCCCTTATTCCAGGCATAAAAAAAAATCGACCATTCATTCGAGGCAATCGATAAAATCTAGTCGCTGTCGAAAACGCGAGATCGTATCATAACGTAGCTTTTACAGCGATAGGTATACGGGCGGCCGCGGCGCGGCGAGGCGCGGCGGATGTTCGCCGTATCGCTTTTACCATGAGTCCATCCGGATGCTCGCATTGCGAATACGCGAGAAACAAAACAGATTCGAAGGGTTTTAGTTAAACGTGCTATTCTTGTTACAATTATTTTTCCGCAAAGAGAGAACGAAACGCACGAATAATTTCAACCTACCTCAGTGGCGAACATGGTGCGAGAGCGAATCGCCTATGTCCGCGAGCTTCCCTAACCGATGGTTTGCACGCGAGACAAGCATGGAAAAAAAGACCTACGCAACTGTGTAATTACCCTGCGTAATTCTGGGGCCGGCCGCCGGACTGACGCGAAATTCGGTAGTTCCGCCGTTCCGCGAGCGTTGTGCGCGGCGATCGCCGAAAAGGAGAAAAAGACCGGCCATTCATGCGCGTACGCGATACAATCTGAGAGCTGCGCTGAAAGCGCGCCAGATCGTATCGGCCAGTAATGCGATCCCCCGGTAACATAATGGTGCAAAACCCGGCCCATTGTTGTCGACCGGGGTGCATTTGGTGCACAGGATGTGCTCCCGATTTTCTCGGGTGTCGTATAATGTGGCTTACGCCTAGCGGGGGGATGATAGGAAGGGGGATAATGGATAATGCAGCGAGATTCAGCGATTTAGGATACCGAGAGAGAGAGAGAGAGAGAGAAGGGGGAGGTAGTTGTAGCGGCCAGGCGGATAAATATTCTGTATAGACTTTTTTTGCCAAGTGTAATCCGTAAACGTATCTTCCTGTAGAATTGTAAGAGGACCGATTTCCCACGAATAGTTTAATTTAAAAAAAATTAATAGGATTTTTTGTTAAAAATATAATTCTATAAGAAACTTGATAACGCGTAATTTTAAAGAACAAGTAAAAATGGGTCAAGCTTTAGCTTCGAAAGATACAAATTTTGCGAGTTTTGCCTTTTTAAAAATCAATAATTCATAATCATTAAAAATGCAATAATAATTATCCTACATATGTATATGCAATAATAGCAAGTTTAACATTTTTATTTTCTCTAGTAGTCTAGTATATTACTTTTAATTAATGTAGTTTAAAATTATTTGATTTTTCGAAAGAAAATTAAACTGTATAATAGAATACAATCAAGAGATAATAAAAGGCACACTATATAAAAATCAGAAATAATTTTATCTCACAATATATACTATCGGGTACTCATCAAATATTTTTTTATTAAAAGATGTAAATAAAAATTTAGCTTCAATTTTTTTATCATGCTCCATACATATATGAGTCTCGTTATATTCTTATTGTTTTTATTTCTTTTTCAGCTGAAATCCGTATCTACCTGCCGGTCAGTGTACCATAAATGGCTCAAATGACTGCGGAGCAATCATCCCTAACCCCTGCGAAATCGCAGAAAATACACGTGGCCGTGGCACAGCGAAGTGGCGCCATCGGCAGTGAAACATGAAATTACCAGCGCGTCGCAACCATCGCAACGGATAACAACTGAGCAATGTCGCGTGCGATTTCAAAGATCTACTTTACCGACTTCTTTTTTATCTACTACAAATAAGGAAGTTTGCCAAGTTGTCGATATACGACGATCAATCATTGCAGTATATACCTATAATATAATAAATGATCGAACGCGAGAGAGAAGCACGATTACGATTTATATTTTCCGCTTATCTATCGTCGGTCTTGCACAATTTGTGAAGAATATATAACGAATTTTCCATTAAAGCGCAATAACATTGCGCGATGTCAATTCGTTTTGAAAAAGAGTAAAAGACAGATAATTACAGACACGAGGATGCAATAAATATACGTAAACTCACCGGTCGTTGTGTCGCACCGGTGTCACCGCATTGCCATCGTCATCAGGAATGCCGACCGCAGCTTCGATGAGAAATTCTTCCACTTCCTTCACTCCTGCTCCGAAATTCTGGTTACGTGGTCCATCCGAGATAAGTTCAAAATGTCACACAGAGTTCTAGTGCGCGTTTATTCACTCCCGAGCCCGAGCACTCCCGACAGTCCCGACCGCTTCCAAAATCCGCTCCGATTTTGAACAACGCGACAACGCGACGCGACGCGACGCGACGCGGCACGCGGCGCAAGTGCAACGATAGTGGCAACGACCGCACATGCGCGACTCGCGACGCGATTCGCGAATCACGACGCATTCTTATTGAAATCAAACTTTCGCAAACGGACAATTTGTGTCGGACGCATCCCGCGATTCCCGCCAATTCCCGCGCATCGCGCTAGACGATCCACGCAGCCACGGCTCGACACGATCGATCCCGCACTCCCGATGACCGCGATGACGCTTGGAAACGCACAAATCACGCGATATGCGCGACGATCACTTCGGTAAGTACGACGGAGCAGAGCACGAGCACAGGAATTCGAACGCGTTTTCGGCACATTCGCGAAGTAGCCAAAAGTATAACCTTTCGTCACGAATTGGCGCGTTTGCTCGCGCTGACCAGATAAATATCGCGACCCCGAGGGTTGCTCTCGTTTTCCCTCGGCAGTCTCGGCACTCGCGATCATCCCCGAATGCTTTCGGCACTCTATTCGCGCACGCGAGACTCGCTTTCAGCGAGAGAGAAACCGCGGCCGCACCGCACCGGAGTAACGCGCACCGTCGACTTACGCACGGGTAAATGGAGAAGGTGCGAGAAGGACGGCGCGAAAACTAAGATGGCCGCGCATGCCCGCGCAATATTATTTCGTCTACGGGCCCGCGCGCCCGCGCCGCGGTAGCGTTAACGTTTGTTGAATCTACTTTGCTGGTTTTTACCTGGAAAAAATCACACAGCCCGTCGTTTTATATGTAATAAACGTTGTTGCACGTAATAACGAACGTGTAATTATTGTAATTACTCAACGATACTATAATAAAATAATAAAAAAGGAGCAAAAATCATCAAAAATTAAATTATATAAATATAAATTGATCAATGTTGGCACAACTGCCTTAACATTTACGTTTTCCGTTTAAAAGAGAAGAAGGAATTAGTCGAATTATTATTATTTCTTAACGTTTATAGAAATCTGTAACACAATGGACTCGATTTTTCGTGAGCATTTTTGATGAAAATTTTAATTAATTATTCCAAATAAAACGAATAAGGCTAAATAAATTAGCTACAATTACGATTGCGAACAATACATTATGGTGCTTACGGTAATTAACGTAAACTTAATAAGAATAATAAAAATTCAGTACATCTCGATGTATTTTAAATGAACGAATAAAATGCATTATTTAGTTTATTTCGCTATTTACTTTTTATAATATGCAAGAAAATAAAAAAGTTCTGAAAAACTAGAGCAGTTTAATTATTTTGGTGATAATGTTATTGTAAGATTTAAAATTCGTAACATTGAAAGAAGTTTTTCAAGATGATCAAATTATATACGAGAAGCTCTTCGACAAAAGAGATTTTGCTGTTTTAATCCCGATTTACAAATTATAACATTTTTATGGGATAGTTTTTACTTGAACGCTTCCATTTAATACTTCAGTCAATTTACGCTTTGCGATGCGAGCCAAACGAACGAGCAAGCTCGTACTTTAAAGCTCGTGCGCGACCAAATAGGATCCGAATAACGCGAGAGAGAAAGGTGGAGCAAATCTCACGTCTGTGTATTATCATCCTTTGATGTCCTTCTCAAAGCCGGACCTTGTCGAGCTTACATTCCTCGCTGTTGTAAGTACAGGGAGGTAGAAGCTATAAATTTTGGCAACCGAGCAGATGCGCGATTGTTATATCATTTTCTAAAATGCATCGTTATACGTGTATTCTTGGCATCTATGTTACAAAATAGCGAAATATATTATTTATACATTCAAAAAAATCATGATGCGAAGCAAAATATCCGAAAAAAAATAACGAGCAAAATAATTGACGATATCGTGTCACTTTTTCGAATAATGATTTAAATGATTAAAAATGTCCAAGTTCATAACGAATGTACCAAATTTTAAATGTATCTTATAACGTCCACAATCTGTGTATTAATCTCATATAACTAATAAGTTACATCTCTCAATGACGTCTAAAAGTTTCATGAAAATGTAATTTTTCAGTGATCGATGGCATTGTCGGGTGCTGCTTTCCCAAGTTACGTGAGACTCGAGTGCCATCCCTGTACCTTTGGAATCTGGAGTGTACTGGACAATACAGGGAGACAGTCGCAGCGGGGCTTTATTAAGCTTATTAACGGAACATACAAGGGTGGACGTATCTACGTCGCGGTGGTCGGGGAAAATATAACCGCCGAGAGGGACGTGCGGATGGAAGGTAATGGTGACGGGAAAGCTGTATTTCAACTCATTTAATCGTGGCGCATTCGAGACCTCTATTTATCGTATCTATTATAATATCGTAGCGTCTCTCTCTCTCTCTCTCTCTCTCTCTCTCTCTCTCTCTCTCTCTGTCTTTTTTTCTTTTTCTGTTTCCATTTTTATCGCCTCTGCCACTTATCCTTCAAACGACGCGGTAGAATAAAATGAAAGAGAAGCGTTTCGAGAACAATCTTAATTAGCCATTAATATTTCACGGTAAAATAGCGTTATTTCAAACAACTGGTATACCTCGTAATTATTATTCCGTTGTATAAAATAAAAATGTGCCAATAATTGATACATCGATAAAATAAGCTCTATTTTATGAGCTCTGTATATAAGTAACATTCGTATACAGACAGTAAATTAACGAATAATTCTATATCTAGGATTAAATATTGATCTTAATCTTCTATGCATTTTAAGGCAATCTGTTTGTATAAAGTGTTTGTTCTTTCTCGTAGCACTATCCACATTCATTTGAACATGTTTGTTTATTTGTATTTTAAAAAGATGTAAGAATAATATATATATTTTTTTTATGTAGCAACCCTCGCCTGCCATCTTTTCGACAAATTTTTTTCTCGATTCGCCCGCCCTCGTTTTATCGCGTGTTCCGCACAAAAGGATTATTAACTGCACGCTTCGTAGCTGAATTAACGAAAGACAAATTATATCGAAAACGGAAACGAAAAGAATCACTCCGTATGGTCACGAACAAACCACGTTCTTATTTTTCGTTTCTGACAATAATAGGTACTTTCTGGTATCACGACATATTTGCCGTTAGGCCATTATAACTCCAAATTATTTAACTACAAAATGGTTTCAATGTATGATATCAATTATCATATACGTTAAAACTTGTATCAACTTAAATTTTTTTCGTATATTAGTCATGTTTCTTTAAGTAAATTTTTGGAGAAGCTTTATATTTGTAATAATAAAAAATTATCTGCTACAGGATATGCACGCACGCGTGTAAGAACCGAGGGAAATGAACGCTCAAATGCGTAAGGGCCGCGGCGGATTTGCTGGTAAGCTGACGGAACAGGAACGATCCTCGTCTAATCGCATCCCTAGTCCTGATTTAGGACGGGATTTTAATTACGAAGGGTCAGTAAGTGCGGCTGTCCACTTGGCACAAGTATTCCTCCCTTATTTATAGTTCATTAGCTCGGCTTTCGCGTAGAAGGCAAATTAACTTATGCCTAACGATACACCGCCTCTATATCCACCGAAAGAACAAGAATTTCTCCCTTTCACCGTTGAAGCTTGCAATGAAAAAGAAGTAAATATATTATAAAACATACATATATCCTTTGAGATTTTGTAATATAATTTTTATTATATTAAACCATAACATTGTAAAACTTATATTTCCTATAAAAATATAGCATTTATTTAAGATTACAATTCAATTATATATATATATATATTTAATGGAAATTTTTAGCGAGATGAGATATAAAATCAGTGAGAAACGAAAATAATTATTTTATTTTAACAATCAAATGGCTTTAAAAATTTGAATCTCTCTACTAAAGTAAATTTCCTAACAAGAAGAAATCTAATTTTGTAATTGTTAAACGAGTCGTAAAGCACACATCGCAGAGAATAATATACTTTGTGTAAGCCAACACTTTTCTGAGAAAACAATCAACGATAAGGCGGTCTTGTAAGCTTTTCCGGTGGCGCTGGAAGTGGCTCAGAGCGATACCGTCGCACTGATAAAAATGCGTCAAAAGATCTTTCTATTTATTTTGGCTACCCGCTGTTAATCTATTATCTCGTACTGCCTAATGCAGCCGTCGGACATAATCTTGTCGCTGTTGAAAAATGTTTTACTAAATCTCTTTTCAATCGGATGTCGGCCGTAAACCAAATTGACTGAATTTATCTAAAGATTAATTATTCTTGATAGTCTTCTTATCGCAATATTATTTGCTAAATGTATTTAATTCAAAATAATCAAGATCATTATTTAACTTTATCAAATATAACAATATTCTGATGATAATCTACATCTAATACAATATATTTGGTTCATACTGAACGTACTAATTCTTTGTACATGCGCTTCATAAACATATAAACATAGACGCTTCTTATCTACCGAATTGCTACTAATGAGAAAAAATTCAAAAAAGTTAATGTCTTAATTCGTGCTCGTATATACGTTGTTACTCGTGTAACATACAAATAATGCGGTCGCGGCGGTTGCGGTTTCGCGATTGATCGTAGTGCCGATTTTTGCGGCGATTCCGAACATTTCGCGACGCGGATAGGCGAGCGATTGATAAATTTATCCCCATACACAAGGAGCACATCCAAGGGGTTAATCACCTATATTCTTGCGAACACGGCAAACCGCATCTACCTTCTCGATTACGCTTCAGCACAGACCACGGTGCAATGAACGGTAGCATCTTGCGACCGCGATTCAGAATTTTTGGTGAGCCTGAAAATATGACGGCCCAAAGAACTTTCTAACAAATCACATAAAAATGATAGCACCTTTGACGTTTCTTGTTGTCCAATGATTAGTTATAGATAATATAGATAAATTTATTTATAATTTCTTTGGAAAACTTGTATAAAATTGACAATTTATAAAATTATCATTATTTGAGACTACACGTAATGTAATTACAAATAACAAGATAATTGATATCCATTATTTTTTATTTGAACAAATTGTAAAACTATATAATCTGTTAAAATTGGATCGAACGATCTCGAAAGAGTCAAGCCAATAAGTTCTTCAAAAATAGTCGAGAATTATTTAATATTTAATAAACGCAGTGGTCGATTACTATAAAGAATATCGTTCTTTGTCATCATTATTTTAATATTCCAACAAGAAGCATCGAGATCCAAGCTTCCTCGAGAAAGGAAAAGGGGTCAAGAGAGGCAGGAGGTGGAAAGCGGTAGAAGCGCAAAGGAACAAAATCGCGGGGGTGGGGCAAGCGATGCGTGATGCGGGAGAGTTCGACCCCTCTACCTGCTTCCCCAACGAGAGGCTCCGCCTCCAGAAAGCCGAATGACGTCACACAGACACTTGTTACGCCTTGCCGTTGCTCGATGGGACGCTGCATCGTTGAGATTTTGCATAAATCAGAAAGAAACCTAACCAGTCACTCTACACCGATATATCTATGCACCGAAGAAGTATTTCTTCCTCAAAATTTGTTCATCCTTCGATCATAATTGGATCATTTTTTATATAGAATTAAATTCTTCTAATCAAGTATATATATATATAATTTATTTATGCATAATTAATTTTCCTAACGTATATTATATAAAAAATCACGGAAAATAAAATATAAAAAGACCACATTTATATACTTTTATGAAATAAAGAATAAAATAATAATACTACTTCTCTAAAGTCATATTACATATACGTATAAATGAATTATTTGACCATGTTCTTAATTTAATTTATATTTACAGTGAACAAAGCTTAATGGGAGATTCGCTAGCTCGTATTGCTGCAGCAAAACGCGTTCTATCCCCACATCGCGCATTTCCACTTTGCAAAGAAAGGAGGGGAAGAATCACTCGAAGGCTGGACTCATCATATCGTGGCCACTGGGAGGCTGGGCCGTCCTGAGAAATTATGCGATAACATCGATAATTTTATCGGTACTTCCCCCTTCGCCAAGAGAGGTGGTCTGAACGGCGACTGATCGTCGTTGACCAGGCTACGTTCTACGACCGATGCACTTTGAATATAGAAATGTATGAAAATCTATAATACACTTTAATAAGTAAATTTCTGTCGTCGACCTTTAGTCTCGAGACTCAATTGCTTGAACATATAAACGCGATTGCGCGTAATCGCTAATCAGTGTATAGGAAAATATAAATGTTTATGCTGACACACTCAGGGAATCCCACGAGTATATCCCGACGTATATCGCGTGTGTCAGCTTGTGATCTGGGAAATTTTCAAACGTCAATGCGAAGTCTCTCTCTCTCGCCTAAAGTAACGGTAACGGTCGTCGGCCGGACGACGGAAACTCCGAAGAAAGAACGTCATCGTCGACGAGGAGCACTATCACGTTGGAGCGATTCCGCCGCGGAGATCACGGCTCACGGTGCGAAAAGTGGCGCGACGTGGGGCGGGCGGTTTGCGTGGTGGGAGCGCCGGAGCGTAGCTTGTTCCTGCCACCGAGGGGCGTCAGTTCGGGGGCAGAAGTGGAGGCGGGGGTCCAGAATCGCGGGGCTTAGGCCGTCCCGGGCCGCTTATACGCGCGGAACACGCGGTCCACCGAGCCGCTCCGCGCGGCATTACGTCGCGCACCGTCGACCGCGACTGACGTTCGCGCGAGAGGATCGTCGACCGGCCGCTACACCGACAATCGCGATCATGACTCGGTTCGTTGCCAGAAGGAAATGTCAAGAGGGGTTATGTAGGAAAAGTGCGCTGTTTATCCAAGTGTAACGCCGGGACGTTATATCGGATTCGAGAAATCGTCGCACCCAATACGTCATCTCGTTGCGACGATCTGTAGGAATAGAAATCTCGACAGATGATTTAACTAGTGTCATCGGCGATAGTGTTTCTAAAGAGAGAGAGAGAGAGAGATTTCAATGTGGTAACAATAATGTTGGTGACGATTTAAGATATTAAATGTTATTAAATTGACGATAGACACAGTGACAATGTATTTCAAATTACCGCGGCGGTCTCTCTTCTGATCGCGCATCGCGCGAGAAGTGCAACGGTACATCGCAAGACTCAGTTGAAAACAGCTGCCGCATCGATCGTGGATCAAGACCGGAACGCAATTTCGCCGTGTTAAGCCTGTATAGCGATGATCTCGCGACCGATCATGAAAATTGATGCAATCGAGCAGAAGGAACGACTTATCGATTACGAAACGACTTATCGACGGCGAAAGACCTGCTGCGGAGGGTGGTAGCGAGGCACGACCAAGTCGCCTCCGTCTGCGAAGTAAGTGAAATCACGACGTCCCAGCCGGGGGGTGCGCGCTTGGGCGACGAGGGGCGGCTACTGGCCGATGGGATGCATCTACCGGTGGGTTCCGTGGGCTGCGGGGAGAATTACGGCACCGTTGGATCTCACGAAGGCGCCGGCCCGTGTGGTCCCTCCCTGGCGCCGCTGCAAGGTGTGAACGGCAGGTACCACCAAGTAGACGACGCCGACACCGGAGGTGGAGGCGGCGAAATGAGCGAAAGTGCCGCCGTCGGCGAACTATGGTGGACCGAAAGGCTCGTCGGCGAAGCCCAAGCCGAACATCCTGGAGAACTGGTCAGGACAGGTTGGTGTCTGGTGTCAGTTGTTGCTAACGATATCGATTAAATTATTGCGAAGAAATATTGAAAATAATATTGAGAAGTGAAAGAAAGACCGATTTTTTTCGCGTACTCTTCTCGTTATTTTAATTGGATCAAGCAAATATTAAAATATTAATATTAAATTATTCTCATCTAGGCATTATACGCTTCTATTGACAGCCAGGGTTGGTTGTTTACGCGTAAAATATAATAATCTACAGCTACATGTGCACAATGTAAATTATGTTTGACGTGTCATGTAAACAATGAGTAATCTATGGATCATCGAACATTCGTATTTCGTTAGAAATATCGGGAATTTATGTTCGCACAATTTCATTTTCGATACTACTAATTAGTTTGGGCACAATTTTTAGCGTGCCACGAAAAATTAACAAATCAGCGAGATATAAATAATAATATTTCTATATAGTACCGCGTGTATCGTTTAATATCACTGTACGGTTAATTAATTAATAAATTATAACTGAAATATATATCTATAATTCAACCTAGTCTCTAAAACTATTTTTTATTCTTTTAGGACTGTTTGTGAAAGTATATAGTTAAAAAAAATCAAATAATTAATTGATCAGTTAATTTATAATAATTTACACTTGCTTATATTATCTACGTGAAAAAGGTTCGTGTATATATAATACACATAAAATAAAAAATACGTAAACAATTCGTGTAGACGTAATCTTGAAATTTACCGCACAACCCTGATTGAAACTACATTTAAATATTTTAAATTAGATATTAAATCGAACGATTCTTCATACGATAAAAAATCTTCGTTTCAGGATCGCCGTACTTTCTGTGCAGTCAACTACCGACGCACTGGCGATCCAACAAAACGCTTCCAGTGGCATTTAAAGTAGTTGCCCTCGGCGAGGTTGGCGATGGGACTCTGGTGACAGTTCGCGCTGGTAACGACGAGAACTGTTGCGCCGAATTGCGAAACTCTACCGCGTTGATGAAGAATCAGGTCGCTAAATTTAACGACCTTAGATTCGTCGGCAGGAGCGGCAGGGGTAAGTCCTGATTGTTACATTTTTTTTGTCCTTTCTCTCTTTAAACTCATTCTTCTGTTCAGCAAAAAAGTATTTCGCGTTTAGCGGTGTTGTCACGTTTACAAATGACATCGCGCGTTTGTAAAACAAGTCTATATTCATATTCCAATTATCTTTCCCCGAAAACCATTTACTATACCTTTGATCATATTGAAGTTCGCAAGAGAAATCTCTGCAGCACTGCGTGTGTATTATAGGACGAGCAAAAGCGCGTGCCGCGATTTCCAGCCCTCTAAAATCACGGTTATTGTAATCATCATCATCGTGCCACCCTCGTCCATCCCCGTGTCCCCATTCGCGAGTTCCCGCTCTCCTGCCACCCCCCAGAGTCATTACTCGATGTCTGCCACAAGCCCCAACCGAGCGTTCGAAACAACTGGCCGTTAATCAGAAATCATCCAACGGATATAAACAGATATAGACGGAGATGACGACTTGCCAAAATCAACCAACGCTATCGATCAATGCTCTTGATTTGTTTAATATTTTCGACCTTATAATTTTGTATCCCTTTTCTTATCTCTCGCGGTCCTTTCGCACAAATATTAATTGATAAAAATATCAAAGCAACATCAACTAAATCGTAATGAAAAACAATGTTGACGCAACTACTTTCTCTCTGATAATTATAACACATAATAAAATATAATATAATAAATATAATAAGAAGATGCATCTCCTGTACGCGATACAAGGTAAAAATATTAAGTCCTTGTTTTTCTTACGAAATCTTCGTAGTTGCACATTCGACCTCATTTGCGTTCTCGAAATATCGATTTGCCAGCCTATAATAATTATTCACGGATCAGCAGGCAGCTTTGTCAAAGCCTACAAATGCATTTTGCACCCCATGATCCGGAGGGCGCGTTTATGAATTAACGGGTCGGACTGCTCGTATACAGCGGGATATTCGTCCCGTAGCGCGTCATCTATGTTTCATTTGATTTGATCGTGAAGCGCAGGGTCAGCGATTTCGTTCTCCTGACGCACAGGTGCATCGGTCCCCGGAGTCAATTAGCGAAAGAGACACTTCCCTCGCCCAAAATCCTTCGATCCCTTTGTCCATTTTTCGGCTCGTTGTTATATGTTTTTTTTTTTTTTTTTATCGTTTCAATCTCTCCCCGGTAATCCATAATACTCAATTTCGGCGATTGACCAAACCGCTCTCGGTGTGTTGATACTGGCCACCACCATCGGGCGACCCGGCCCTCCTATCATCGAGGTTTTGTTTCCGCGACTTATTAATTTGATTGAATTGCATCGCATCGGCCGGCAAACTGATTCAAGAAATTGCAGCGAGGATTTTAAAACGACGAGGCCACGAAAAATCGGCCGCTGCTTCCTCGATTAAAAAGAGCGATCGCGCGCGGCTCGTACCAACGCGACGAGATTATTTTTCGGCGACTTCGCGAATCGAGGCGAATTGATATTCCTCTGACGATTTTTCTCACCGCACAATTTTCTCCGGCAGTATATATATCCGATTGAAATTGCTTTTACACGTGTCTTCAGAGATTACAACTCGCCGATCACACCTCACGGTTTATTACCTCTAATCAGCCGACTGTTAAAGTCAGTCTACGTTAAAAAGGAGATAACGTGAAATAACCGCGAGCCGGTCGACGATCATTTTTCTTTTTATTTAAAACTATCATAAACTGACGAAACATTGACCGCTGTTTCAAAAGAGTGTGCATGAGCGCCCCACGCTCGCGTTTAGAAGATTCTATGATTCCGGTTATTATCGCTTCTCGTACACTTATATATATACATATATACTCTTGTACTTACGAGCAAAAAATTGCAAAAACGCACCGTCGCGTCGCGTCGCGTCGCGTCGGAAAGAAACGGGATATGGCAGCGCCGAATCAAAGAAGACCGGAGGCTGAAACGACGACGGCCGTTCCATCGTCATCGCTGGGGTCGAAAGCGGCCCGTGCCTATAATTAGTAATATACCGCAGTCTATATCGACACGGCTGAAATTACCACCGATAGTAATTATTTGACAATTGCAGAGACATCCTGTTGGGAGACTCTGGGACCTCCGCTCCGTCCCTACCACCAACGTGCGTCCGCTCGTCCCCTTCGCCCACCCACACCCCCTTAGCCTTTCTACCCCGTACGCTGCTGCTCGCTTAGCCCTACGCGATCTCCTCCCCTCCGCTCGCCTCGTCGCCACGAGTATTAACGGACGGTTTCGAGTGGTTTCGGGCGGTTGTGTGTGGGCGGTTTGGGTTGGCGCGCTCATCTCATCGTCGGTGTATTGCCAACGCACCGACACACACGCATACACGTACACATGTACACGTGCGCAGGGAGAGAGACACACGGGAGATCGTGAGTAGTCAAGCTGCGATGCCGCGCGTTATATAGGTGCTACATACGCGTGGCCCGGTTTTGTCCGTCCGTCCGTCCGTCCGATCGCCCGTCCGTCCGTCCATCCGTCCGTCCGTTCGTCCGACCGACCGTCCGTCGTTCGCGAATGCACAGGCTGGGTCCTGTCTCTGCAGATGACCGTTCCCATCATCGAGTATTAACCGCAGGTTCGGGCGCCGGAGAGGGGAGTCGGCTGTGCGGCATTATTAGCCCCAAATGTGCGATGGACTCGGCCGGGGAAGAGGGGTCTAGTTCAACGCGCAACCCTTCCTCCGATCGGCCGCCACTTTCCCCCCTTCCACTCTTCCGACTTTGGTAATCCTCCGATTTCCCGCGATTTTCCAATTAAAATCTTTCCATCTTAATCTTTGATTTTAAACATTTTTCAATGATCTTATCAATCTTACGATTGACTCTAATTTCGCTGACCCAGTATTTCCAAAAAGTTAAGCCCTATCAAGAGAACTTATAAAAATTATCTACATATTATCCTCGTTGTCCAACGACCGTCTATTTTTGCATTGCAAAAAAAACATCACGTTAGAGAGAAATCGCCTTTTGACGCAAAAATTTGAATCGACATCCCGGAACGATGCTCTTTGCGCGCGACAGGTGAACGATGACGATGGCAATGACGGCCGCGGGAGGTATCCTGGGACCGGGCGGAGGGTGCAACGGGGGTGATTCTATCGCGGAAGAGCGGAGAGAGCGCGATATAACTGGGATATAACGCCATGTAGCTCTGCAGTCAGTTGCAGTTCCCGGGGGTAGTGCGGGGGTTGGCGGTGTTTGATGCCGGTTATCATGTTGACAGACACAGCGAGGTGGAACTGGGTGTACCAAGGGGAGACAATTACGAATCGTTGACATTTACGCCAACACAAACGATTGCATGTCCGCGACGCGTTAGGTATCGTCTCTTTTGGGCGTAAACAGCAGTCTTGGTCGTGTTTCGTTTCGTCATATTGGACAAGTTGACACCGAGTGTTTTGGCGAACGGTCCTCGCGAAATAAATGCCATCGTACGAATTGTTTTCGTTAAGTTATCGCCTGCTACGTCGGGTCGGCTGTTACGTAGGCAACTCGTTTAGCTAAAACATACTGAACTTGTCAATGTTTCTAATTCCGGAGAACGTAAATAACGAGAGGCTAAGTTCGGTGTAAATTTCTCGCCGCGCGAACGGACCCTCTGTCCGAGCAGTCCAAGAGGGACAATCGGTCAAAAGGAACAACTGGCCGCTTCTACGGAAGAGTTGCGAAAGAGCGGCGAATTACCGAATGCATATTAGCGCGCGATGGGTCGTTTAAGAGCGCGTAGTCAATCTCTCCGACGGACGTTTATGGAGAAGGAATTAATATACCGAGCCTTCAACTTCCAGACCTTCACTGATGATATATGTACACGACGCTCCACCCCTGAGTATCCACTCCTCTTCTATTATCTTTTAACGTGCTTAAGAATACCGAGACTCCGAGTTAAGATCTAATAGACACGGATGTAATTGCAAAGTTGCAAATTATAAATTGGGCCTCACCTTCGTCACATTCAAAGATAGAAATATGTTTATTAATTTTTAATTGATAAAATAAATAAACAAAAACTACTTGTAATATATATAAATATGATGCAGAATGTGCAATAAATCAAACGTTCCTTTTAAATCAATTGCGTATTTTTCGAGAAAAATAATTTTGTATATAAAAATAACACACATTTTTATTAGGCTACGTGTGGTGATTTTACGAAGAAATTGCGAACCGAGATATCTTATCTAATTTACTTATATCCATTTATAAATGAATTGAACGATACAAAAGAATAAAGTAAATTAAACGATGAAAGCTCAAATCCTTCAATATACGGGCAATTTATACACAAATATATCGTATTCTCTGTGTGACAGGAAAGAGCTTCAGCATCACCATTACTGTGTCGACGTCGCCACCCCAAGTAGCAACCTACACGAGGGCGATTAAGGTGACCGTCGATGGACCACGGGAGCCACGATCGAAAACGAGTAAGTGGAACACGCGACACTTTATGCAACGGTTCGATCGCGAGTTCGAATTTCTATTCGACGCGGTTCTGCACCGTCCCGGGGATTCCCTGAAAATGTACCGATAATTCAACGAAAGTTCCTGTACGCGGTAATGGGGAGTCATTACCGAGCAGATGGTGCGCGATGATGCAGTGGTCGACGTGCGTATCGCGTTTGGTGCGTGTTTCGGGTCGGGCTATTCGCGTACCTATACACATGCATGGGTACGTACACGCGGGAGACAATGCTTTTACAAGCGCGCGCGCGCGCGCGCGCGTTTGTGCGCGCCGGATACGCCAACTCACTTACGCTAATTTGCCGCGGAAACACCCGAAAAATTACTAAAACATTCTGTTGGCGGATTCATTATTGGTCGGCCAAAATTGATAGAATCACGCGAAACGCAGTAAAAGTCGATCGGGAGTGGCTGCCCCGACCCTCCAGTTTTATAACTGCGGGACCGTTCTCTGCCCTCCGCGTCGCGTCGCGTCGCGTCGGATCAGAAGGAGATATCGCGCGCTTGTCAGCCGACACCTATTTTCGGATGCATCCGCGGCGAGCAAAAAAATGGTCGTTATTTCGATATCAGATTAATAGCCGTTGCGGAGTTAACCACGAAAACGGCAGTTTTTTGCGGGCGTTTCGCATTTGTTGTATAAAGTATTGATAGAAGCAGGGCGCCGCGCGTACACACACCCGCTGGCTCTACTATTTTTTTCGAAATGGTCGAGCGTGATTGATTTTACTGTTGTTTTTACTGCTTGACTCAGGCCGCGTGTCGGGCGGGACCAGGTGCAAAAATGCGTGAATCTCGTCAATTTTCCAGCCAGCATAAAGTGCACTTAACGACGGAGTTAAAGTTTCAAGTCGCGCCTGTGGACTTTTATACCTTTGTGCGCATCCAACGCTTCAACGTCCCAAAGATGTTTTATTCCGATTCGAGTACTTCGATACAGTCCATCATTTGATTTCATCATCAACAGATTTACTAATTCTCGAAAAAGCTTATATAGTCCTAAAGAAAGAAATTTGACAAAATGTTTACCGAGACAATTGAAATCCACCAAGATCCATTTATTTACCATCTGAGAAAAATTTGATATTTAATAATTAATCTAATAATGAGTCTTAGTAGATCTGTGAAAAACTAAAATAATTATAAGTTTAGAAATAATTTGTAGACTTTATATATATCAATTCCGATAATCCACAAGAGTGTGTGGTAGGTGGAACCCGCTTTAAACGAGAAGCTTGTTTACGTCGTTTAAGCTGTCGCGTCGGTTCAAGCATGGCAGACCGGACGTCGCATCGCCGACCTACTGGCCCTTTCCGAACCGAAAGAGACAACGCGAACAAACGCGTGTCGCGTGGCACGGACCGTCGGCGTCGCGGAATAGAACACGCATGACGACATATTGCATACACGGGTTTGGCATCCCCGATGGCGTGCTTCGTCGGCTGGCACGCACCAGGGAGACAATCTATGCAGCAACCGGCGCGGCGTACGAACGCCGTCGAGCAAAACAACCGGCAGCGCTTTCATTGTGCTGCCAACAATGCGCGACGCTCGATGCCCCGCAGACACCTGCCGACTCTCATTATTGCGTGCATAATCGCAAGCTTTTTGTTATCGGAAATCATCCCTCCGCGCCGCGCTCCGTGATGTGCCATAGGCCATAGACCAATGTGGCCAATAATCGGGCAATTTTCGTAATTCACCGCTTCGCAACACTGGCAGCGAAAGAGTTTAGAATAGTCCTTCCTGTCCTCCAGGAAGAGAGGCGAATTTGACAGGAAAAATGTCCTTTCTTTCTCTCACATTCAATCCATACACAAGATAGATTATAATACATTATAATATAATACATTCCGTTGAGAAGAAAAGATATATGTTTCTGATAACAACGATAGAAAGAGAGAAGAGATTGTGTTCTCTAAAAATTAAAGCAAAAGGTGATAGGTTTGACCTTTCGTGATAGACGGATCAATGACGGCGAAGTAGTGTCCGAGTAATTTGTCAGTTGCCAATAACTGAAACGGCAGCAGCAGTAGCAGCAGCGTTACGCAGGACGAATCGAGCGCGGTACGGATAAATCGAGAACGAGAGAGGCGTCCGCGAAACAAAGTGGCCGCTGCCCGTCACCGTGGCCCAAAATCATCGAAATGCAAGTGAGTGAAACGATATCGATGCCATGGATGGGTGCTGTCAGTCAAAGGTCGAAATTGAATTTGCTTCGCTCCGTAATTGATCCATATTTGAAATGTCGTCTATTAGTATAGGATGCCATAGATTCGCGAAATGATTTTCCGTTTTAATACGAACAACGACGCATCGCCTTTGGTACGTCGCGTCGCCGACGGTGAATTTTCCGCTCTCGATATTTTTGCTTAATAACGAGCGACAGAACGTGACGTGGTATTTCTTTTTGAGAAATACCTCACGAGACCCGGATTTTGTATCGTAAAATACGCGAGAGGTATACCGATTCGTCGATTTCTTACTACCAGGTCAATCAATATTCCGTTTTATCTCTACAAAATCGTACGTTCGTCAATCGACATTCTCTTAAATATTGTTTTCGAGAAAACCGATAGCGACGAAAGGAATCGTACGAAGCAATTTCGGCAGTCGGTGGCCGTCAATCAAAATGTTAAAATTGGACCGGGCTACTTCGCGATTGGATTCCCTCGTGGCCAACTCTTGATCCTGATACCGGTCAGAGGAAGGCTCTATCGGCGACCGAAAAGTCTGATTAAAGACCACCTCCTGATAAAGCGACGTCGAAAAGTGGCGGATCTAGCGAAGCTTCCGCTCGAGCGTCTAATCGTAAATTGTAGTCTCTGGAAAAATTATTCGCAGTTATCGTTACAACGATCTGAAATCGAGAGCGGATGTACATGGATATGCCAAGTGCGTTAACGTTAGAAAATGAAAAAAGAGCAAAGGAGAATGAAATCTAGGAAACGCTGCGTTGGCCTGGGCACTGGCGTCAAGGAGAACGTAAGACGGGCGGAGAGAGAGAGAGAGGCTCCGTTATTAGAGAGGAGGAAAAAGCCGCGCTATTTCCGTCCTCCCGGAGCCGCCACACTTTGATTAGATAAGTCCACCACTCGTGCTGTGGAGATTGGAATTATTGCTCTCTCTCTCTCTCTCTCTCTCTCTCTCTCTCTCTCTCTCTCTCTCTCTCTCTCTCTCTCTCTCTCTCTCTCTCTCTCTCTCTCTTTTTCTCTCTTCCTTGTTCTCTCTGCTTATCCATGCTTCACGAGTCAGAGGGGCGATTGATGAAGGTGTTATATCACCATCATTCTTATTTATTGTAATTAAATTTTTTCATGTGCCTATTTAACGACCATCTCTTCTTCGCATTCTTATATCTTGACTATCGCCAAATTGCATTCGCGATTATATGGTTCTTTGTGCAAAGAGAATCCGTATTTAATGTGTTTAAAAATCCTGCAACATTTTATTTACCACGAAATCATCTATATTTCTCAAATTTCCCGGGCATAAGGTTTTTGCAGATAAAGTTGATGCCTACCGTTTAATCTTTCGCGAGAGCGAGCCCGAATTGAGCAAGGAGTACATCGGCGGGCCCATCGCTGCGTAACGTTCCGTATTATACGTTTGAAGCATTATCGGTGTCCGGTACGTGAGAAGTCGTGGGATCCGCGCGGAGCCCTATACACGAGCCTCTTGCTTGTAGTATCTCCTGGCGCGGGCCGATCGTGGTAGTCGGTAGCAAGGAATAATCTTGTAGGCATCGGTCAGAGCACTGAAGCTGACCATCTGGGCTCGCCGACAATTTCGTGCAGTTTGTGGTCGAACTTTATTTGTCGTTCGCCCTCGTGGCCGGAGGTGTTTTCTCTCCTTCTTTATCTTCGTTTTCCCATCTTCGTCTTTCTCTCCTCACTGTCTTTCCTTCCTTTTCTCTCTTCTTTTCTTTCTTTTTTTCTTTCTTTCCCTTCTACTCTCGAAGAATAACAATTTGCGCCTAGGCTCCCATTCTTCGCTTCTCCTTCGTGCTGAAACCATTGAAAGAGAGAAAGAGAGGAGAAGAGGTTGAGAGAAGCATGAGAAAAACGGGCAAGGCAAACGTGCTACTTCTGTTGCCTATCGATAATTAATGAGTAGGCCTCAAAGTTTCCGTTGTCTCTCTACAGACATTAATATGCAAATATTGAAAATCTGAAATTACAAAAATTAATTCTCGACACGTCGAAAAATATATGTATTACACTTAATTCTTGTCTGCCATTTTCTATTCGGGCTTGTAACTTTTTAAAAGTTAACGTTATTATTTCACATTTAATACATTTCATCTATGCATCTCCGATTATTATGTAAACGTCCGGGCTTATGCACGTGCCGAGTCATGTGCATTGTCGTGTAACAATATGTATCAAGCGTGTATTAGGATCCAACGTAATAGGGAATCGGAATACCCGCGTTATGTGTACGTTGCGATACTTGGCTCGCAAGAGATTCTGCCTATCCGTGAGGTCCCGGATATGCGAGGAATGCTATTGAAGTCTATCAAGGGAAGAGAGGTCGAGTTTCTTCATTATCCCGTTCTATTGGGCTAATGACGTAGACGCGCGCTGGTCGATCTCCCCGATTTAGAGATTCCAATCGTGTCCGAATCGTGTCAAAGCGACATAAAAATCCAGATGGCCTCTAAAGGAAATGTCTAAAATATATTTCGGAATTCTTTACGAAGCAATTTGTAATCGAAAAAATATTAGGACCTTTTTGTCAATTCAAATGTTAATATCGATTTTGATTGTAGATAATAAATTTAAACGATTCTCAAGATTACGAATAAGTAGTATGTATATATATATATATATATATATATATATATATGTGTGTGTGTGTGTGTGTGTGTGTGTGTGTGTGTGTGTGTGTGTGTGTGTGTGTGGTAAATCATTTTTTTTTTTCAGGGCAGCAACATCAGCAATTCCGTGCGCTTGGTCTAGGACAAAGACCTTTCCTCGACGCGCCGACCTCGTTCAGGTCTCACCTGCGGGAACTCGAATCCTTCGGGAGGAATAAGCATCACCATCATCACAGCAGCAGTCACTTACACGACCAGCAGACTGGCAACAACGTCACCACGAATTCGGTTAGCGGTGCCTGTACCAACCCCAACAACACCGACCCGACCGCATCACCGGCTTCCAGTACACACCTCGGGGCTACCGGTGGCTCTTCTGTTCATCAGGATTGCTACAAGCGCAGTCCTCAACACGGCGGTGAGTTCTGATCTTATTGTTGCATATTTTTAGTGCGATCCGATGGTTCTAAGTCAACCTAATTTGTTTTACGCGAAGCTCTAATGCATATGTACCTATATAATCTCATTAGCATATTTACAAGTTAAAAATTAAATAAATGAAATAGAGATGTTCTTTCTATTTAATGCTTAAGCAAGCAGCAAGTAGATCCTCATGACGATACAAATGAGTGCGAATCTCTGAGAGATCTTTTAAAAATCAAAAACAATTATCACACTTGTTTCGACATCGCGCAATTTTAATATGCCCATTTCTTCTTGAAAAGAAGAAGAAAAATTTTAAATTTATTATAACAAGAATAGTTTTAAGAGATATTTTATTTTATTTATTGTGGATAAATTTTTCGAGGGATAGTCTTTACGTATGTTATCATATATAAAGTTTGGCTTGTTTATATCTCAGTGGAAATTTACACGCCACTTGTCTAAGTGTTAAGCAGAAACAACATCTTCCAGTTTATTTGCTCCTTTGGCTCGCGATGAATATCCGTGATGCCGCTATCATCATCTCGCGCTCTGTTCGCGCAACATGCCTCGTGAAGAGTGACTCGATACGCACTCTACCCCACCCAACCCTTTGTCGCAAGAGGGTGAAGAGGTAGGAATCGAGGAGGGAGATCCCGGATTGGGAGGGAAAAAGAGGAGATCTCTGCCGTTTCGCGAGGTAATAGTTTCATACCTCGTTCCGGCTCTGCACCCTCTAATTCAACGTAATAACGACATTCAACCTGCCATTTCCATCTCCCTCCTTGCCGATCTCTCTCGATGCACCGTTGCGTCGCCGTAGCACGAGGAAAAAGTGTCCTCCTCCTCATGGAAGAACGTCATCGGTCACGAATAAGCTACTGAGATCTACGCGAAGATATTTTCCTCCGTAAAAATTTTTCCACTCGACAAAAATTTTCCTTTAACAAAAAGACAAAGAATCGTCGGAAAATTACCGCAGTGCCAGTGGCTTTAAATCGTTCAATTATGGTTGAAATTCGTCGTAGCTAGCAAAAAAGCGATTATTTCTCTTTTGCGCGATGACGACAGAAACTATCCGACTTGCGAGCTCCGCGCCTGTCGGATAGCTTCGATATTTCGAACTATCGAGATAATTTAGGATGCAAAAAGGCGGGAAGGTCGAGGCAAGGCACTTTATTTCTGCGCGGCTCGTCTCGCATCAGCGGTCTCGACCTGATCAAAGTTAAGTAGACGCGCCTCTGGCTGGTGAGACCTCTTTGAAGCTACGTTGCGGTTTCTCTTTGCCCTAATCTCCTCCTCCGCAACCCCGGCTCCCTCGCCTCTTCTCGCCCTGCGATCAGGTCCTCCGTCACCTTCCGGACTGAGACTTCTTGTCACCCGAGACACTTCTATGGATCGACCATCGTAATTAGCTTGTTTATCCGCGCAAAGCTTATCATTGCGTGCCCGAAAGAACGCAAACTGACTCGTTAGCCGCTGACAGAATCTGAAAGATCGTCAAACGCCAAATCAGTCAGATTAGATCAACGATGTATTTCACTTTCACTATCTTAGCTTGAATGAATGCAATCGCAGCAGATATTCCATTTACCGCTCATTCATTCGACACTTCTTCCCTTCTTCGCGTCTCTAATGAGCAGTTCCCAATTTCGATACGCGCCAGACTCTCATGCTTGCGCTTGGTGCAAAATGACTAAGCGCGTCGGTGGATGTAATCTTCTTCCTCCCGTCAGATTCAAGGGAGAAGAAAAAGGCAGAGAGCTATCCGTTTTGTCTTTAGCAGCCCTTCCATCCTCGGATAATTCTTTTCACTCGATTCGGACCTTTCTGACGACGGCATCGGCACACCCGACATGCTCGTGCACTCACGTACAACTCACGTGCACGTCTGCGTAATACCAGGGATCGATCGGTCGCTTCTCGATCGATCCGGAGCTGGATCCGTGTTGTTTTTGCTCTTCGCTCGCGCGATTCTTCCTTTTATCTTCTGTTCGCTTCGCTTGCGACGTTACTGAATCGAACCTATTCGCCTCCTCCTCTTCTTTGTCTCGTCTCTCCGTGATCTTCTTTCGTCATCTCGCGATTGCTTTCTAAATCTCACGTACGTGTCGGAAAGTTCTAAGAAAAATTGAAATCATTGAAAATTCTATCATAAGAGTAAAAATGTAATAACAGGTAACTACATGAAATTAATAAGATTTACGCTTCGGTAACTTAGAAAATAAAATAGAAATAAGAAAAAAGTTAAACATTTTAATTCAATTTTTCTTGAATATTACAAAATAAATTCTACGATTGTTTTTTGTGCGTGTCGCAATTCCATGTGTAAATTTCAAAATACAAATACTGCCGCATATATTGTCTTGACTGAAAGAGTAACCGCCACGTCGCGTCGCGTCGGTCGGGAGGTCTCTAAGTAAAGAAAAAAGAGAAGCGAGCATTATTTCTGTCTCTTATAATATAACCGTGTCCGTTTCTTCCTTGCCCCGCCGAGTCTCATTTCGAGTCATGATCGGGGTAATGAGGCCCCGCGCGCAGTGGCAACGGACCGAGTAGGTACCCGAAGAGATGATGCGAGAGGAATGAGAGGCGAGAGAAGAGAGGAGAGGAGCGGATCTCAAGTGATATCAACGTGAAAGGAACGGAGAGGAGTGCCTGCTTGGGCACCAGGAAAAGGAGAAACGCGCGGGCGGGAAGGGGTAAAACGAACGGTGAAGCCACGATGCTGCCAGCATAGTAGGGGTAAGGACGCTGATTATGGGGTGTCAAACAATCATGCTGATTGTATATTCTGTGCTGACTCCTTCTGCTCCTTCTGTCTGCCTCCACGTCTACTCGTATAGGTTGCAAGCGAACTCTTGTTTCCCGTCTTCGCGTCTTCCTTCTTCGTTCTCGTCGTTGTCGCGTAGTCATTCTCTTCCTCTCTTCTCTTTGGCGAGAACAGACTATGCAGAAAGAGAGAAAGATTGTCGGACATGCCTTCTAACAGGTTCGCTGTTGGAGAAAGGGACGAAAACTACGTTTCTAAAGACGCGTCATAGTAGTGGTTTACGAGGAGGAAGTTATTTATCCGGCTAAGATAAATGAGCAGTCGAGTAAAATTAGAAAAATCCGCCAGGTAGGAGATAATAGATAAAAAGTTTTCCAACTAGAATGTCGTAAATTTTTTTTCAATATGGCGAAAAAAATATTGTCAGAGGAAGGAACGAAAGAAAAATATCAATGATTCTCGATAAGAGAAACAATCTCTTTCTCTTTCTCTCTTTCATGATCACAATTCGCCGGCGTATTTTTCGGCCGAGCAAACGATTGACGATTTTTACGTGCGGCCAGTTACCGGGTGGTTAAGGTTAAGAAGCGTGTAATTCGCGTTGCGAGATTCGTCCCCGGGAGGTGCCGAGTGCGCGCGAAGAATCCAGGAGCAGCTTGTCGCGAGTTAGCAAGAAGGAAATCATCTCTCTCATATCCTCTTTGCCGGCATATTACTCGCCGGCGAGAAAGAGACAAAGAGGCAGCGCGGCTGCACCCGACGACCGGCGCATCTCTCGGCTCTTTACCTATTTACTGGGATGCTCGTACTTTACCTAGAAGATATCCAAAAAGACGACGAGTCACGCGAGAGAACAGCGTTGCACCGCCGCGCCGGGACCGAGATCCACAGAAAAGGACCTTGTGAAGAGAGCATTGAGAGAGGAGGCCCGATCTCGCGGTTCCCACGTGCCTCTGCAGCTACCAAGAATGCGGCTACCTTTCTGGCTGTTTCACGCATTTTTTCCACCTACTGATTGTCCTACCGTGAATCTCAGTACCCAACTTCTTCGGCCTTGATGCACTTTACTCGTTAGTACTTAGAATGCTGCCGACGCGGCTTAATGGAAGCCTAGTGCGTGCTTGTACGAGATTATTACGCCTCCTTGCTGCTACTTGCTGCAGCTGGCACTCTTACTTAAACGTTATTTCGATGTTCTTGAGAACGGCACGATCTTATCCATGTACGCATTATATGGCGAGTCCAATTCCAATATCTCATTTTAACCGACATCCGACTGCCGTAAATCCAATAGGCACAATCACAATTTTGTCTCACCATCGAAATTATTAAAAACTCAAATATATAGAAAAATAATTTAGCTTCTTTTTTCATGTGATCGTCATATTATCATATAATAATATATTTCTGTAAAAAATGCAAAAGTTTATATTTACTGTAACGCGCTTATAAAGTTATTTATGTTTTTCAAAGCTAGAGCTTCTTGTATAAAATGATTATCTTTATAGCACAGTAGAAAGCAAAGGATTACGTCCAGTTGTTCGTAAGTTTCCCGATCCGAAGTCTACCAGCCCCGCGAGAAACAGGCGGATAAGGGTTGCTTTTCTTAAACAGGGGAAAAGGCAGGAAGTTGCGAGGCAATTAGGAAAGTGTCACACACACTCCTATCACGACTCACCCTCGCAACATGGCGACCCCTATCATGCTCTATCACGAGGTTATTAACACGCACTAAATCGTTTGTGGGATGTGAAAGGATCTATAACACATTAAGAAGCAGCGTTAGCACGTCAGTGCATTTATTTACCTTTTTTTAAAATTTTTTCAAAATAATTTTAGACATCTTACACGTTAAATTATATCGAGTTACACCTTAATGACATTGAATAACGATCCATCGAAAATTTTCGTGAAAAAGACTACGTGAAGAAAATGAGATTATCGCTGCTGCACAATTTGAGAAACGACGACGTAAACTTTTCTTCTGTGCAATTTGTACTTCTCGTAAGAAAGCGAAGTTCGAACCTTGGCCAACGAGCCTTCGATGCCTACTAAAATGACAAACGCGACCGCAGAACTTAATTAAACTCGTAAATCCGTTGGCACCATCGTAGACTTCCACGACAGTTGTTCACAGTCTTCTAGTACTTATTTACCTCGCAATACATTCTACTCGTATAAATGGCGTCCTGACCAATTAGAAACGTCGGCTGCATCGTGTACCTGCGCGAACCATGTTCATGACTGACTCTTATTATAGACTGCTACTTTGCATTAAACAAGTTAATGCTAATAGGACTGCATAATGATTTGATAATGACATTTTTATAAACTCTCTGCAACCACACAGTTGTAAAAAGCGTTTCTATTATAGATTTCTCGCAATTTTTTTTTTTTCAAGAAACCTTCAGTCAAATGCAAACGATTTTTTTAAACAAAATCGCTAACATTGTTGTACACCTCTACACAGTTAAAGAATTTTATATCAAAATTTTATTGAAAGATAATTAATTGGAAATTGTAAAATGGAAAGTCTTGCTATCTATATTTGCGCTTAAAAACATATTTCTTCAGGAAATCTAAGAAAGAGTTTCTTTCTAACGGATTCTAAAATATTCGCTAATCGCTGAGGATTCCGGACGCCCTCGAATCTGCTGAGAAATCTTACAAGACGCCTTCCGCAAAGTGGAATTTCAGAAATCCTCCTCCTCTGCGGCAGTACTCGGTGGAACTTTATCGCCTGCCGGTTTATCGCGTATCCCGGTGGTACAACATCCTTCGTGTCCGTCCAATCAGGCGCGCACTTGGCGGACGGCTTAAGGAAACCCGGTGTGGCGACCGCTTAGCCCAACCGCGATAATAAACGGAGCAGTCGTGCCGTTCCGTTTCCACGTATTCTTCGTCACGCGACAGGGGACCGAGCGAAAGACTTAGCCGCAGATAGGCGCGGAAGCACGGGCGAGTCCTTTCCTCTCTTCCTTACATCGAATCCCCGAAGGATCGCCGTATCTCTCGACGGCGATAAAGTCAACGAGCGTGTCCGACTAGAGAAGCCTCCTTAATTAGTTCTACCGATGAAGTATATTGTATATTCATCCTGGATTCGACGATTATTCTCGCCCACCTGCAGCGAAAGGTCGAACAATCGGCGCGAGGAGGTGGTCCTTTCTCTTTAATCCTAGAATATCTTCATTTTTTTGTCACACGAATAACACTATGAGAAATTAATTCTTACAAAATTTGCGTTGGTTTTATACTCCTATTGATAATCATTGTTTATTGTTAAAAATTAAAATAACTTCTAGTTATAAATTTAAATATAATATTAGATATGTGGATAAAAATACATCTTCGAATACGACGATTTAAAAAATGCATCACCCAAAATATGCGACGCAATAAAACGTTGCTTTGTAGAAAGGGCAAATTCGAATGAATCAAACCCTTTTGCTCCGATGCATCCACCGTTTTCCCACGCGATCGACGCGAGTTCCAGACCACTGGAGACAGACTATTGCTACATCCCGCGTTTCTTCTGCCCACGCCTTTCTGATCGTCGTCTCTATTGCCAATTTAACTTCCGGTATTTAGATCAAAAAATCCGTCATGAATTTCACGTTAAGCAAGCGAGCCTTAAATGGCATTCTCAGAAACTCTAACGTAAGAATTTTTTATTAAATAATAATTTTCAACAATTTTTCTCATTATTGTCTTCTACTTTTCCAAATACTTCCGCTAAAAGCGTTAAAAATACATCAAAGTTCAATAATAATATATGATTCAAGCATCAAAATTTTCTTTTAGACAATCATTGAAATCTCTGTAGGCAAAATGGAAAAATGTACGCGAAACCATTGGAAGATGATGCGGATTATGTATAAGGGTGAATGTTCAATGCCAAAAATCGAGACGTCCCTCAATCAAGAATACTGATTCGAATCGATTTGAGTTGATCGAGGAACGATCTCGGGCAAATCGATCCAAGGTTGATTCGCCGACTGAAATCGTAGAAAGAATCATGTCGGACGAGTGAAGCGAGAAAGTGATTCACGGAGATCGGGATCGTCATTTTACCGAAACATTCGTAACACAGACCAGAACGCCTTAAAAGTATCTGAATAAAAACTAAGCTTTTCATTTTATAATAATGAACAATTTCTTTAATTAACACGAGCATTTTGAAAATGTCTCATTGTTCACTTTTTTAATTTATAATGATAAAAGAACTTCTTAACGTCATTCGCGATTCATGTCGCGTTCCTTTTCGTTACTTCTCTAAATCATAAATAATCCCGACCTTTGCCGGCGGATTTAAAGTTCCACCACGTTCCTCGTAATCGTTGCCATTCGCAGAAAATATTCACATGAATTAGCATACTCTTATTCAGGCCGCTACAGGAAACTTTCTTCCCATCTTAACGAGTTTGATTTTATGAATCATATTGAAGATATTAAATTGACCGGATAGTTCACGGTTACTATTGAGTCATGTATCTCGAATGTGTGTTCGCTCTTTTGAAGTATACTTAATTTTATCATAAATTCCACAATGTAAATTCGGCATTTACTTAATCTTAATGCTCAGCAAGCAGATTCCATGCGTGTCGATCCTTTTTTTACACGATCTCGCATCTATGCCGGAAATTCCACAAATCCCAATGTCGTCACGTGACCCCGTCGAGTTACCTCGACCCCGATACGTAGATCATAATCTCGGTAAAAGATCTTGTAACTGCAAGATCGACGAATAATCAGGTGAAATAGCTGATTATGAAATTCGGTATTTCCGAAAAATATACATTCGTGTAGCCCCGCCGTGGACGCCGTGTACCGTCGGCAAATTTCATGCGTCTAAAGATGATCGGGGGGCACCTACCTATAATTGAAAAAAACAAGAGGCTCTTTGTGGGAAGAAAGAGTACTAAAACGGGTGAACGGAAGTACCGAGGTGAGGTAGACGAATTAGGATCGGGAGGAAGCCCATGCTCCCAGTCTTTTTTTTCTGTACGAAATTCTTGTACTCGTAGCATCGTCGGTACACTGACTCGATCGTGTCGACGGAAGAAAGGAGAAGAAAGACGAGAGAACAAGAGAGAAAGAGAGGGGGGAGAGAGAGAGAGAGACTGAAGAATAGAATGGATACGTGGAGGGAAGAAGAGAGTACCTCTCGCGGAGAAACGAGATAAGAAAAGGAACGGCGCGAGAGACAAGACAAGAGAAGGTGGAGGAGGTAGTTACGTGATCCACGCTCGAGAAGGCACGGCTGCTTCCTTTTGATCGTACCATTTTGCCTCACAATGTTACAGGTCTCACCTGTTCTTATTTATTTTTTAATATCGGCAATATATACATGTCAGTGAAGAATTTTGCAGATAACTGCCAATACTTTTTTGCTTCAACTATTAATAATTGACTTTCTCCTATCGGAATGGCAAACGCAATAACTTTGATTTGAAAGAAAGAAAAGGGGGAAATGCAATTTTTAAAACGTCTAGAGATTCAGTAAGCTGTCTAATAGACTCGTACGGGCTACTGGATGGCTTGAAACGTGAAAACGGATTCGTACGTGCGTGATGGCTCGCGAAAAAAGCGGTTGCGGACGACGGTGATCCACCGGCAAAAAAGTAAGCGAGCATTGTCGTGACAGAATTCAGCCGATAAACAATAACGGAATCAAAGACCAATCGCCAACGACCCATCCGAAACGCCGACCCAGCGCAGTCGAGTGGCAAGAATACTTCGAGACCCTCTTCAGCTATACTTTTTTCTTACTCTGGATTAATTGATAGCCAATCAACGATACGACTTGAGCGTGGTCAATTGATTAACGATCTACTACCGCTTTCGCTGCTATTCCGCTATACCGGCAACTATACTGGAATATATAATTCGCCGTAAAAACGCAGAATTATCATCGTCGAAGAAACAATACTTTTGTGTACTTTCCAAATGCAAAGCAATATATAGAATAGCTGTATTGGAATTGCATAAGCTACATAATAAATTTCAATTGCAATTATAAATAAATAATGTTAAAAGTTTTACTTTTGTAACATTTAAAATTTAAATCTTACATAAAATGTTTACAAGACTACCAGATAATAAAGATATAACAATAACATCGTATTCGTGGAATTATTATGTTTACCAGAAAAGTCTGGAAATGAGAAAGAAAACTCGTCGTCGCTATATCTGAAGAAGGGCAAGGCCACCTACGCGAGTCCGTCGGCCCGGATCCTAATGAAAGGCCTTCCGCGACCCTGCCATGCTTCAATACAAGGAATTTGAGTATACTGATTTAAACGAATCCGGATGAAGTCGAGCTCGAGCTGAAAAATTGTAGAGTCTCCAGCAGACAAGAAGTTATTCTTGGAAGTAGCAATGTCATTCAATAATGAAAGGTCTTCCCGATCCGATTTATCTGATTCTTCTATCTTTACTGCACTACTTTCTTGCCGCGCGTTCCGATGCGCTCTAGATTCATTTAACAATCGCAATCGAGCTGAACGCGATTATAGAATAGTTTGAAAAAATCGTGAAATGTTTTCTTGCTTTATTTAGAAAGCACAATATATTCGTTTGAGTTAAAAAAACACGCGTATGACAGACGATCGTCATCGAAACGTCTCAGGGGAAAAAATGATCCTGAAATTACGTGAAGAAAGGATCGCTGAATACACGTACGTATGTATACACGAAGCGTACTGTTACCTCAATTATCCTTTCCGTCGCTTTTCGAAGACACAATAAATAACCGGCCTTTCAGAAGCCAAAAAGGCGTAATTGAAAGTCGCTTCCTTTCAGCGCCCACTTTTGAGGCGGTCCTGTGAAAACGTTTAGTGTACAAAATTACAAGTAAACTACGGAAACTCGTTTGCAAAATCTCACACCAACAATTACCAGCGCAGGGCGATATTTTTACATGAAAATAAAACAGTTATTTAATTGTTATTACAAAATTTTATAAAAGTTTTTTAAAAGTATAATAAATAGTAAATATATGTATGTGTGTGTGTGCGTGTGTGTGTGCGTGTGCGTGTGTAACAAAACTGTGAAATGTACAAATTGCTTGGAGCATACGAAAATATATCAATCGTATTTATTTTTATCAAATAATTCAATATAATTTTATTTTTATTTTAAACATTCTATTTCTATGTTTATTTTAACTCTCTGGTAAACAACTTTTTCGTTGATCGCGATCGAATCTTTATGTAATCTTGACCAGCAATTATTACGATACTATGCGGTTGAAGCTAAGATCTCGGTATTTCCGGGCGCATCGATGGAGCTCGCCATTCATGCTTCGTTCTTCATTCATCTTGAAAATTGCGCGGTAACGAGCGAGGAAGAGAAGGATGCACAAGAGAGTTAATCCAAAGATTCGAGCGTTAGAAGAAGATAGAGATAAAGCAAGGAACTGAGAAAGAGCGAGAGAGGAAGCGGGAAATTTGTCAATTAGTTCTTTTTCTCGGCACCTAAGCTTGTGGTCCCATTGTCTGGGCCAGGACAAATTACAGCACGATGCATGCGTGCGAAACACAGGGTTCCAAGTCTTCTGCGGCCAGCGCAACGTTACGCTCTAAACAGATTTCCTTCTCTTACAATTTCGGAACCGGCGAATTGAATGGAGCGTCCAGGAACGGCGAGATAAAGGAATGCACGGGGGATGAATGGCGATGTGAATGAGAACGGATTGCGAAGAAGGGGGAAGAGGCACGGGAGAACACAAACCGAGAGCGAACGAAATTACTGGCGACGGTCATTGAAGTCGAGCGGCGCGTGAAGCAACGGCATTGTCGATCTCGGTTTCTCGCAGATTGAATCTTCAGGTTACTGACTCCCATAGGAGTCGATCTGTCGATCTGAAGGAACGGCGCTCAAACAAATTATTCCGAGGTAAGAAAAATGTCTATGATACTTTTCGTACTCTTTCCCTTGAAGCAAACATTTTGCTTCAATTGTACCGTTGGACAAAATGTAAATGCATTTGCTATCTTTTTTATAAACTTGACATAGCACAAATTTTACGTATCTTCTTTATAGGACAATGAAATAGATATTACAGAGATAAAACGGTCAAATTTTACACATCTAACGCGATTTTTCACAGTGAGAATTTATTCAGAAAATTTTCGATTTATTAGTTTTGATCGTTAAATATTTTCTTTCAATCAGACGTATTGCCAGAGATCAAAACAGCAACTCGCCGCGTGAGATCTTGTCGTCTCCGAGAAGAAACATTATCCTCGAGACAGGATACTCGGTATAAGAAGAAATCGTTGATGGTAAGCGATACGCGCGAGTTTCCTGAGCGCGCGTATCCATAAGACTTCTCTCTTCGCTACGTTATGCCTGGTTTATGTGCAGCCGACATATCGACCGATATATCGATCGCATATAGACGGAGCTCTCGGCCCGACGTTATATCAAGACGACGCGACAATATCGACTTACATTACACGACCGAACGAGCATCTATCTCGGTGGGAACCGAAGCCCCACGAGCTTCTTGAGTTCTTCTTAACGGCTAACGGCTATGATCTCTCGGTTCGTCCGAGATTCTGAATCCTGTGCATGCCACGTCGATCGCTATGCCGCCGAAGGATGAGATCGACGAGGTGGAACCAGCGCTCGCAGAAAGTATGGCACGTCGAACTCGCGCGACAACGCGTGTCTTTCTCTTTCTCTCGCCTTTTTTTCTCTCTCTTTCTCTCTCTCTCTCGTCTTGAACCACTTCAAGGAAAAGTTTCATTTACAGGAAAACGTCTATATCGAGCTAATAAGGAAAAAAATACGGAATACGTTTTCACGGTAAATTTACGTATTTCTCAGCAATTCTGAATTATGCAATTATCGGCGCATCGCACGTGCGATCAAATGTATAATACAATACTTGTAATTAGCTCAAACCAACTTGTGAGAATTTAATAATAATTCGAGACGAGAAAAGATTCGATTTTTAAATTGCAACGTCATTCTGATAACAAAGTGACTACTATGCAACTTCTATGTTGCTCGCGAATATCAAGGTTGACGACAATCACGATCGCCTAGGTTGGATCTCTTTTCTCGGTGCGGAGAAGAAATCTCTGAACAGTCTTAAGTCAGTAGCGAGAAGATGAGGTCGATCGAACCACCGTGTACCGGATAGCGGTAGCACGGGAGAAGAGATGGGGAATCGAAATGGAAGAAGAACGGGGGCGGCGGCTAGATGGGAGGGAAACCGAGAAACGGCGAAATGACGGCGGTCGATGGATGGTTCGTTAAGTAGATGGCTGGTCGGAGGACTAAGCACCAAAACCACCTCACTGTGGTTTCACACCCGCGGAGTGAAAGAGAAAGAAGGAGAGAGATGGAAGGGCAAGAGAAAGAAAGAAAAAGATATAGGGCAGCAGTAAACAACTCGGAGTTCCTTTGGTCAGGACTCGTGCGTTCTTTCGGCCGGGAGAGACGACGACAACACTGCGATCTTTGACGCAAAAGTCGCCTTCTGAGAATCGATCATCATCACAACGCGAGCATTAGCGTAACGACAATGGTCAGCTGTGCGATAAATGTCGATGGAATCAACGACGATGACTACGAGCGTACGAGCGAAATAGAGCATGGACCGTGACGTTGATCGTTAAATTATTAATTAATAACGATGGAAAACCCACTTAAAGCTTACAATTAGTTTCGGATTTTGCGCTCTTCATTACGTATAGATGAAAGCAGAGTGGGTTTTCCTACGCGTAGGAGAGTGCTAAAGATGTAAATGACGTAGCTAATTTACATTTAATTATTTATCGCTTAATACTATACAATAAGTAAACCAATCCACATTTAACTTTACCATAATACGCAATATTTTTTTATCATCGTAATTAATGATCTGTATCTATCTAGGTTGCGAAATCTAGTGGTTGGAAAATGCTGTTATTGTATTTCTCAAGTTCAAATTCGCGATAATGTTTATTGGTCTGATCTGCTATCCATTATATTATAAAGACGATTGCAATGCAATAAGGATAATAAAGTCTGTAAAAGAAAATGATTAAATGCATTATACATAGAATATTATAGCGTTAACTGGAACGACAAATTCGGAAATGTCACTAAAAAACCGGGGACATGGTCACCGTACTAATAAAGCATTGTTAAGCAAAAAGGGAAGAAGGGAAGAAGAAGAGGAGGATAAAAAACGATCCTTCGTTCTGAATGGAACAGGACGTAATTTTTCTTTTCTCACTCGTCCGCTCATAGAGAATCATTCGGGAGAAACGGACTATTATCTAACAGATGGTCCTGCCGACACCAATCCGAGTAGAGTGTTGTGTTAGTGCCTTTGTTTTGTTACCGTTGTTCCGGTAATTGCGGCATATACACGGCCATTTTCGGTAATCATCCCCTTCTGCACCCTGCCCGATCGCCCTGCACGGCGGTCCTCTTTGAGAATTTCGAAACGACCTCGACCTTCCGCTTAGTAGGCGTAACGACAGTTTTGCCCGACCGGTCAAAACCGATCGGTACCGACCTCGACCTCATCTCGTGATAGAACTTGGCCGATTTAAACGATATTCGAAATTATTTGTACCTGTCGCATTTATCAATGGCTTGAACTTGATGAATTCTATACATTTCTATATCTGAGAAATAGAACATTGGACTAAGAAGTATTAAATGGAAATCCCAATCTACCATCGACGACTAAGCGTCACAAGTATAATGTAACTAATAACGACAGATTCCAGTTAGTATTGCTAAATAGGGAAAACTTGGAAAAGATTGCAACGAATTCGCGAGAATAGTATTTTACATATAAAATTTTCCACATAAAAAGACAGAGGTATTCCCCACGCGTGGAGGCTTGCACGCGAAAGAGGTAATTCCGACAAGTTTCGTGTTAATTTTCCTCGAAGCTGTGAAGAAAACGTTTAGCAGCGCTGAGATATAATTATCGTTGGAGAACGATAATTATATATGATGCTATTAACAGAGATTTTATTAAAAATTCCACGATACGGAATTTATATTATCTCAAAATCTTATTGAGATAATGATTTCTACAAAATAAAAGATTAAAGTAAATTTACATTTTTCTATTGAAGAAGTCTCGAGGTTAAAAAAGTTTCCGAAAAATTTTTAATATATATTGTTGCTTTTTTTTAATTTCTCTAAAAATTTAAAGAGCTTACTTTCAAGCTTACTTTAAGAAAGACTAGTGCATTTCGAAACTCGACAATGATTACGATAAAGGAATTCCCAGAACAAAGCGAATGATCAATAAGCTCTTGAAAACCGAGTTTTATCACTAACCGATCTCTAGTCGTCCGGCGATAATCATCAATGTTTTCACGGATTTTCCACCGATTTTTTTCTATTTGAGAAACGCTTTTGTCATTTACATACACTATTGCACGTTAACGTCGGATAAAAAAGATCACCGTTCACGTGAATTAGTTAATGATTTTTTAAGAATAAAAAGAAACGTAAAAATATTAAGAGTTTATTATCACAAAATAATATAATACCAAGAAAAAATATAAAATACACGCTAGACAACTATACATGAAACTAGATTTTATATAATGTTGAATATCAAAAAATCTGGAAAAAATATTTTTATAAAAATTTTATTTTAATATTTTATAATCTTACGTCTTCCTCTAAGTATAAGAAAAAAATAGGCTCGCGTCCAATACGTGTATATTTTAATTAAACGAATGTTTCACCACTTTATATATATATATATGCATATATCCCATATATCTATATATATACCTATATATACATATGGGACAATGACACCGAAAAATTTCTCCGAATCGTATATGAGTCATCGCATTATCATTTTTCTCTCTTTGTCTTTTTCCATATTAAGAAGGATTCTATACGTAATCCCAGATAGGGACGTATAATGCTTTAGAAATCCCAGTACTTATGATGATATATCCCAATAATAGGTATAAGAGAAATAATATTACTAATACTTCCGACACGTATAGAGCTGCGAGCTGCGAAGAACAGTGATTTGATTTCTTTCGTGGAAACGAGCTCTTCGCAAAGTGAAAGTACAATATGAGATTGCAATTATAAAACTTGATAAAGTGATATATTGTCCGATGAATAATATTAATATACTTGATACTCACGCAACGAGGAAATTACTTATGCAGAACACGATGCGGGAATAATGGGAGGATAGTACGATTTGAAAGTTGCGAATCGTTCGATCGTATATTTACACTTTTATCAGCACGATTGTTGCGCAATCGCCGTTTTACTTAATGGTCTCGATCTCACGATGCGATGCGACTCGTCTGTATCGTACGAGATGCACGAGGCACATACGTTCCAATACGTTCACTTCCAGCGTTTAAGTTTCCGTCGCGCCTACTTCGACTCGTGAGTCGTGACTCGTGACTCATGTCAATTAATCTGCCTATGTTACTCACTCGAAACTCCGTTACCGACTCATACGATTTCCTGCGCATTTTAAGAAGCACGTTTTATGGTACACGGCTGTAAGATTCACTTCTTTGGTTTCTGATGGATTACACGCTAAAAATTTGTATTCTATTAAAATGATATTCAATTAAAGCCTGATGAATAAAATATAAATTGCTTGTCTTGCAAAATATTTATGTCATAAGTCTTATCCGCATAGAAAGTTAATCAAATAATTCTAAAGAAAAATAACATTTTCTGTTATAGATACGGGTATAGGTTCCACAGAATGGACCTATCCATCCACAGCACCGTCTTATCCAGCTCCTCCGGTCAGCAGCGGTGGTTCCTATTCTCCTTTACCCGGCGGTGCATTTTCATATCCGGGAGAATCACTGTCGCATCATCCAACGACGGAACCGGTGCCATTACCAACTGGTACGATTAATTAATACAGCAGGCAATCAAAAAACTTGAATTAATTTACGTTGCTGATCCAGCAATGTGATTCGCCGACGCACTGCTAATTAAGAAACACCTACGACGGTTTAATAACATTCTGACGCATAACTCGTACCAGGAAAAAGTTTCGTAACACGCTATCTTGAAGGTGTTTCATTTATATCTATTTTAGAAATTATATTACAGTTGATTTTTTAAATATAGAAACTCACAGAATATAAATTGCTTTGCCAACAATTATTTATAAACGTAGAAATATCTTTTGTAATAAAAAACCTAGAATTGTTAAATTGCGTCTTATAGAGAGTCTGCACGTCGGACTAATTAAAATTTTTCAAAGATCTACCACGAATATTACAACTTTTTCTATGACTGTCGTTATTCGCACAGTTTGCTCGTTACAAATTTTCTGTCTAGCGCATGAAATTTTATTGTAAGAACTCTGTAGCTGTTTTCACGATTTTTGAACAGTTTGCAATTTGCAAGTCAAAACGATATTATTTTCTGCTTGCAGTACTTCCTTCGGAAACTCAACAGGACACCTACACGCCGAATTGCGTTTCCATGTACTCAGGACACGGCACTTCGCCGACCACGTCCTTGCCCTTGGTGCCGACCAGACCCAGCGACCCTGACATCTTTGCCGGTGGTGGCACGGGCAGTGCGGGTAGCCCGGGTTACCATTACAGTTCCTGGACACCTGGCCCGGCGACCCCGGTCCCAGTGGCTTCCCACAATTACAACCCCAATTATCAAGGCTACTACAACAATCCGGGTCAGAATTACATTACGGGTCCGGCACCAATGGTCCTCTATCCTCAGCTCTACAGCACCGTCAATCAAAACCAGATTCATCTGCATCTGCATGGCGATTTGAGCGAGGAACAAGTCACCATAGCAGGTGGCAATCTTACCATCAGTAGCATCCGAGAGATCGGCGTACTCGGCGAGGAGAGCGAGCAGAGAAACGATGTGTGGAGACCGTATTAAAAAGAAGAGATCTCTGTTAATATAATTGAAATTGCCAGAGCGGCACATCATACACGAACAAATACAATGCGCGAATTTCCAAGTGTGGCAATGTAATTTCTAATTAGTGCTCTAATTAGTGTAACATATAACAAAGACAGCAGGATCTGTACCAAGTACCAAGTTACAGAAGAAGGGCGTGCATAAGACAATTGCTGTATGAATAGCAATATTTCTTCGGGTTATCCACAGTTACGCGAATTATCGCGTCTGTAAGAACCCAGTTGGTGAATGATATCCGGTGTTTCGTAATGATCGCGTATATGAAAGTGAAAATTATTAACTCATTTACGTTGAGTGAATGAACGTTTCACGAACGTTAACGCGAAGTGAAACAAACTTTACTTAAAAAATTCCTCAATTTATGAAAAATCAACCATTAATGGAAAATTTCATTAAACGAAACTATAATAATAACGAAACTAATCAATGAGTGAAGAATCATCATTGTGCCCACAAAAGTGGAAAGCCTCTTGGTGTTTCGTAGTGATCGCGTCTATGAAATTCGCGATTCATTCATGTTGAACATGAGATCAAGTGAAACGCAAACTTTACTAAAAAAAATTTACTTAAAAGATCAACGAGCATCTATGAGATCTCGTTAAACAAAATTGACGAAACTAATCAATGACTGGAAAATCGTTTTGTGCGCACAAAAAGAGATTCATCTTCATTCGATTGTTTCTTAAAACGAGTTAAGAATCAGATCACGAAAATATCGGTTGATTCTTGAGAAGTTAGTCAAACCCTGTAACGTTGTAAATATACACATATTTTCAGAAATGAAATAAATTTGTCCGATAGGTTTCTACATCCTTTCTCTTGACCGCTTGACGTGTCGTGGGAAAATTTCCTATACGAGTATCAAAGATAAATACATTTGAAATTATTTCTCTTATATCTAGGTCTAAAATATACCTGAATAAACTTTTTTAAACTCTTTCGCAAATTTAAGATTAATTTCAGAGATAATGAATGGATAATTCGTTTCGACGTGGTCTTTACGCATATATACGATAGAAAAATCTTCATTCTCGTATGGGAATTAACAGACTATAGCAACGCTGTTGCCTCTTTCGTCATGGGGGGACGGATAACCCTTTTTACGAGCGCAGCAAGCTCTATTTAATATTTAAAGCACGTTGGAAATGACGAACGGATGGATAGTTGCGGTCTGGCTGGTCGCGACATCGTCGGTTCGTCGTTCTTGCGTCCCTTTATTAGCGAGTCACCCCTGCCGTTTCGCGTCAGTTAAATCTTTAAACTTGCCTCACCTAAATTAACCCATGGCATATTTTGCGCAATAGCTAATTTATTTACCGATAAAAAGCACGGCTAAATTTATAGTCAGATCACATCAGATCACATCGTTAAATCGTAATTCAGAATAACTCTTTTAAAATTATACACGGTTATGTGCTAATTAAACGTGAAAAAATTAATTAATTTTCACTCAAATTTTCCACAGTTCTTTGTAATTTATCAGATTTGCACGCAATACATAAATCTTAAATTAGAAAGAACCGTTGAAGACAGCACAAAGATATACCATCGCATAGGAAATAATAGAAAATAATAGAAGATTGTCTAAACATACGTTGGAGTGAAATTACTACGTGGCTAAGAACTTAATAAGCGTCTTGGCAATTTTGCCGTTTGACAATATATATACGACGACGAAGTAATCTTCATAAGTAACTGGAATCAAAGTATAATAAGAGACTGGAAATACTAAATGTCTACTTCCCAGTTATAAGTAATTTCCCCTTGTCTCCTTCTTTAATATATAACCACATTATTTGTTTCTATAAATAACTATAAGACTGCTAGAAGTATTCGGAAAGCGCCTAAAACAAAAAGAAACCTTACTGTCCCATTAAAATTAATTAAAAGTAATTGTCATGAGTAATTACATTTATGAAGCAAATCTACACTCCATTGCTTCTTCGCATTCATCAAAAAGTTAAATATCGTTAAAGAGAATATGTAAGTTAATCATGGTATTCCGCGCATTTTTATTCCTCTTTTTCTTGACGATAGATGAAGCGAGAGGAAGAATACGTTGGTACGATCAGAAGTGCTGCGACGAAAAATTCTTCCTACTTCAATGACTTCACACTTCGGAGAGATCTCTTCACTCTTCTCCCACTTCTCTTGCCGCGATGTTTACAGCCTCGACGCGTCCTGCGAATGGGACGCCACGAATAAAACCACGGAATAAGCTAAGGCGGCCGTCGCTCGTAAGCTTCTCTCTTTACGAGGATGACTCGACTCGTAGTCAACCGCAGACGAGAGTCTCCCGCCCTTTTCTACGTCCGTTAAAACGAACTGAAATACATTTCGTCTCGCAGGAAATGGTCGACATCTTTGGTACCAGCCGAGCATGGTTGATGAGAATAAATCGCGAAGTACTCGCGACCTCCGATCAAAACAGTCTTTAAATACTTGATAAAATATTGCTCGAGGATCTTACACATTCAGCAGCTTTAGTAAAACAAAGCTGACGATAAAGAGAGAGAAAAGATTGAAAATATTTACAATATATTAAAAATAAATATTATATTCCTAAACGAAACGCGCAACAATCTAAAATAGTATTCAGGTATTAGAATTCATTTATTTTAACGTTCATACATCTTGTTAGAGATACACGTTTCATACCATATATCGTATATATATTTCATGGACGCGCTTTAGCTGCATTGAGATCCATAACGATTTCTCGTAATTCCCAGTCACTCTAGTTTTCGTACATCTAGATGCATTTTGGAGAAAAACAGAGGATACATAGGCACATTTTATTATCAATTATCAACCCTTCCGTTTAAACCATCTGATATTCAACAACATTTACAACATTTATGGAATATACCATACGTAGAGAAACATCGGGGATAATATCTGATGTATACATCAACGTTCAATTATATATTCTCTACATCAATCGCAAAACGAGGAAAATAAATTAATCAACAAATATAACCAACTACGCTTACGCAATGTGTAATATAAAATATTATTACATTACTATTATCTTAATTAAATTTACGCCAACAATGTTACGTTATATACAATAAAATAGAATACTTGCAAGGAATATATATATATATATATATATATATATATATATATATATAATAATCCTTTTCAAACGTTAAAATCTTTCGCTCTTCTCTTCTACAAAAAAGATAATCGCTATTTATACTATCAAAGAAAAACCTACGCAACAAAAATGATAATATATTCCGTTGTTTATCAAGAGATCATCTTGATAAAAGAATAGAGGAGTGCCAATATCACTTGTGTCGCATTTGCCACGAGACACTTTTCATTCGTCACTCGTGTTTTCAAAGCTTTACGTTGGAAGCAAAAATCCGATACACCCGGCACTATGACCGGACCGCAAACTACAGTTAAGCGCAAAGAGCATAAAATGAGAATCGAGAGATGTGCATGCGGAATGGATCGTAAATAAAATTCTTGTCTCCGACGTGTCGACGTGTCGGCATATACGGAAAAAATAGAGACCCGCGTGATAATGGAAACATCGTATTTTTTCGAATTCAATTTACTTGTATCGATTGATATATCAATTTGATCGACAATTCCAAATAAAATATATCGACAGATTTTACATCTTCCCATTTCTCCTTTCAATTTTGCGTATCTATCACAGTAATAATAATAAAGAACTTGAAAAATAAGTCAAGCATGTGTGTGTGTGTTAAATAATTCTTTCTTCGTTTCTCGAAAAGTCTTATAACTAAGGCCGCGATCGCGTACATACCTAAACTCGATCGCTATTAATTATTTGTCAATCCATAAAGCACAGCGATACGGTGAAAGAGAGCTGAAAGACGTTGCTTCAGGCTCTGATCTATGGCATGCCTGGTCAATATTCGTACGCCCCGTACGAAAACTGGAAGCAACGGTTCCAATCGTTCATCCTGTAAAAAGATCCGCCAAAATTCATGTAAAAATAATTCAAATTGATAACAATTATAAATCATAAATTCAACAATTCTTATTTACAAAATTAAACCGAATAAATAACATTTAAAAAATTAAAATTATTTCCCGAAACAAGTTCTTGCCTTCAATTTTGACGTTAATATTAGAACTTATTACGATATATTACAATGAAAATGACATAATATATGTATTAGATAAAGAGAAAAATTGAAAAAACTCACTGGTAAAGCTAAAGCCCATTCCAAAGCAATGCCCAAAGTGTCTGCCCAAGCTTTCCTATGAGCATCGCTGTCTTTATTAACGTTTCGCCTTTGAATTTGCACTTCCTGGTTAACGATCGACTGGCTCTCAACCGTAGATGATTCTTCTTCGTCCCGCAAAAAGGGATTTGTTCTAAAGCCACGCTTGCTACGTTCATAATCGCGCAGTAATTCATCTATATTGTCAAGGATCTGTGAAGATTTAGAATTCTTTTTGTCCTCCTCTTTGATACTTTCTTCAGGTTCGCGAGACTCGCTGGAAGGACCATCGGACATTGTCCAAGCAGGTGTTCTACGCAGTTCCATCACCGACTTTGGTCGAGGATCAACAGAATCGACCAGCAATGACTTATCTTTACCTTCAAGTTCTGCAGCCATGACGAATGTCAAAGATTTCCGCCTGGATAATGGACCCACGTCGCTACCACGTCTTTCCAAATATGATTTTTTATGTAAAAAGCCTTCATCGGAAAACGAATTTCGATTTAGCGTCTTCATATCAGCCATGGACGTTCTCATAGAGATTGACTCCATTTTCCAATGCGAATCCAAATTATAAGAGATATCGTCACGACTGTACATCATCTTGGGAGGTGCTGGAGTCACAGCATTATACTTGGCATCGATGTAACCTTCACTGGAAGTTCCGCCGGAACGATCGAGGTAAACAATCTTCTCTGTGACCGATCCCAATCTGGACATCGGTCTAGAGTCGTCGGTTTCCGGTTCGGACTGTGGGCCGGAATCAGTTGAATATTCTGCGGCCAGATCCGACAACCTGAAAGGTCTCGGGTCGTTTTCGCTCTCGGCTCCAAGCTCTTCCAGGCCACTCTCGTCATCCAAGTTCGGATTGTATACGTCATCTGGATAATCTTGATCATCCTCTTCGTCACCATCCGGTTGGTTTTGACGAATACCAGGATCTTCTTTCTCCGACGACTCAACGAGGGCTGGCGTACTAGAAACGAGCCGATCGTCAATAGGCTCCTTTCTAGTAATCTCGGGATAATCATCGGGTTGCGCCACCAACAAGAATATCTTCCTCTCTGCAAAACTGTCGACCTTGGTATACTTGCCATCCTCGTCAAGTACTACCTCGACGTAAGTCTCGCAAAGCTCATCAAAAATTGTACGGAGTTGCCGCAGATATTTATTAAGTTTTCGGTGCTTAATGTCGTAAACACATTCTCTGTCGCCCAGCCCTGTGCCCAGAATGGTCTTTACCAGTTCCAAAGTCGCGTGAAGCTCCTCTATCTCGCGTAAACATAGCTCGAACAGCGTGATGATTTTAATGGTCCAAGCAGCGGCCGCTTGACGATATAGATTAGCCGGTTGCTCGAGATTTGCCACCTTTTGCACCAAGAATTTCAGGCCAGGTCGGCAATCAAACTTTAGTGCGGCGACGTATGAGAAGTCCAGAGCAGAAAGGAAAATCTCCACGTGATGCGGACTCAGATGAGACAAGTAACTCCGTTTGACGTTAGGATTAGGTGAACTGCATGGCGTTGAATGCGGGATGACGCGAGATAAACTATGGAAAAGTCGAACATCAAGTATTACGCAATTATAATTCTACAATTGATTTTTACCAAGTTTTAAGTTTTAATCAAAGTTATTAACGTAAATTAAACTGCCGATAACCAAATTCCGCGTAATAAGTAATCGATATATTATAATGATATATCAAATATGTGTTAATAATATATTTGCTACATTATTATGGATTAATAAATGCAAAAAATAATCATAGACTAACCTTGAAATCGAAGGGCTGGCACCTTGAAGAAGAACACTCGCGATGCAATGAAGCAGCATCTGATGTACCAAAAGTCCGACTACCAACGCACGCAACTGGACTCTAACGATGTAAAGGTCGGGATTGAGAGTAGCGCCTACGGCAGGAGGATACAAAAGGAACACGTACGACCTTTCATCGGATGATCGCGGAGCATCTTCGACCCGTGTTTGTTCCTCCAGGAGGAACACCTAAACACACAAGTACGTGAATTATTAAGTCTAAACTAGTTTCAAGCAGAATTCTGAATGTATGATATGACTATGACGCAGTTCTTGAAGATCTGGTGAAATTTTGTGAAAATTTGCTACACTTTGCTACAATAAAGCAACCGTTAAGTCTTGGTAATATTTTGGTTGCAAGTAAGATGTAAGATTATGTTTATCATTATCATCAGTTCTCATAATGCATTTAAAAATTTTATGCAAAAAAAGTTTTTCAATTAAGAATACGTTATCATACAATATGTGCAATAAATCGTTTCTAATAATTTTTAATTGATTGTGAGAAAATAATCTTAATTACAGTAATAGTAACGGTATATGCCTCAGCCTAACACAACTCCACAATTTTTTCCGATCAAAATAATGTGTGCAAACTACGAAAGCTGCAGCTTCTATAATACGGTGTCGTGTACCGTTACCTACATGTTGCTGTGACAGTGAAATTCTAGCCATGGACCCAAGCCATGGATTTTAATAGTGATTCGCAAATAATGTTTCAATCAACACGACGAGATCCTTTTTCATAAATTTTACGAGATGAAAAGAAAAGAAATTACAAAAACCGTATTGATACTTACTCTTTGAATCAGAATATAAGCATTTTTCAGCAATTTGTTAAAAAAAAGAAACGGTTGACAATTATTCTCAAAGTTAATAGATATCAACAAAACAAAAAATTTATGTTTAAATTAAAAATTTGATTTATAAAAAAAACAATTACCATCACATCATTAAACTTTTTTTCTTTTCTATCAAGGACTTATGTGCAATTTATTTGACGATATCCCTATCTTCATTACTTGAAAAGGATCTCGTTGAAGCGCCTCTGCAGCCCAACCCGTGCCTTCTACCAGCATGTGCAAATGTTAAAAAAAAAACATGGTGAACCAGATCGAATGACGTTTTCTCGTCGACAGGCGTATTCCAAATAAATGATCTTTTGTTCAAGGTAAAGGGTAAGTGAACAGTCAATCAGCTTATAATAGGAAGCTTTATATTTGTTGAGCACAGTCATTCAGCGGTACAAAAATACATAGGAAACATTTTGACTCTGTCACGTCGTCAATATCAGCCATATCTAACAAGCTTGGAATACATCGAAAGCGATCAGTCGATTATGCTTGCGCCATTATACTCAACGTACGTATAAAATACTCGTGTTCAATGTATACATAGGTGAAGTATATTACTCGATATACGAAATTATTTGTTAGCTGAAAGTAGCTTCTGGAATTGCTCTTGATTCAATAATAAGACGTGAATGCTAAAACTCGGCCTGTCGACGACGACGCGACGTGATGGAACGCCTCCACGACTCTGTGAATCACTCGGCGTGGACGTCAAACATTTATCCACGTTATTCTGCCGGTCAGTATGGTGAATCTCGATACGATACAATAACATAATTTTTTTTCTCTGGGTTTGATTGTTCTTAAAATCCATGACGTGAGTTACCGTGGTCGGCTAGAGCCATTGGGGGCCTGTGTTCGTCGTAGTGTTAGTGTAATCGGGGGGTGTCGTGTGCTGCCTACAACCGATGGGGTAGGAAGTAGTGTGCTGATCGATCAGTGTCGTCTCAATGGTCGTCAAATCCTGGAAAGGCATCGTCGGCAGTGACGCCGCGCTCTGCCTCTTGACGGCAGTCAATACCTCACGCAGCTGGCTCACCTGGGAGCAAGTCAGGTCAGGAGGGAACCACCTGTGTCCCTGTATCTTTATCTTTCTTTCTCTACCTTTCTCTCCCTCACACACACGCACACACACATCTGACATTCTCGCACTCGTTACTTCGTCGCAACACAACACACATGAATAACGCGATACTAGAAGTTTATTGGGTGACAAGATGTCTATACAGAAGAAAACTCATCTATTATCAAATAGATGGTAGCGGCCGATCGTAAAAGTTTTCGTGATAACTGTAAATTTTAAACATATGATATTTTCGCATCTTGTATTTGGCACTAATTGTCACAATCAATTTTGATTTTTATCTGTTTTATTTAATGTTATTATTTTGACTGAGAATTAATCGTATTTAGCACGAGATATAAGCCAAGAACAATTTTAACATCGTGATATGTGAATGATAAATGTAAAAATGAACTTCTCTCCTCGAGTTAGAGCAGAATCTATATATTCCGAATGTTTCGTCTCGTGGCTGCGAGGAGCACATCGATAAAGCACATTGAACGTACAACAATTAGAAACGACGGAGAATATCGGTACTCTCCCTCGCGTATGTCACCTCTCGAAAATAAATCTCGGATTACTTACTTGAGCAGCAAGTTGTCGCAGCCTTTCCGTTTCTTCCGGTGTCGCGTCTCGGCGCGCTGCGACCTTCACTTGGGCGACGTCCCCGTAAAAGGATTCCGATCTGGGTGAGAAAGCCATGGTCAGCTGGTGCAACTCCTGCAACGAATTCGAACAGGCGCGGTAACACGCGACACCGCAGACTTCCCATTGTTCCGGAGTAAGGAGTGGTCCGCTGCTCACCAAAATGTGCCTGACAAAAATAGATTTAATTCTTTTTATAATTTGTTAAACCGCTTAATATCACTTATGATTTCTAAATAGAATGATAAATAATAGCAACGATAATATCAAGTAGAAAGATTTAAATTTTTTTCTACGGATTTCTTTAATTTTTTATAATAATTAAAACACGAAAGAGCCTTTCAACGCCTCTACGGTCTACAGTCTACATTGCTAGCTATCGCGTTGTTCCGTAATAAATCTCACAAGGACACGAGCAATGATCGGTGAACGGTAATCGGATTTCTCGTGCTACCGTGTCAACGATAAAAGTTGGCCAACCCCTTCCGCGCGGTCTCTCAAGCAATCGCTCTTTCATAGCTATGGCGATCAAGCGAGAATCATCCGATTCGCTGAATGTTGTGGAAATGGGTTGTCTACCTACACTAAGTGACGCTAAGATTTCAGATCAGGATACCGTTCGGTTCGCCATTCGCGTACACGAATAACCTGCTCCGTTTTTAAATTCCGGCGTATATACAACACGTGTACATCGATACCTCGGGATCGGCACCGACTCGCGGGATCATGTTACGGATCGCTCATGTCTCGGTCCGGTTGGATGTATATGTCTACCGTGCACGTTAATATAGAGAAAATGCGCCGATGACTCTCCAGGTGGATGCAACGTGTGCAGTCGTTAGCATGACGCTCCGAGGGTGTCGAGTGTCGGTGGCTACTTTATCCCACCGGACAGCTTGTCAAGCTTCATTATCGTCTTACACGCACGCTCCGCGCCGCCGTAACAACGATATACCTATCTTATCTGTCCACCACGAGATACATTCCATCAAACTTAGTCGATACACCGACTCACCCCGAAAAACTGAAAATCGACGCGATAGAAAATCGATACGCTAATATATAAATAAATACAGCGTTACTGCAATCACACACAATACAAAATTATGTAAGAAACAGAGTACTACGCTTTATTCTCCAGTATTAATTTTATGATCCAGCTTTCCTAATTGAATTTAGGAAACAACCAACGACAACACGTCGTTTCAATCAGCCATTAAAAAACCACCTTTGGTACCATCGCCATTATATTCCGGTTTTCTCTCATTTTTACTGCAATCTCGTATTGTTGTTAATGCCATCAAACATCGATTTTCTATGCACAGGCAACCATCGCGCGTTAAACCGCGTAAATATTAACGAAGCTCGCGCGAATCGCAATAAAAAGAGCAAACGAGCGGACAAGCAAATTGCTTCGGCTGGCTTTTATGTCGCGAGCTGGAAATGTCCTCCGCGCTTTTGACTTACCTGATGCAAGCGCAGCCAAGACGAGCTATACTCTCCGTAGGCTGTACAACGCATTCCGCCATCACTAACAAAAGCTGTTTCAACATTAGCGTCGTGGCAGATAAATAGGCATCGTTTCTAACGATCTCTGGACCTAAACAGTAATTAAAGATAAACACAAACGAACGGAGTAGCAATCGTAGTCTTTCGCATAATTTCTTCTTATCTTTATTATCTAGATCAATGTTATTCGTATTACCTTGTAAATGTGTCAAATAATCAACCACGAGATCTGTTGTGAGACCGCAACACTGTTTGAAATTGGGCGCAAAGTTGTCCCATCCACGAAAGATCTTAGACGTTTTTCTTAGCCAATTTTGCACCATGGGCAATAATAGATGATTAACGCAGTAGAGTCCAAACGCTGGCCCGGGTACATTCAAAATATCGCGCAAGAGATGGAATAGAGTCTCTAGAGTATGCGGTTGATAACGCTTTGGACAGATCATAGTTGCGCTTGCCAAGCCTTCGATAAGGATGTACCAGACCCTGAGGATACCACTAGGCTTGTCCATACTCTGCAACGTGGCGATAGGATGAGCGTCCTTGTCGATCAATGGAGTCAGCGCATCGTATGATTTTTCCGGAATAACTTCCTGCATCGACTCGATATGCTTGTCGAACCTAGTCAGCTCGAGATTCGGAATAATCGGATCCACGTATTGCGGAATCGTAGAGACTTGAATCCTCTGGGCTGAATGGAAGATCGGGCAGGCCGGCATCCGATACATCGACGACAGAATATCGCTGCAACTCAGCAGATACTTCAAACTTTCAACACAGAGTCTCATTCTTCTCGATTCTGCGCTATCGATATTCTCAGCAGTCTCTTCAGCTTGAGCTTCGTTATCACCGATACCTCTCACGTGTTTTAGCAGGCATAAGATACAGTCCAAAGCGGCGTTAGCAAAAACCAACGTATTGTCTGTTGAGAGGAAGACTCTGAAAACTTCTAACAAAGGCGCCGATTCCACCGAATCTGAATTGTTAACCGACGCCACTCGAAGAGCGCCGAAAAGTGGACGCCAACCTGAACGTATCTCAGTACGATTTGTTTCAACGAACTCACAGATGCAACTAACAATCTGAAAAATTTATAGTTTGCAATCTAAATTTGTAAGTTTGTGCTTTATACATAATTGTAAATGGCTAATCCTTACTTGATCCTGTACATCGCTATCGCAAAGCTCAAGACACAAAAGGTTTTCAAAAGGTTTGAAGAGCGCCTCGTTAAAGTGAAAATGCGGAAGCTCTATCTGTTCGTTTAACAAGGCCGCCATGGAATCGTGAATGCATTGAACGGCTTTCTTCGAAATGCTACGGTCCTCGTGGCAAGCCGCCTCCATGAAGTGTGGTCCCAAAATAGTCCATACCTAAAAAATTATTTAATTTTTGAATCGTACAAATTACAATTGTAAATTATTAAGCTGCATACATTTATATACTGCTCTCTTACCCCCATTATATGTATTAAAGGTCTGCCACTCTTTACACACTTCAGCATAACTTCACCTAAACGAGCTAGAAGCAACACATTCATCTCGTTTTCCCTTGGCTTACTTCGTCTCCACCAAAATTTCTTATTGTCTTTACAGCCATCGGTGGTCTTGAATAATTGCGCCTTGCTGGCCTTACAGAGAGCCATGAGAAATGAGCAGAGAGCTCTGAGATTTAGTTTAAGTGCCGCATCCTCGAAAAGTCTATCGACTTGCTGCGACAGCACGCAAATAATCTTGGCAGCATAATCCGCTGGCAAAATGCCATTAAATTGGCTGTCAGCATTCGATTCTTGGATAATCTCCGGAATCGTGTCTGAACTGGGATTTTGCGTGTAAGGACTCGAAAGAAAGCTATAAACGTCCACGCTATATAAAAGAAATAATCAAAAAATTAAAAAATAAATTAAATGCAAGATGTTAGAATTCTGTAAAATATTTATCTTGTAAAATACTTATTAATCAATCGGCATACTCATTAATTAGAGAATAAAAGCCTGAGAATTTTTAAAAGAAATAATATCAAATAATTAGAATGTTGTAATTTAGAATTATACCAAGATTCCTCATCATCGACAATGTTGAAATTTAATCGAAGCCTGTCTTGACCATTCTTAGCGTCGCCATTTACAGCATCTTTTTTTTCCTTCTTCTGAGAGACTTTAGGCAGTGACGGATTTTGATTCCGTCCAAAGAAGTCATGTTCCAGTTTACTCACGTAGAGGCAACACCTTTTTCCAAATGCATAATTTTTTTAATATATTATATGTAAGAAAAAACACGTTGCTGTCACGTTGGCGTCACTTACGTGAAAACATGCGGCCAGCAATCGCTACCATGACTGCCTAGTTCCAGACCTCTTCCCAGAAGCACATCCATACTGAGCGCGTGAGATGTATGAAGATTGGTCGCTTTATTCTGCAATTTAAGTCGAAGAACGTCCTTCTTGCGAGTAATCTTCGAAATGGATTGTTCCGTGCAAGCAGCTTTTGCGAGAAGGGCAAAAATGGAGCCGCAGCGATTCTGTAAACCTGTAATAAAAGAGGATAAGATAAGATAAGATGAATGTATAAAAATCTAATTTAAAAAAAAGAAAAAATATATATATACCAAGCACGTTGCTTAATGTAGCAGCCTTGTGAAGACCTTCAAGCGCTAAGACAACCGTGTCTCTAACTCCTCGTCTACCACCGTCTCTGTTTAGGATGCCTTTATTAGTTTCCTCCTTAGGAGGATTCAGTCCCGTTGTGAGAACCGTCATCATACTGCCCCAGCAACAAGTCAACACTCTTCGGGAGAGTTTTGCGCCAGCCTCCGCTTCCGGGGTTGGTTCACTTCGAGAAAGTTGGGCTCGTTCTAATCTTATGTAATCAGAAAGCAATTGTCCGCCTCTGTGACTGCCGGGTATACCATCCACGTCTATAAATTGCATAATAAATTTTAATAATTACATTTATTAAAAAATTGCAATTCAGTTGGATATTACAAAATATAATTTTTTATTAACATATTTATTTTACTAAAATTTAATACTGCGTACCAGTGAGAACATTGACCAATGCATTATTCTCCGTGGAACTATGATTGTAACCACACTTCTCGAGTAAATTACATGCGAGAACTTGTTGATACAATTCCGAGAGCCATGTGGCTGAAAGATAAACTAATACACCCGATCCGTGCACCTCTTCCACAAATCGTTCCTTAAAAATAAAATTAAGGAAAATAAACACAACAAATTTGAAAGGAATTAAGAAAAGAATTATTTGCGATTAGACATACCTCGCTAATTGGTATTTGCCGACCTTCCTCGTGATAATAATTTATTTGGATTAATTTCAGATTGAGAAGCAATGCCGCATACGTCGCTAGGTAAATTCCATCAGCGTTCATGATCGTGATTAACGCACATGAATCTGTACTAGTGTCAGTTTGTTCCTGTATCTTTTGTTGAGCTACAAACACCCCTAAAACATATCAAATATATAAATTTGTTATCAACAAAAATGTCATTATTATCTCAATATTACAATAATGTAAATTTTGCGCATTATTTTACAAGTTTTATCTCAATGGCGATTATATACCTTGACAATACTCAGAAGCAAAGTTCTGCAACGCCTCGTCCACCTCTATATTACTTCGCAAAGTGAGGACCATGGGTATGAGATCAGATTTAAGTATTCTTACGAATCGCCTGGCATTGTGTCTCTCTACGTCCACATTGCATTCGTCGGCCACTTGTCGACCCACATGAAGACACTTGGGTAATTTTTTCAATCTCAGTCTCTCGTATTCATTCTCCGTTGCGCAATCATTATCGTCAAGACTATTTTCTTCCTGAACCTCATCCGATTCATTTTGCGGACCTTCAGTGTCCGTTGAATCGCCATCTTCTGATGGTCCATGCCCAGATGAGTCGGAATCTGAGCCTATACCTTTCTTCATTAATTCCAATTGTTCCCTGAGAAATAAATATTGTCATAAACTATATGTCTGCATATATAATATATTTATATATATATATATATATATATATATATATACACACACACACACACACACACACACACATACATATAATATGAGAAATAAAAAGAGATACAACAAAATCGTTAAAAAAATTATATTGTATTTTTATAAATCAATAGTAACATATATTTTTTATTAATTAAATTTTTTAAATAATTTAGCAAATTTATTGAATGACTCATTATCGTTGCATTTACCTATATGTTTTTGGCAATCGTGCCATGCTTTGGTAAGTCAGAGGTCCGCGATAATCACAGGATTCTAAATCTTCGTACAAACTATTAATCGTGCAAGTATAATTATGATTAATGGCCTTGCCCTCGCATAATTCTTGAAGCGCTGACAGCATGGCGACAACGCAGGAGACACTCGCGTGCAATATAGCCAGTCCATCCGTTGTTGATTCCTCTATCGAATCCATAGCTCTAGAACACAATGTATAAAAATTTGAAAAAAGATTCAACCATCTTAATTAAACAAAATTATTTAAGCTTTTTTATTTATTATATATTATATATATATATATATATATATATATATACATCAAAGAGATTGTGTTGCAAGAAATACTTACAATCTCATCAATGCCATGTCACTTTGTATATGACTCGACCGATCTTCTTCAACAAGCAATGGTCCAGAAAAATCAACCATGCGACTGGGACTACGCAATAATTCCTTCAATGCTTTTAAGGGTTCTAGACGCTGCTGCGGTGGTGGATATAGCAACATTCTGTGGAACACAGATTCCAAAACTGGTCGCAACGGGCCAACACATCCTACTAATCTTACTAATTCCGTGCCAATGCTGAAAAATATATATTTTTGTTTTGTACAATATTTTTTATATCACTTACAAAATATTATATGTTCTACACAAAAAATTATCGTAAAGTAATGTTTATGACAATGATATATTCTAAACGTTCTATATTTTTACCTGTAAACAGTTTTAGCCTGATGACTGTTGAAACTCAACGATGTAGCCAAGTATCCGGAACCTCTGCCAACCTCGTTCTCCTTTCCCTCCCGAGAGGTAAAGGTTTTATCTACTCGAGGAGTGCCTAAAAAGGCTATCAAAGCTGGACAGAACTTCTGCCATAGAAAAGTCGTAAAGTGTGTGTTAGTATGAATCTTTTGCGGTAGTGACGATATGAGCGTATGCAAGCATTCCAATAGGAAGACTACAGTGCTGCCGTTTCTGCCATTGCTGGAACAAGATTTCCTAAATATTATTATAGTATTAAACATAATGACTTTTACACGATTAATTTTCTAAAATGCATTTTTACTTTTGAGCTTCGTCCAGTTTGCTGCACATGTACTGCAAAATTGGCAGAGCCTCGTTAAAACATGAAACACCTCGCTCGCGTACATTTTTATTCCGTTTAGCATTCTCGTCCATCTCCTGACACTCCTCGTCTGCAAATAAATACAATAACGCATAATAATGAATATCGAAATGCCACGCTAGCGATGCATTTGCAAGTATTAACAGTACGGTATCGTTAGGCATTCTTCAACCCGCATTCCATCGGCACGCGATCTTGTAATTTATCGACCAAACAACTGTGTTCGAAAGTGCTATGTCTGGAAGCTATTATCACTTTTTAAAGCAAAATGCATCGTCAGCGATGTTGCGTTAATTTTGTATTTTTTCGCTCAAATTTCTATGTTACCTAAAAAAAGACAAAACGATCGCAACGTTTGACTAGTTGCAGCCTGTGCAGCTGTACGCACAGCTTGATTGCCATTCTCGAACGCCTCGCAACAAGTAGTCAATATAGCGATAATCAAACGGCCGTTCATAGTCCAATAAGGAGAGCAAGCAACTTGTAGCAAGACCTAGAAAAGAAACGATGAGACATTACCTGCGATTAAATTTATCATTTTAAAGCAAGCATTAAAAACATGTTAATTTTTTTTTTTAGATTCTGATTAATTTTCTTGTCTTCTTTTCAATACTCGATATAGAAATATTTTTGCAATTACTGTAAAACTCACTTTGAGCATATCCGTTTGTGTGTCATCAGATTGCGAGACGATGGAGCTCATGGCATGCAACATTTGTGCAGGCAACCATAACGAATCATCTTCTGGCTCGTAAGGTGATTGGAATCTGTCGTCTCTTAACATTTTCTACAAATGTTATTTTAATTTTTAGTTTAATTTTGTGACATTAATTTAACCATTGTATTTATAATTTAATCAATAATGTTTAATAAAAACTGCAATTATAAATCAAATCCACCTGAATAAATTCTATTTAATTAATTGCAATAATTAATCCTCGAATTAATCTATCCAAATTATTTAATCTTTATTATAAAATTTCTAAAAAAGCCTCAAAAGAAACTACTCCGATCAAAGCTAATTAAATAAATGTCATCTGCCGCAGCGACGTGACTTTAGTTAAACTGTCGCAGCTGTTCGTCGGTATCTATCGTTTTATCGCGTACAGTTCCGGAACATACATTTCCACAAGCGGTTACATCAATGCTGGCCAACATACGCGGAAAGAAAAATAGTCCAAAGATAAAACACAAAAGCATTCTTTGGTACGAACATTTTAAGATCACATTTTGCATTTTTATGCATAGAAAATTTATTTTTTCGCACAAAAAATTATTTTTATTATGTTATACTTACGTGCAATCCCGCAAGTCCGAAAGCAATAAATTTGCTTCTATTACTTTCCAGTGCTAGCTGAAACGTATGTAAGCATTTTGCGCGCAGTTCGTGCGGTGGATCTCGTAGTAAGCCTTGCTGCTTCTCCAAAAAATCTGCAAGGAAAAAGATTATCCTCAACACAAGAAAAGCAAGTCCGAAAGTCTTCTAATATGTTTGAGAAACATATTTGTTTTCGATGACTATATAATATTATCAATCTGCGCCATTATGACACGTATTCAAATTGACATAAACTTAAAAAATAATTTTGCATTTGTAATGAACGCAAAGATACTTAAATATAATCAAGTTAAATTAGAAATATTTATAATAATGTATTATACAATTCATCACGGGGGAGAGATGCGAGTGTCAAGTCCGCTTGACATCTGCGTGTCTGAATTCGAATGAAGAAGCCTCGAATAAGAGCGGCTTTCGTGCCATGGAATAAATATTTAATAAAAAATCGAATCAAAATAAAAAGCCTGTAGCACTCACCGTGCGCTTCTTGCGCCGATTTCCGTAAATGTTGTAACCTCGCATTGTTCGACTCCCTTATGATCTGCAGCAGGAGATCCTCCATGACACGACGGGCTACTACCGCTACAACCGCTACCACGCGACTGATCGATAACAGGAGGGAGACGAGGGAGTGCCGTCAGCCCGCAGCCGTGCCGATGCCGATGCACACACCACGTTGACCACGCTTCGCTATACATGCGCACTTCCAGGAACGTAAAAACTATATCACCCTTGAAAATGCTGACATTAGATTAGAAATAATCAAACGGAAAGAAAATAAATTTTAATTAGAATAAAAGCGAAACAAAAAGTCAAAATATGGAATGACAATTATTATATTTTTAATCTTACAATTCAGTAAGCTTCAAAGTAGATTTTATTTATAAAGTTAAGCATTTATAAATAAAAAATTGTACATTGAAGTAATATTAACGTATAAATTGTGCAGGTAAATTTTTTCGACTAAATTTCTGTTTTTGTATTAAAAAAAAAGACAGTAAGATTTTGAAGAATTTAAAACTTGGCGCCGTTCTTTGTGAACAGATAGTAGTCATGTGACCCACGATGTCGAAGATGGCAACGAGGAGTGACAGGAAACGTAGAGTAGCCGAGAAACCGGCACACGAGAGCTCCGCTTTTTATCATTGGGCTATAAATCTTTTGGGTAATAATATTCGCTTTCCCGCATAAAACGTCGAGCTTCCGGCGTGATCTGCGATCGAGAGATTGTTTAAAAGTGAAATAATCTTTGTTCCAACGGCAGGTCTCGGTTTTGGTTGTTTGCATCGCTGGCATGTATCCACGCTGTTCGAAAATGACCGACACTTCTCTTATCTCTCGGAAATCGAACGAGAAATGTCCTTCAGGACTGAGATGGTATGGATAATAAGTGATGATATTTTATAATCATACGTGACATTTGCGTAAATCGATCGTGTAGAAATTTATATCGACCAAATCGAAAGTCGAAACGCTTTTGTCCATCTTCAAATCGAACGTTGTCGAATGCAATGCTGTATACATATACAGAGCTATAGTAAGTATGTAGGCAACACCAAAGATCTCCACAAACGCATAAATAAAACAACAATTTATTTTGGATTTATTATTCCTCGAAATGTTTGATAAAATGTTGAAAGTTGTACTCTTATCCCTTTAATAAATAATCGTCATAGCGTTGGGGTCACTGTTCTGACGTCAACTTATCGAAAAATGTCAATCGCTGCTTCTACAGTGCTGAATCATTCACACGTTTTATCCTGTCTTGGAGAAGAAAAAATAGTGCTAGGTCGGGATTGTAAGGGAGACGACTCGTTAAGTCCAGATACCTGAAGTGACCAAAAATTTCTTTGTGAAAATGATGTATAGAATAATGATGGGGGTCGGACCCATTAGAAAAAGATTCATACTCACATTTTTTTTTGTTATATTGCTGGCAAACAAACTGGTGTGCTATTTTACATTAATTTATAACGATTTCACCAGAATAGTGGCAATATAACTAACAAAAGAATAGGACTATCATTTTCTTCAGTGTTCGAAAGCATGCTCGTTCGACATTCGTTGCTTTCTATTCAAAAGTGTTTTATCTTCAAAAATATTTTCATGCATTGTTTATGCGCCAATAATAATTCAAAACTATTGTTAGAATATATCCATTTATTAATATTGTATTTAAGTGAATACTAAGTTGAAAGCTTGAGGAAATGTTCGATGTTGCCTATATTAATTACCAGTGATCGAGAAGGTGATAAGTAAAATATCTAAATTTTATGCTAAATACAGCTGTTTTCTTTTTTAGGGGATGTATTATTCCTATTATAAAACCATTGCTGAATCCAAGGATTTTTTCGACGGAATGGACAAGCTCAGTCACGACAATCTGTCAGAGTACAGCAATGTCATTGATGCCAGCAGAAAATATAGTCTTTTACCTGAGGTAATTCTTCTCGACAAAATTTCTTCTCAATTATCCGAATCTGAATATAACGATGGATTTTATACTATAATATTATTTATTACATAGATTCTAGCAGGTTTCCTTTATCATATTGCAAGGAATCTTGGTGTTATATCTCAGGAACCATGCTGGCAGGTAAGACTTGAAGAATTTCTTTATGAAACGTACCAATTTTACGAAATACTCACAAGTTGATTACTTTCAGATAGAAAGAGGAGATGGTTTGCCACCTGTGACTAGCTGTGAAGGCCTGGGTGTACCTGTATATTTCTATTTAGAAATAGTTTGGTTTACCACAGTTATCACAGCAGCGGTACTCTTTTACTACGCAACGTACTTGAGTAATTCCATTTACGGTGGATTTATAACAATTCTGTTCTTCTTTTTTAATCATAACGAATGTACTCGCGTTCAATGGACACCGCCGTTACGAGAAACCTTTGCGTATCCTATGTTGCTTTTTCAAATGTACAGCGTTACTATGGCTATCAGAAAATATACAAAACATGATACGGCAAAAGAGCCAGCTTCGTTAAGGAACAGAACTAGGCAAGGACTATTCGTGGTGAGATATAAAACAAGTATAATTATTCATTAAGTATATAATGTATAAAATTGCTTTTATTACAAATAACGGTATTTTTTTTTCCAGGATATATTTGGCTCAACAATTTGTAGCTTGTGCACTTGGCAATTCTCACATTTCGTTTTTACTACGCAAATTGTAGCCATTCTTATATTGAAATGGCTGAGGATCGTTCCGTACGAGTTCTATAAAAATTTTTGTATGGCACACGCTTTAGCAATTGCAGCAGCAACTAAAATAACAAACGGCACTCTTATAATCTGTTCGCTTTACACGTGCATCATAATCAGTAGTAATGTGGCCAGTTTTATAATGAAACTGTCTCGATTTCAAAACATCAAACGAGAAATTCTTGAAATTGCCATAACGATAACTTTTACAAAGTGGATAAAATCCTACGTTCTATATTCTCAAGACGACGCCCACGTGTTTAATATATTGAAATCCAAGTTAACGAACTATAGAGATTTCCATACTATGCTTTACACGTGTTCCGCAGAATTCAACTTTCTACAGTACAAAACTTACGAAGCGATTATTAAGACCTTATTATTACCAACAGCAATACTCGTTGGAATGCTCGCGCTATATTACTGGTACAGAAACTTTAAGACGAGCAATTATCCATTTTGCATAGAGGCTGATATGGCATATAACGGCCTACAGACCGGCGCCTTCGTCATCATGGCCATTTTTATTATGAGATTAAAGCTATTTATGACACCACATCTCTGCATAATAGCTGGTGCCGTGTGTAGTAAACGATATCTCGAAAAAATCGGTTTAAAAAGTGAATTTATGCGGCTCGCCATTGTTATTCTTTTACTAGGTGGCATGTCGTATCATGGCATCGACAGATTCCAAGAGGAACGCGGATTCATAGGTGATTATATTATCAAATTAATTGATTTTCTGCAACTTTTAATTACATGTTATTTTTATACAGGTGAATATAGTAATATTGAACAAGAAGAGTTATTTGAATGGATAAAAAGTAATACACCGAAACACGCCGTATTTACGGGAAAAATGTCATTGATGGCGAACTTAATGCTGTCCACTAGGAGACCGATCGTCAATAATCCTTACTACGAGAGCAAAGAAATGAGGTATAATTTAGATCAGGAATTAACATTACTATGATACTACTTGTAGAGTTATATCTATATATATATATATATATATATATATATATCTATATATATTTTATTTTTATGATATTGTGTAGGGATAGAACTATGAAAGTTTATGAGATTTTCAGTCGGAAAGATGCTGCCTCTGTGTATACCTCTTTAAGAAACATGAAAGTTAGTTATGTTGTATTAGAGGAACCATGGTGCCTTGGATTTGCAAACATGTAAGTATGAGAAAAGCATAAGTACGACAACAATTGCGTAACATCGAATTCTTTTATTTCTTCAGCCCGCAAGGATGTCAAATGATCGATTTATGGGACATGACTGATAATGGAGCGGCGAAAGCGGTGGACAAACCGCCTCTATGTCCACTTTTATTCAAAGGAAACGCGTATCCGTTCAGAAGAGCGTTTGTTAACAATAACTACGTTGCGTTGCAGCTGGATTATTCGCATTACGTAGAATTTAAACCAAAGACTTCTATGCCATTGCATTATCAGTTCTAGAATTCTAGAGTTCTACGTTTCCAAAAAATAAGTAAAAATTTCCTCAAGAGAATGTGGCATACCTCGTGAGAGACTATAAAAGCCTATTTTTCTTAAAACAGAAGTATTATCTATATGAAAAAAAATATACATATATTTTTATAACATAAAACGCAGGTTATTCTTCAAGTTGAATATTGAATATTAATATTCCGAACTTGTAAAAGTTTATCAAGTTTAGCCTTATATGTGCAAATTGTGAAGGGGCATTAAAATATTTTAAGAGGCACACAATATTCCCGATATTATAAAATTTAGTTTATTTTCTGTTTAGTTCAAAAAATTCAATCTTTGTTTTAGCATAGGAATCTCTTAAAACATAATTTATATTGCAACAATTAACAAGATGCAATGTACATATTCGTAATATTATATTTGCTAAATTTCATAATAATGAAAGCAGTTGTTAAGTTGACTAATACGAATGAACGAAAAATAAGATAAAGCCTCATTTCCTATATTTAATATTATTACACTTATATATATATAAATATATATATATATATATATATATATATCGATATGCTCGATTTTTGACGACGCGAATAGTTTCGAATATACATATAAGTCGTACTATATTTAATCACATATGTGTTCATTTACCCGCTCTATATGACATAAGACATGAGTGCCAACATTAAGTATTATTTATATTTGTATAACTATTAAAACACATCTTTCAAATTTATATAAATTTCTTATCAAATAACGAGCATTTCGTAATACGCATATTGGACAATAATTCTCCACTTTAATATCGATTGTAGGAGGTACTTATTAAGATCGCACATCCATCGTAATATGATCGTACATGTTATCGTAATTGTAATAATGAGATTATAAATAAAAAACAACGTACGAAAAAAAGGATCTGTTATAAGAAGAATGTATCTTTCTCTTTGCTTAAAATACAAAAAGCATGCTACAAATTTTTATTATATTTTGAAATTTCGATGAACTGAAAAACGCACCTAAAAAATTTACGTTTTCAGACATTTTTAGCATGTGAATGATCTGAAAAAAATCTCAAACGCGCGGGATACCCGAAAGAAAAATCGAACCACACGGCGAAGATAGCTCCGTTATAACGCACATATAGCATAGCACCTTCGCTCCGTGTTATAGTTGTAACAGATAGTATAGTCGAGAGGCAATCTTTGGTATACTGCGTTGTGCTGCTGACCCAAATGAATCCTACTGGCCGCCACTGCATGCCGCCAGTCGCCAGTCAGTCCCGCTCCGGGCTTCTTCGCGTTCGCGGCAATATTGGTCGCTCGGTCGCATTCTCGGTTACATTCGAATCCATTGCATTAATTGTCAATTTTTTTAACACCTATCGATCGAAACGCACGAGTGTCAAAATTCTTTTGCAAACATCGTTTCGTCCTAATTCTTCTATCGTAACCACACAGTGATTTTTCTATCTCTCATCAAAGTGATTATTTCTATAAAAAAAAAAAAAAACAATAGGTGTTAATTACTATTAATTTAATTTTAATCAACAAATTAGATTTAAACGTTGGTTTTTCAAGTTTGCGCACTGGATATCGATGATCCATTTCGGTCGCAGTGCGTTTCTGCCGATTGATCGGTGCTCGGTCCAAAAATCAACGAAAACAAACTTCTCGTGACTGGTGTACCATGCGTGTTAAAACGGTGCCCCTACTCTTCTATAAGTGAAGGCACTCCCGGTTTGCGATTACAGCTGCCACTCGTCAAAGTTAAAGGCACGGATAGACGCGAGTTGATCTGGAAATATACATCGTGGATAGTGGAGCAAGAAGAAGGAGTGGCATTTCGTGCATAATGTAAAGAGTGCTGATGCCCAAGCGAAGAAATCGCAGGACATTACCAGGGGACGAAACATCTGTCCAGAACGCACGCAGCGATGCGACATTCCACGCTGGCCCCGCGTAATCATTGACAATTGGCAGTAAGCAAATCGAAAATAAGTAAATATAGTAGAGAAAGTATGAGATTATGCTTTGACCTACTAAAATTGTCTCTCAATTCCGGTGCATGCATTCCAGTTATGCAAATACAAATTATGTAGACATTACACCGTAACACACCGTTGTTCTGCTAATGTAATTTTTTATATTTTTTTCGTCAAATCACATTGCATTATCGCAATGCCTCAAAATGAAAAGCAGATCGCTCCGGATGGTCGAGAGAGAATTAGTCTTGTTTTGTCTAATTTAAATTTCCAACTTTTTGACTCGGGCATGGCGGAACGTCAAGGACGTGTCTTCCTCGCGTCCTTGCGTCGGCTTATGGACGGTGCATTAATTCGCTCAATGAGCGTAACAATGTAAATGCAGTCCTCAATCAGATAGACCGCCCAAGATCGCTACTCCGCTCAAGTACCGCAATTTCACGGTAATATCCGCTCCACCTTCGCGGAATATCATATCTGCGATTGTTCCACGGTACACGGCACGGATTTTGAATATGTATATAGCGCGTGCGTTTCTATACACGATCACGGCAGATGTGCAATTTTGTAAGCACGTAATCCACATTTGCATCGGAATCCAATCCGCGTAACGTGAACTCGTTCTCTTGCACAACGCGCGCGTACGCGCACGCGGTTTCGCATAATTTGCGTCTCACGAGTTAGCATGAGAGTTCGTTAAACATTGAATCTTTAATCAGTCGCGTCATTACGATGTCAACAGCGAATGGGCGCGTAATCGTCTCGCTCAAACAGAACGAAGAATAACTGTATGCGAATGAATAATAATATAGAGTACGTACGTTTGCATTCTTCTCGGGCCTGTTCCTCGTATTGTAAATCGACTCTCGTAACGCTATATCGAGCATCGGCAACGGAACCCTTCACAATTCGCGTAAAACCCGTTCCTCTCTGGCCTCAAAACCGCGCGCGGATCACTTGACCGGGTTGAGTTTAGGAATTTGGCACGTGCCACACAGGTGTACATACATATTATATAGTTAGAAACATTTATTTTACCGAAACGTTTGAAAAAGAAAAAAAAGATAGAGAGAATTTCTCTATCTTCATTGGTAAAACTTATAAATAATATAAAAACATTAATTCCCATAGACTTTCAACACTTTTTTCTATTTTTTTCTTTAACGAATTTTCGAAATGTTTTATCTTTAAAGAAAGCGTTTTTGAGACAGTACCGATAATGCAGTTTTTTTTAAATTATCCTCCGCATGCAATTTTATTTTTTGACCGCAGAAAATATATTTTACACATAGTCATATCTATATTTGAAACAGAATTTTGATCTTATTCTAGTGAATGTACGTAGCTAATCATGGTGAGCGAAACGACGAGATCAACGGTATTGGTTACTTTCTCAAAGCACGATCGTATTCGTAACCTACTTTAAACGGCGATGCACTAACCGGGTGCAAACAGCAGACCGATGTTCGTGCCAAGACTCGAATTAGAAAGATCTAATTCGCTTTAGCTATAGGATTCTGTATCTCCTTCGCATTGCCATAGCGTATTCTACAATTATTCTACAAATTACTTAGAAATTGATAAAATTTGTAAAATAAATTTTCTAATTTTCAATTTTAGGAATTAATATGAAAATATGCCATGTCTTTTGAAATAAATAGAAAAACATTTTTTTTATATAGGAAACTAAACTCTGGTATTAAAATTTTGAAATTGTTTAAATAATAATTAAAAAATATAAACAGCATTGTCCTTATTCCTTAAAATATAATAGTATAATTACTCTTGAAGAAAGTCTCGGCAGAACCTTTTCGAATCGCTCGAGCACTTATCTAGAAAAGCAAAGCAAATACAAAAAGATCGACGAAAACTCGTTTCGTTGCAGCAAATAGAATTTCTAATCTGGTGATGAAGTACTTTACAGAAGATTTTACTTTCTGGTTTGCCTGTTTTTGTTACCTGCTCGAAAGGTGGTCCCGACACTTGGTTGGACAACCGTGAAACATAATCCCAAGGCGGAGGTCGTTAGGCATTCTTTTGGAATCAGTTCTTAAGAATGTGTGTGTGTGTGTGTGTGTGTGTGTGTGTGTGTGTGTGTGTGTGTGTGTGTGTGTGTGTGTGTGTGTGTGTGTGTGTGTGTGTGTGTGTGTGTGTGTGTGTGTCGTGTGCGTGCGCGCGAGAGAGAGGGAGAAATCAAGCGAGAAGCAAACTAGAGAAAGGAGGAAACACGAGTAGTAGGTGGTTTATCGTAAAAGTTTCACATGACCGAGTTAGAGCCCGAGTCTACTCTGCGACAATGACTATGATACGAGGGATCATTTTCACGTGGGCGCCACGTTGGATGTACGTTGCACGTCCCATCACGTATTAATTGGACGAAGGCCATAATCATAAACGTAATTCCATCGTTCGTCCGTAATATTTCGCGTAATGTACACGCGCACTCATGACCGCGACGATCATCGCCATTCGTGCGCACTCGTGCTATTGCGCGCATTCAAGTCACGGCACTTACCGGAATTTGACCGCCCTGATGCTCTTCCGCATCAACACGCTCAGATATATCCCGTCAAGCATTTCACGTAATCTCTGAATATCTGTTGACATTTTAAAGATAGATTCTTTGAAAAATTAACTTTGAAAAACTAAACTTTGCCAAAACAACAAAAGATAACTTTATACTTTCAGAATACTTAAAAATGAATGATACGACAGACAGTAAAATAATCATTCGCACCGTTTCGTAATCATTTTAGTCTCGTTTAAGCTTGATATGAATGTTTCTGGCTTAAACTTTACAAAAATTGAGTTATATGTATATAATTATATGCATATATATAAGATATATTCAAAGAGAAAAAAAGAGAGGAAGATATTTGAAGCATAGATTTTTCAATTTTAGAATTAAAATTCTAGAAAAGCAAATTCGATTTAAATAAACAATAAAGAAATCGTTACTTAATCGCGCAATTAAATTTTAGATATACTTGATTCATAAACACTTATTTTCAATTGTTTCAATTGGCAACAACTTATATTAAAGTTTCTGAATTTTTCTTTAACAAAAATTGATTCGATTTTTCGGTTAAATAATCCAATATTCAGATATTGTACTTTTTCAATTTCGTGCACTGGTTAGTATTGGAACAGAATCATGGCTATCGTTATTATGCTAAACCGGTTGCGCGAGCGGAAGAAACCGGGTTAATTTTCCCGCGAGTGATAACAATGTCGCCCCGAGGAAACTGGACCGATAGTAATCTCGCGTCGCTATTATATTCAGCTCGTATATAATTGACTCGTCCTTGTTTGTTATTACACTTTTACGTGAAGGAGTGAGCTGTTTTGAGGAGGAAATTTGCATTCAAGTTTTGCCTACGCGATAAACTTCGCGAAAGAAGACAAGAAGAGTTACGCAAAGAATCTCTCGACATTGAATTTTACGAGCCACTATAAAAGTCGACCCAATTATTCGTTCTTTAAACATACGTTAAAATTAGAAATGTGAGTCGAGAATGGTTTACACGATTTGACTGGTGTTACCGTTATTCAACCAGGTTGAAATTCCTTCGTGAGGGAGGCGACATGTTCGGTGCATTAGTAGGAAGTCGATTCTACTTCCGCAATCCGTACAGCTCTTTTAAAGTGTCTCTTTTGTATTGTAGCTTAAACGGAGACGAAAGGCGATTTAATTTCATACTGTATAAAACGGACTCTTTAGAGAGCTTCCTTTGAACTTGCGCTATTTATATAAGTAATAAAATTACACAGAATTTATTGTGAAATTGTAGAATTAATTATAAAAAGAAATATTATTTATATGTAATAAAATAACAATAATGTATTTTTGAAATGTCATTTATTTTTTATATGTAATGCAATTCCCTCCAGAGTAGAACTTAATATTTATTCATACATATAACTTATATAATATGTAATTAAATAATTTATATGCGTAATTAAATATACTTTTTATACATAATTAATTAAGCTTTATATGCAATAAACTAGTATCATTTTTGATTTTTTTTAACAATTTTTGTACTCATAAACAGTTTATAAAATGTATGTTTTCCATGGTTTTGCGTCAAGTGTTCTACGCAGTGTAGGGTTAAAGTTGGGTATATGCATCAAGGTGCGTCCATCGGAATGCATTCCGCGACGACATGGGTATATAGGTATAGGTTTGCAAGGTCTGACTTGTCAGCGGGAGACGTATCTCTTTCGATTAGATAGGAATGTCGAGAGGTGTAGAAGCGACCAAGGTCAGAAAAACAACTCGTGGAGATGAACCTGAATCGTCAAAAGGGATGCTGCCGATCTTGTGGACCGGCGCGCGCGGCACCCGACCTTGTTTTGGTGGAGCCAGGTATCGGACCAGTTTCACCGATGATATCGCCATAGAATGATCCCTGGAAAGATGCGTAAAATCCTGAGGAATTCAGGATTCACTGTTACAAGTGCGGTTTAAAATGACTAGGACAGAAATTGACCCGCGTTTTCTTCGTATATAACTCTCAACGCAGTTGTAGAACTTAGATAATAGTAAAACTCTCTCGGTATCCAATTTAGCTTAAGAGCGGACTTTATTATTATATCATATAAATTGTCATAATTTGCAAATTTGAGTTCTTTACTAGAATATTAAATAATATATTACAATTCATATATATATATATATATATATCATTTTAAAATGTATTGTATTATCAATAAAATATTTAAAAACTCTTTAACTTTCGAATGAAAAGATAGCATAGCAGCATTTGCTGCTGGATGCATTGCGTGGATGTGGAACAGTGTATTACGAATAGATCGCGCGGTTACCAGTAGTTTAACCACTTTTTGTCTGTATATTTATCCGAGCGTCATGTCAGTGACAGTAAATAGGGAATGAAACCGAGGAAAGTCCGACAAGTGTAGACACCGATTGGTTAAATAGTTGAAGCGTATATAGACAGGCGAGAGATAATTTTCTATTTAATCAATATTGCTGGTGATTGCTTCAAATAATTAAAACGTATACAAATAAAAGTAAAGAATCTTCTAAACATTGTATTTTTTATTATCGCTGTCTTTCATAATTTTAATGTCTGTTATTGAGTAATATGGTTTGATAACTTTCCATAATATAACAATCGATTATGCAACCTTAAACTAAACACGCATCCACTTTATATTCTATTCGTTTTTTAATGATTTTCTATTCTGTTGCCGCCTGTTACCACCTGTTATTAATTTACTATACTAACTACCGCTTATATGTTAATTGTTAAAAATCTGAAAACTACTCCGTAAGTACTCGCTGTGCTTTAAAATTCAAGTACTAAAATATATTTTTCCATTGTTATACTAGATTATTCTTACATGGCATTTTTAAGGCTGCAGCAGTTGATTATCCAATTTGCCAGAGAAAAACACATAATCGTTTTTATCGGCGAAGCGGAATGAAAATATTTATTTATGTTTGCACGTGAAAGTGCGCGCATCATATTGTAAAAAAGAAAAAGACTCTCAGGCATTCGGAAGTATGTACATGAACATTATGAGATAAAAGATACATATCATATTTACTATTCCTTGAGCAGAAAATTCGATGCGTTTTCGATAAACATCCGCGTGAAAGTACGACTACTCGCTCGCCATATTTGCCAATGTTTTATAGGAAACAAACGGTATTTCCTCATATAAATGTAAATGGCAGAAAAAAATAAAAAGTAAAAAATTTTTACATACAAATTTTTATAATGTACGATAATATACGCTGCTTGATCAATTTTTATTACGATATTTATAATATCATTTTCAATGTAATAAATTTTTGTCACGATATTCATAATCATTTGCGAGGTGAAAAGAACTTGGATGCAACATTCGAAAGGCACCTCGAGAAATGAATGTGCCGTTACGCGATCGGAAATGTATCTTCCTCTTCCTATGTGTATCCGCATCTTGCGCGTAACTCCGGTAACGGGAAAGGGCCCGACATCGACGCACGAGGGGACCATTCCTCGCGATTCAGACGGAGGGGAAATTCGCTGCTCGACATGGGCAAGAGTCGACTTGAACGACAAATTAGACCGCGACGCGCGCTGGTACGCTGCGGAATAGAAAGTTGCCTCGACGCGACGGTATAGTGTGAGAAGCGTTGAGTAAAGAGAGATGGAGAACGTGTCCTGACTTTGTACAAAAAAAAAGAAGGAATAATGAAAAGAATGAAAACAGATCTTTTTATTTTACTTTGCGATAAAAAGATAATCCTTTAAACACACAGCAAACATTTACATATATATTTTCATAAAAATCTTAAAACATGCAAACAAGTAAATAATAACGGTCTTTTAACGTATTATAAGAACACAATCGTGATAAAAGTTTTAATCAAATAATTGCTTTTACTTTCTAAAAATAATATAAATATATATATATATATATATATATATATATGTCACACATTAGTATCTTTATATATTTTTAAAAAGATATTATCTCTCTATACTCTATAAACAGATTCTAGTAGATGGAAAAAAAGAGAGTCACAAAGGAATGAGGATAGGGAAAGGAGATACGTGTCATGTGAAAATGTCGCATCCCCTCCGCGCTATTCTCCGTGACATTTATACACCCCGTTGCCACTTCCATCGCGTTAATAACTTAACTATAACCGCCACTGCCGTTGATCAGGAATAATTCGCTGCTCTTCCTCGCGCGCAAATATAATTCGACACGGCGCGTTAATTGCCACAACTCAGGCTTTCATCGAGATTAGGATATCGCTACTCTCACCGGGAACCGGGAACAGTCCTACATGCCTCATTCCGCGGGCGCGGTGAAGGACGAATGCGAGAGAAATTCCAAACAAACTGTCTTGTCTCCATTGGTCGCACATATAACATCACTTGCTGTGGAGATGCTGCTATACCTGACTAATATGCTAGATATATTACTGTTCAAAAAGAAATTTAATGCAATGAAAATTCAAGTCAACACAATGACAGATTGTGACACTATACCACAAAATCGTCGGTATATAGTGGTAGGATACGATTATTCATGAATTACAGTACAATTAATCATTATTAAATGAATAAACGTTGACGGCCTTTATTCTTCCTCCGCAGAGATGCGAAGCGAAGTGGGCGAATGGCTGGCCACGTGCGTAGGTTCGCCAATATGCATCCTGCTGCTGTCATGGTCCCTATTGATCTACCAGAATCAATCTTCATCCGCGAAAAGAAAAATTGATGTGCTGACAGTCGCGATTCTCTCTCAAAGTCTCACGCATCAATTAGGATTGCTGCTATACGCCATTCTCACTTTGATCCGTCCAGCGAACCATTTTGGAGGTAACTGTAATTATATATTGCTTTGCTGATCTTTTAGTACAATATATAAATAATCTGTGAGTATATTGCATTTTATTTCTGTTAAAACTAAAAATGCAATAACATATCCTACTATTAATCATATAAAATAGTAACATTTTATTATAATTATTGTGCACAACAATGTCGAAAATTTGGTACTTTAATTTAGTCACAATCTCCCTGTATAACGTTACTACTGCGCGAGATCATTCTCCTCTTTGGAATTCACGGAAGTGCCAACCAATTTCCAACGATTATATCATATGTAAATTAATTCGGCGAAACAGATTAGCCTGGCGCTCGAAAAATATTACGCCAATCGAGCCGTACAATTCTTCAGATTGAGAAAGTTAAACAACTTTTCTTTGTCACCAGAGTTATGCTCAACTTTGGTCTGGGTGCTGAACTCGTCGAGTATCCTTCAGGAACTAACCTTGACGTCGATCGCAGTGTTCGCGGCGATCAGCAGTCACGATGATGTTATCGATCTCACGAAGAATCACCTCAAGTACCATTTGGTGAGCTTGAGCGTCATCAGCGCCTGCATCGGTGTCACTGGCGTTCTCAACTTCGAGCCGGAGACCTGCGTTTTTCTGGCCCACGAGATCTCCCATAAATACGGAGTCTTCGTCAACTCTCTAAGGGGTCTATTGGCTCTCACGTCTCTTTTCGGCGTGATGGTCGCACTCTTTAAAAACCTCTGCCGTCCACCGACTTCCGAGCTGCTCAAATCGGTCTCAGATCTGTCCGAGGCAAGCTCGAAGAACTCTTCAGGAGCATTCGATTGTCACCCACAACATTGGGATCCCTCGAGCGGATCGTGCACCAGCGGTTCAACCAACAGCAGGGCGTGTTTGAGGAAGAAGAGGGTACAGGTGGACGAGGCCAGCGGCAGATCTACCGTTTACAGCATACTTTTTGTCTGCTACGTCTTCGAGCATTTACCTATCTTGGTAATTATATATATTTTATTGATTTACGATTTATTCTTACATTTTACATTTATCTTCTCTATTGTTCTATTCAATTACTTAAATTAAATATCATTGCAACTTTATTATTATTATTATATATTTATACTTCGTGAGATTTATAATAGATTTGATAAACATAATTGCTATGTATCATAGCGCATAAGACTGATTTTTACGCTATTAAATTGACGATAAATTAAACACGGTAAAATAATCTAACATTCTCGTAAACTTAGCATGTCATTAACTGAATTGTCTTCAAAAAATAACACAGAGTCAACTATTATACAGAATGTCGCAAAATTCTTTCCATATTATTTTCTTTAGCAAATTCTTTCTTTAATAATGTTCATAATTTACAATTTAATGCTTATTAACGCCGAGATATTTTCCTAAAGAAAAAATTTCATTATAAATTTACCAATTATAAAAAGAGCCTATATACGAATAGCTGCATGCTTACTTTTCCTAATACGAGTTGAAAGTTAATTCGACGAAACAGGAAACTCGTTTGCAGAAAATCATTTCGATCGTTAGCATAATCTCGTAACGTTAAAGACCTGAATTGCAAAATCCGTTTCTAATTTATGTAAAAGTATAAAATGTAATCCAATGCTATCGAGATCGGCGCGTTTTTCCACACGATTGGTTTAATTATTATTACTTTCGAATTGGAACTCCAACGAACTGGTAACGCTAATTGTCGACTCACAGTTGAGATTTATCAAAGGACACGTGATTTATTAAATCAATCGCGGCCAATCCGAACGTTTCTTTGCTCGGTAGTGGTATCATTTTTTACGCGAGCATCTCGATATAAGAAATATTTCGCAATATCCTCGAAATTGCGCGTGCCAAGTCGACCGTAGCAACGTTACGTATAGTTAAAAGTGGCCGGCCTAATTTATGGTACGTCCTTGATTATGATTTTCAATAGCGAATAATAGAGGATATTCTGCAAGTTTTTTAAACTGAACTACAGTCAATAACGTGTTTTTCGAGCAACATAGAATTTCTCATTAATTACGCATAATACCCAAAGGTTCAGAAAACTTTAAATCATTTCGTCCTCCTTAAAACAAAATGCCAGATACTTTTTTGATAAGGAGAAGAATGGTGACGTAGAGAAATAACGTAATTGCAAAAAATTCTATACATATTCCAAATATCACATATCTGAAAAAGGTTGAGATTTTACAATTTTTTTATTTGCCGCGAGTCGAATTGTTACAATTAGTCACGCCCCTGAAAATTTCATCGTATCTCACAACAAATCCGATACGGTGGTCGGTCGAATTGTCCGATCGCCGTCACAGCAATTACATCAGTACAATTACATCAGTCGAGAGGATTTTCATACGACCGAGCGCGAGCCGGACGCGAACTTGGTTTCGAGCATATATACCATCATTGTCATCCGGAAGCGAGACAGACCCTTTGCACGTAAACGCCACTCCTCCGAGAAAGTGGACAAGAGAAACAAAGGGGACCCGAGATGGAAAAAGGGTCGGCTCGACATAAAGCAAAATTCGAAAGCGCGACCTTAATTCGAACGACGACCTTAATCGACGAACTAAATTAAGAATTCGCGCGACGGCACCGGTTCGACGTTCCGCAAAAGTCGTCTCGTGGAGAAACTCCCATGACCTTCCTTATTAATATTAATGATTGCGGCTATTACACATGCGTGACGCATACTATTTACATCGTATAGGGACAACGCGCGACCAATTAGGTTATCGCCAGGTAGGCGTATCTCACGTAAAAAGTCGCGGAACGAATGTTAAAAGATTGTTCTTATATATTATTTCGATCGTCATAATACGCGCGCGCCGCGATCGCAAAATGCGAAGTGAAACTCATAATACGTTATTCACTCGTCGCTACTAACTACCTCTCTTAACGAATGATATTTTATATGAATCATCGTTTTTATAATTGACGCGGTATCTAAGCAGTTACGAAATGAAACGATTCGGCGCTCGATACACGTAAATCCATGCTCGAGATTCGCACGTATTAGTTCGTTGAAAAATAATAGTCGGAGCACCGTTCGTCGAAGTAAACACCGTTCTCCGCTTACACACGCGCAAACAGCGTGACGGCCGTTACACTCGTGTTTTTTGTCTAACGATTAAACTAAATCACCGGTATAAATTTTAATTACAAGCTCGAACAAAAAGATATCGACAATCGCATTAAAATACGCATTGGTAAGATCAACAAGCTTCTATATTTTTTTTGGCATCTATATATACTGATTATTTTTAACGCAAATAATCTACGTTACATTTACCTCAAAATTCGTAATTCTTGAGAAACTTTGAACCAATGCGATGGTTTCTCGCATATTAGGCAATTATTATCGGAGCTTCGATCGGTCTGAACGCATTTTTAACAAACGCGAAGAGCGTGTCCGCGGCAGGCGTTACGCTCGCATTTACCAGCGGCAATTAAAGTAAAACATCAATCCGCGCGGGATCGGTACAGGTTGATGAGGTTAAAACCAACGCTGGAGAAACAATCAGATGGAGAATAAATTGTAAAACAGCTGAGACAATTATACATATGGGAAAAGGAAGAGAAGCATGTCGCGGTTCTCAATTTATTGTAGCAATCGAAGCGATGTATTCGAGATAATAAAAAAATTAGATATTATATATAAGCGGAATATTAGTTTAAATTAATATTAAAAAGATTTAAATACAAAATATTAAAATAGAATATTTAATAAAAAATTATAAAGATGCCGACATAATCTTGTACCAACTTCACAATATGTGAAAAAATACAAGAAAAGAAGGAAATTTAATTTTGTCGCTATTATATATATCACTTCCACAAATTTCAAAATCTATTAAAATACTGTTGTGTAATATGTATAAGTATGAGATATAATTTTGCAAAAAATAATTTTGCGCACATGTAACATTCCAAAAGAGTTAATAAGAGATGCAATATGACAGAAAATTTATGATTGTGGCAACCATCGTGCCAACCGGAGCGATACGTGTTCGAGGAAAAGAGAGAGAGAGAGAGAGAGAGAGAAAGAAAGAGAGACGGGGTCGAGAATTGCGCGTGCACTTTATACACACACACACGCGTACATAGTGCCGCTCTATTCTCTAATTAAGGTACAACTAGTTTCGATTTCATACCTCGGACTAGACCAGCCGTTACTCACGTAACCAGCAGCGGTACTACCGCACGATATACCGTTCGTGATCGTGATAGAACATACAGTGCGAGTACAAAAGTACACCGACCGAAAGGAAGGCCTTGTTACTCGTAAATTAACGATAATTTGATTATCTTGTCGCGATTAAAAATTTACATAAAGCAGCAGTAAGTGTGAAAGCGTGTAAAATTATTTACACGAACAAATTATCTTGAAAAAGAAACACACTTCTTTCTAAATTTGTAAAAATATGCATTCTATAATATACATATAACCTTCACGTATAGAATTATATTATACATATTCCGAAAATACGTACATGCGTATAATTTTACAATTACGTAAATTTAAGGTTTACACAACAAACAAAATATTTTTTAACTTGTTAGGAATAAACAAATTTGAATTAATTCGTAATTAAAATCAACTTTCTATTCTCTCTCTCTCTCCAACGGCCGAATATATATTTATCTCATTTCAAGTGCAAAAATGTTTGGGGATTTCAAGCAACGCGAACAAACCAATGGTTTAACATATTAACCAATATGTTGAACTTTCTGTCAAAATAAATGTAAAACCAAGGATTTCAATTTGATGATAAAGAGATTTCATTTGTCTGTCGTGTCATTTACAAAAAAAAATTCGACAGGATTATCCACCATCGCTATTATATTTTTGAACAACATTGTAATAATGGACGAAACGATTCACGTATCGTATACACGTGTGTTCACAACGTACGTAAAATTGCGTATACCTGCTCGCACATCGCATCATATCGCATTGCATCGTACACTTTTGCGCGTACTTTTGAAAGCGCGACCGCGGAGTTTTCACCGCAAATTCTTGCGCGAATCCACGGTTATAAACGAAAGTTTTTTTTTCGTAATCCCTCCGTAAGAGGCTTGTTCGGATATTTTCAATGTGTCTTTCTATCTACGAGATCGACCCTTTCGTAAAGTCGAAGACGCTATAGATATCGCATGTGTGTGTGTGTGTGTGTGATTAGGTATGACACACAGACATCCGTCGAATAATTAGCCGCACGTGTAATTGACGCGATCCGAATGTTCGACGTACATGGTAGATTCCTCGCAGCGAAAGCTGGACCCAATTTCTGAATATAAAAAATCTTCTTGACACGATTTCTGGTGAAATTTATTAGCGCGAAGAAAAGCCCGCCATGATCTAGAATGCCTAGATTACATTACTTACGTTGCATTAAGTGCAACAAATTGTGCAGGAATATATTTTCTAATATATACATTCAACCGTAATGACCACATTCGATTAATGATTATCGCATTCATAAGTGTTATTAAAAATATTGAACATACTCCGCGCGCCCTCATAAAAATATTATATATAGATAGTATAATAGCAATAACTGTGTATATCTCCCTATTATTACATTATACATTATATATTACAGTGTTGGGCTATATGTTCTGTTCTGTTGCAAAATTTATGAATATCTTTATAAAAGTTAAATAATATTATTTTTTGAAGCATGATAAATCTCTTTAAATTAATTAAACACAATTTCCTATAGATCATCTCCATTAGACCGAGCCTTTTAAAGAACTTTTGCACACCCCAAAATTTGGCGACGTGGCTGCCACTGGTGAAGGATACGCTGCTCCCGGTTTTCCTGGCTCTCTTCGACAAGATGTTCCGTCGATACGTGGCCAAGGTGTATACAAAGCAGGATCACGCAAGGAGACTATCGCACGGTGCGTCTTTTTTTTCTATCGCAAAAATAGGTTTCACGGAAATTTTGTCGCATTTCATAACACAAACGGAGACACTATACGTGATTTCCATTCTTTCGTTAAGCAAAAACACACTGACCTGTTCGCCGTGCGTGGGAAAGTAAGACGACTACCGTAATAATCGTGATACCTGCCCGCCCAGCGATATTCCGCGCGACAACCGGCAATTTTTTTCGTTAACGACATTTGAATGATTTACTCGACCATATTTTCATTTTGCAACATATGTAACTATTTGTACAGTTTCACGTGTAATCCCACGATTGGCAGCCGTTGGAGGATTTTTTAAATTAAATTATTCATTTTTTGCATTCTACACATTTTTGTTCAATGTAAATTAATAAGATTTTGAAAATAAAATGTATATATACATATGTAAAAATATATCGTTGAACGACTCTAGTAAGTATTATTCTGTTTCTAAATTAAAGTTTTAGAAGAGTTCACTTTTTATTTTTTCAAAGGAGGAATACCAATTTAAATAATTCATATCTATCATTATTAAATTTATTGCAATTAAAGAAAACATTTTTATGACATAGAGGACTCAAAGCGAAATTTGTCGATGTAATGAAATATCTCTGGGAAATTTCTCTTTCAGGCGGTATAGACGGTAAATTTCGACACTTCGAACAAGATACCGAATACAAGCTGCAGTTGAACTTGAATCACGGGTTAAAGTTTCCTCTGACTAACGGAAGCCTCTACGGACGGTTGCACAGCCATCAGAACAGAGGTGAGTGAGCGAGATTTAACGATGCGAAAATATTTCGATCACCCGATAGTTCTCTCTCCCGGCCTATATATTGTTAATTGCGACGTTTCGTGCAGCTTTGTTAATGCACCCATCGAACACCTTGACGCGATCACGTTAGAAAGTCCGAGAAACGAAACCTCTCATCTCTCTCGCCTATATACGCGTGTTCCACCATACCACCGCAACAACTACTACCATTACCACCAGATGTATCAGACATTATATACAGGTTGCTGTAACGTGAAAAGCTGAATATTTCGATAATTTCGATAGTAATACTTTCACGAATCCGGTCTCTATACTGGCAATGATTATAATCGTGGAAACGTCGTGACAAATCGTCACCCCAAGGATTCGTTCGACCAAGGATTCTGATGGTCATTCTAAAATTGACGTAATTTTAGATGTTTATAATATAAGCATTTTAATCGAATAATCATTTTTATTTACTCAATAACTCTTCTTATGTTCACACATTGCAGCGAAAACCGGCACGATTACTATGGGAATTCAGCAACACTATCCCAAGACGCAATCCATGAACGAGGACGGCAACTATGCGTCTTTACCAGCGGAACTATCGTCCTTCACGAGTTCGACCTTCGAACCACGTCAGGATAGAATCCCCGAACCGGCAAAGAAGAACTCGGTAGAACAACAACGGTCGGGCTACAGCAGAGGACCGAGACTAAACGAGAGCTCGCACGAGTTAGTTAGTAATCGCAGGAAGATCGGCAGCACCGATGTCTTCGGGCAGAACATGGAAAACTTGGTGCAACTGGAGGATCCTGCGAGCAATCGAAAATTTCAAATCAAGAATCTGGACGAGATTCGCGAAGAACCATCCAGGCGACACGCTAGGAGCGTTCTCGGTCTGGAGAAGCTAATTCTAGGGCTGGAAAACAACCTCCAACAGCAGCACTACTCCTACTCTAGAAACGTTTTGCGCAGAAATCAAAGCTTCGACCATGCCAGGTGTTACTTACTTGTCGGTTCGCCCGGTACGCTCTCGCGTATCTTTTAGCGTACCTTCACTTTTACCTGTGCCATTAAGCCGCCGTCACGATATACGGCAACTGGAAAGTGAGACGCAAAGTTTCCTATAAATTATTCAAAATGCATGTTTCTACGTACATCGTACGTATATGATGACCTACATTCGTCAACTGATGATCTTTCTATCTCACGAATTTTAATATAAAGTGCCATGCGCGTTAAAAAATATATTTGTAAATACATACGTATATTATTAATATTTATAACACATTATTTAATATTTCGGTATAACATATCTCTATTAAAAATATAAATATATCATATATTTTTCGTAAATTATTGTTAAACCATAACGCTTTTCTCTCTCACGCACGTAGATATCGACCTATGCTCGACACGAGGACCTACAATTCGAAGAAAGATGATCTCGCGAAAGAGAATCTTCAACAAAATCTTCATTTAAATCTCCATAGACGGGATAGTCTCCGCGATGGATACGATAGCTCCGATGATGAGAGTTGCGATCTAGATAACGGTGACTTCGACACGATGAGCTCCTGCAGGAGCAGAAGCAGAAGCTGCTGTTCCGTCACTACGGTTGCCAATGATGATTTCGAATATTTCCAACGTAAAGAAACCAAGGTAATTTCATATAATTAAATCTCGCCATTTCTGTAAATTTTTAATAATTTTTTTGGCACTTTGCAATTTATCCTAAAGCAAATCGCGCTAAATTAATGAAATTCATTATTTATCTGCACGTCAAATAATTTTTTCTCATTTTTATTCGTTTAGATATGATTTATTTGCTTTTTATTTGCTTTTTAAATAAATAAATCCATTAACCCCGATAGCAGTTAACGGACCGCTAGTTTCTAGATTTTAATGTTAAACGCAAGAGAACGCAATACGTGCCAGAGGCACTTTCGCGACGCGAGAAAATGCATCGTTCGAGTGCTTGCTGCCGACGGAACGTTTCATCGGCCTCTTCGCGGCGATAAAGGCGCGCGCGCACACTTACGTAATCTCGCATCGTGAGAACGTCCTGTTTTACAGGTGGAGTTGCTGCCCTCTAAGCGAACCGGCGAGGTAAAGGTCAGCATGCGATCTTTCACGCCGCGTATCATAGAGAACGGTACTCCCGAGGATCGGGAGGACAAGATGTGCGGTAGCAATACGAAGCTATCCGATACGAAGCCTAGCATACAGTCCTGTCATTTGAAAACTAAAAGGATCGCGCCCGGTTATTCGATGAATGACCTAGATAAGCTGATCGTCAGTAAAAAGTTGCCGAATCTCTCGATGGAGAATCTGAAAACCATCCTGAAGAACTCTGACGTGAGTTATCTCGACAATGGCGACGTATGCAAACACGACATCGGCGGCTCGGCACCGGACTTTAAGAAGATCTTTGTCACCGAGTTCATATGAAATCCGCGACACTGTTATACAAACTGTTGATAAACGTGGAAAGACTGTATTCATCCTTGCAATGTAACAGTGGCATAGATAAATTTGATACAGACGGAAAACATTCTTCTTAGGACAAAATGTGTGAAAATTCTTTCGTTTTTAAAAAATTACGTCGATAGTAAAATTCAAAAAAATACACAAATTAGAGCATTTAGATTTATGACAATCTTAATTCATTAACAGAAAGAATGATTATTGACATAAATATTTACATCAGCTATCGCACATTGCGCATATTCTCAAGGCATGAGAAATCGTCCCGTTGTTTATACAATGCGAAATCTATATTTTTTATATAAGCATTTTTTTTTTATTATGTCGCATCTCCGAACTTGTTATTAATCGTAAGTTGCGATCAATGAGCATCGGATGAACGTACGTGCAATTATTGTAGACGTTCACGCAGCATCGTGCCTATTTTTGTAAAAATACTGTAAAATACTTTACGATACGTAGCGCGAATTTATCTAGGACGGGGAGTTGATTTTGTAAACGTTGCTTGTAAATATTTTGTATATTTGTATCACAATATTTAACATAGCGATTATGTACATGTATACAATTACGCGTGGTTCCGCACAATTAATCTGTTCATTTAATTGACATGGAGAAATGACGAGCGGATTGTATAAATTAATCATAAATATATTTTACCTCTGGGTTTGTAAGGAAAATATCAGTGATTGTCTTTACACGTCGCTTCGTGGCATCGTGGCAAAACTAAAGTTACTTTAGTACAAAGTAAAAACCTGGTCTCAAATTTCCATTATTTTTCCATTAAAATACTTATGTGATCCTTTTAATATAAGCTCAAATAAGTGTATGTAAAGTTTTTTTTTTGTTTTTTTTTCCGTGTGGAAATCTACCACTGAGGCGGTCGGGGAGCGCCGCTACGCGGCAACCAGTCGCGCACCCAGTACCTAGTGGCCCCCCGTTTGGCAGGGGAGAAGACCCCCTCACCCTCCGGGGAGAGGAGTGAGGGGAGTGCCGGATTCCATGCATTACATCGCCCACGATGCTACATAACGCGCATGGCCTACTACCGGCTAAAACCACACGGTCGTCCCTCTCGGCACATCGAGAGACGAACTTTCAATTAAACTCTCAATTGTTTGTGAGTTTCCGCAAAATAAGACGCTAGCTTCACATACACGTGTCACTGTTTCGTCACCGTCATCGACAGAGAAAACAATATATAAAGATATCTTAACAAGTATTACATGCACTTACGTGCCGAGAGAAAAAAGAGAAAGAGCTACAACATAATGTTTCTGTTTCTAAAAAAAACTATCGATGATTTTATCATTTTCTTCCTTTAAAATTTATATTAGGACAATTATAGGAAACAAAAAAATTATAGATAAGTTCCTCGATGGCTCAGATTCTAGAAAGCTAAAAATGAATGAAAAATGCGATATGCGCCTAATACGTGTGATTTTATAATTAAAATAATTAAAACGCTTGCCGTCAAGAAAACCCGCTGTCAAAAATAAGAAAATGAGAAAAATATGTATATAAGATAAGGTAGTACGTAATAATAAATAAAAGATATAAAATATTTAATTAAAAAATATAGAGATGTATAATATATAAGATTATTCACTTTTATATAAGTTGTATACTTTTGGACATAGATCTGCTTGATATAGATTTCTGAGCTTTTGGCGACTGAGTAACGAGAGACGAGAGAAAATTAAAATTGCAAAAATTATCCAAAAGAGGCTGAATAACGTGCAGAGGCGAGTGAGAGGGAATCGGATGAATCGACGTGTATCTTCGACACTAGCGAGATAGAGAAAGCAAAAAAGTGAGTAAAGAAGAGAGTCGTCAGAGGCGGCGCGGCGCGGCGGTCGAAGGACAGAGAAAAGGAGACTGGAGAGTAAAGAGAACGAGCGTGCGCGCCGAGCCGAGGCTGTCGGGGACGACGGGGACTGTCACGGAGGCAGATCTGCCTTCTGGCAGGAGTAGTAGCAGGAGTGGCATCAGGAGGGTTTCGACGCGACGCGACTCGACCTGCTGCTGCTCGGCATTCTCTTCTCGGCAGTCGGCATTACCTGCCAGCGGCCCAGCGCGCGCGAGCAGGTTGGCAGGCGGCATCAGGCGGCAGGCGGCTGACGAAGCGAGGCGCCGAGGCGGCCAGTGGGCCAGTGTCAGTCAGTGTCTTCGAAGTCGCGGACTCCGATAGATCGTGGAGCTTACGCGAGCAGTAGCGCGTGGTGAGCGATATCAAAACTCAGAAGTTCGGTACCACAAGAAACGGATTACGGAGCACAGCACGCGTCGCGAACGAGAGCGATTCGCTGCACTGCCGCCAAGTGCAGCGTGCAGCGTGCGCGTATATCGCGCTGTGTCGGTAGAATCGCGGCGAGCGTCGCGTAAATTGACGACGAAGACGACGCGGGCGGTGCGAGAGGAGGCGAAGAGGCGCAAGGAGAGCGACAACGCATCGCGATATACGATCGATCCGTCAAAAGCCGTGCAGTAGCGGCACGCAACCCAAGCGGCGGCGGCGAACGCGCGAGAGACCGCCCGCCCGCGCTGGCGATGGAGGAAATGTGCTGCTCGTGACGTCACGGACGTCCTCCTCGGTGCTGCTGCTGCTGGAGTAAACGGCCGCGAGCACTTGTCATCGTGCCTTCTGGTTCTCGCGTAGCTGATACTCGCGGATACTTGCGTTCTCTCAATCGTGTTCCCTCGCGAGAGAAAAGGCGAAGCCTCGGGGGAGCCAGAAGAACGAGAGAGAAGGAGCGCGCGCGCACATCGGTATAACGACGGTGTAAGAGAAACGGAGCGAGAGAAACACGTCAGGCAAAAGTGAGGCAGGAAAGTAAGAAAATAAGATAGATCTCAGAGCACAGAGCGAAGAGGAGAGACGTGGAGAAGCGGTGGAGAACGTGGGCGTTGAGTGATTGTTGTCGGTGCTAGTTTCTAGTTTCCATCGGGAGTCATGAGAGACACAAGCGATATGATGGAGGACGCCCTGTCAGAGGTACGTAACAACACCAACAACCGATATACATGTATGTACGTGATACATACATATAATACATAAATCGACCCGCGTCGCGCCGTGCGTTCTCGCTTTCGCGCAGACTTTTAGAAATTTAGATTATAATGTGCCGTGCGTTTCCGCTCCGCGAGAACAAACTCGTGTCTTGTGTCGCGTTAAATCTCCGGAACCATCAAGTGATATTGCGGCGTACTTAAATCGCTCCGAAGAAAAAGGCGTTTGGCAGTGCCACCGAGTACTAACCAAACCGGATATGTTTCTTTCGTTATTCTCACGGATTCTCACACGCGCGATTTACTTAATTTGATCGCTAAAAGAATATTAAAAACCGACTGTAATTTTTTAATAAATCATAATTGGAAAAAATTTTACTAGAGTTTTTAATACATTTGGTACTTAATCACGAAGACGATATACATGACGATATAGATCGCAAAGATGCCATGAATAATAATACTTCTCGATACCTTCGCCAGGTATAGGAAATACTGTCAACTTGTCGTGTATGTGAAGCGTCTCATTTTGCAGAAACTCACAAACAATTGAGTTCTGGCTTCCTTTTCAATAGTTCTAAAATTCCTGATAGAGTTAAAACAAATAATTCTGGCCATTAAAGTAAAAAAACGCGTCGGTACAACTGAGACGCTATAGAGGTTCACGCAGCGTCTCACTTTGTCCTACACGAGGTTCCGCCGCTATATCTTATCAGATTTTGCGAGATTTATAATTCTGTAAAAGCCCGTGCACGTAACAAAGTTTTAGTCATACGCGTAAGGCCGTAAGAAAATAGACCGCGCACACTCGATTATTCTTCAAGCGCGAGGAGAATACGCGACTGTGCGTGGTCTATTTTCTTACGGCCTTACGCGTATGACTAAAACTTTGTTACGTGTAATGGCCTTAACAGTTCTATGTGTATAAAAAGTTCTGCCATATCAAAGCAAAAAAATTAATTATAAGGTACTAAAATCAAACTTACAATGTAATATATATACCGAGTTGAGACGCCAGTTGAAAAATCTCGGAGTTCCGGTTCATGTAAAATATTTTTCGAGTAGTTCTAAGCATACCGAAGCGCTTTCTAAAAAGTTCCGAGCGTTAAGACCTTTGTGTTATATTTAAAAAAAAAATTAATATTATCCGAAAAGTATATAATCATTATGACGGAACAAGGTAAGACGCTGGTCTAAATATCAGAGTACCGATGGCTTTTTTAGAATAGTTCTCGCATAATTCTCAACGTATTTGTGCATTTTCTAAAGAGTTCCCGGTACTAGCAGCAGTGTTGTATAATTTTTTAATAAAGCGTCTCACGCTATTCTCTCTAAGTATTCGGTGCACGAGCGATATTAATTTATTGAAAAATCATACGACATTGTTAATTGCTAGTCCCGGGAACTCTTTAAAAAATGCACAAATATGTTCAGAACTATTTTAGAAAAGCCAGAACTCCGATATTTAGACCAGCGTCTCACCTTGTTCCGTCATAATGGTTACACTTTTCGGATAATATTAATTTTTTTTAAATATAACGAAAAGATTCTAACGCTCGGAACTCTTTAAAAAATGCTTCAATATGCTCAGAACTACTCGAAAAATATTTTACGTAAACCGGAACGCCGAGATTTCAACTGGCGTTTTAACTCGGTATACTCATTACATTGTAATTTTGTTTTTAGTACCTTATAATTAATTTTTTTTTTGCTTTTATGTGGCAGAACTCTTTATAAAACTGTTATAGAACTATAGATCTCGCGAAATCTGCTAAGATATGTACAGTGACGGAACTCGTGTAGTAGGACCAAAGTGAGACACGCTGCGTGAACCTATAGCGTCTCAGCTCAATTATTTGTGAGTTTCCGCGAAATAAGACGCTAGCTTAACATACACCTTTTAAAAGTTTTTAAATAAAATTTTGATAAATTTGTTACGATTAATTATTACACCCTGTCATGTATTTATTTTGATTGTTTGTTTCACAGTTGTGTGTAACATTTTATCATGCTACGCCCATGATTTACGTGCGATATACAGAGTTAAATAGACATGTTTCAGCGATCAGTGATATTGGACAATCTACGCATAGCTTTTTACTACATTGTCAATTTTGCATTAGTAAACCTCTCAATTGTGACGTAATCAAATAAGTAACAATTATCAAAATTTTATTAATTTACTTTTTATTTTATTTAGTATTGAGCTTGACACATTTCCAATATATTTCAAAGAATGGATTTTTCTTTTTCTTTATATTATTTTGTGCAGGACACAATGATGGATTGCGGAGGAGATAGCGGAGAAGATAGTGGAGGTTTGGAGGACTCGGTTGACTTAGCCACTGACATCACGGATAATTCACGTACAATACGAGGTAATTTATTTATTGTATACTTCTATTGTGTATTTATTTATATATATATATACTTTTTGACATCTAAATATTATCTGTGCGTTACAAATATTCATGCCTAGATAATTGCACGATTATAAATAAACCATTAAAAATCTATATTATTTTTAAAATTCAGGATTTGAAAGAGTTAGATATATTTTTATTTCTTTGTTGGCGTTGGATTTATATGTGAATGACAGTAGATCTTATAAAATACTTGTAAAATGCGAGCTTGAAGTGAGAACGTGAAAATAATTATGTTTGTGTATTGTGTCAATCGTTCAATGCGATTGTTTCTAATTACATTATTATTCAATACTTTCGTTATTTTTCCGTTTCCGTTATTTTTTTATGACTTTGTTTCCTATTTTTGTAACATTTTATTGTTTTCTGAGATATAAAACAATTTTGAAAATTTGAAAGTTTGAATTGACCAGTGAACACGATAAATTTAACCTCTCTTTAAGACACAAATGTGAAGTAAAGCATTGCATCTGCGAATAAAGGCGCGCGCGGTGGACTCTCGCGTTGAATCGACGACGATAACCGGGAGAATGCCGCATTGTAACAACCGGACCGCGATTCGATGAGTAAGTCCGCCGCAATGAGGCCGACGGCCCGGTTTTGCGGTCCTGTGGGAATCCTGCCCCATAAACGTCCCACGGGAACTACCTGTCGCTCGAAACCCACACCCTGTCGCATCCGCTCTGCGAATCGCCGCATTTCGCACGAGTCCTCTCCTCTTTCTCATCTCCCTCGTCCTTGTGTGGTGCGTGTCATAATGTGATTCGATGCATCGGTACCGTACATGCGTGTATGCTACTCGCCCGTTCACACACCATCGCGAGAGCGGTAAGGTCGTTTATTCGGCGAGGGTAACTTTAAGATACCTGTTCCTGGGAACGGGAACGATTTCGATCGAACAGTGGCGATTGCGGCGATTAAGTGCGTTTGGCCGCGGAATTCGGACAGAAGCAGAATTTAATGAGTTGTGTGTGATTATAACGTTACAATTATAGAAATCATCTAATAAACGAATCAACACAAATGAAGAAATATATTTAGAAAAAAGATCGGTCCAATTTTTTAAATATATTTAAATAATATGATTAAGTGTTCTCAAATATACATCAATGCCGAATTAAAAATTGAAATGATAAAAAGACATACTTGAAATGCGAGCATGCGAAAATTTTATGTAAAAAAAGATAATAGTCTAATTCCAATATACATAAATTAATAGTAATTCAAATTAACGTATAAACGACAATCGAAAAAAATTGGAAAAGAGTATACGTGTTTAGAGACAAATTTATATCTATCTCCTCATTATTACCATATCATTTCTCGACGTCACAAAGGTAGTCGATCAACGTTTTTCAAACAGGCCCGAACGTATATTACCCGCGTTGTATACTTGTTCTTTTTTTTTCTTAACGATAATAGAAAAGTCTGGACCAGTCGCGAGAGCAAGTTCGTTGATTCTTCTTTTTTTCAGACATCTCTTTCTCTCTCCCTCTTCAGGAGGCATCAATGCGACTCTCCGTGCCGAACGTTCCCACAGGGATACCCGCATTTAAATGTCCCGTGTCCCGTTCCTATAGTCTACGAGACGTAGCAAAGTTTGGATTGGGTTGGGTTAGGTTAAGTGACGATTTAAAAGGACTGAAAGGTACTTAACGAGAACGAACTGTTTGTTTCTACTCAAAAAATATGTGTGGACTGTAGGAAATAAAGATAAAAAATTATAGTACTACCATGACGTTATATGCCAAGAAAGTGCACCGATTATTGTAATAATTTGCAAGAGAAACATGTACCTATCGTACTCAATTTATAATTTATAAAATATTTATAAAATGGATCGTGTGTTAACTATATAAAATATTAATTATTTTTGACGTATGAAATTACCTCTGAATAACAGAATTATTTGTGTATTCTTCACGCAGTTAAGCAAGTGCGATTTACGATAACACAGTCATAAAATTATACTCGATCATCAATAATGATGTAACATATATTGTGACTTAAGTTATACTCAGATCGACTTTTATCACGGTCAATCAATACCGGCGTCATCGTGACCGTAAATTTGTTTACGCGAATTTTAAAGTCGTATTATAATCTATATCGTTTAGTGACATCGCTTGAAATTGCTCCGACGAAGGAGGACCATAATTCTTGTCGGCGAATAGAAATTCTTGCAGCTGTATACGTACACGGAAAGCCGACATTAGCACAGAGAATTCATATTTCAGGAGAAGATCGGCCGAACTGCAGTATATAAGCGGCAACGCAAAGCTATTCTCCTAGCGAGCGGTATCCGACTTATATTCTGTGATTAATGACGTCGACCTAATAAATTTTAATGGATTACTCGTGCGTACCGCTTTACGAATAAATATGGGTACAAAGTTTCGCGCTGTTACGCTACTATAGAAGGTATCTACGTCATTTGCAACTTATTAAAAGTTTTAATCGAGGCGACTTGGATATTGCGCTCCCATTGCGCTTTCTGGCGAATCATATTTTATCGCCTTGAAAATCTTTCAATTTAGCAAACTAATTAGATGGCTGTTATACAAATAAAAGGAAACAAGCTTTTTTTAATATAAAAATCAAAAATATAAAATGTTAAAGCTTAAAAGAAAGTGGAAATAAAAATTTATACTTTATTTTGAAAAATTGCTATTAATACTTTATTATTTATATATTGCTACAACAGTTAATTTAATGTTAAACAAAATTAAAATAAAAAACGTTTACAAGCCCTTTTACAAGTTTATTACAATAATCTTATTCGCGGAATATTTGCACGCTAACTCTACAGTATTTAAGAAATAGGCCAATCCAACGTTATTATAGGAAATACCGCGGTGACGTTTTACAACAAGGTGCAAATAAAGATTTTCTAGAGCATGAGAACTTCTCTTGCAGGTATTATAATATGATATCGTAAAATATTGCTTTACCCAATGGATTATATACCATTCTCAGAATCAACTTTTGTTTTATTGTTGCATTGATATACATATAACAGTCTGTTATAGTATTAATCTTAACTTTCGATTTTATTTCACATGCCATGCAAATTTTGATTCTATAGAATAATTGCGATTTTGCCGGCCATTATTTCATCTACAGGTACCTTTATGTGATCAGTCTTTGTTTGTTAAAAGAATTTTTGAGTTCTTCGGGTTTTATTTCTTCGAGTCAATCTTCTCGCATTAACAGATAATTTAGGCCATTTGCAACCTGCGTAGATGCCGCCGAACGGTTACTGACCTTGTTAGGAATGGGCGAAGACGACGAAGACCTTCTGTCATCGTCAGAGGATGAGGGTGTTGAGGTAGACATCGATGAGCTCGAGGAAGACGACGAGGAAACGGATAATGCCAAATTGCTGCATCAACTCGCTGCATCCCTAGCCCAGGAACTCAAATACTCTCAGAAACAATCTTCGAGCAGCAGAGTGACGTATCAAGATCAAAGTGTGATACGTAATGTGGAGATGCTGCAGGATACGAGTTATCTCGGTCGCGGTTGCCTTCAAAATCAAGTGGACCATTCAAAAACATCTGTTTGTCAAAACGGTTTCGATCACAACGATCTTGATTATTTCAACGATCTCAATGAACAAAACGCGAACTTCACAAAGTTTACAAATTTCGGGAACCTCCGTCAGGAACACGGTCGAGCCTTTGATTCTTCGAACTTAGATCATCGACTGTGGACGGACAATCCAGCGGTCACGATCCATCAGCAGACTGAAAAGTCCTTCAGCAGCCAGCAGGAGCAGAATCCCGATTCCTGGACAGCGGGATGGGATGCTTGCGCCACCGAGGCTCTCCGGTATCTCGTCGAAGACGAGGGCCTACCGCTTCATCATCCTACGGTTATCGCCATGAAAAATTACCTTGATCTGCAGAGGGAGAGAGCGTTCACTCAACACACCGGGTATACGGACACCAAGTCGCAGGACATGAGTCTGCTTCTGGATTGATGAGGCTTCAGCATTAAGGTAGCGAGCGATTAAATTTATTTCTTGCGACCTGTCTCATTAAAGAATTTTCGAGAGAGAAATCTAGGATAAAAAAATTAATCTTGTTATTTAAATAAAACGAGCATAAGGACATATGGCGTGTTGTGAAATCGTTTGCACAAGACTCTTTGCTTTCTTACATATTTCGTCTTCTTTTGAAGAAAAATTTCAATTTTTTTTTTAGCCATAACGATTTATTTATTATCATAAATAATTCGATTCGAATATTCGAATAATTTTAGCTTTCGCGATTATAATTTCGAATAATAAGCGTTCATACGCTGGATCGATATGAACGCCGTTTCTTTTTCGTAACGAGATATTGAAAACCTTCAAGTTCCTTGAACGTCTCAATCAAGGATTAAGATCTTTTTTTCCATTTTCGTTTTCAAAAAGTGGTGATAGTTAATTCCTAATGATTATTCCCGAGAAGATGGCTTCGGTTATCATAAAAGAAAATATTTCTATATAGCAGTTAGAATCATCAAACTGCAGAGAAAAACGACCGGCGAATCACAATTAAAATTATTCTTAAAACAAATTCCTAGTTTAGTCTGTCACGAATAAAAAAAGATCGAAAGAATTAAAATACAATAAACGGGATGATAGAGAAAAGAAAAAAAAGAACGTTACGTCGGTGATCGCCGACAGAATATTGCAGAATGTTTTCGATCGTTATATAATGAGAAGTAATTTTTTACAAATCAAGAAATTACGTTTATACAAATAATATAAAAATAAAAATAATTATTTATAAATTATATCTGCAAATTAACATTTTTCTCTCAAGTAATTTAAAGAATTTAAAGATTTCTTTTTTGAATTGTGCCATTTTGTCGGCGATTATGCACGAAACAATTTTCAGTCAGATCGTATACGAAGAAATTGGCTACAGTGTCGACAATAGAAATGAGAAACGTTTAGCCCCCGAAAATATTGTATATATAATTTGGATTAGGCGAGAGACGACGAGAGCTCCGAGACTTAGATAGGAACTTATTCGGTCATAGATCAGCGAATCTTTATTTGTAAAAGAAATTACAACATATGGCAATAACGAGATCTCACGAGGAGTCCACGTCGGATGGCCTGAAACGTGTGTCTTCTTAATATGACGCTAGTAGTATAATAAAAGGGTGGTTTTGTTTAGAGTAACGTTGCTTAAGCAACGATGCGCGCGAAAGGGTGCACGTCGGCCGCCTTAACACGTCTCAACCATCTACAAAAAGCTCATCGTGAAACCTCAGACATTTCCACATCTTAATCGTTATTTAGATCGTATACGATCATCATTCCTCATGTACGGGAAATTGATCAGGATCGTACGTCAATTGCAGCGTTGAATCGATCCTGATGCGTTAATAAAAAGAGCAAAAGCAAACGAGATAAATGAAACTTGATCGTCAGTGACTCCAGGATCGACGATCGACTTCGATCGTGCGTCACTTGTCAAAAAATCAAAGAGACTTTACATCGTGATTGATTGCGCGCAAAGGATCGAAAAATTACGACTGTGAGTGAATTGCGGAGAAATTTTTAAGCTTTTTTTTTCCACACAATTTTTTTATGGGAAGTAGTCGACGCGCGACGTTCTTCCCACGCGACCGAATTCAAGCTGTGTACATATGTATAATATCGTTTTAACTTATACACAACTATTGTTACTTTTACAATAAAACTCTGTAGATAACATTGACCAGTAAATAAACGACCGATAAATTAATTAAGCCCTTCGTCTCGTTCTCGTCTTCCCAGTCCTTAAACTTAAACTTGGCCGAAGTGTTCAATCTAACCATTCAATCCGCTGCAAAAACTGTATTTTTAGATAATTCTTAGAAATTTGATTTTAATTACATTTAATCACAATCGGATTCTAGTCTAGTTAATCAAATCAGGGGCACAACTCGTAAAATCGAAATTTTATCTCGAAATTTAAAATATTCTTATACCAAACGTTATGTGTACGTCGCGTTTACGTGGTGATATAAATGTAACACTTTTATAATAAAATGGAAAGTTTTTAACAACGTATTTACCGAGCTAAATCAATATATTTGACTTTTTTCTCAGTTGTTGACTTGTCAGGAAAATTTTGTTTTTAATTTGTCTCATAAATGCAATACGATATATGTATGTGTATGTACATGACATACATGTTTTGAAATATGTTTATAAATATTAATCACAGTATTTGCATAGTAAAGAAAACTAGACTCGACTAGCAAAGTTAGCTGTTTGAGGGCCCATTGGACGTTTCCAATGTAATAACGTACTTAACAACGGCCCGCGATGCGATGTGATATGTAATGGGACTTGTGGAAGGGAACATACGCGAACGAAGAAACGGTTGTGGATCTGGCACGCGACGACTAGCTTGAAAGGAATCGCGCGCCGTCCACCTTTATCGGGGTCGTCCGTCGAGGAGGGATCTCTCTACGCCAATGGGGCATCTGGTGTCGGTTCGTAGCACATGCCATGCATCTGCTCCGTCGAGGTACTTTTGTTGTCTTCGACGTTCGCGTCCAGCGAAAATAAGCCAGGGCCAGCAGTTCGCCGACTACTGTTACCAGGAGAATCTATGGGCTTTCTTTCTTACCGTCTCGCAATCCTCGAAACGCGTTCGCCGACCTCCTGGCCATTTCGCGATTCTATGATCGCTGCTGGGTTTGTTCGAGGGAGACAGAAGGACTTGGTACCCGAAGAAGAGACCTGACGATAGGGGATGATAGATATACCGACGGATATGTTGTCAAGGGACATTGTAATTTCATTCTTTTGCTGTATAAACATGCTATAATTTATCTCTCAATTAAAATTTTCAAACTTTAGTTTCATTACAATCGTAATAAATATTGAATATACATATGTGTTGCTACACTATGTGATCCCACTGTATATACTGTCGATAATTTCTCCCCTTTCATTCCTACCGTGGAACATCCTGCTATCCGAGATAAAGCATTCGTGGTTGTTTTTTTTCTTTTTTGTTATATGAAATCGTTTCGGTTTTTTGGACGCATTGGGCCAGCGCGAGAGACGACGGAGGAAGGAAATGATGTACGCGAGCCTCGCGAAGGGGAGAGAACAGCTGTCCCGGGTGGTAACCGTCAGGTGGTATCCCGTCAGCTCGTCGTCAGCTGCGGGGGTGAGAATACGAAAAAAGGGTTGAGAGGACATTGCGCTCGGGCGCGACGGCCGTTGACGTTGCATTCCGCGGATCATATTGATTATATTGGAAGAAAATCGACGTGTCGATTTTACTGTTGTAATCCCACAACATAACGCCGTAAATATTTTAGAAGTCACCTTTTAATTGTAGAAATAAGCGACATGCATATCACAAGGTTTGAGCGTGAAAACCAAACTGTATAGATGTATAATTTTAAATTAATCAGTTTTAACTTGTTTTAATTTCATAATTAATAAACAAACGGCAAAAAAGTATTATATCATTCTTTTTATGTGATATATTAATTTGTGTGTGTGTATACATACATACATATATATATATATATATATATATATATATATTTAAATAATATAAATAGAAAAATAGAATAAAAAATAATCATCATGTTATTAAAAAATAAATAAAAATTACAGTTATGAATGTGTGACATCTCAGCTCTTTCTTTATCAAAAGGAATTAATCTGTCGCTCGACTCGAGAATACGGGCGACCTTAGAAAAACAAATGTCGCCTTAATCTCCTTGCTACATGGAGGTGCTGTGGGAATATCAACGCCAAAAACGAATTGTGACAATAATAGGCGCGGGTGGGCAGACAGGCTTGCCTTAAGTGACGCGTATTTAATTCGAGACGTCTGCATTCCGCGGCGCGGCGCAGCGGTCCCATAGTCCCATGTCGAAGACGAAAGACGCCGGGCCACCGTGGCGAGCACGGCCATACCGTAGGCCATAGGGGCCATGTCCATTGTGGCAGCGACGGGGAAATCAAGTAAATTGGCTGAATTGCCCCGTCCGTGAACCGGTACAGAGCGACCATCAGCGTACGCAGATGCAGATATGCGATAGATCCCGTATTGCGTAATATAACCCGCCAGGCCATCTTTACCCGAAAACTCAAACGGATTATTCACACGGTATTTGTAAAACGCAAAATTGTAAAACTTATCTAAATTTTACCTCTCCAATTTTAGAATTTCTTAATGGAGAAAAGAAGAAGAAAATTATATCACGATGCGTTTCGATATGACATGATATCTATACGTAAGAGTATTAATAAGTTTCGATTTACATTTATATTTGTATACGGTTGATAACCAAAGACGAAGAATTTTAAACAAAGAGAAAACGAAATTATTAATAATGCGTCTCGCATAATCAAGCTAACGTCGCAATGGAATTTAATGGAATGTGTATGATAAAATTTATTTGTGAGAGAGACAACTCGGAGAGTTTGGTCGAGCTGTGCAAAAAATTGTTTTAGAAACTAAAGTAGCGGAAAAAGAAGTTCGTGCATACCACTGCGCAGATGGTAGCAGCATGCTGTGCATCAAGAAGATGGAAGATATTTAAAAAATTCATATAATGAACGGTCGTTATTTTGTGCATCCATCTGCTGATGAAAACGATACCTACGAGTATTCAATAGACTGTGCGTTGAATTCTACGGATGACAAACTTAATCAACTCTTAAGATTGTATATCTTATTGGGTCTGCAAAAAGACATTGCGGAAAAATTACATAAACGTTCAATTTATTTGGTCTGATCGAATCGAGCGTTGAATTGGTACCTCGGTATAGAAAATTGATCTTCCACGAAATCCGCCAGATGCGGATCTAATGGCCAATCTGTGTTCATTGTCTCGCGGCGTGCGTGTCGAGGGCGCGTGCACCTATAAAAGAGGTACAACACCACTTTTACAGCTGCCGGAAGTATACATCTGCTAACGCAGAATCTACTAACCGTGTGGAGGAGATTGGGCCGAGTCCTCGGCTAAGTCGCTATATCGCACTCGCGTCGCTTTGTAATTTTGTGTAATCGTGAAGAATTGTAACGTTGACATGACAAATAAACCGCGTTCCTTACGTCGCGGCGTCGAGACGAATAATCAAGACGGTTAATTAAAATTGGAAAAAAGCCGACGGAATGAGATAAAGATCTTTACACGTGGCGGGTCCGCGGACAGACGGCGGGGCCCATGCACCTTTATTTTCGAAAAATAGCGGCAGCTGCCCGGAAGAAACGATCGTGGCTCGTGCTGAGCACCTTTCGTCTCTAAATCGAGGGCTCGTAGATCCTGGCTCGTGGATCTTGATGAAGATTCGTCACTAAATATAAAAATTATTATGCATATATGTTGGCGAAAATCCCGTATACGACTCGCCATGCGGATTCGGCATTATGGAGGGCGCTCTCTGTACACAATAGGGAGCGCGGTGTCGCATCTATACTGATGTTCTCATCTCTACTAGTCTCTCGCCATCTTACTGTACCGGTCACACGCGGCACATGTAACGTTCTTCAGAAAAATATATATTGAGTTCTAACACTAAAACTGTTGTATATCACGCGTCACCCATATCAGGTTATGGGCCCAGACGAGATATACGGTGCGTAGTGTTTTCTGAAGAGACGGCGAGTTACACCGTGCGAGCGCGAGGAAACGTCGAACGAGCATCGACGTGGGCGCGAAAAGACGGTAAAGGTGCATCGCATGAGCGCGAAAAGACGGCGAAGGTGCATCGCATGAGCGCGAAAAGACGGCGAAGGTGCATCGTACGAGCCCGAGGAAACGGCGAAAGTGCATTGTCGCGATCGTGAAGAGACAGTGTGTGCATCGTCGCGAGCGCGAAAAAACAGCGTGTACGCATCGTCGCGAGCGCGAAGAGACAGTAAGCGTGCATCGTTACGAGCGCGAAGAGACAGCAAACGTGCATCGTCGCGAGCGCAAAAGGGACAACGAATACATCGACGCGATCGCGAAGAGACGGCAAAGTGATTGACACGATCGCGAAAGAGAAGAGGAAAAAGGCTTCGCGTTGTGCATACACGGAAGTCATCGTGCGCGTAAAGGCTAATCGGCCATCTTGCATCGGGCGCGTCGGTATAATAGTAGCATATCGTAAAGAAAGTAGATCGTCGGTACGCGATTATGGCCGCGAACAGTGTCGTGCGTATCGAGGCGCTCGGGCGCGACAACTACGATACGTGGAAGCTACAAATGCGCGCGCTGCTAATAAAGAATGATGCATGGGGTTATGTGAGTGGCGAGATAGCGAAGCCCGAGAACGCGGCCGACGTACGAGAGTGGCGCACTATGGACGAAAAGGCCAAGTCGGACTTAATTTTATCCATAGGAGCGAGTCAGTTGAAATTAATTAAAAACTGCGAAACTTCGCGTGAGTTGTGGATAAAGCTGGAAAACACGTTCCAATCAAAAGGACCCGCCCGAAAGGCCACACTATTGAAGACTCTCATCCTGAAGAAGATGTGCGAAGATGGCGACGTGCGCGAGCATCTACATGATTTCTTCGATGCCGTAGATAAGTTGTCAGAAATGGACGTAATTATAAATCCAGATCAACTTGCCATAATGATGCTATATAGTTTGCCGTCAAGCTTTGAAAATTTCAGAGTCGCAATCGAAAGTCGTGACGAGCTTCCTACACCTGAAAATCTACGTACCAAGATAGTCGAAGAGTTCGACGCAAGGAAGAGCAAAACGGGGTTGCCGAAAGAAAAAATCGGACTTTGGTGGACTCTACGAGATGCCTTCTACTCCAGTCAGGTCTACCTCCATCATTCTGGGCTGAAGCTGTATCCACGGCGAATTACATTAGGAATCGCTGTCCAACAAGTAAGCTCAATGGAAGGACCCCACACGAAGGCTGGAAAGGCAGGGCTCCGACTGTAAGTTACTTCAAGAGTTTTGGATGTAAAGTATTCTGTATAAACAAAGTTCCTACGAGAGGAAAACTTGACCCTCGATCCAAGGAGGGAATATTCGTCGGGTATTCCGAGGAATCGAAAGGTTTTCGAATCTGGCTAACGGAATCCAAGAAAATCGAGATTACTCGGGACGTAAAGTTTCTGGAAAACCATCTGGGAAGAGCTAAAACACCTTTCGAAGATTTCTATTCACAATCCACGGACATGATCCCGATTGACGGCGTGGACGTCAAATTGTCCTCCAGTTATGATAACGTGGAGCAAAGGAACATCGAGGAAATTGCTGTGGAGCCAGAAGAAGCGGAATCAGATGAACCAGAACCAGGGGAAGCGGATCCAGGGGAAGAGGAAATAGAAGAGCCAGAGGGTGGAAATGAGGGACTCGCACAAGTCCGTAGAAGAGGTCGTCCCCGCCTTATCAGAACCGGGCGGCCCGGGAGACCTCGAAAGGAATATAGCCACGAAGCGTTTGAACAAGCGGAAGTGGCGTGTGTGGCCGAAATCCCAATAACGCAAGCCATGTTGGATGTGAACTCATCGGAATGGATGGACGCGATGGCGGCAGAGGTGATATCTCTGATCAAGAACAACGCATGGAAGATCACAGAGTGTCCGAAGGATCAACGAGTAGTTGGGAGCAGATTTGTTCTGCGTAACAAATATAACTCCGATGGATCTATCGAGAAACGAAAGGCACGTGTTGTAGCACGCGGTTTTTTTTCAAAGACCAGGGATCGATTATCACGAGACGTTCGCTCCAGTAGCAAGAATGAGCTCGATACGAGCTGTGTTGGCCATAGCAGCACAGAGAGACATGAAGATCGAACAGCTCGACGTAGCAACGGCATATTTGAATGGTGAAATTGAGGAGACAATCTACATGGAAGCACCGGAATATCTAGAAGATATCTTGGAACATATTATTCGTTCCAGAAGCGTGGACAGTTCCATCAAGGAAACGGCGAAGAAGATGTTGGAAGACATTCAGAAGCCGAACGCAGTTTGTCTATTAATTAAGGCGTTGTACGGGCTTCGACAGTCAGGTAGGACCTGGCACGATACACTGAAGGAAAAGCTTGAACAACTCGGAGCTGTTCAATCGAAGGCCGATCCATGTGTATTTCTCATCGGACCTATCGAGGACGGAACATTTATCATCGTATACGTCGATGATATAATAATCGCTTCTCGCGATACTGCGAAGATCGCGAAAATCAAGAATCACCTCAGCGCTAACTTTGAGATCAAAGACCTGGGCGACGTCAAATACTGCTTGGGTTTGGAATTCTTAAGAGAGAAGAATGAGATTGCCATAAGACAAAAAGGGTATATTAACGACATTCTCGCAAGATTCGGCATGCTCGACTGTAAGCCGGTGTCCACTCCAATGGATCCGGATGTAAAGCTGATCAAGGAGGAGGTCGGCACGGACTATCATCAACCCGAGGTTCCTTATCAAGAACTCATTGGGGCACTGATGTATCTGGCGACATCGACACGACCCGATATAGCTCATGCTGTCAGTCGCCTTAGCCAATTCAACAACTGTTACACGGAGACTCACTGGAGGGCAGCCAAGCGGGTGTTGCGATACCTCAAAGGGACTAATAATGTTGGTCTAGTTTATTCTGTTTTCAGTAATCCTCCCGAGATGTTCGCGGATGCTGACTGGGGTAACTGCAACATGGATCGTAAATCCTACACTGGTTACACCTTTCTATTGAGCGGTGGAGCCATCAGCTGGGAATCAAAGAAACAGCACACTGTGGCTCTATCAACAACTGAGGCCGAGTATATGGCTCTTTCTGAAGCAACAAAAGAAGCTCTATACATGGAAGGACTACTCGGAGAACTCGGGATAACTTTGGATGGAATCACCATCAAGAACGACAACAACGGGGCTCTAAAGTTGGCAATGAACCCCGTTTATCACGCTCGGTCGAAACATATCGACATTCGACATCACTTCGTGCGTGACGCCGTTAGCAGAGGTTTGGTCAAAATCCAACATGTATCCACTGACGAGATGACGGCGGATATTCTCACGAAGGGACTGCCTAGAGGGAAGCACGAAGCCTGCATGAAGTCCATTGGACTCAAGACCATCAAATAGGCGGAATCCGACCGATGCGATTCGAGGGGAAGTGTTGGCGAAAATCCCGTATACGACTCGCCATGCGGATTCGGCATTATGGAGGGCGCTCTCTGTACACAATAGGGAGCGCGGTGTCGCATCTATACTGATGTTCTCATCTCTACTAGTCTCTCGCCATCTTACTGTACCGGTCACACGCGGCACATGTAACGTTCTTCAGAAAAATATATATTGAGTTCTAACACTAAAACTGTTGTATATCACGCGTCACCAATATCAACATATATATATATCTTTATGGTTTGTATAATGTCGGGACCATTTCGGAGGTGCAATAACACATACCAGGACTTTTGGCACATGCTGGGTCCGACCCAGTAATTTTCTATATGAAGGGTAACTTATCAGGCCCGGTACTAGTTTATACAAAGATATGTAACGTAACAAAGTAGGACCATGTTTCTTTCCTAACCATTGTGAATTATAAGGACCGGTACCGGTAATTAGATACATGCAATGTAAAATACTGGGACCTTCTTATCTGAACAATTTTACTGAATTAAGTTGTAACATCATTCTTCGAGCGTATTCTTTTTTATATATAAAATCCATAATGTTTAGAGAGTCCAATCAAGCTGTTTATATACTTATTTATGTATATTTAGCACATAATGAATTATTTATTCATAATAAAGAACATCTACCAATATTTTACTATTTAAAAAGAAATATACATCAAGCTACTAAATGTACAGTGTGCTTTCTAAAACGCTATCTTTTACTAAAAATTATGTTAAAAATAATTAAATCATTGTTACTGCGTTGCTTCATAAAGTTGTAATTATAAATTTAAATTAATCAATTTAATTAAAATTAGAATTTAAATAATTAACATCAATAAATAAACTAAACAATTAAAATGTTACGAGGTCCTACTTTTTGTTGTTACAGTAAAGAAATTGATTTCCATACAATCTTCTACGATGATACATTGCAGAAAAAAGTTTTCTTCACTGATTTCATTGATATAATAGCAAATAACAGGACTCAGACCAGTTATACTTTTCGAATAATTTCATGTTCGGTTACTTGAAATTTTCAAATATTATATTTAGTGCATTATTTAAGAAAAAACTCACGAAAATAATGAAAACATAAGTAAAAATTATAACTGAAAAAAAACTTTTACTAGACGTATCGTCACATGCGAGGACCAATTTCCACGATATAATGGATAATAGCAGGACCGACCAATTAAATTATTCTTCGACAAATTTTACGTATACTTCGCATAAGCAATATTTTATACAACACATAATTTAGGGATTAAAAAGCGAAAATGATGGACTGCGAGATACCAAGAGATTACAGCCAAATCAAAAGTTATACTCGTATCGTTACACGACGTATCGTTACATGCGAGGAGCGTATTTATCGGTGCAATGATAAATAGCAGGACCGCCCAGTTTAACTATTTTTTAATTAATTTCATCTATACGTTCGGTTATTATTTGAGAACTTGCAATATTCTACTCAGTGCATTATTTAAGGATTAACACACGATGTTGGCCCACAAAATACCGACAGATTACAGCCAAATCAAAACTTATTCTAGGACGTATCGTTACATACGTCGTAGAGTGTACATTTTGATTTGGCTGTAAGTTTTTGGTATTTTGCAGTGCAACATTGTCGCGAGTTAAACCTTAAATAATGCACCGAGTAGAATATTGCAAGTAAGTAACCGTACGTACAGATGAAATTAATGGGAAATATTTAAACTGGGCGGTCCTGCTATTTACCATTGCACCGAGGAAATCAGTCCTCACATGTAACGATACGTCGTAGAGTACAATTTTGATTTGGCTGTTAATTTTTGGTATTTCGCGGTGCAATAATTTCGCGAGTTAATCCTTAAATAATGCACCGAATAAAATATTGCAAGTAACCGTACGTGCAGATAAAATTAATTAGAAAATATTTAGAAAATATTTAAACTGGGCGGTCCTGCTATTTACCATTGCACCGAGGAAATTGGTCCTTGTATGTAACGATACGTCGTATATAGAGTAAAAATTTTGATTTGGCTGGCTAAGTTCTTGATATTTCGCGATGCAACATTTTCGCGAGTTAATCCTTAAATTATTAAGACTTTAATCGACTATACTATGGCAATGATCATAATCGTGGCAACGATTATAATCGTCATGACAAATCGTCACCCCGTTTCGACTATGAATTCTGGATCTTGTAAAATAGACGTAATTTAGATGCATATATTATAAGCATCCTAAATTTATTTATTCAGATAGGATGCTTATAATATAAGCATCTCAATTGCATCAATTTTAGAAGGAGCAGAATCCATGGTCGAAACGAGGTGACACGACAATTATAATCGTTGCCAGTATAGTCGATTAAAGTCTTAATTAGGTTAGTTATTGATTGGTATAGTAAATGTTACTTATTCGGTTTCAATCTTTAAATAATGCACCGAGTAAAATATTGTAAGTAACCGAACATACAGATAAAATTAATTAGGAAATGTTTAAACTGCGCGGTCCTGCTATTTATCATTGCACCGAGGAAATCGGTCCTCGCATGTAACGATAGATCGTAGAGTATAAATTTTGATTTGGCTCTGTAAGTTTTTTATATTTCGCGATGCACCGCGAAATACCAAAAACTTACAGCCAAATCTACGACGTATCGTTACATACGAGGACGGATTTCCTCGGTAAAATGATAAACAGGACCGCCTAGTTTAACTATTTCTTAATTAATTTCATCTGTACGTTCGGTTATTATTTGAGAACTTGCAATTATCTACTCGGTGCATTATTTAAGGAATAACACACGAAAATGTTGGCCCACGAAATACGGGCAAACTACAGCCAAATAAAAATTTTTACTCTAGGACGTATTGTTACATACGAGGACCGATTTTTTCGGTGCAATGGTAAATAGCAGAACCGCCTAGTTTAACTATTTCTTAATTAATTTCATCTATACGTTCGGTTATTATTTGAAAACTTGCAATATTCTACTCGGTGCATTATTTAAGGATTAACACACGAAGATGTTGGCCCACGAAATACGGGCAAACTGCAGCCAAATCAAAACTTTTACTCTAGGACGTATTGTTACATGCGAGGACCGATTTCTTCGGTGCAATGGTAAATAGCAGGACCGCCCAGTTTAACTATTTCTTAATTAATTTCATCAATACGTTTGGTTATTATTTGAGAACTTGCAATATTCTACTCGGTGCATTATTTAGGAATTAACACACGAAAATGTTGGCCCACGAAATACTGACAGATTACAGCCAAATCAAACCTTTACTGTACGACATACACTGATTGTGAGAAAAGAAATGTTCTGCATTTTAGTAAATATTGGTTTGCATACAATTGTGACCCCATTTACTAAAATAAAGAAAATTTTCCTTTTTTACATTAGTACACGTGTATTTACTGAGAGAAAAGCATACTAAAATAAAAAGGAAAAATTTTTTTATTTTAATAAATAGAGTAACAGTTGTAGGCAAACTAATATTTATTAAAATGCAGAAAATTTTTTTCTCAGTGTCATCATTACATTTAAGAACTTTCCTCATTGCAATTTGTAAATAGTAGGATCGCCCAATTAAACTATTTGTTGATTGATTTCATCTGTATTGTCAATTACTGGCAATATTTTATTTGGTGCATTATTTAGAGATTCACACGTAAAAATGTTTGTCCGCGAAATATTAAAAGACTACAGATAAATCAAAACTTTTACTTTAAGATGTATCATTACATGCGAGAACTGATTATATCGGTGCAATGGTAAATAGTAGGACCGCCTAATTTAACAGAGAAAGAGAGAGAACATTAGACGCGTTCGGCAGACCAAGCCGCTCAGTAGCAGTCGAACGTGATTGGCTCTTACTTTTAGAACCAACTAATCAACGCAAAGTGTTGATTGGTTGGTTCTAAAAGTAAGAGCCAATCACGTTCGACTGCTACTCAGCGGCTTGGTTTGCTGAACGTGACCAATAAGACAAACTCAACAGTTGTGTCTGCTGAACGCGCCCAATGTTTCAAAGAATTATCTACGCGCTTGGAAGCTAGAATTTACAAATATAATAAAATAATGAATATATGAGAATTGTATTATTTCAATTTCCATATCTAAAAATACTACATATACTTTGTCTAAAAGTATATGTCAGAATATATCATAAATACGAAAGCAAGAATATTAATTCAAAAATTTCCATCAACGACGTAACGTCATATATGGGGTCCAATTTCTCCGAATAACAAAAATCAGTACCGGGCAATTAAACTATTACTATTTTAAATCTTGCCAAGATTTATGTGGTTTACACATATGAGCATATTGTTTTCATTATATAAATTAAAGAGTTCATTATCCGGTGGTAGGCTAGTTAAAAATTTGAAGATAAGATTTTAAAAATTTACATGAAAAATGTTGACTGCAAATTTTTAACTAGCCTACGAATAGACAATGAACGCTTCAATTCATATAATGAGAACGATTCGTTCATGAGACGCATAAATCTCGGTCAAATTTAATAAAAGCAATAATTTAATTGGCCGGTCCTGATTTTTGTCATTACATCGAAGAAATCGGACCCCATATATGACGTTACGTCGTTGATGGAAAATTTTGAATTAATTTCTTACATCCGTATTTATGATGTATTCTCACATATACTTTTAGACATAGTATTTGTACTATTCAGATATGGAGATTAAAATAATACAATGCGCTTATATGTTCATTGTTTTATTATATTTGTGAATTCTAACTTCCAAGCGTAGATAATCATTTGAATCGTTAACTTCAATAATATTTAATTAGCCTACGAAGCTAATGAATGCTTTAATTTACATAATAAAAATGATATGCCAATGAAACTTATACATTTTATTAAAAATTATCTAATAACCACATAGTTTAATCTGCTGAATCTGCTTTTCGTCGTTACATCCAAGAAATCGGATACTATAGTTGATATTATGTGATTGATGAAAATGTTTTGCTTTTTTTTATATATGCTATACCTTTGCAGAAGCTAGGATTCACAAATATATATTTGTATAGCATATATTAAAAAGCAAAGCATTTTTATCAATCACGTAACGTTAAATGTGGGGTCCGATATCTTCGATGTAACGATAAAAAGCAGAACCGGCAAATTACACTATTATTTTTAAATGATTTTTAACAAAATTTATAAGTTTTATTGGCATATTATTTTTTATATGTAAATTAAAGCATTCATCAGCTTCTCATAGGCTAATTAAATGTTATCGAATACAACGTTTCAAATGATTTATCTATGCTTGGAAGCTAGAATTCACAAATATAATAAAACAATGAACATATAAGCATTGTATTATTTTAATCTCCATATCTGAATAGTACAAATACTATGTCTAAATGTATATGTGAGAATATATCATAAATACGGATGTAAGAAACTAATTCAAAAATTTTCATCAACGACATAACGTCATATATAGGATCCAATTTCTTCGATGTAGTGACAAAAATCAGGACCGACTAATTGAATTATTATTTTTATTAAATTTGACCAAGATTTATGCGTCTCATGAACGTATCGTTCTCATTATATAAACTGAAGCGTTCATTGACTGTCCGTAGGCTAGTTAAGAATTTGCGGAGTCAACATTTTTCGTGCAAATTTTTAAAATCTTATCTTCAAATTTTTAACTAGCCTACGACCAAAGGATAAACTCTTTAATTTATATAATGAGAACTGTATGCTCATGTATGTGAACCGCATAAATCTTGGCAAGATTTAATAATAGTAATAGTTTAATTGGCCGGTCCTGATTTTTGTCATTACATCGAAGAAATTGGACCCCATATATGACGTTACGCCGTTGATGGAAAATTTTGAATTAATTTCTTACATCCGTATTTATGATGTATTCTCACATATACTTTTAAACGTAGTATTTGTAGTATTCAGATATGGAGATTAAAATAATACAATGATTACTTGTTCATTGTTTTATTATATTTGTGAATTCTATCTTCTTAGCGTAAATAATCATTTGAAACGTTGTCTTCGATAATATTTAATTAGCCTACAAAGAGCTGATGGATGTTGTAATTTAATTTACATAATAAAAATGATATACCAATGAATCTTATACATTTTATTAAAAATTATCTAATAACCATAGTTTAATCTGCCGAATCTGCTTTTCGTCGTTACATCAAAGAAGTCGGATCCTATATTTGATATTATGTGATTGATGAAAATGTTTTGCTTTTTTTTATATATTCTATACCTTTGCAGAAGCTCTAGGATTTACAAATATATATTTGTATAGCATGTATAAAAAAGTAAAGCATTTTTATCAATCAACGTAACGTCAAATATGGGGTCCGATATCTTCGATGTAACGACAAAAAGCAGAACCGGCAGATTACACTGTTATTTTTAAATAATTTTTAACAAAATTTATAAGTTTTATTGGCATATTATTTTTATTATGTAAATTAAAACATTCACCAGCTCCTCATAGGCTAATTAAATATTATCGAAGACAACGTTTCAAATGTTTATATCTATGCTTGGAAACAAGAGGATTCATAAATATATTAAAACAATAAATATATGAGCATTGTGTTATTTTAATCTCCATATCTAATAACTACAAATACTATGTCTAAAATTATATGTCAAAAATACATCTAAATACGAAACAAAAAATTAATCCAACACGATTAAATGTATTAAATGACGTAATTTAATATGTAAAGAAACACATAAAAGAGGAACTTCTGTCTAATATGTCATTTTTAGACAGAAAAAATAACACACTTGGATTTGTAGTGTACCAATAACCGGTACCTATTAGAATATATGCTATCATCTAGTCTATCTTCTTAATGTATCTTTAGAGTTCATTTTCTCCGTTTTCACAAACTTTGGGTTAGCCCATTATAACAACAAGCTCTTCAAATATCCTAATATACATTTGACGACTTTCTTCTTGTACAATTTTTAGAAGAATTGTAGAATTTTACAAATAATTTTAAGAATATCTTTAGCACATAGGGAAATCTTGGAATGCAATTCACTTGTAATTTATTTACGTTACGTATCCACAGTTTAAAGAAGTAAACTAGAATTTTTACGGTCCCATTAAATTACCATACAAAAGAAACTTTCTTTTTTTGATGTAATGTTTAATATAATGTATACAAACCACAATTAATTACGAAATACAATGTATATGAGTATCACAAAACTATGTATACTGCATTTTGAGTTATGTATATCATGTATAATCAGTTTTTAATGCATTTTTTAGTGGTACCGATAAATAACAAAGCATAAAAAAGGACTAAATTTTGATATATCTTTGTTTATAGCTTATACATATGAAAAATAATAACAAAATGTTCATTAAGATGTTGACGTATATCAATGTATACTTATGTATATGTTACTTATAGTTGGTCCTAGTATGTGTCAAACCATAAAGATATATATATATATATATATATATATATATATACACAAATTAATATATCACATAAAAAGAATAATAATACTTTTTTGTCGTTTGTTTTATTAATTAAGAAATTAAAACAAGTTAAAACTGATTAATTTAAAAATTTTATGTAAGAAGAATAAAGACCATTTGTTAAAAGTAGATAGTCATTAATTAATTTGTTCATTTACAATTACGGGAAACTGTCGTGAGGCTCAATGTAGAATGAATAGTTACACAATCGAGTACCTCTTCACTGAAACGCGAAGAGCTTCGTAATTATAACACCAGTTAACCAGGTAACCAGTAAACGCGCATAAAACGGCTCGTAAAACGTAAACTCGCGTCGCGTGTGTATCGATTGGAATCAATCTCATCACTTGTCGGATTTGAGGCGTCGCTGAAAAAAATCCGCGACACGCGCGAGTGGCAAACGGAAAACCGGAAACGAACCCCAGCCTCGTCTCGTCTAGGGTGAGACTAGAGGGGTGAGAGAACGAGGTGATCCCTCCACGTATCCGGCATTGTTTCTCAACGGCACCCCCTCCGTCCGTTCCCCTCCCATATGGTAGCCACATGTAGGTTCTGGGCACCATCAGAGGGGGGAAAAGTCATCGCGGAGATCCAGCTGATGGTCGACGCATTGGTCGAGCTTCCTCAGTTACCGTTGGACCGCACGCAGGTCTGGTCTACGCGCCTCGCTAGATAAATCCGGTTCCGATCTAATTTTTTCCAGAAGAACGGAAATTCAGGCTGCGGAGCAGTAGGGCAACCTTGACCCTTGGATCGCGAGGTCGCGCGAGAACCGGCGGAAACCAAACCACGCGAAGGTGAGCAGCGAGAAATGATTAGAGGTCCGAACGCGAAGTCGAAGGCACGCAAAGCGAATATTTGATTCTCTGTTAATTAACTAACGGGACGATAATTAGATAACGGGTTTAGTAATAACGGATAATGGATCTCTTCTGCATTGTCGATTGCGATCATCGAGATATTAGGTTTAGATGAAACGTATAAAGTGATTTTGCTATTCGCGTGAATTTTACACGTGAATAAACCAAGGGAGTAGTTTTAGTAATTATCATCTTGTTATAATTCATATTAATCATATTTGTTTATTAATAGTAACAATCGCGTGTATTACCGTTGCCTAATTATTTATGAAATTAATTGTCGTAAATGGTTGTAATTGACCGTTCGAAAGCCAAATAAGCTGTCGATATCGATAATTAAAAGTTAAGTAAATAATAATGAAAAAATAATGATTGCGGTACCGTGATATCGCGCGGCAATTGGCACGGGCTCGCGTTGGTCGTTGAACTCCAAGTTGGTTAAAGTCGCGCAGGGGTGACGCACGCAAAATCTGGCAATGGGGATGGGGATGGGGATGGGCATCCTTAGTAACAGTGTAATGCCGTTCGAGTATTGATTTCAGACTCGGGGTTTAGGGTAGCGTTACACGCGTCTACGATGCATTCAGCAAACATTGGTCACGCTCGTTTCGTATAAACCTTCTAGGAGTTCCTTCCGCTCGATTGCCGGCGCCGGCCAATCCGATACAATCAAAACGGAACGGATGCCGTTGAAATAAATACAAAGTCAAGAGAAGATAAAACTGCAGCATTCCTTGATAATTCTATTTGAAACTATCTGATTTTAATTTGTCGGTAATAGCATATATCATTTCTTATTTGATGTCTTAGAAATTTACGTTGCATTTTACACGTGTGATAGATAAAAAAATCATAAAAAAAATATAATAAAAATCCTGCAAGCACCTTTGGGAATTTTCCGTAATTATAATCACTCGTTATTGAGCTCTCAAAATCTCGGGTGTCAAAATCTACCGTGTCTCTTGATAAAACAATGCGCGCGACAATTTCCTGCGCCGTCGATCATGGAGAATTCCAATGACAATGTCGAATCATTCGATCGCAACTTCGTAGATGATACCGGATGCGGAGGCTGTGTGTCAGACTTCCGAGGCTGCGGTCACCAGCGGCGGCGACGAGAAGATTAAGGACCGGCCGGAAAAGGAAGTGGCGTCGGTGACCGCCTGGAACCGATATCAGCGACTAGTGGCCGCGATGGAGTCCCGGGGTGGCGAATTCAACCGAAAGTCCGTGATCGAGACGATCTTTCGCGGTAGCGATCTAGTCTACGTTACTCATTGATCGGCGGATCGATCGGACGCGAGTGGAAACCTCTCGTCCATTCCTATACCAAAGTCCCCAGCCAGTATCAAATCGCTTTCGCGTAGTGTGGCGTAGAATTCGCGAGTCGCAACATAGTAGTACCGTTTGAATATGAACCTACGTACAAGTAGGCGAAATTTTTCATGAAAATGTAAAAAATTAATTATTGCTACAAACACACATTAGAAAACAGTGATTAATGATCTTGCGATGGCGATGAATTATCGCTAAAAAATTAATATTTATTTAGAGTTAAATAGTAAATAGTAAATAGTAAATAGTAAATTGACACTTGCGTCACTTGCCATTTGTAGGTGGATGTTATTATCAAGTTATACGTATATTCAAGTACCAGTGGGTATTTTTTTGACGTACCGACAATGAGATCGCTATATGCGACGACGTCGAGAATAGGATGTAAGAGCGCAGTTTTGACGCGGTTAACGTGGCTGTGTGTATTATAGTTCGATGTCGAGCGCACTATTTTTAGATCCACATGAGGGGAATTTAATAGTTCCGAGAGACGATCGCTTTCATAAGTTTATACATACATAAAGCAAGTATCGTTATATACGTGTCCTTGGAAAATTCCAAACAAGCGATTCTTAAAGTCGAATATAAGATATAAAGTACGCGCGTGTCCTCATTAACGCTCAAGTGAAAATTGTGTTAACAAATCAAACATTATTTCGATATATACGACATTTTCGAGTAAAAATAAAATAAAATTATGTAATAACAGCGAATGTATACACGCACCGCGAGGCAGACACATTAAATGCTTTCGAGATAAAATTTTTACAAAATGTAGCGATCGTTTTCTCTTCGAAAAAAAAAAAGATTCTATCGACATTTATAAATGGTTATGTGCGTCATAATAATAATAGCGAATAATGCGAGTTAACGAAAACGAGTGCGCCGCGTTTCTACGCCACTGATTAATGCAATCATAGATGGAAATACGATTAACGATGCCAAACTGTGTATTACTAGTCAACGTGTGCGTAATATAAATCGTGAAAGAATAGGATAGATCGTTTAATTAGGCAATTATGACAACGGTGACGATTACGACGTTGCTATCGCGCGATAGACGACGGAAGGCGTGTCTGTAATCTACCTCTACCACGTGAATTCATGCGACATTAGCTACGCTATGCTCAATCTTGTCAGCGCGAGCAACACTCGCTATATGTATATGTACATATATGTATACATATACGTATGTACCGTATATAAGGACAAAATAATCTACAAGGGGCTGAAGCTAATAATTATGATTAAACGTAAAACAATTGTGGCTAATTCTGAAGTATTATAACGTATTAAGACGATTGTGTAATTGAATGATCCAGAGATAAATAATGTTTTAAACTCTAGGAACAAACTGTAAAAGAATTAATTTAACAAAATGGATTATATTTATTTGAAACTTCAACATTGCGTATTATCGATCACCATGATAAGTATTGTTTTTGACAATTTGAGCAAAGACATTAGAACAAATACTAAAGATTTAATATCTTTATTTGAGATGTATATATGAAACCAGCGTCTTATTTTGCGGAAACTCACAAACAATTGAGAGAGAGAGAGAGAGAGTTCTGACTTCCTTTTCAATAGTTCTAGAGTTCCTGATAGTTTAAACAAATAGTTCTGGCGATTAAAGCCAAAAAACGCGTCGGTACAAACCACTGAGAATAATTGTAAATGAATTAATAGTAGAAAATATATATACTTTTACCCCTCTGTTTTATATGACATGTACATATGTACACATAATAAAAATTTTGTCGTCCGATTATAATAACAATATTCAATCTTTTCTTAAAGATTTTGCTACCGAATGGCCAAAAAGAAATGGTCAGATTTGTGAGTAATTTTGTTTGTAAAATTTTGAATATTTATTGTCTCCAGCGGGCTGCGGCACGAAGAGCTATTAGTCAGTTCCGGCAGACAGGCAATCCATATTTCACAAGTAACGCAATAACTGGCAATAAATAAAAAGACAAAAGAAGAACGCAGACAGACAACTAATTGTATCGCATTCTATTGTACTTTTTGCTTGAAAATGTGGAAAAGAAGAAACGTCTCTGCTATCCACCTAGATTTTAGAAACATTAGTTTGAAATAAAATTTATAAGATATTAAAATTATATAAAATGGTTCTCTCTCGAAGAGAAAAGAAGAAAATAGTTAAAAAGATTCTTCTGGTGAGTGGTAAAAAACAAACTTGCCACGCGATATGTCGCCAAAACGAATTCTCTTGGATCGGTGAAAGCGAGAACGCGGAGAAAGTTCGTGAATGAGTTGAAATGATCATGCCGTCGGTCATGACGAGACGAGAATTTAAGAACGGAAATTGCATCGAAATAAAAAAGAAAGGAATATAAACGGAGATTGCTAGTAAAAATATGGATCATAAATAACTTCTGCCGACATAATGATAAATTATAACGATTACGATCTTCATCCGTAAAGAAATTTAATATCTATATAGAGAACGATGTTGTACATTTACACGATATTTGCGGCAAAATAATAGCGTTAGTTTATAGCAATGTAGTTAATACATAAATCAACTCGTATAAATTAATACATATGTGTTATACATAAAGTTTCACTTTCCTCTATTCTAAGAGCGATTGCGATCGAAAATAACGCAAAAAATATTGAGATGTGCGAGAACCGATTTCGTTTTACTTGCAGGCGCGTGCTAATTATCGCCATTATGGAAAATATAGCCTCAATGAGTTGTGATCATAGCCAGAATCGATACGTTCGCGGTCTCTCGCCACTAATTGCCTTTCGGTATGGAAATGTATTGAATTAAAACGGGGCATGATCTCGCGAGATATACGTTCGATCGCGCGACTGATCTTCACGCACCGATATTCGTTTTCGCTAAATTAGGAGCAAGCCCGATATGTATGTAAAACGGGAAGAATTTATTTTTATATTTTTGATTTCTGTCACAAAATATATTAAAAACGGACCTATCTACGCGACCCAATGCAAATCACAAATCGGATGATACCGTATCAAGGCATCGAGGCATTTTTTATTCAGGCAGAACAATAAATGGAAATGCGATTCGATTAGATAAATTAATAAATGTAAATTGATTTTCTCGCGTCATTCCATGTTGAAACAATTTTTGTCTCGTTTAAATTGTTCTTTGAAAATAGTATGCAAATCTCGAAGTAAATAGCTACTTATAGGTATTTTTCTTTTACAAAAGATTCATCGTACTAGCTTTTGTTTCGCACAGCTGCCAACTCGTCTAATTACATCACATCACAAAATAGTACGCGACACGCGGCAGAAATAAAAGATGGTAAATAAAGTAACACGTTGGTGCAGATACTCACTCTGCATCTCTTTCTAACCGTGCCCCTAGAAAGAGGCGAAGAGTGAGTTTAATCGGAGGATCACGTTAATCGGAGACTGTGATACCGGCCCTAGTGACTATCGCCTGCAAAAATCCGTAACAAGCCGCGCATCAAGTTACTAGAATAGCCTTCAAGGATATCGAGACGCGATAACAACGTAAAAATTAAATTTAAAAAAAAGGGGGGGGGAATTAATTAAATTTCATTAAGTCTTTTTTCGCGATCCTGACCAAAGATAGATTAACAATAATAATCGGAGAATCGTGAAAATCACAAAGCGCAGTTTTAAAGAAAAACTATATAATCTCTCGGAATTCTTTCGATTCCGTTGAAACGCAAAGCGTTTCTTACAAAAAGTGACAAGAATTATCTTCAGTCTCGTCTTTATCGAGAAACTTGCGTCAGATATAAATAGAACGCAGACAGAATTTATGAAGGCGAGTAAGTATAGCACACGGCAAAAGGACACGTTTGACTACTTCGATGCAGTCGTCTCTTTAACTAGTTGCCAGGCAGACGGATTTAAAGCCGCGAAATGCCACGGATAATATGACAACGGATAAATAATATTCCGAATGCAAAAAACGCTGCGAGTTAAAATAGGCAGTCTTATAAGAGAATGAGAAATTTTTCTATAGGAGAATATCTATAAGAGAGATTTAACCGAGCATCAAAACAAATCGCTTATTTTGTAAAGAACGTAAATCGGATCCACACGCGAGTCGAGTTAATCCTTGAGTATTATAATAGATATAGGTATGTAATATAGTTAAAATGCAAGGATGTAACATTGACAAGATCAATTTGTACTGTAGATATACATAATGCCACGCACGGTGCGATTTTATTTGCCAAGAGTGAAAACATATTTTTATAAAGCTGAGAGAGATCGTTTATCACATACAACTGATAACTTATTGTTTGCATACTTTCTAATTACTAATGTTTCAGATAAAAAAGTTTAGGATATCAATCTTATTAATCCTATTGAGTAAAAAATATATATGTGAAAACAAATCTAGTTTAGTTTGTTATTCTCATTTTCAAGAAGATTGATAAAAATAACGCTGCGAGAAGAAAGATGAAAAGATGAAAAAATGTCAAAGATAATCCAAGTTCCGGAGGATTGTTGGAACGACGTCGAGATTTCTTTCGCTGGTGCGGTATATACGAAGTTGAAACTGCGAAGAAACGAGACGCGAAGCACCGAGAGCGACCCCGCTACACGTTTTACGCAAGATCGCACTTCTCGAAGAAGAATTTTTCTTTCTCTCCAAGTTTCGAAGAAGTACGGACATCGAGAATGCGGTTAACCGCAGAAAAGGGCGCATCCTTCGCGCGATAGGATTCAATTTGAAATTCTAATTCGCCCCAGAGTCGTCCCGATAGAATTAAGCGAGAAAACTCGCGGCGCGAGAAGATTGGAGTCGAGAGATAAATAAGTAAGTAGAGATGCCAAGCGAGAGAAGAGCTTAGAATCCAAAGCGGATCTAAGATTCGCGAACGGGAAATTACATTTATATCCGAATCGTATCGGGGCAATAGACGCAATAATAAAAGACGAGGGAGGAAACGTGGCAACAAAGATGGTAATTCCATATTCCATAGTCTCGGATGAAAAGCGGGTAATAACACGGATGCGAATAACTTGAATCGCAACACTCGCCCCGACTATACAGGGCTGAGAAGCGCCGAGCCGAGTGGGTATGGGAAAAGCGGGAAAAAAAAGAGTGCCGCGATCCTCCCGCATCGCATAAATCGCGCATATATCGACAGAATCAAAACTATTTGCGACGCGAGCAAAGACGAAAGCGCTCTTCGCTTTAATCGAGATTTCAATCGCCGAACGGAATTCACGCGTTTGTCACCGCGTCTCATCCGCGTAGAACTCGAATGTCACTCTAACGGATGGATGTCCTTCCAGGAAAACGCCAAACGGTACCGACGCGACGGCGCGGCGACGAGAAACATGGCGGATGTGTGTGTCGCGCTCGCGGCGAAACCGCGCGATCGGCGCGATCCGCGATCTTCTCGACGAGACGCGATTATACTCGCGTGAAACGAATATGAAGCGTTGCGTACTTACAGGTTACAGGAGAGGCGAGGCGAGGCGAGGCGAGGCGAGGCACGGTACTCCGATATGCCTACTCCACTACTCCGACGTGCACTTGGATATGGAAAATTGTCTGGAACGCCGGCCTCGATCGTGGGTCGATTCCGACGATTCCAGGGATTCCACCGCGTCTGTCTGTCCGCCGTTGGTTCAATATGCGCGAGATTCGGCGACGAGAAGACGCAGCTCCGCGAGCGTCGCGTACTTACACCACGCTGCGGGCGCTGAACGACACGATTGACTCGCATCTCGCATTTTTCGCGATAAACGGTCATGTCGGTTATTCCGATTGCGAGAGATCGTCCAACGTACCGATACTCGCCAACACCGGCCCGCACGTCACACACACACATCACGCCACATTACACACATCACGCTTGCTCGCGGCCGAATACGATTACGATTTACGATCGAAGCTGATCGAAGGATCCACCCCGCGTCGCGACGTCGCGGCTGTATCGCGCGATGTCCTGACGGGAACTGTCCCGCACCACCCCCACCCCCCCCCCTTACATTCCTTCGCGCGGCGCAATACTTGCCGAAACAACGAAAACACGCGATTGGTCAAAATAATGAGATGAGGCTCGAGCGACGAGCGTTTGAATTCCGAGAAAAGCTCCCCCCCCCCCCCCCCCTGGCGACGAACGCAACGGCAAATAGAAAAAAGAAATACGGCGATTTCCGCGAATATGTATATAGTGTATATACGATTTCTTTATGTAGCCGAATTTTATAAGAGATCGCGGGGGGCTAACTTCACGCGCGTATGTCTCTTTTTCTCGTATTGTTGATTACAGTTTTGACCACCGTCAGAAATGGACTATCGAACGCCACCAAACGGATTTTCAGTAGCTCTCTCTCTGTCTCTCTCCGACGGGGAATCAACAGGTACAGGACTCCATCGTCGCCGGGATCGAAACGACGATCTGCCGGTAGTGCTGGTTCTCGCGTGTCGAAAAGTTGCAAAGATACTTCGCTGCCCGGCTCCCGGTTCCTGGTCGTTCTCCACCCCCACGCAAACTTCCTTGCCGGACGTTGCGCCGCGCCATCGCTTTCTCGCAGCCTCCTCAATCTCATTGCCGTCGCGACGCTCGCGAAACATCCGGCAAGTCGTACGCGTGCAATCGTACGACAGAAAACGCGTCTTCGCATTTCGCGATTCATCGAGATTCTCGCAATTTATCTCGGAGAGGGAGAGATTTTTGTATTTACCGATGAAAATCCTACTCGTGAACCAGAGAGAAACGGTCGTTTATCTTTGCTTCGTGTTTTTTCAGATATGCATATTTTACATATAAACGGAGAAAAAGGACAAAAATGTAAAACTATTAACGGAGCAGACTTAATGTTTCAACCGTCTTTAATTTTAAGCATTTTTTTTAATCTGATTACCTAACTTCTTCACTTTTCTAAATCGTTCGGAAAGAAAATTATTTCGTTAACTTGCTTTCATACAGCTAGACATTTATATTCTCAATTTAAATTCTCTTACGATAAAGAACGTTATGCATACATATAAAGGTAATATATGATATAAGATAATAATCATTAATTTTATTTTGGATCATAAATTTTATTAAGGCATTGTTAGAGTTGTCAATGCCTTAATCGTCTCTTCTACCGTTTATCTACGACGGCATTAAAATCCGATTGCGCATATTTACGCGTATGGCACGGTACGTCTCGCGTCTCGTGTTACGTAGATCGTCAGAGATATGCGGATCGTCACGAGCATTATTACGTTGCTCCGCGCGACGTAATAAATGTTAATTGCTCGAAAGCGTTGCGCTTGATCCTCGTCATTTAACGCTTAGCGCGCCGATATACGACGCCCCGAATTTGACGTTGCACCTGTCTAAAAAGTGTCGCCCAATCCTGATATATCTTTGTCGAAATAAGCGTTAACGTTCTATCTCGTGTAAAAATTTTAATGAATTAACGATTACTTTATTATTAATAAATATTAAATATTCTAATATAAAGTGCGTCACAATTATAACACAATGGTTATGATATTTTATAAAAAGAGAGGAATACGTACATAACGTATGTCGTAAAAATTATGAATTTTGGAGAAATATAAATGTACTGAATAATGCTAAATAATATAGATATAGATACAATAATGGAACGGTATGGTGTTCACGGAGCATCTTTTCTATCTTTCGTTGCTAAAAACGAGCGTTCCTTGCCGGTGTTCACAAAGCGGTTTGCGCATTCCGGTTGAGGGCAGGAACACGGACGAACAGCTGCTATTTCACCTGTTCGATACCGTATTTAAATGCTTCATCTGCCTCGATCTCGAGATACCGCGAGATAAGCGACCGGCGCCGGCGTTTCCTGCTTTCTCACGGCTCTCACGCGAGATCTTCACCAATCTTTTTCAAGTCTGTAAATCCATCTCACGGTTTTTGATTTATTGAATTTTTCAATTATTATATAGAAATGTCGAAGATATCGAAGAGATCGAGGAAATCGAGAAGATCGAGGATAATATCCAGGAAAAGTGCAAGAAAATAATGTAATGAAACGCAACGAAACAATTGTTATTTCAAAACATCGCGAACATGAATCATGCTTCTAAATCACAAAGTGATACTTATGTATATCCATTATCCGTGTAAATCAAACATGTTACGTCATGTATCTGTATATTTGATTTTTATTAATTATTGTTTTGCCAGATATATTTATGCCAGATATATTTTAGTAGATATATAATTATTTTTAATGCTTATACGTATATATATATATATATATATATAATATTTTCTTTTCAAGTTTAAAATTATTTCTATAATTATATATAATTAAGAATAAAAAATTTTACTTTTTAAATGTGTGTGCAATTTTTCATCCAAGTTTTTCATACATAATTTTATTATTATAAAAATTAATCTGCATTAGAAAACGATTCTACTTTACAAAAAAGTGATTCGTCTTTCGGTTCCAATAAATATAGGACTCATCTTTGTTACGTATTTTATAAAGTGGTCTATATCGAGCGTCCCAATTTTGTGATTACGACTCTTATCTTTAAAAATGTGATAGCCATCTCCGCCGTTTATTAAGAAACTTGGTACCACTATTCTGTACCATTGATCGTGCACCAAATCTTCGAATACCGGATACTCGCAAGCCTGGCATCTGTAGATACGTTAAGAGAAATTAAAATTAATTTTCCACGTATTAATTTTACAATTGGCATGGCATAGAATAGTGATATCGAATGTATATTTCGTACTTCAACTTTACGAACGATACAAATTTAAATTCCGATGATAAAAGGTCTTACCTAATTTTAACATCGACCACGGTTCGCGTTTCGTTAACTTTTTTGTAAGTAACTTTTAGTCCGGACCAGACTAGAATTTCTTTCGTTTCTAGAATCTACGAAGAAAAGTAAAATTGATTTCATTGTTCCACACATTCGTTATTTCTGTATTCTTGAAGAAAAGCCACTTGACGTATTTACGTTTTGCGCAATGCCATTTTATGATGCACCATTGTGTCGTACAATTTATTTCAAGTTAGGACAAAGAATTTAAAATCTAGTATGTATCGTTAAAGCTGAAAAACTTTTATTTCTCTTATGAAGCATCGGAAAATTATAGCGAGAAATTTAACCAACTTTTTTAATGGATTCTCCAGTTAGTTCAACAGTGTCCCAAGTGTTTTCAAAAGGGTGAACCATTATCAGATCACCGTAGGTAATCTCAGATTCCTCAATGGAAGTACGAATTCCTCCCGAATTCGAGCAGGCCACCGCGGCATACGTCCAGTGAGTTTTATTTTTGGCATCGTCGACAACCTAAAATTAAGACGCGTTCTAACTTAATTAATTATTTTTATATTTCGATTAAAGATATTAGAATATTAACAAAGCAAAGAGCGTCTTTCGCACCGCATCCACCATGGCGTCGGTTATAAGATTTCCCATATTGCATTCTTTATAACGACAATTGCGGTCAAGTAAAACTCTCGTCTTGCCAATTTTTTTTAACGCCGTCCCATCCACTTCCTCTTTCCATGGCTTCAAAGCTTCCAAGATTTCCGGATCTAAATATATATATTATATATAAAGTTATTTTACGTATTGTTTTAAAGCTATTTTTAATATTGTATCGCATTTATGTTTCTCATAAATGATAATACAAATTTAATTCTTATGATGTCAAAAAATTTACCTTCTTCGACGGATTGGTCCAGAAGAAGTGGATTTCCGTCCCAATCGACGACCTCGCCTTGGTCGTCGAACCATACTGTTAGATTACCTAAATATCTTTTGAAAAACAAATAAAAAAACACTAAATAAAGTTTTATCGCACGTACACGTGTATATGATAATACGGATAATACGGACTCTAAACATAAATTCTTTCGAGGAATTTGAAGTAAATTTATCCGTTAAATCATTGCGATAAAAACAAATTAATTAGACCCGACCTCGTGACATCAGATAGCAATTGACCTTTCTTAACGATTCTCTTACTGTATCATCGCGCTAGCTGAATAGCGTACTTTGTAAAAGCAGCTGCCTGAACGATAAGGACCGTTCTATCTGTTTCATTTTGCGTCACGACCACGGGATATTCATCCGCTGGTGCATCGATAGAAGGCGGAGGTCCTGCAATATATATATATATATATATATATATATATATATATATACACATATATAATAAAAAGAACCAACGCTATATTTAATTACGTTACGTTAATAGAGAGGTATATGTTATCCAATAATGAATTTAATAGCTTATATGCATTTATCCTAAAAAAATTTCGTATAAATTTAATTCATATTTCAATCAATACAAAAGATTTTGCTTTCAGACCACTATAAAGAAATGTATGTGAGTGACCACCGACGATTACATCGATCAAGGGGCAATTCGCAGCCATGATCCTGTCCACATTTAATCCACAATGGCTTAGAACTATAATAATGTCTACTCCCTTTTCCTTCAGTCGCTTAGCTTCGTCATTGACTGTCCGTACCTCATCCAAAAACTTTAATTTCTCCGTATTCGAGAGTAACTGGAAAAATCAAATACTTTTATATAAAGTCGTGTTTGCGATATCTTGTGAGAGAAAATAAATAAAATGTGTTTTGTGAGTGTATGAATTAGATCGATAAAAAAAATCATAATTTATAAAGTTAAATAAAATATGCTTCTATAACTGTTTATGAGACGAATCTAACGGATTACTCACGTTCGTGGTCGATAAAATGACGCCAATGACACCGATCTTGGTACCATTTCTTTCGATAATTGTACTATTCTTATATAAACCCTATAAAATATGCATATTTAATATTAATTTAAACTCTTATAAATAAGTAAATAAATCAATAAATATTATGAACCTGTATAGTTGGCTCCTCGCTGTCATCGATATTTGTTACTACAACTGGTGCATTGACATTTTTAAGAAAGGGAACAACGCCTTCAATTTTATTGTCGAACTCATGGTTGCCGATCGTCTATAAAAATATTATAAGATATTATATCATAAATATGAAAAACTAAAATTTGTGAAGAAAAGCAAGTTACTCATTAAATTTGAAGAGTAATTACGGCAAATACGACTCTGGCGCGGTACGCGTGGTACGCGCAAATAAAAATTCCTAATATTACTTCAATTCGTTTCTAAATACATTTTTGACATTTTAAATTTTATTTATATTTTCGTTAATTATTATTATTTTATATGTATATCTAACAAAAATATCACGCGTAATCCATTGCACATATACGTATAATTACCATAGCATCGTGTGGCAACATATTCAAGAATAAGGCAGTGACGTTCCAACGATGGATATTATACCAGAGTGTCCCCTGAAAATGATCACCGGCATTCAGGAAAATCGCATTCGGTCGTTCCTTCACAAGCTGATTGACCGCAGTGTAGACTCTAGCAATACCTCCCACGCAGTCCTTTTCGTGACCTTCTTGGCAGGACCCAGAAGAGGAGCTCGTCTGTTCGAATCTGTTCCAACGTAATTTCTATTTTCCAAAAGTCACGCTTTAACGCTCCAACGAACAATATGCGATCAAAAAAGGCATGCAAAAGTTAAACGAAGGGCAAGAAAAAGAGGCTAAGGCCACATCGGAAATATTATAATAACTTTATCCTTGACCTCGCAAATTCTCTCTGGGTCCAGAATTACAATCAATTTCGACATTGATTGAGCGCGCGATGTTAAGATGTTTTAACGGTTACTAAGAATTAATGTTTCTCAACACCGATTAGTAATTTTTTTACAAACCTTTGACAATAAATTTATATAAAAGTCTTTATTTAGTCCTTAATAAAAAGATATTCCAAGCTATACGAATTTGATGCGACAATTAGATAGAATTAAATACAGTTGCTCACCTGGCATGAAAGTCATTTAAATGAATTATCGATAACTCGAACAGGTCTGATCTACCGGGATAAAAGAGTCCTCGCCCGGTGAATCCCAAACAAACTTGGAATAACAATGAAACCAACAGTAGCGCGTACATGTCGCACCTGTCGAAAAAGATATTAAGTAATTTGTAAATAATTGCCTACTTTTTCTGATTCATATGTAATTAAATGCAATGAGATTGAAACAAAGTACAGAACTGTGTATATCGTAATCTTTTATATCTGCTTATAAAAAATATTTAAATCTGATAATTGAGAATGTCACACTAGGCTTGTTCGTTTTAGCTGAACTTCTTGCACAATTCATCTTTCCTCTTTTTCTTTTCACGTTGGCGATAAAAAGAGAAAAGATGAACCGTGCGAGTTCAGCTAAAATGAACAGGCCTACTTTCAAAATGATGAGATAGACGCAACAAAAAAAAAACACTATACTTATACTTACTAAGATTGCGTTCCGATATTCACTGTCAGTACTGAAAATCTATAGTGTACGGTTATGTAAACTATAGATTTTCAGTACTTGCAGTGAATATCGGAACACAGCCTAAAATGTCTTTCTTAACGGCACGTTACGAATGTACGTTGAATTCTTTGTCAACACGGAAATGATAATTTATTTCTACTGTTTGAAAGATAATTGCGAAGATAGATAATGCGGGGAATTATGCAACTTGCAAAAGTCGAAGACGGACTAGCCTTGAATTTAAGCGATCGCCATCGATACATTGATACATATTGATGAGCGACATAATGATTTTTAAATTAGCAAATAATTACCTTACAAATATTATTCTTTCAAATATTATTTCGATATTTTTATCTCTTTAAATGTGTAATTTTTATTTTAATTCAGTAAGTTAAGAAATATATCAAATTATATACAATTTATTCGTTAAATTTTACAGCAAGCTATATGTAATTATTTTTACATGTACCTATATTCGATAGCTTTAAAGTTAGTCTTTTAATTTTTATCTCTCCAACACATTTCTATACGTATAATAATATTAATGTCTATTCAATAACTAACTTTTTTATTAAATTCCGCTGTAATGTTATATGTATACGTGTGTGTGATCCCTATTTTTGATATATCTATTCCAATTTACTCAAGTTTCTTCTTATGGTACCCCATCATGAAACGATTTCGCGAGAAGCAAGTCTTGTCAGATATCAAAATGCTTTTAAGTCCCTCGCTCGTACAGTTTCAGCGATCATTAATATGCGATGTAAAAACGCAATCAACTTCTTGCTTTTCCATTCTCACTAATTATAACGCGAACAGGTATATAAAACAGGTAGGACGGGTTCGTAAGTCGACAAAGATGAAATAATTGTACTGCGTGAATAATGCAAAGTCAACTATAATGCAAACATTGAGAATGAAACGTCAATTAATAAAACGCAAATAGTCTGACATAATTAACAATCGCGATATACATAATCGCTTTAATCGCTTACCAAATAATTTTTTTATAAAGGTGGAGTTATCTTTAGGTAAATGAGCATATACAATTTACAGCAGATAACTAAAAGTTACGAAACGACGGATAACGATACGTAATGAATGTAAAATACCTTATTGTCTCTTAGTAACTCGCGTGTCGAATATTCGTAAAGAACTGTGTTGCTCGTGTTCACCACAATGTCTTCGCTTCTTCCGTGAAAGACTGTTGATTGTCACAAATCCCCTACCTCACGTGTGATTATAAAATATATGTCAGGGAATCTCGGCAGCTCGAGTTGTGATATCTAAAACACATTTTCGAATCTCGATATACCCGGATAATAAGATATTGATTTCCTTTGTGAGTATACTTTTATATAACGAAATCATTTCGTGCTAAAATTACATGCGATATCTTAGATTTGAATTGAAAACTTTCTTAAAAATAACATATAAAATTATATAATCTATACGTTTCACGCAATCATAAATATATTTTTTTATTTACATCTTTTGTTACAAAATAAATACGTAAATTGCAAAACTGCAAAAATATACTGCACTCGTTTTTTAACATTTTTTTATCGATTCAAGTAAGATGTTATTTATATATCTATGCATATTTTTTTAACTAGTTGACACATTGCAACATCTTACAGAAATAAGTGTTGCGTAAAATGCTTATCGTTATCGTCAATTCTTTCAAGTACCTACTATATGCATGATGTCGATTTTTAGATATATTCTATCTTTTGTTCAGCACGCGTTACGATAGCACACGCTCGTGATTATCACGTGCGTAATTCTATATGTTATTAGTTCAAATTATGACAATCAAACTGTAATTTTAGTATATTAAACTGTAACTTTAATACATTGACTTTCGACAAAAATAATGTAATTATTCCGAAAAAATAAAGTCTAAATTAAATAAAGAAAAGAAATTAATTATTTAAATATAAGCATACATATGTTTCAAGAACATCCACTCCGGATAACTTTCTTGGAACCTCTAATAAAAAACTCTTTAATATCTATAAATAATTTAATTTTTTTTGTAAATACTTAAGATGGAGTTTTATATAACGTTGATTATGATTTCTAATGACTAAAAAGAATTCAGAAAATATAGAATATAAATTGAAAAAATTACTAATTAAAAAAAAATTTCAATTATCATTATTTTGCATAAAGAGATGCACATAATTAAAAAAATATCTAACACTTGCATTCGAACTGGTATGAATAATTAAAACAGAATATCTAACAATTCTATTCGATAAACTGGTATAGAAAACCTATACGTCTTGTCATTAATCTACTTGTGTATACAAATTTATGCTCAATTGGAAAATGCACTGACAATGACAAAAGTTTCCGCAAGGATAAATTTCATTAAAAAAAAAAGAAAAAGAAAAAATACAAAACATTAATTAGCTCGAATTAGAGTACGCGGCTTTGTTATCCCGTATCGATATTAATAACGATATTGATAACATCATGAGGTAGCATATCGCGCATGACGAAGATATCATATCTCTCTCTCCGCATTCTCACGTGATACGTTCTGACTTAAACAAAATTAGAATCATCACTCGTATTACGCAAACGCGATCATAACGCGTGACGAAAACAGTTTGAGGTCTGCCAGTAAATAATTTGCTTCGCGTCATGTCAATTTATGATGCGCGCGATTATTTATTTCTGACAAACAAAACACGTAACCGGTAATATAGACGAATGGGAGAACGAATAGCGAGCGTAACAGATGAGAATAAAGGACACGATGCCAAGGAGACTGTTGAATAATTTAGCCAGCATTCTGGTTCTCTGGCATCAGAAAGATAGTTTCCGTTCTACATATTTTTGCCGCGATAGCGTTTTAATAAACGGCATATAATTGATACCAATCGTGCGATCCAAAAAAACGTATATGTATAAATTTCACCATTCTAAGATTCTCGAGGATACAATAGTAAACTTTTGTGGACCTAAGCGAAAGGTCTATTTTATTCAGAAAGAGATTCTCAAACCCATTATACTCATTATCAATAATGTAATATTAACTTTGTAACTCTGGTAGACAATTTAAATCTAAAAAGGTTAAGCCTAAAAATAATTTAATAACCCAATCGAATATGCATTGATTTAAATATCATATTTACATAAACACACATACTATTTAAAATAAAATTAACTGTTGCTCATTCGTGTTACATAAGTTGCCCGGAAATTTATAAAGATTAAAATGGGTACTTAAAGGAAGTTCAAGCAGATAATAATCGCAGATAAAAATAAAACTCACATTTGGGGATTTACTATCTCATTAAAAAGCATTATTTAATTGCGTAAAATTTATCAACCGCTCAAGTTTACAAATTGATTCGCACTTCTTATCGTTAATCAAAGCGAAAATCTTAAATTAAATCAACAATCAAGTGATAAAAAGATGATAAAAAGTTTAATAAGATAAATAGATGATAATAGAGGGAAAATGTTTTAAGATATGCAAGATATTTTACACAAAATATACTTATTACGTGGGTTTCTTGTCGGTATCTGCATTAATCTGCAACATTTCCTAAAAATTTCTGTCGCAAACAAATGATAAACGTATTTCTAGATTTCAATCTGGCAATTAGCTCATTCATAAGTGTACTGACGTCACTATTAATATTGAGGATACAAGTCGTTTAAATTAAAGTTTAAAAAACACAATTACGATAAGATATCAATCAACAAATTAACATTTCGCACAAATAAATTATATAATTCTCGAATATTCCTATGTTTTATTTTTTCTGCACTTGGCTTGCTTTTTCAGAAATCTATTAGTAGTTACCGTTTTAGGTCAAATAAACAACAAAGAAATCGTTGCTCTTGCGCGATAAAGCGGTCGTAAATAATTTACGCGCGATGAAACATCGATAAATCTTTGACACTATACCAATGAACTTGCAATTCTAAATAGATAAAAGCATCGACTACCGTTATTGAAAATAACGCTTTCATCGTACTAATTGTATAAGATTGTTTTTTTTTTGCTCAAATATTTTTCTGAAAAATTATCTCAGTTTATATTACTTTTACATATATAGAGATTACTTTATGTGCAACATTAATAAAATAAAAATCTTAATAACATACGAAAGCAATAAATTTAAATTTTTTAAATAACGATTCTCTAATGATATCTGCAAAAGCATAAGCTTTCAATCTTACCTTTTAAAAAAGCTAAATAAGTCCACAATAAATGCTGCAAAGTTTAAACAGAAATTCCAGCAGAGATCGGGAAGGGGCCCGCAACCCGCACGACGACATAGATTGTGGATATTCAGTCGACGCTGGTCGCTCGAGAAAATCGGCTCGTGTCTCTCAACGCTCAGAAGAGACCGCCGCGATAATGTGAAAAAGTGGTAAATACCCGTATATATTCTCAGCTCTTCCGTTATACAACGGTATTTTTAACAGCGCCTTTCATATCATTAAAGTTGTGGCAGTTGTGGCACTATCGTGATAACTCGACTACGTTGTTCCTTCTTCGTCCTTTGTGTCGATTATTGTTCTACAAAATGTAAAGAGATTCTAATCGATTATTTTGATAGATCGATACTGATGCAATCGTTTCGGAAAACTCGATTTTACGTTACACCGCTTTCTCTAAAGTTGCGCTACGTTGCACGTGGTACACGTGTACAGAATATTACTTAGTGCACAGTAGTGCACTGCATGCCATCGTTCACGATCAACATACGGCGTTGTTCAACCTCTCTCGCCGATCATCATTTATATAATAAATCGTATTAAGGTATTCTAAAATGTTTCTAAAATTAAATGATCATATATATTTCGGGAGCGTATACTCTACTTACATTTTGTGTTAATCAAATGATATTATATCTTTTATATCTATTTTGCGTAATTTATTAATGTAATTTTATCGATTAGAACGTTCTGAACAAGACCAAGTAGGTCGAAACGTAAATGTTATATATACATATGTTTATTAAATTTTAATTTTAAACTAACATCGAAAATTTCTTTGCTCGAATTTTGACCGTTTAACCTTAATTCCTTAGCAAATAATATTATATAAACATATGTTCGCAAATGCTTCAGTACCGAGTTACAATCTTTCGGGTATTCATAGTTCGATCTTAGATTTTAAATACGTTTGCATATGGATACGATCAGATTATTACGAGTACCATTTGTAACTTTGCATTTAAAAAAAATAATCGAAATGGTTTTCTGTCTAGATATTTTCCTGAACATCTTTTGCCCGAACAAAGCCACTGTGCTCTGTTATTCTTATTTATCATTTATACATTATATAAAACATTTATTATTTGTATATATAAAACATCTGTGCGCCACTTTAGAATAATGACATGTCGTAATGTTAAAATTATGTTCAAACAAATAAGAATTATATTTACTGCTTAAGATCTCAGATCTCAGTTCGAACATCTTTTCGGTACTGAAGCACTTTCGAACGATACACAATATATTCTTTAATCTGTGAAATAAGTAGATAAACTTTTACAGCTTCTTATTTTATAAGCATCCTATATTGTAGACAAAAAAATATTGTCTCACATATACAATATAAACAATATATACAATAATATCTCATAATTATTATATTAATATATTCGTTAATGCAGATAAAAATTGTCTGTTATATACTTTTTCTTCCTTTAAAAATGGAAGGTTTGTGATTTCGCAGATAATTCATATTACTTGATATCTCATAAAAAAATATATCGTAAAAGTCAAAGAAAAAAATTCCATTTCGTCCAATTTCGTCATCTCTTTCCGTAAATTAGTCAGGCACGACGCCAACTATTAAATCGAATTCATTATTGTCCCAACGGTCTTACAATTAGACTTTTACGACAACTTTACGAGCCGTTGCAATTCTTGGCAGGTCCCAATGTGTTTTGCAACAGATCGTAATATATAGTCAATGAACTTAGATTCTCGTATTTTATATAAATGCAACACGCAAAAAGTGAAAATAAAACTTTGGATTTTTAGTATAACTACCCTGTTCACAAACGCAATTATCAAAAAAATAAAAGCAAAAAAATCCCATTATGTAAAATAAATTTTATGCCATAAAGTAAATCGAATTATAACATGAAATATATATGGGAAATGCGCTTTAAAACATTTTGTGTTTCTCCAGATGCCATACGGATTGGGAAACGCAACGTGATATAATTCAATCGTGAAAAAAATCGAAACAATGCAATAGTGCGAGTGGCTGAAACGAGAACGTGCTATCGACATGTTAAATACAAAAAAGAGATAAGAACGACAAAGAAAAAATTGCCTAACTGAAAAGCCTAACCGAATCGTAACGCGTGGAATCAATAACAATACAAGATGTCAATCATTTGGCTTGTAAATTGCTGCATTACCGTGTTACTGATAATCGCAAACGAGAACTTCGCAAATCCCACTTTACGAAAGGATGAAGAATTCACTGTTCGAATCGTTCACACGAATGACATGCACGCGAGGTGATCTTATTTTTCATTGTTGAAATAAAAAGATATTAAAAATATTTCCTATTTTCATTGTAAAACAAAACAATTGTACAAATTTGATTGGGTCTTTCTCTACAAAACAAGGAAAAAAGTTAATTGTTCTTTTTAAATATATATAATTGCATTATTTAAATTACGTTTGCTCTTTGTGTACAGTTTGTATATTACAGTTTAATTCAATATATTCACGCTAACGATAATTATCGCCATCGAGCTAATCAGAAATGTTAAGACAGTTAATTACCTTCCACACCCATATGTCAACTAGACATATTGCATTGCACGCGTGGTGCTATTTGTCGAGACATATTCCTTGTTTCTCTGACGCTATATAATTTATGTGATTAAATCATCTAGTTCTGGGATATCGCCTTGAGAGTTTCGTTATGTAATATAATTTTTAGATTCGAAGAGACGTCACAATTATCGACAACGTGTACGCCAGCGGACTCCAAAGCTGGGAAATGTTACGGAGGTTTCGCCAGAATCGCCACTTTAGTCCGTCAAGCGAAATCGGAGTCGCCTTCGACGATCTTCCTAAATGCTGGCGACACTTATCAAGGAACTGCGTGGTACAACGTGTACAAGTGGAAGGCGGTTACTTGGTTCATGAACCTTTTGGCGCCAGACGCTATAGTAAATATTATCTTCTATTATATTTCTAAGCGAGACACCGAAACTGATGCATTAAATATTTGCTTTAAATATTGCCATTTATTTTATAAAATAATTATAAATAAATATGAATAATTTGTCAAGAAGAGATCACAGCAATATATTTAAATAAAATAAGAGCTAGAGCTCCGCGTTCGTCATTGCATTACCTAAATGAATTCTGACAGAGTTTGGGCAACCACGAGTTCGATGACGGTGTCGAAGGTTTGATACCTTTTATACAAAATGCCTCATATCCCATCTTGACGACAAATCTGGATCTTAGCGAGCAGCCGGACCTGGCCGCCACGAATCTAAAGAATAGCACGATTCTCGAAGTGAGCGGCAAAAAGATCGGCGTGATCGGTTATCTGACGCCGGAAACGAAAATCTTGTCGACTACCGAAAAAGTAATTTTCAAAGATGAGGTGGAGTCTATCAGGGAAGAAGTTAAGAAGTTAAAGGAGAAGGGTGTCGACATTCTCATCGCTCTGGGTCACTCGGGCTTCGAGGTCGATAAGAAGATAGCACGGGAGGTCGAGGACATAGATCTGGTGATCGGGGGTCATACGAATACCTTTCTCTATCGCGGTCTACCGCCGGACGTTGAGGTACCAGAAGGGTTTTATCCTACGGAAGTAGTGCAGAAGAGCGGCAGAAAAGTTTACGTCGTACAGGCATACGCATATACTAAATACCTGGGTAATTTCTCCGTGAGTTTCGATATTAAAGGAGAGGTAACGCATATAGAAGGAAACCCGATTCTTGTGGACGCCAACGTGGAGGAGGTAAATTTGCGAAAAAGCGCCAAAGAGTTACTTGCGAATGACACAAAAATACATAATCCACGTTATACATATCACTTAGAAGAGAACAAAAACTGCATGACATTTACGTACATACATACGTATATGTATAATTATATATACATATAGAAATAGGCGAAAACACTTAATACATATTTTCCCAAAAATATGAAAGTTCAAGATATTTATTTATTATGATATTCATTATCGTTTATTACCGCAGGCGGAAGATGTTCTAAAAATGATAAACGAGAAAAAAGGACCCATCGACCAATTGCAACAACAAGTTATCGGAAAAACGCGAGTGCTCCTGGACGGAGACAGCAAGAACTGTAGACGACGAGAATGCAACATGGGCAACTTGATCTGCGATGCTTTGCTCGATTATGTAAGACATCTTCAATCGATGTAATAAACACTTTCTCGTTATCGAAATACGTTGCGAGAAATAATCTTGAGAAAGATGATCGATGTGCTTTCCTTTTGCTCGTAGTACGCCGGGGAATATCTGAATAAGGATGGATGGACGGACGCTGCCATCGCGGTGCAGAATAGCGGCAGCATCAGGTCGTCCATCACCAGAGCCAGAGACGACCAGGTTTAATTAATATGCGCTCTACAATTTTAATTCTTGTTAATTTGCACCGGCAAACCTTATATAATATTATTAAAATTGTTTACAGGTCACTCGAGGAGACATTCTAAGTGTTTTGCCCTTCGGAAACGTCATCGTCAAAGCTTCCATGACAGGACAACAGCTTCTCTCGATGCTGGAGTGGAGCGTTCATAATATCGACAACTTAACTTCTACCGGGAATTTATTCGGCGCTTATCTACAATATTCGGGATTGCAGGCAATTTGTTTAAAGCTAAATCTATCTAGCCCAAAAGAAAATTAAGTCCAGTCTTTTAAACATTGATGGTTTTCACGATGGTTTGCGCATTATTTCCTTAGAGATAAATTTGCATAATTTACAGGTGGTCTATGACGTGAGTCAACCACCGAACTCAAGGGTAGTTTCGGTTCAAGTTCAATGCGCAGCTTGCCGAGTACCGGCATACGGTCAACTCCAGAAGAATGTTACCTACAATGTCCTCGTGAATAATTTCCTCGCAAAAGGCGGAGATGGTTTTCACATGCTGGAAGGTCTTAAAACAACTCCCCTCAGTACGTTTACGTTATATTATTACAGCATCCATTCCACGCACAGTATCTTTAAGCTTTCACTTTCTTTCGTCATTCATTGAATATTTTTTCAATATAATCGTTGAATTTTAACAGGTGTCACTACATCAGAGGTATTAGAACAGTATTTTAAAAAACATAGTCCGGTGCACCCAGGCGTGGAATGGCGAATCTTGTACAAAGATAGCGAAAACAATGAAAATTTTAGTAATCTTGGGACAACGCATCAATCCGTCGGAATGACAATTCTGCTATCAATCATTACTTGGTTGTCATTGACATAATGAGAACACTGTCTACTTGAAGACTTGAAATATACTTGAACGATTCTAAATAATAAGCGAATTACGCATATTGAATTCTTTGATAGCTGTATATTTTACCATTTTACACTACCTCAATATTATCTACAATTTACACAGTTTTAATATATCCTTCTTCATTAGTACGCGCGTAACACAGTGAGTGAAAACATATAAAGAAAAAAAAAGATATATAGGACAACAGGAAAAATGGCTGATACGAATTTGACACACAGTATTGTTCGTCGTAATTTTAATCTTTTAAAAATATTAAACATATCAAAAAGTTACACTTATCTAATAAATATAACATTATGTATGTGTAAACCTTTTTAATGTATCTTTTTAAAAAATATTTTTTGTGAAAAAAATTCTTATGTACGTCATATGTAAAAAGTATTGATTTTTTCTCTCAAGAAGTTTTTGTAACAAGTGCTTCTCAATGCTATTAATCGTACACGAATAAGGATGGTAATAATAACGTTGTTTCATCAGTCGAAAAATGTTGCCCCTTTACTTCCTATGTGTCCGTACTTGTGGTATTTCGTATATATTCCCGTACAAGTCATATACCCGTTTTAAAGTCTCGATAACGTTACTCATTTCATGGCAAGGCATCGGCGCGCAATTGTGCAGTACTCGTACCATTTTCAGTAAGTCTTCAATTATGTAAGACTTATCACGCACCTTGCCCTTTGTTGCAAAATCAACATATATATTAAATTTCCTTAAAGCCTTTTTTATTTTAACCTTATCCTCCGGTTTCTTCACTAAAGTCTGTACCCAAAACAAAACAAATCAAACATTATATCATCATTAAAACGTACACGTTGATCGTTATTAATTGAATTTATTTTTTACTGTACATTGCACGACTGTAATTCGTGATACAAAGGCCAATCTTCCTGGCAAGGTACGCAATCACAGGTGAAATAATACTGTTCGAGTAGCTTCCGTTGTCTCGTTGCTCTTGGCGTAATAGCATAGTGTTTGCCATAATTGTCTAATAACTGTAATAAGATAATATATATGGTGAATAATATAACTTGATTTTTATATACAATATAGTTTACGTACAATAAAAATTAATAGTTTAATACCTGTTCGCCCTTTCGAATAGGATACATGACATATATCACTATGTGCTTAGGTCTCGAGTGCCTTAATATATTTGGATCGCAGCTATGATTAAACAAGCTAAAAAATGGCATAGCGGCTATGCCGCGTTCTACACAGTCTAAACCTTGCGTTTCACCAAACTGCAAATATAAAATTTAATTGACAAATTGATAAAATAAAAAATTGTAAAAAAGAAACGAATAATATATATATATATAAAAGATCATCGACACATCTGAAAAATATGTGAAAATAAATAAATTGCAAATATAAAAATATCGATAAAATATACTAGCATACACAGCCGATATCATACAGTGTGCATATTGCTGGGGATTATTTGCTGATGTCTTAAAATAAGGCCGCCAAAAAATGTAACGTCGTTGTTTTTCGCCAATGCGCTTAAATCCTCTGGTAATTTAGCACCAAATATCACAGTGCGCGTCGCTAAAAAGTATAAAATAAAGCAAGTATCCAAAGACCTCTTGAAGAGATCAGAGACGGATCTTTTTTCAGTATTCGTTACAAGACTATACACGCTAATGTATCTGTCGCTATGTAATTTCCCATCTGGAGAAAAACCTTTCGTCCGTGGATCTGAAAAACAATGGTATATCGTATATTTGGAAATTACTCCATTATTCAAGACAAAAAAAAATATAAATATTAAATACCATCATGTTCGTCAACTTCTTTTAGCATTGTCCTCAATTCCGCAATACCACCAGCTTCTCTCAGAGCGAGCACGGCAAGCCTTATACTAAACAAATCAAGATTATAGAAGGCATATTCGATCAAAGCAGGGAAGACAGCGCATTCTATATCGTGACATTTCTTCCATTCGATAATTCTGCATTCTTCCGAACAATACATCGCGTAAGTGCAATAGTTACACGGTACGTTCGCCCAACATACTCTTAAACAATTTGAGCAATGCGTCTGCATATTTTCTTGCATCAATATTAACGAGTAAGGTTTTTCTACGGCAATCACTTCCCCTGGATCAATATCGCGAGTAGCAACAATGTGTCTGCCGTAGCGATTATTATATTTTATGGCTACTGCATCCGACGCACAAGGAACTTCATTATTGCGAGATTGAGTAGTAGGAAGAGGAGGAGGTTCCGATATCTTAGCGTCCGTATTCGTAGTACGTAGCTCCCGTGTCCGTACAGTCTCATCGCGTAACGCGTCAAGCTTTGCTTTTAATTTTTCTCGACTCGTATCATTAGAAGACATCTTATCTAGCCAATACCGCGCCTCTTTAAGTATATCTTCCACAGAATACGTTCTCAAAATTATTAAGCATTCTGTCTTACGCAAATAAAGCTTAGCTTTTAAATGATCAGGATAACTCAGGGCTAGGGCTCTGTCGATGTCCCGAACGCATTCCAAATACAAGCCTAATTGAAACAACACTGCTGATCTATTGGCATAACCAAGAGCGAGTTGCTCAGACGGATAAGGCGCAAAGGCTATGCTCTTCGTATATAATTTCAGAGCGTCGACGCACGTCGTATTATTGAAGATACCTTTGACAAAAACTTGATTGCCTTGTTCCCGCACGTTTTCCGATTCTTTGGCATTTTTTGGCATACCAGTTGTAGTAGGAACTATATCATATTCTTGCATTACATTCAGAGTAAACGCTACGCGTTCCCGATCGGTCTTCAGTTTCTTATATCGATCCGTCAGCTCGCGATGCTTGCCCGCTACAATCAATCTGGCATTTAACGTATCCTGTATCTTATCCATTTCGTTTTCTTGGAAATATTTCACCGACGCTGTATTATTCTAATATTTTTATGTATGCCCGCACGTAGGACAGGATCTAGAAAAAGAAACCATCCATTTTCGGACAACCCGATAATCAACGTTGTAAAACAGTATTAATTATATATTCACGTTTATCATTACCGTTTCCAAAATATTTGGATCAAACAGGTAGGTATCCAATATTAACTATCATGGGCCACGTCCTTTTAGTGACACAAGTCGACACAAACATCGTTCTATCCTTCTTGGCGTTCGACGAATAACAAGAAAAAAAAAGTATAGTCTTACGATCAACGGAATAGCTAGACGCTAAACGATAAATGATTCGACTCGTTGAATGTGAAATGTGACTGCGAAAACAATTTCGTTCCTACGACGATCTTTATTTTACGATCGTAGTCCGATCCACGTTTATCGAAGACAATATAGGGAAACTTACCCGGCTGTGAATTGCCGATAGAACAAAAAAACCACTTCTTTCTCTGTACGCTCCGTATCCCGAACTGCTGCCACGTAGATCCGGATTTCGGCTAGGATCGTAGGATATTCAGGCCTTCTGGGATATTCTCGGAGTTCTTGGACACATTCTTGGACGCCAGCCAAAATTTAACAACAAACGGAGAGAAGCCTGAGAGAGGCCATCTCTGATCCCGGCCCCGGCCCCGGCCTTTGTCGAAACCACGGTCGTATACACAGGTCTGGCGACTCGGGCCGAATTTTAGTGGTGGGGGTAGCACACTTATTGAAGCAGGTTTTTTAATTTATGATATCTCCACCACGTGTCGCTACTATCTAGTATACAGCCGCCATCACGGTCGTACCACAGTCCACGACCGTAGCCGCCGTTATATCATTATATGTTCAGTGGTTCAATGCACGGTCGTGTGTTGTGTCACGTGTATAGCCGCTGAGTAAATAATTTTGAAAAATATAATCTGTGTGCCTACGTCGTTTATCCACTTGCTCACCACTTTCGCTAGCATTATTTCCTTTGTTCGCGGCATAGAATGAACTTTTTATTTTTAGTTACAATTAGTAGTGCGAGTAAAATAGTGTGAGTTACAATTAGTAGCAGTGCGAGTAAAGTAGTGCAAAATGGTTATAACGTGCGCAGTACCGAAATGTAAATCGGGTTACAAAAGTCAGAAAGAGAAATTGTCAATGTTCAAAGTGCCGAGAAATATAGAAATGCGCAAAAAATGGGAAGCCGCTATTCCTGGTGTAGTGGCATTTAAAGAAACGTACTTTATTTGCGAGAAGCATTTTGAAGGCCATTATATTATCAGGAACTACATCAAACATGATGCAAATGGAAAGATTATTGCAAACGTAAGTTTTATCATCAAGTTTTCTTTAATGTACGAAAACTAGCCTTATTTCCATTTTTATTTTATGTACGTTTTTTTTATATCTTCTTTGTTGCATATTTCTTTTTTCTGTCAGGTTCCATTTCAGCGTCCTCGTCTACACAGTTCCGCTGTACCAACAATTTTTTGATGACAATACATCGTGTATCTATAACAAGGTCGAACTGGTACCTGAACTGGTTCACACTACGGAGAGTCATCAGTCCATTATAGGAAGTATGTACTGTACACACTTACTGTGTAGTGTATATTATTTTTGGATTTTAAACATTGCTAATGATGGATAATATTTAGCCTCAGATGAAGTTACAACAAAAAGACCACGAATCGGTTTAGCCTCAGACAAAGTTGCAACAAAGAGACCACGAATCAATTTAGCCTCAGACGAAGTTACAACAAGGCCATGCATCGATTTCGGGGATGATTCTATCCATAACAAGGTCGAACTGGTACCTGAACTGGTTCACACTACGGAGAGTCATCAGTCCATTATAGGAAGTATGTATTGTACACACTTACTGTGTAGTGTATATTATCTTTGGATTTTAAACATTGCTAATGATGGATAATATTTAGCCTCAGATGAAGTTACAACAAGGCCGTGCATCGATTTCGGGGATGAGATTGTACATGTGGAACTAAGTTCTTGTGATCAGCAGAAGTCTTCAGAAAAAGCGTCAGCTGAAGTTGAGGTGTCAATGTCAGTTAATGACAGAAGCTACTTGACATTCGGTATTGATCAGAAAGTTATTATATATGAAGGTGAGTTACTAATTGTCAAAGTTCATTAATAACTTTTAACCTTAGATTAAGTCACTTTTCGAGCGATCAATATTCTGCTGTAATTGAAACAATTCCGAAATTGATTTTGTTAAAATTAAACGTTGCTTATTTTGATACAAGTACTTGAATCGCCTTGTTGAAAATTGTTTATTTTTGTCAAACTAATTTCTTTGTTTATTCTTTGTCATTTAAAATTTGTTTGTCTATTCTTTTTCTAAATTAAATTTTTTTATTACTTTTTATATACACTATGCTAATAAGGGAAGACATTTTACAATGTTGAAATAATCCAAACGGATACGAATAATAACATTTAAAAATTACTTTAAAATTTATTTTAAAAAAGAAAAAAATGTTTTCATTAGAGAGTATTAAAAGGTTAGACATGAATGTACAGAAGAAAATTATTTTTAAAAGGCTTAAGTAATTTTTAAAAGTACTTGTATAAATAAATATTAAAACTGCAAAATTCGATTTTATAATTATTTTAACACAGTAACATTATGTTGAGCAACTGTATATCAAAATATATTCACAAGAAATTAAATGTTAGTGCCTATATATTGGACTTATAAATATCTACAATAATGACTTACTTATTTCTAATATGCGATTTACAAAAGTGATGACTTTAAATAGAATATAGTGACGAAATGTGATCTTTGTGATAAGCGCTTGCATTTAAAAAAAATTCATTGAAATTGATACAATGTAATAGGAAATATTTAAAAAATTTTTACTGTTACTCATACGCATAAGTAAAATTAAATTATTTATAGTGAAAATAACGAGTAATACAATGTACGAATATATTAAAATTATTTGATGCATTTCTCTTATTTGAAATAGGGATGACGCAATATATTAATGAGTGTTTCTGTGTATTTACATCATTACATGCAATCTTGAAAATGAAGTATCACTGTAAAAGATAGTGTCACAATCTGGCTTCGACTGATTTTAACTTTAATCTCGTAATGGACGGTTACACTAAGAACATTTAGCCGCGATCAATTTTTACTCTGCCAAGAAAGGGCCAAATTTAAATAAACGAATAATAATCTATAATTATCATGCACTTACACTTTCATTATTAACAAACACACTTTACACACACGTGGGGTGCGTGTATGCGCGAACAATAAGGATATTCGAGGGATAGTAATGAGTAAAGTACTATTAAAGAGAAGATTGTATGTCAAATATGCTTCGACGAAAACCCTTTTATTTTTATGACAGTTTACTTTGCTTTTTTGGTAATTTTATTATAATCCAATAATCATAAGATAATGCTATATTATTATTTAATATATGAAGATATTAAATATATATATATATATATATATATATATATATATATATATGTATATGTATAAATTATGAATTATTATGCGAGTAATTCTTAAAAAGACGTGACGATCACAACAGAGCAACTATAATTATTATGACTTAGTGTATGGAATGTTAAAATTTGTTTAGACCTTTTGTTGAAAGCTCGTCCCCGCAGGTGCGGAACGCGTGCTCGAATATTTTCGAAATAATATTTGTTGCGAATTGACGATTAGAAGTGAAAACAGGGATCGTTCTCGAACGCTCAAAATGCCAAACCGCGTATATTTACGTTCCCCTCTTTTTTTTCTTTTCTCGAGCAAACGGCTCGCAGGTGCGAAGCGCGTGACAGCCGTGCGATCACAAGTATCTTGTCCAGTAGAATGGTCGGTAGGAAATTTGGAGCCAATAAAACGATTTATCGTCACGACATTCTTAGAGGCATAACACGGAGCTTCGGCCGCGATCGTTTGCTTACTCCTGCCGGAAGACCAGTGAGCCTTTAGAAGTCACGAGAGCGACACGTCGAGCGCAATAAGCTTATACTGTAAAATAAAGTAAGACTACCAACGACGCTTCAGTTTAATTTGGACTTTCTCTTTTCGTTCGCGGAGTGACTCCGACCGGGGAGATTGCATTTCGACGCGTACAGTGCGGACCGGCAAACCTGATACGAACAGACACTAAATCCCTTTAAGTACAATTTTTACAATTTGTTTAGATAACCGTTAAGTTAATGTAGTCAATGCGATATAGGTTGTCTGCAAAAGTGTTGCAAGCAAATATAACTTCTAGGCGGTTACGACGATAAAGATTGGACAAATGTCGGTATGCTTTCGACCGAAAAAATTATTTATGAATTCACTCGATACTACATTTTGTAGATTTATGGTATACGTACAGGTATGTATATATATATATATATATATATATATATATATATATATATCATAAACGAGAAACGTAATAACGCGGGCGACATTAACGATATGCGAGACAATCTAATATCGCCGGTGCATAAGCAATAGTACAATAGTACAATAGTGCAATCTCTGAATTTGCAATCAAAACCGCGATTACATAGACAAATATAAGATCGCATTCGCAGATTATTATCTTAATGTACGACCGTTGGGGCAATAATCATGACGAAATTGACAAAATGTTTCAAATCTCGATGTCCAAGTTACACATACACAACACGCATGCACACAAGCGTTTTTCATTTCAGCGACGTCCAGTAATTGTTGATTAAAGTTAGTTAATATGTTATTACAGGTATTCGTGAAAACGTGGGCTATTACCAGCCAAACTATTTAGCTGAAGTACCTGCATCGTGGAGTGTTACAAAGATATTGAAAGAAAGCGGCAACAGTCTCCTGTTTACGTATGGTGGAACGATAACCAAGGACAATAATAAAGATCATCCAATAATACAGTTGAAGTGTATAGTCCTCCAACCTGATAAAACACTGAAATACTACGTTTTCGGACGTCCCTTTGACACGGAACAAGCGAATGTCGTTCGAAGCTTAGATGAAATAAGACTACTGCCCGAAATATTACAAAAATTCCAAATGATGAAAGTATGCAGTGGCATAGGCTCCGTTGATATTCACCATCTACAAGTTGACCATGTATTTCAAGATCCCGTTGAGCAATGGCACCACAAGAAATGTTTTCTCATCACAAAAAAGAAGAGGTGTGATAATTGCAGTTATCTAAGAAAACTGCAGTTACAAAAGGAAGTAAGGTTTAATAAGCGCAAAACGCTGCTTCGCATTCGGAGCACTTCAAACCCAATCGAGAAATATAAAGTGATGGCAATGCGGAAAAAATATAATAATGAAAGGCGTAAGATAAATCGAGCTAAGGCACGAGTTCAATTGCTACTGCGATCGTTAGAAGATAACAAAGAAGAATTAGCGAGAATGTCCAATGAAGATTTACAGGAGAAGTGCTCAGAATTGAACATTCCAGTGGCTCAAAGAACTGCTCTCAAAGAAATAATCGCAGCTGCCACAAAGAAAGACGTTAAGGGTCGTAGGTACACGGAGGAGTGGATCATGCTATGTGTGTTCATGCACATCCGTTCATCGAGCTGTTACGAATTTTTACGGAAGAATAATGTTATCCCGCTACCGTGCGCTCGTACGATCCGCAGTTATTTCTCGTTGATTAACGTGAAATGCGGTTTCGACAAGGACTTCTCGAAACTTCTTCAGAAACATTTTGAACGTAAAAACCTTCTGCAGCGCCACGGTGTGCTTCTTTTGGACGAGATTAATTTGAGAAGATCTATCGGAGTGTGCGCGAAGAATCTCACTTACGTCGGATTAACAGACTTCGGCGATGACGGGCCACAATCTACGGACATCGAAGACCAGGCGACGCACGGTCTGGTTTTCATGTTCCAACCTGTTGCCGACAAACATACCCAGCCTATTGCGGTTTTTGCATCAAAGAATCCTGTAAAAGGGGAGCAACTCGCCATGTTAGTGATAAAAGCCATCGTGTATCTCGAAGAGAGCGGAGCCAAAATTCACGGGGTCATTGCTGACGGTGCATCAACGAATAGAAAGATGTGGTCGTTATTGGGCATTAATGGCTCCATCGAAAACACAAAAACATGGTTTAGCCACCCATTGGACAGCGAACGTAAAGTATTCGTATTTTCTGATGTGCCACATCTAATGAAGACTTCTCGAAACCGGCTCTATAATAAGAAACAATTGCGAGTAAGTTCTGATAAGAATTATTACTACAAAGAACCTAAAATAAACGTAAAAAAAACTGAAGTCTTATATAATTAACTGTTTCGCAGATCAATTCAACGGATGGCTACATCCAATGGAAGTTCTTTGAAGCTTTGTTCGTGCTCGATAGTCAGTTTTCGGCAAATGTCAGAGCATGCCCAAAAATAACTAAGAGACACGTCCACCTCGACAATACCGCAAAAAGGAGGGTTCGACTCGCGACTCAGGTATTCATTTATTTACTTAATTCTTTTTAGGGTGATCTTATTAGACACACTGTGTGTATGTGTGTGTGTGTTTGTGCGTGCGTGTGCGTGTGTGTGAGCGAGTGACGTCTCCGCCATGTATATCTATTTTATTTTCTCATTGTTAAGGAGTCATTCTACTTTGACGACTAGCTATTTTTAACAATTTTTTTTACAGTAAATACACCATATACACAGTAAAAAATTATGTGTTAATGGAAGTCCACTCAATTTTGTGTTAAAATAACACGACGAATGAGTTATTTTAACACAAAATTCAGTGGACTTCCATTGACACAAAATTTTTTACTGTGTAATAAAATGAATCTTTTTGGGATTTATTAAGACACTCTTAAATAACAAAAAGATTTATTTTATTATATGGTGTATTTACTGCAAAAGAAATTGTTAAAAATAGTCTAACTTTTGAGCCGTCAATGTAGAATGACCCCTTAAGGGTTAGTTTTAATTAGCAACTATTGTAACACTACTTTTTGTTACTACTTATTTGTTACTGCTAACGTTATTTTCTTTCAATTGCAGATTTTTAGTAACTCCATGGCCGATGGCTTGGCTTTTTATTTATCACAGAAATGCGAAAAGCTTCATGGGTGCGAAGAAACAATTGCGTTTTGCAAGCGCATGAATAATCTGTTTGACGCACTAAATCGTAAATCTCCCAACGAAGGACTTACCCCGTTATCTAAAGACTTTAAGGTAAGTAATGTCAATATTTAAGAATTCAGATTATTGCGGAGTTAAGAAATGCACAATGTCATAGGATTATCATGCGAGACAATGTCTCACGATCATCAATATGTTGATTATCCATACATTTTGATTATTGTTATTTACAGGTGTTGGAAGATTCATTAGAATGGTTGAACAGATGGGAATTAGCTGCAAAGAAAGGCGATATATTGCAAGACGAATTTTAACGACAGAGACGGCCGAAGGATGGAGAGTTTCTATCACATCTACACTGGATATGTGTCGTTATCTTACGTATAACTTCGATTTCCAGTATGTGCTCACGGGGAAAATTAATCAAGACAACTTGGAGGTAACAGTTGATCTGCAAAGAAACAATACTTACCGTGTAAAAATAGATAAAAACTCACCGAAACGTTAATGCTTTAGAAAGATTCTCTATGTATGTGTTGTTTATCTGTTTCAGAAATTTTTCGGTACTATACGGCAAGCTGCAGGCTGCAACGATCATCCCAACTGTCCTACGTTCCTGCAGCTCTACAAATTGCTGTCGATATATAGCGTAATAAAGCCACCGAAATACGGTAACTGTACCATTTCCGACAAAACGCCCCAAACACCGCAGATGTTGGTATCTCTGGCTGAATTAAAAACAATATACGGAGAGAACAACGAGGCAAAATTTGCAAAATATCGTCGACAAATAAAAGAAAAGTTGGATGCAAGCTTGGAGTATGAGAATTGGGAGGCCGACGACATAATTGAATATACCCCTGATCCTGATGATGTCCTTTCTCCCATTCTTGACTGTATTATATATTACGTTACAGGTTTCTTTTTTTAACTAACTTTCTGTACGCTGCTTCACACGTAACTAACCCGTTGGTAACTTTCAAACGCATTAACATTTATTATTATTGTACTGTCTTAGCTATGAGTGCGCAATAGTATATAGTATATAGTTGTATGTAGTAGTTACGCTTCCATGCTTCATTTAAGGTGATCTGACGGGGACAAGAGATATAGCTGCATTTTTTAATTTTGATTTTCGGCACGGTTCTTACTGTGGGACAATTAACGGATTAATTATGTGACGGATTAATTATCGTTCTTTGGCTTTTTTCCCGTATTATAAAAATTAACTTTACGAAAATTTAACTACAGTCGCGTTACTGACGGACTTGTATCAAGTCACCTTAATCGTATAACATTAACTTAAGGTCCGATTGCAATGTAAATTAACTTTAAACTCGGTTTAATTTGATTTTTATCTTTTTCTAATTCTTCAAACTAGAAAAGGATAAAGTAAGTTAAACCGAGTTTAAAGTTAATCTACATTGAGCAATCGGGCCTTAAAATAGTGATGGCAAACTCTCTACTCTCTGCTATGGTAGTTATATATGTTTTTTGCTCTCAAGTTGCCATTTCAAGCTTTTGAACAATTTGCTGATGCCATTCGATTTTAATTTTAGGATATCTGTGCAAGCAGGTCCTAAAAATTTATAACTCGTGCGATACCTGTATAAAAGCTGTGAAAATTGATTCCTGCAGTCGAGCTTCAGTACCGAACGCGGCAACGAAACTGATAGATATATGAAAACTCGTGGTGGCTTGATTTACGCCAATCTTAAATTTTTTAATCTTATCCGTCACGTAGAAGCATGCTTCGCAAAATATGCATATCATGTGGATGTTTTTGAGTTAACGTTCGATGAAGTTATTACAACTTATGATTTTACGTTTCCGTGCAAAGAGCACGCTTCTGACATATTATCCTTTGCATTAGTCTATTACATTCGGTTAAGGATGAGGCAACACGCTCATCAACAAAACTTAAAATTAAGTAAAAAATTTGTTGTGAAAAAAAAGCTGTCAAAATTGACGAATGAATAAACTGCTCTTTATATGATAATGTTATATTGTACTTTGTTCTTTACCATGTAAACCTGAAATGTGTTTTTTTTTTCAAATATGATATAATTTAAACATTATTCATGAGTGAATAATGTTAAAATTGTATCAATGATTCATCCGGAATCGGACATTAATATCATCAAAATGTCTCATGCCGTAGATAAAAACACTCGACTAAACGTTATTTAAAATCACGGTATAATAAGACTCGGTCATATTTATCGTGCTCGCCTGCATGTACAACGAATTTATTTCCTGCCAGTCAGCATCGCGTTCTTTATTTGTCTCGTTATAACCGTACTTAAATTTGGCGCGTTTTGTAATTCATTGTCTGGCCGCCGCTGTCGTTGCGATCTAGTAGCCCGACTAGCTTCAATAAGTGAGTCACCCCCCACCACCGGAGTTGCCAGACCTGTGTATACGACCGTGGTCGAAACTCTGTCGAAAGCCGAAAGCCCCTTAGCCCCTGTGTACATACACAGTGTACACTACCGCCAGTACATCCATTTTCATAATTGGTACTACGTAGCCACGTTCATTTTCCGATATCTATCGATAAAACATCACAGCGCGGACACGCACCAAAATAATGTTTTATCGGCATTGTCGAAAAGAGAAAAAGTGAAAGAGCAGGGAGAGAGGGCTATTAGAGATATTTATAATATATAAAATAAGTTAATATTTATCGATACATGTAAGATATAAATATTCTCGATTGTGATTGGTTGAGGAGTTTAATATTTATATCTTACATGATCGATAAATATCAACTTATTTTATATACCGGTATATATTTATATATTGTACGTTAAATATCTAATATAGCCCTCTCTCACTTTTTCTTTTATTTCACTTTCACACTTCCCAGACAGTACAATACAATGTCCAAAATCGGGATACAAGACGTCTTTTTTGAACGAAAAACGGAATTACTTACTCTCAACGCGTTCATATACGCATTTTGGAGCAAGCTCGCTCCCTCGTTCGCGATCGCGACAAATAAAGTGAGAACGCCAAACGCGCGATCATTCTCGTGAAGCGTTTTTCCACGCGTTTCACTCATTCGAAGTAGAAATCGAAACGGAGGCAAGAGACACACGCGACACGAATCCCGATCGCGGTTATCGCCTACTCACTGCGACACGCGGGACAACGATTCTATAAAGACTCGGATGTATATCGCGCTTCGACAACACGACAACGTCTCGCCGCTCACCACGTTAACGTAAATTACTTGCGCGCGCGCGGCGCGCGGCGAGTCGAGCCGGGAGCCTCCGAATCCGGCCGAATCACGTTCGGCCGCTCTCGCCGCCCGCCGCGCGTCGGCGCGGCACGTGGCCTCGGCACGTGGCCACGTGGCACGTGCCACGTGCGTAACGGCCGCGTTCAGCAGACACAACTGTTGAGTTCGTCTTATCAACGCTCCGCGTTGCGTGGTTGGTTCTAAAAGTAAGAGCCACGCACGTTCGACTGCTACTGAGCGGCTTGGTCTGCTGAACGCGCCCTTTTCATTTACGCGGCATAAGCCTCTCTCAAGCTTTTTTCTGGTAACAAACAATAACGTAGTAATTTTAAGTAATTAACGATAATTTGGTGACATTTAAATGCCTATATATGTATATATAACGCGGAAAATTTGATTTAAGCAAAAGGTAATGTATAATTAACATAACAGATGTAATATAATATAAATTGTATTAATTTGTTATGAAATAATTGCGAAGTGTTGCAATAGTAAAATAATAGCAAGATAAAATTTCTCTTAGATTAAACAGTGATTTTTTTGTTTCATTGCATGGCATCAAAAGTACATTCCTCAAGTTTCAGGAATCTTAATATTTTTAATATCTCTACTAACGCACACAAAAAGGAACGTATTCTCCGCGTATCTGCACATTTTCTTCGCGCAGTCTCGGTACCGTCGGTACCGATCGCAATAATCAGAAGCGTTATGTATACACTTACGTCGTCAAGACGACGTATCGACTCCCTCGCTGCAGTATACATACGTGTGCTTGTTCGATACATGTATCGCTGACAATAATCGTCGAACGAAAGATTGCGTCTGCAAATATGGCTTTACATTCGACACCTATCCTATATTTGAATATGGGCGGCGAAATGTTGTATGTTTTGCGACAGAGGCTGAAGGCGCAAAAAATCGACGTCGACAAGACAATACAAGGTGAGAGTACGTACACTCGAAATTTCGAGTACCTCGAAAATATTTTATAAATATTTTGCTAATATTTTTCTACAAATATAATATGATTTATAATTCCACCGATGATCTTTTATAACGATTTTATAGCGATCTTTTACACAATTATAGTATTACGTATTCTGACAATTTTTAAATATCTCAAACACAAGTTCTATCATTCAATCCGATTGTCAATTATTGTATTACGATAAAATATTGTATATCATTATTTGCTGGAAAGACCTCACATATACACATATATATATATATATATATATATATATAATATTAAGATTGATAAAAATTGATTAATTTTGTTATACTCTCAAAGTAAGATAGCAGCACTAAAAAATAAAAGAATTTTTTTTAGATATTTAAAAGCGCGTTAATAATGTTACGCGTTACGCGTGTGTGGCAAGACTAGTTAATACAATAGTTTAATTACAGTATCGGACGACGTAACAGCAGCTTTGCTCAATCCTAAGATACTGTCGCCGATTTTCGAAGAATCGCCGATGATCGGGGTACCACAATTACGCGCTACTTTGGAGAGCGTCGCTCTTTCATCCATCATGAAGCTGGACAAGAGCAGTATGGACAAACTGTTCGATCTGATGATCACGATGGTGAAATATCAATTGAAGGCAGCTACTGGGCCACGAGAAGTTATTCTTATCGTTCTGAATCACATAGACGCAATGCGCGACATGGTCAGCGATGTAAGTGCGCAAAAGTGTGTCAGCATGGTGCATCGGATGATCGTTAACGTGAGTACGACTCATCGTCGGTATAATCAATTTATCAATATTTAATTCAACCAAGGATTTTTGTCCACTATCCAAAACGCAGTTTTATGGCTGCCTGACCTTTGACGAGGTCTGGAATGCACGGCAGAGTTGCCTGAAGGAATTAGAGCCGTACAATGTGCGAGTCTCGATTCTTCTGCGACGCGGTCTGCAAAACGATGACGCCAGCTTCAATGTAACACCTCAGAAATACGATGAGAAATACGGAGAGCATAGAAATACTCTAGCCACCATGAGGATTAAAGACGTGAGCCCTGAAACGTGCTGTGGAGGATCCCTCGATACCTTTGGTGACAGAAAAACATTATTGGGCAAAAATATGTAAGACAAAAAATACGCAATGCCGAGATCACGGTATAAATACACGGTAATAATTATTTATTTCGTTATATAGATATTTGCCAACATATGGCATAACGGAAAGTGCAAGGCGAGACAGCCAACGGTTATTAAGAGATTGCGGTGCAAAAGCGGAATTAGGTATGCTGGCTGTTCAACTGGGGACTGAGGAAACCAATTACGAGAGACCGTTCACGCTTAATTTACTATCAAACATGGACGAGGAGAATGTGAATAACGCGAATAGGGAAATTGATACTGAGGGAAATAACGCTAAACGAAGCTACGCGGGAAACGAAAAGCCGAAATTGAACGAGGACTATAAAGCCAAACTTGATACTGTATATGCGGATTTTTTCGAGGACGAGCACGAAGGTTTGAAACGCAGCATGGGTTTGCTCGATCTTCTCGACGAGATCGAATAATTTAGGATTTTAACCGATAAAACATAACGCGATGCGATTATTTTTCTTATATTTCCTTGCCTATTTATATACACCAATATTTCTATTAGAAATAAATACGTTCCCACGTGAAAAACGCTATTCTCCTATTTTACAAAACATATTTCAGTTTGCTTCAGTCTTATCCGAAGCATAAGAAAAACAGTACGTATATATATATATATATATATATATATATATATATATATTGCAAAATCCTAAGACGGTAACTTTACAGGCTATTACACAAATGCACTGACCGGAATTACGAGAAAGTAGAAAATAGATTCTCTGCACGCAAAAATATATAAAAACTTTTTTAAGATTTCGTCAAATCTAAAATATACTTGACGCCCGTCCGGCCGTTGAAACTGAGCGCCTTAGCAATAGCTTCTTGATATTCGCCGAAAGGCACCAGTTTATATGGCGGCGGTTGCAATTTCTTATCCCTAAAGAAACCTGCTAAATTTTTAAACATATCCACTCTCTCCTGAGATTCCATATTTGTTTTCGTCCAAGCTGTCATCCAAAATCCTTTTAACGATATATCCTGGAAATATATTGCACAAATTAGATTTGACAAATAGTTTTTGCAATTTTCAGTTATAAATATAATTCGGAATTACCTTAAAGATAAGTGCGGATATTGGTACGGTTAGTGGTTCTCTGGACATGCCGCCGTAAGTCACCAGTGTACCACCATGAGCAAGATGTCTCGTTACTTCGTGCGCATTCTGCCCTCCGATGCAGTTAAGAGCTAATTTCGGTGCAAGTAATTTCTTATTTTTGAACAATTGCGTATTTCGGACCTCCTCTTCGGTTAGTACTTCATCCGCTCCTAAGGTTGCCAATTGATTCTAAATAATTCATAATATTACATGTACATATTATAATATTCATAATATGATGAAAATAATAAAACAATTAATACTGTTAAAATTTGATACCGGCAAATTTTTATGTTTTTAAATTATAGAGACTTTACATAGCTATCAATTAATATTATACCTTTAATTCCTGTATGTTTGGCCTATCTCTGATAACACTGACAGATTTATAACTCCATATTTTGCATAACTGAACGACCAGCTGACCAACCGCGGAATTGCCACCATTTTGTATCACAGTGTCTCCAGGCTTTAATGGAACAAAATCCTTCAACATTCTATAAGCTGTACATGGATTCACGTTCATCATACTGGCTGTGACTAGATCAACATCGTTTGGTATCTATAAAACGAGACCAAAGGATAGCAAGCGCGACAAATGCATTATTCCAAGATGACGTAATAATAATAATATACATATATGTACTTTCATAACGTCCTTGAAATTGTAATTGGCTTGCGTTCTCCATATTCCAAAATTAGGACCGTTTGGCACCACCCTGTCTCCAACGTGCAAATCTTGAACATTAGGGCCAACCGCAACTATTTCTCCAACTCCTTCATTTCCCGGTACCGCTGGTAGAGGAGGCCTGCTAGGATATTTTCCTTGTATCGTATTTATATCGGCTGGATTCACCGGGGATAGTAACCATTTCACAGATACCTGCGTCATAAAGATTGAGATTTGGCTATAAAGTATACTATTGTAGAATACTAAAAATTCATGGGTGAAAGCAGATGAACTTAATAATTGCAATAACAATTACTTGATCGCCCGATGGTTGTTCTATCGTTTGCGTCGTTACTTGAAGAACCTCAACAGGTTCGCCGTATTCTTTGTACAACAGAGATTTTACGCAGTCGGTATTAATTGCAGCACTCATTTGCCGAATATTTGTCAAATTACTTTTAACCGATCGTAAAATCGACAAAGTTAATTTGCTTGCAAACATAGTAAATCTATATCGAGCCACGACTTTTGACGTTCGTTGACATTCGTTGAGAGTTGAGACTGGTTGAGACAATTTTGGAGCAAAATTTGCCGTATAGGTTATATCTCGAATTGAAGCGATTGGTGATTATCCTCTCGAATCGATACTCGATCTCGATAGCAGAAAGATAAAAATATATCTTATTTCATGAGTTTTGGAACGCACACAAGATTATAAAATAACAACATAATTAAATTAGAAAACAAGGCAAAAAATACACGATTGATCCTTTTATTGGGAATAAATTTTTATTTATTTAGATATTCATAATTATTACTAAATAATATTCATGATAATATGAAATGCGATATAAAAGTGATGCCGTAATAGTATTTTATTATATGAAGTATATTACGATATATCATTATAGTTATGATCCGTTAATATATTTACAGTTTTAGTCTGTCTCTAGCCATTTTTTTTTTTTTTTTTTAATATTCCTGTCCCAAGAATTTCTTATACAATACTTTTGTTATCACAGTAATAAATTTTAGTACTTACAATATTAAACTTTCTTTTGGACGTGACAAAAAATGTTCTGTTATCTTAAACCAATCTTAAATGCTTATCGCTTTGCAAATTACACTATCATTATATTTTGTAAAATAATTACCATGTTAATTATTAACGAGAGATATAATAAATTATATTTTTATCCGAGCTTTATGCATGTAATATAATTTGTTTTTTAAATTATTAAACAGTAGTATTATAAGAGAAATCATAGTTTAAATATAATCATATAATATTTAAGTTTATCTTCTCTGAATTTATCTTCTCTTCTTTTCTTACCAAATGGAGAATGTATTAAACATTTCCATGTCTATTTATACACTTTGTTATAAGGTGGTCGACGTAACAGCACTAACACCATGTACTAAAACTGTCGGTGGTAAGTCGACAGTTAATTCTGTCAACGATTGTAGATACTGTCGATACATATCATCCTCATCCCAAGTGTTCGAGGCTGGCGGTCCGGGCAAATATATAAATGTTGTCGCAGTTTGAGAAGAATATTGCCTTATCAGTTGATTAACGCTGAAAAGTAAAATTAATTAATTAAAAAAAAATCTTTTTCTTTGTAAAAAGTTGTAGTAAAAAAATCCGTTAAATGCTTACCCCAATATATAAGCCCGGGACACGTTACTCAAAGCATTATTGGACTCTGTACTTGATTCATATTGATTTTTTGGCTCAAGCAGAGGCCTACCCTTTAACCCTCGGATTTGCTCTCCCCATTCCGGAATTTTTTTAATCGATGCAGAGATTCTTAGTAGATTTAATGATTTCCGAATTCTGTGCTCGTTCGAGATTCTCGGGTATTCGCTCATCGAATTGGGAGAATCAGAGATACTTAGGCTTTCGCTGCCATCCGCAGTTTCGCAATGGAACACTCTGAGATGTAGGTTTTTCCAACTGGGTACCATGTTGACAATACACGCAAGTTGAAGCATGAATAACGACGTTGTATCGAATGGATCTTGATCGGTTGGTTGGAAAAAGTTGACCGGCCATACATCGATATATTTCAAATTTGAGTTTCTAAAAGTTTCAAATACACATTACACATTATACTGTGTAACAATAGAAATGTTATTTCAAATATTTTCGCGACGATGAATATTTCTACTTACTTCGTTAATTGCGCTTTATTTAACAGATGAAAGTTTCTGCATAGACACAAGTTCTTCTTCATCCTCAGAACATCCGAGCACATTCCGACATATTGAACCGGATCTAGATTCTTTTCGCCCGTTGCTTGTCTCAGAGGGAACACAGTGTTATTCGGAAGTGTTGTACTATTTTCAAACATCGTCGTCGCGTATTGAGAATCCAAGAAAAAGTTCCTTGGCGTTTCTTCGTCATAAAAACCAAGAACGATCGTATTCGGTTTCATCGCACCCATGCCAGACAGTCTTGTTAAATGTTGCATGCCTTCGCGCACCGTTTTCGTCACGGTCAATTCGATGAAGGCTTTAACTCTCATATGGTCAACTAAACTCAACCAGTGCGGATATTCCTCTATCGTAGGATCGCTACTCTGTCCAGTAAATTCACCAACCTTCACGTGTCCGATAACGTAGAGTCCTCCTTTCTTCAAGTCATTCACGAAATCGATAAGAGGACAGGCGGAGCGCGGAGACGCGACCATCAGTAACATTTGTGGACGCCAAAATTTAACGTGATCCTTGCGCGAATCCAACATCAACAAGTATTTTCTGACTTGATGGAATATCAGTGCTTGAGATATACTGCCCCACGGTGCGTTTTTACTCGGCGAGAATAAATGTAGCACAATGATCAATATTAAGCATAAAATTATGCTACTGGAAGCATAAATGCTGTTGATTATAAACATCATTATCAATGTTCCAAGAAGACCCATAGTCGCGGTGTGCCACGTGAAGTAATTGAACGTTGGCCTGAAGAGAGGAAAGATTTAGATACTTGTGAGAGACAAGTTGTATATTAATCGTAACTATAACGTAATTTAGTGCGCGTGTACCGAAAATAGTATACCTAAAGTTTGGTGCACTAGCAAGTTCCAATCCGAGACACGCGAGATTGGTAGCGAGATAACTTAGAAGAAACAATACCGAATTAATTTGAGCAATGGTATTCAACGAGCCGATAAGCAAGATTGTCTGAACCAAAATCCACGAAGTTAATACCGCTGCTATTGGATTGCCGCGCCATGTGCCTTGTACGATGAAATTTAATCCCGAACCTAGACAAGGAATAAAGCAAAGATATTTAATTACACAATTAAATTGACGTAAATTCTTATCGTCATTGTAATTACTTACCAAATACGTTGTCTTTGGCCAACGCTTCCAATACTCTGCTGGAACCTATCAAATTGCTCAAACCAGCGCTAAACGTAGCGGTGAGAATGCCAACGGCGACAAATGGCGGCCAAATATTAATCGGCATCATGTACATAAAGTTGTTTTGCAGTAAAAAACGGCTAGTGGTGGCAGCCGTTAAGACAGACAACAAAATGTAGCATACGAACGTAAACGATACCGCTGATAATGTCCCACGTGGAATATTTCGGCCGGGATTTTTCAGCTCGCCTATTACAATCGTCATATGGTCAGTGCGTACAACGTACATTATATCAAATATAAACAAATAATTTTATTTACCGCTCATATTTGCACCGGCCATTATCCCAGTTACACCACTGAACAGTACGCCAAAGACGCTCGCAAAATCCGTCATAGTTCCTCCGCTTGAGTAATCGGCACTGTAATTCGAATAGAGATTGCTGGAAAGCGTAGAAGACAAAAGACCCGTGTAACTTCCATTTACGTGCTCCGTTATGTTTTGTACCAATGTATTTGCATCCGGTATTGGTATCTAAAGGTACAATAAATAATTATTTATCAAAAGTCAGTCGGCCAAGTTAATATTGAATATACGGTAATATTTTCTTACATTCAAATCAGAAAATTATTTACCTCTATTGCACCCTGAGTCAAAAAACTAATAAAAACGCTACATAGACAGATACAGACAACCGCCAAGATCGCAACACTGGTTTTCGCGAACATTGCGGCTCCGATGAGACAAACCAAAAGATTGGCAGTATTTAGTATGGAACAATATAAAAATCGCCACCATCGGCCATCCGGTATAAGTCCAGTTTTACCGCTCAAATAACCGGAAGGGCCAAAATTTTCAACCAAACCCTCGGCACATCCAGAGATACAAAGCGCACTGGATACTACATTGGCCATAAAAAACAGAGTGCCAATAGAGCCACCAAATTCAGGTCCTAATGTACGACTGATCATAACTGCATATAGATTAATAGGAAAATATTTTTCATATCTTTTTAAGAGAAATTAGTTTTAACTATCGCAGCAGCATATTATAATCATTATCAAATATAAGCGCGACGAAGTAAGCCAATCTGCTGATAAGCTATCTCGAAACGACGAGCCGGCATAGTTGATCTATCTCTGTCAGATAAAAATAAAGATAAAGATGGAGAATAAATAGAATTTACTCGATGGAAGTAGCGTATAGCTCAAAACAGGAACAAGAGGATACAGTAAGCGCCACCACCCTCTACAGCGCCGTTGGTCGATATAGCGCAGACAGACGCGACTGTGAATAATAAAATACCATATGCTATAACGAACTGAACTAAAGTCACGAATAACCCTGCATTGCCCACAATGTATCCTGTAAAAACGAATATAGTTGATATAATTAACAGATATATATATATAAAACTTATATGAATTAAGACTTACCCATTCGTATAAAAACTAAGGCACTGAACATAGACAGCGTAACTGGGCTAAATACACCAGCAAAAGTTCCCAACGTACGGGTGTTGTCCACACCAAGAGTACCAAACTCGACATAGCCATCTCCCTCCGAGTGCGCCGTCCTTCCAATCTTAAAAATATTACTTAGTCGTCGAAGCACACTCCTGCCGTTGATCAAAGGAGCTTTCTCACTTGTGATCCTGATGTGGACAGGTTCTGTGTTTGTGGAGCCAACTTCCGATGCAATCATCTTAAAATTGCTGGGTAAAAATTTTCAACGTTACACAGAACACACATAGGTATAATAAATTTAATACGTAAAAATTTGCATGTTGCAAAGTTGCAATGCTTATCAACAACACGTAGTAACTGTATATACTGAGAGAGGCGTTGCATTCGGACTAAATGGAGTTAAATTGACGATCGATTGGATATAAAATACACTTACGCAAAAAGTTGGAGTAAGCTTTCGGAATGATATCATTCGCCAACGCACACTCTTTCTCTTCGCTTGTGCGTATATATATATCCGACTTGGTCATACGATTATGATGTCATGCGTTCGACGCTGTTCGATGTCGAACGTGGTCCAACGTCAACACTGCAACGTCAAACGTCAAACTCGTCCCTCGATTTAAGGTTAATAAACTTGCATTACACATTACACTCGTCACGACGCCGCGACGTCACATATGCATGCGTGTCTGAAGTTGGGAATTTTCGGATTGCAATGCACACGAGGCATAACATAAGCGACCAACTTCAGATATGAAGCATCGATAACATATGTCATGTCCTTGTCATGTATAGGGAAACTGCAGATGAAAATGAAAAGGACGCCGCGGATGCGGATGTTAAGTATCGTCAGTCGATAACTAGTAATTAAGTTTCGCGAGATTATTGTCGCGCGGGAGGACGCATCTACGCGTCTACTCGTCAGTATCGTATGTCGTATGATAGTCGTAATTTATTCTTTTGGGATTAGTACACGCAGATATCTCATTTCATGGCTAGATAAAAGTTGTTCTCTTTAATTTTTAGCTGCAACAATCAAGTTGTATAATGTACGTCTTTTGGGTAAATAAAAATTGAAAATAAAATAGATGATATCAATTAGCATTTTGAAAATAAAAGGCGGAAAGGACGCGAAGAGAAATGGTCGAATTTCGAAATGGAAAACGAAAACAGACCGATAAAGCCACTCTATCGACAAACGCGAACCTCAAGCCTCGAGCGTTAATAATTGGTGTCGATTCAGTCGATTGTCGCATTCGGGATTCAGGGGTGACAGATGGCAAATGATGCCATTCGAGTTTTGCAGATGTCCATTGTCCACGCGACCAGCGACCGGCGTATATTGTGTTGTACGTTGTATTGTGCTACCCGGCACCGCTAACCGCGTAGCGTACCCGGTGCCGCACCGATTTGATCCCTGGTGCGTGACTGCGTGCCGCACACAACGATCGATGAAGAAATCAAAATCGGGAAAGCTATTAGCTTGTATTAGCTCAGTGGTAGCCAGAGCCAGAGCCAGAGCCAGCGAGTGTAAAGGAACGGGGCTCCTTTATCCTCGACATCCTTATTTCGGCGAGGATAAGGTCGATAAAGTGACGAAGCGGGCGAAGGTAAGAGCGAAGGGCGCATTGTGCCTTGTGCCATATTTATATTAAGTATTATGGTACGGCTCGCTTCGCTCTGCCGAAATGCGAGGATCGCGAGTTGCGCGAGCTCTCGTCCAAACGAGACTGATAGGCGTCGGGCGTCGTACTATATGATAACGTTATATATATTATGTATGTATGTGTATATGTATAATAACTATAATAACACGTACGACTCTTCTGATCTCTGACTCACGTTTCACGTTTTAGCCGCGTGCGGGACGATTTCTGCACGATCATCCTCATTTTCGATGCATATGTATCCATTCGCCGAACGCCCTTACGCGTGGCCACATCAGACTAGGTTCGGGCCATCTGTCGAGAAAAGAAGCCGAAAAAGATCGTCCTTGGCCGCTGCACGTTTCTCTTCCGATTACGAACCAACGAATGTAAATTATCGGCATCTACCAAAAACTGGTTACCGCAGATTACCGAGTTAATCTTTGAAACGATCAAGTTATTTGGCCACGTTCTTATCTGTCCGCAGGATATTGACAGAGGTGAGATAATAGGCAGCGGCGTCTATTATTCGTCTTTCGTTCTTTCGCGCGCGATCTTTAGCGTCAGCTGTGACGAAGCTCGGGGGAATGGTTAAATGTTTCAATTTCCCTATCGTTTTTATTTTTCTCTCAATTCTCCTAGCAAAATTTAAGAAACTTTCAGTAAAGATGAATCTTTATAAACTGTAGCTTGCGTCGGATCGCTTTAATGTTAGATTTTGCTCAACTTTTAAATTGGGCGGTTCGCGTGGCTATTTCTCAACCCTCGCCACTTTTTCAGCCGGGACAACCTGTCTGCCGTCGAGAGATTCGTGACGCGAACCAGCGTAGTTTATACATATGTATACCGCAGATGTTCCCAAGAGTTTGATTCATCCTGGCGGTGCAGTGGCGGCTGGCGCTAGTTTCAGGCAGGGCAGGGCAGGGCAGGGCAGGACGGAACTCAATGGGGTACCGCCACCTGCGGTACCACCGCGACCGTACGATGTACGATGTAGAATGTAGACCGTGGACCGAGTCAGAGCGATGTATAAATCTCTACGAAGCACGAAACCCTCGCAGCAGGGTTCGGGATTCGGCCCGATTCTCAGGAGGCAGGGAGAAAGATGAGAATAATGTGTTTAGTTTCTCCCTCGCACATCGGTCCCCCGCTGGATACGATTGAGACTTGGCCGGATTGAGCCACGAGAATCGCTAGAGTGGGGATGAAGCTATATAACCTTGGGGTTGGTCGCCGAGGAAGCGAATCCTCCGAGAAAGACGCGCGTGCGGTTGAATGCAACGCGAGGGCGGCAAATCGCGTCGTGGATAAGATAACGGTCATTCGGTTTTATCGAAAAACCCCCGAGGGAAGATAATGCTCGCGTAAATGCGCGTATTTTCGCTCATCGTTGATCGACGATCGCCAAGACGAGAGAAAAATGGATGTTACAATGGTGTTATCTATCGTCGTCGCTGTTCTGTCAATGAGTAAGTACCTGTACACGAGATGTGACATGCGTGTGAAATGCGCGAAAGGAGAGAAGCGGAAAGAGAGAGGGAGAGAGAGAGAACGAAAATACTCGAGCGAGCACTCATCGTGAATACGATGTAAGAGAATTTCTGCGATGTCTTGTATTTGAAATATAATTAACCATAAACATAATCGTAACTATCGTTCTCCCTATATTCGCCACTCGAATGAATAAGGCAGCCTTGTAAAGAATATAATATAATATTGCGGTAATTATTATACGGAAAGTTTGTTACAGAGGAAAGGGAAACGTGGGACACACATTGGAGTATTTGGAAAAGACAAGTGGCACATGTGCTTGAGACACAGGAGCACACGAGACACACGTGTGCGCCACTGCAGCAGATGTGGAGTAAACGTGTTTCATATTGAAAAGGATGTTTGATAGCGGATAATGAAGTTGCTTTCAAATTACGTGACAAAATATATTCAATTTGTAATTTGATTTAAAGCGAAAATTAATTTAATAGAGAAACGAGACAAGAGAGACTAATGGCATGCGCGCGCGAAACTACACGAAAGTAAGTAATGCCTTCTAATTTTTTTTTCGAGTCTGGCGCCATAAAAAATTTTACGTTTCACCGAGTTTACGCGACTCAACAAAATGCAACTAGAGACTTTAGGTAACGTCTCAAGTGAAACGCAGTGAAAATTTTCTATGGCGCCAGATTTAAAAGAAAAAAAATTAGAAGGCACTACTGTCGCATCGACCCTCGTATATAATTTGTTTAATTTTTTTACTCTTGAAATTTTTTGACAAAAGCAAATCTAATGTCGCAAATTCGCATCGCCGTCGTCGTTGTCACCAACCGATCCATCGTTGCGTCATTATCAATCGCTGTCCAAGTTCCAACGCACAAACATGGAATATCAATTGCCAACAATCGCAGAGAAACGACGGCGAAGAGGAGAATGACGATGGCGCGAGAAACGCTGTACGTCGATCGAATGTTAAATAGTCCTGAGAGCGTACCGAGCATATTCTTTCGTGCGTCGTTTCTTCTTACAATTAACACTCCCCTGTTGCAAACTACGTGTCGACTTCGCTCGGCACGCGATGGCACTTGACTGTATTACGCCTGCCGATTGCGCGTACGAATCAACCCTTGACACGCCTCGCACGTTCGAACAAGTTGAAATTTTATCAGCGTACCAATAATAAATTAATCGATCTATTTGTTCTTCCTTTTTACTAGTCCAAGAATCGTGTATAGGCATCAAATTGCATGGCGAAGAGGAAATCTTCTTTTTGACAAATTCGCTGTTATAAAATTGTAAAAATCTAAAATTTACATCTAACGATAAAATGTATATTTAAATTTTTCGTTTGCATATTCTATTTTTGTAGCGTGAGACCTCTAAACGGGGATGCAACGTTTTCTTTTTTTTAAATATATATAAGATGCTTGGAGATCCGGATATCTAAGACGTCTGTCCGAATTCTTCGCGTTAGTTATAAAATTGTCGTGTACTTAAATATTCCGCGGAGGCAAAGATCGCAAAGATTGGCTCCCTCGTCGTCGTGATTGGCGGAAAACTTTGTATCCGATGCTCGATCGTAGAAGATCAGGGAGAAGATCCTTTTTTATCGATAAACACATTACCTGAATATAATGCAACGTAGGTGAAAACACATTCGTCCTTCCTCCAATGCCTGTTTGGCTTCTAAATCTTGAGCACCACTCTCGACGGGTGGTTTTCTTTTTATCTGACGACTCGTGTCCTTTCGTACAGCCGGTTACCGAAGCATTCTCTTCGGCCGTTCACCCCTCTCTCTATTATAATGAGATATTCCCACGAAGAGATATATCTCTTCATCTTTCATCCTCGTCGTACGGCTGAATTGTGTTACATCTGTCTTATAGTGAGAACGAGTCACGCTTTGGCCGGGGATCCAGAATCCGTAAATTCGTTGGCGCGATGCGAAAGGGCCGTCAAGGAGATCGAACGGGAGGATCGTGCGACAATCGTGGACGACAGAACCTCCAGATTGTATTCCACATGGCTGTCTCAAGAGTAATTGACTAATTGTGGTTTTTTCCCCGCGCAGAATGTGTCGTTATAGATTATTTGAATTTACAAATAGAAATTGTATAATATGATTTTTTTTTGTTGCAGATGCGAAGTGCGAGCCGGCCCGGAGTATATAATCAGAAAATACACATTTTTCAAGAACGGCACGTTTCTCCTGATACGTTATTATTATGCCGAGGAGTCGTGCAGCATAGCGACGCATACTGTCACAATTCGGGGTTCCATCGAGTTGCTGGGATCTTCGACCGTTGTTTCTGGCGCTACCGAAACGAGATTTCACGTAGATGCCATTAATATTGTACCTTTGAATCGACAGGTATTTCCCCAAATCAACTAGGTCCGAGGCGAGGAGATCAATTCGCGATCGCGTAAAGTAAAATTATCGTATAGAAGATTTTGAGCGTCATTAATCGTGGCAATAAATAGATGGAAAGATGATGTCCAAGTGATAGAAATGTTAAAATGTGCGAGAAGCAAAATCAATATATTTGTGTGTTTGTCTACTGAAAATTGATTTTACAGGTGGCTCACAAGTTTGGACACAGATTGAATCTGACTTGCGGTCCCCAGCCGAAATGGCGACCTTACGTTGCCGAAGTGGTTTACGAGCAGCCGCGGCAGCGCTCGGCGACGCCGCTGTGGCAAGGTCCGATCTACAATTCTCTGCAAGCTCACTCATTTACGAAGAGGCGGCTCGGTATAAACTGTTTAGAGCCTTTCGGGATCGAATTCACTGAATTGAGGCTGCTGAGAGTGCAAAAGAAGCCGTTCGGAAGCTTGTCCAGCAACAATCGATACCATAAGCTTCCACAATTCCAACTCTTTTTGGCCAGTTCCACGCCCAACGTTCACTCTCGTTGGAATTACAAACCTACCTCCTTGCAGCCTACAGCCATGGTCCGCGCTGACACGGTACGCTTGCCCAGACCCTTTTAAATCTTGTCATTCGTATCGTCCTATGTAGATATAATGCTCCAAATTATCACGCATCACGCATCTCAAATAATGTTCTTTTGCCGCGAAATATCTATATCTATGTATATCTAAAGAGTAATCGTATTTTTACGATGAGAAAAGCACAGATTATTCTCGCGATAAACGATACGCGTTATTGCTATATACAAGGATAACAACGACAAACCAAGAGAATGGATCGAGAGCGTTATTAATGCCGACACCGTTACAGGCGAGCGATTGCCCGATATGCAGTGGCGTATCTCGGAGCACCGAGTTCAGCCCACCTCTTCTCCACCAAACGGCGGCTCTACCCGCATTGATCGGAGGTTATTGGCATAGTGAGAGGTGCGAGAGCTCCGAGGGCGGTATCTGGTCCAAACGTCAACTTCAGATACATTCGGGAGACAGATTGTGGACCGGTCGATGGGACTACTACGACGATCCGCAATGTTCAACGTTTCTGTACGCGATTACAGCAGCCGGAAGTTACATTCAGCGAGCTGGAAGACAGAGACGTCACGAAGAAGTCGATCAAGAAACTTTCCTCGGCCGCTTGCTCAATGTCTCTACGAGACCCTTGTTCAAAAGGAGTGTCACCAATCCGTCAACTATTCATCCTCTACGAAGCATAGCTATCCATCGACGTAACAACTTATACGTCGCGAACGGGCCAAAAGACGAGAAATGGTCTGTTACAATAGATAAAAAGGTACAAAGACAGGAAAGATCGTTGACTGACGGCGTTCATCGGCTCTTGCGCGACGAGAATCCCATGGTTCGATCGAGATTCGCGGCAATGCTGCGAGATGATCGGATATACGAGACCGCTACCAGAAAGCCTTTTCCCACCTGGAGCACCCTTTCCGGTACCACGGAGCTAGATCTGCACATTGCCGAGAGCATTTTGATTCCCGGAGACGCCACGGTATCCGCTCGTTGTAGCGCCGATCGGCGGCTCGGCGTGCCGCTCACCACCTGGCCGAGAACGTGCATTCCTCGCGCCATCGAGGCGCCCTCGACGTTGGGACTGCGGGCTAAGCTGGACGTCAACTGGAACGGTCAGTACATCCTGCTGTTGGGCTCGCGAGATGACGATGCCTGGGAGGCTCCTCTGCGGCAATGCGCGCAGATTCCACCTCGCAATTCTGTTCTACGAGCGCATCTCCGAAGAAGCGTCGGTCTTCGATTCGGACTGCTCTCCTCAGCGTCGTCGAACCGAATCTTTGGAATCTCCGCTTGGCTCCTCTTATCGCGAATCTTGCAGTGCTCCGTGTATTATCTTGTACGGTGATATTAGACGTCCGAGTCGTTATCTTCGTCGAGGAGCGTTTGGATTCGGAATTTGAGAAAGAGATTTGATGAAATATATATGGAGTTTAAACATTCCAAGACATTCTCCCCTTTCGTCTTCTCTTGGAAAATTCCGTAGGATCGCGCGCGTAAGTTTGTATATGTGTAAATAGAATTGAAAATCGAATGATCACGGCAGTAATTCCGGCAGAGAGTGGCGCAATTAAATTAATTATCTCTTTTTGTTACGCAAAAGTATCATCGATCGACTTTAAAAGAGCGCGTAATAATAATTCGTGGATGAAAATGGCCATGATTACGCAATGATTACGATGACATATCGTATAAGCTTACCCTACTCTTTCGCTACTCTGTATTAAAATTGAGATACATATCTGCGATTAGTTGTAATTTAATAAATTTAATAAATTTAATCAAGCCTCTACGTTGACAAGTAGTTGTATAACAGAGCTAGATCCTATCGATCCTTCGCGCCGTCTGTCTCTTCCTTCCTTTCGATTCCGCGTCGGGTTTAGCATAATAAATCCGACGTTATATGACTGGCAAGTGAGTAGAGTTCATAACTCTCGTTTTCCCACATCTCTGTCTCACACTCCAGTCGATTACTCCAAAACCATTAATCAAGATACCATGTTTCGTCATCGGATCCCGTGCAGATACGTACGTTATCAGATACGTGCCGGTTATAAATTAATCTCTCACGGTGGAATTATAACACGCGTCGACATATTTGCAAGTCAGCAACGTCAGAATTGCGTTTTGTCCCTCGTTTCTTACGCCAGATGAAATGGGCCAGGGGTGAAGGGCACGAGAAGTAGAGCGAGAAGAGGAGCTTGGCGCATTATATGTATCGCGCGTCGCGCTATCCGGACGATACTCCCTACTCTACGTAGGAAAAGGATCGACCGCTGATTCACTCTCGATAATTGACAAGACAGACAGAGCGATGGAGAATCTCCTTGCCACCACTGGCATCCCGTTTGACCAAACGGAGAATCTGGATCGCTTTGTGTTCGGATGGCTAGACTACGCGCTCTTCAGCTTGCTGCTGCTCGTCAGCCTTCTCATCGGCGTGTACTTTGGCTTCTTCAGCAAGCAAGACAGCACAACGGAGTATCTCCTGGGCGGTAAACGAATGGGATGCTTTCCCGTCGCGATGAGCATCGTCGCTAGGTCAGTGACTCTTGGCTCCATTTTGATAAACGATTGAAAGAGATTGACGGAACGACATCCTCTGTCCGCATGACCAACTCGACCCAACTCGCTTTCTTTTAATTTGCAACATTTTTCCAGATTTTTTTCCTTTATCCTCGCGAATAACTAATAACGCGAACTTACGTACCTTTTAGCCACATTTCGGGTATCAGCTTGCTGGGCATACCCACGGAGGTTTTTCAACATGGGAGCCAATATGCCGCGTGCGTGATCACGTCGATCCTGACTGCCGTCATCACCTCTTACCTCTTCCTGCCTGTGCTCTACAAGCTACAGCTACCCAGCACCTTTGAATATCTAGAGCTCAGGTTCACCAGACCGGTCAGGATCCTCTCTTCGGTGCTATTCACCATCTCGCTCTTCACGCACTTGCCCATTGTCGTCTACGTACCTGCCCTCGCCTTCGCGCAAGTCAGCAACCTGAGCGTTCACGCGATAACGCCAGTGCTCTGCATCGTATGCATCATTTACACCAGCATTGTAAGTGAAGAACGCAAATCCAGCCTTAAGTCTTAACGTTTAACTCTAGTTTAACGTTCCTGAATTACATAAGTCAAAAGTCGTTATCGGTTTTGCCGTATTTAAACATGGATAAACCAAGTAACGATGCGAATCTGAAGCTCTTCGTACAGTGAAAAGTTTTGAATGTTCAAGTTTTTTAGATTTTCTCTTCTTTCAATTGCTTTTCACTCTACTTTACCCCCGATGAATTCACATTCGTAGGGTGGCCTAAAGGCGGTAGTATGGTCGGACACTATACAATTTTCCGTGACCGTCGGCGGACTCTTTGCGGTTCTCGTGCTCGGTACACTGTCCGTTGGTGGTGTTGAGCAAGTGTGGAGCATTTCCGGCGCAGGCGGTCGTCTCGTTTTCTTTGAGTAAGATAAAAACAAGGATCTCACGCGATTTTCTTTTTATATATTATTTTATATATTATTAGTATACTACATTTCTATACTACCATTTCATTGAACGTTCCCTTTACTCCTTTTATTAGTATGGATCCAAGTCCGTTCGCGAGGAACACTTTTTGGGGTATGGCTATAGGTATGACGGTAATATGGCTCGGAAACATCGGTATTCATCCGGGTACGGTGCAGCGATTCCTGTCGGTGCCTAGAGAGATCGACGCCAAACGGTAAGCCTTTTTCAATCTCACTCTGAACGCGACTTACAATTTGCAATCCATACTCGTTACAACACAAGCTTCGCTTATTCACTGATTTTATCCGCTGTCCTAAGCTCCAAGTTTTAAAACGTGCTTTATAGTAGGACCCTGAAAATTTAAGAATAACATATTTAATCGCTCTCTTCCTCTTTACCGCATACACAGCAGCATTGTGATTACTGCAGTAGGGCTGATACTCGTCAAACTGATCTGCGTGTTCACCGGATTAATCATGTTTGCCAAATATCATGACTGTGATCCTTTTCTGACCAAGGTACGATGTATGATTTACATTATTTACAAATTGCCCGTATAAGAAAATATTTAAACGTTGAAAAGACGGGAGGGTAGAGGGGGAAGCGCGATTGTCGACTTTCTATTTTTTCGTTACACGCAATTACTTTTATGATATTTCAATAGCAAAAAATTATAAATATTCTCATTCGAGCAGTCGATAAGTCGCACCGATCAGACTCTACCCTATTACGTGATGGACGTTGCTGGGCATCTACCGGGACTTCCGGGATTATTCCTAGCGGGCCTAGTGAGTGCCGCGCTCGCGACTATGAGCGCCAGCTTCAACACCGTGTCCGGTACCATTTACGAGGATTTTATAAATTTGCGGATCCCGGATAGCCCTGAGAAAGAAGCTATGGCAGCCAACATTATGAAGGTGAGCGATACGTATCGGTTAATATATAATTTTTCATGCTCTTTTAAGAGGCAAGTCTTTTTTAAGAAACTCCTTTTTTGATTTCTCTCAGGGCATCGTCGTGATAGCCGGCGCGATTTCGGTTGGTTTGGTGTTCCTGGTCGAGCGGCTAGGATCGGTCTTTCAAATAGCCGTAAGTATGCGTGGCGTGACCGATGGACCCTCGCTAGGCCTCTTTATGCTAGGAATGCTGGTACCTTGGGCGAACGCGAAAGGCGCGTTGTTCGGCGGTTACGTCGGTCTAATCAGCATGCTTTGGCTGGTGGGAGGCGCTCAATGGCACACCATACATGACAGAATTAAATACAATTCATTACCTACATCGACAGATGGTTGTTCGTATCCGTTGAACCAGACCCTTCCGACCGCGACAACGCCTACTTGGGTGGACCCGAACGAGGAACCTATGATACTTTTTCAAATATCCTTCATATATTATAATATGATAGGAGCGGTGATCGTTGTCGTCGTCGGCACTATCGCGAGTTATGTCTTTGGCGTGGATCTCGAGAGCGTAGATCCTGATCATATTTCGCCGATGTTGAGAAGGTACGATCGATCCCGACTCGATTACAACCCAATGTGTGCATGCATGTACAGTAAGGTGCATTAATTCAATGAGTCGTAAAATTCTGACTTATCGGCCGCTGGGTTTTTAACAATTATTAAAGACCCAGTACATAAACCTCGAGTGATGATACAAAATGTTGATTAGAGTTTAGGCTTTTATTATATTTTTCCAAGTAATGATCACAGTTAAAGAGAAAGCTCCAAGTACCCGTCGTTCATTATAATATAACGTCTCATGAAATATTAATACTGTTTTTTTTTTTATAAATTAAAAATCACTCTACATGCATACATGCATCCCCGAGATAACTACAGCGTGTAATTGTTACGTGTGCATAAAATACTCATCCTAAACCTATCACGATATCGATGTTTTCTTTGTGGTAATCTCTCTCTTATTTAAATTTATTTCTCTAGGTTTCTTCCTTCTCGAAAATATGCCGAAGTCTCGTTGAGAGAAGTGCCGCCGTCGTTCAACGTTGCGCCGGAGAAAATCAAGTAATCTCAAGTGCGATTCGTCATTATTTTAGTCAGTGGTAAGCGAGCTGGTAGGATCAGCCCGAGAAAAATCTCTCGAGTAAACGGTAATCTTCATTCTAGAAGAATCTCCACGATTCTAGACGAATCGTCAACGATGTTTTCGAGTTCACCGCGGTCACGACAAAGGGGTGTCGGCTATCTTATTGATTAACAGACGCATGCGCCAGCTACCCTGGTGCCACACACCACACATGCCGCGATTGTTTTTGATCTCTCGCAATCAGTCGCGTTCCCTGTGTCCTCCCTGGATACTCTAGCTGAGGAAACGGAGATCGAGCGTTACGAGAGTATCGTCACCATTAAATTCTGCTCGACGTTGGGAAAAAGAGTATCTTTTAGCTGATCGCGCTACTTTTATAATAGACCTTTCAATGTGTTGGGAGGAGCTATAGACTAGTAATCGCGAAATTAGTCGCTAATCGATAATCGCTAATCGTCGTGGACGTTGCTGGAGGTCAAGTTACGCCGCTGAAGATGTTGATCGGGGTGGCTCGGGGTTGGCCGCGTGTCCTCGTAGATAGGATGGTCGCGCCTACACGTGGAGCGAGTGTTGTCGCGAATACCGAGCGTTCTCGGTCCGACCTCGTAACGTTCAACAAGTACGAGTGTCGATATACCTAGCGGCATTCTCGCAGCGGTTTCACGATCGCAACGTTTTTACAAGCGGATGACATTTCATCGTGCAACATTGTCGATACCTTCGAGTGATGGACCACCAGGAGCGTCGACGCACGCTCGACACATCAAAGATTATTACGTGACGAACCGAGGGCTACAACGAGCGAACATTCTCGCGTACGTGTCGAAGATGAGCGTCGAAAATCCAGAGTAAGAGATTTATGACAGACAGCAGGACAGCCACTGTCCATCTATAGATTCTAATTAATGTCTATCTGAATCCTTAATAAGGAGTTGTCACAATTGTCGCGATTCAAGGGAAGCTCTAATCTAATTAAGGGGACTTTTAATCTTTTCGCACATCTTGACTCAATTGCTTGGCATTCCGAAGCCGAATAATGTAATAAAATATCGTCGATCTACGCGATGGAGGAGTGCAAATCCACAAAGATATTCGCTTACATTTGATTATGGTACGAATGTGATACAATATAGATAATTGTTTTCGCGGAAAGTCGATAGAGCGCAAGAATTTTGTCGATTACGGCGGTTTGAATAGATTCAACGCGGTGGAAGGAAAAGCCACCCGGAAGAGTTTTGAGAAATCTCGGTCGTTGTTTGATCGGCCAATCGGTAGGCAGCAGCAAAACGGGTGGCATGCCGAGGCACAGCCGTGTCTACAGCCGCGCCTCGCCTTTAATAATAGATAAAAACCGCAGGCATTCGTGCCGGAAAAAGAACAGAAACCGAGAGCATCCCAACAGAGAGGAAAAGAGCGAGAGAGGGGACGGAGAAAGAGAGATAGAGAAAAGAAAGAGAAAAAGAAGTACACAGCCTTCAGTTTGGCTTAAAAACGCACGAAAAACGCACCGTCAGTTAGCCGGCCAGTCATTATCAGTCGTCACTGTACCCGCGTCTCAATCTCAGTTGATTTAACCGAGTTTTCATCAACGTGGAGGATATCACCTAGTCATGGAAAGGAATAGGGAGACTGCTCGTTTAAAGTCCAAGAATATCGAAATAAATATCTTTCTTCTGTCGGTGCGATAACTCAAGGAGCGATGACTCGCGTCGAACTCTAGTCTATCGCGAATGAGTCGCCATTGAACGGAAATGTCTTCAAACATCCACGAGTTTCTAACAACTTGCGTTAGAAACGTTATTAATTGTTCTCCGAATTAAAATCGTAGCTTTTTCTTTATATGATCGCGCGTTGCGCAGTGTCAAAATGCCAGATGCCAAATAAAATAATCGAGTATCGAGTCAGGTCCAATAATCGTGTTGCCCTTGCCGTCATGAGTCATGAGGATCGTTAGAGATCCGCTTTGGATCTCTTCTCGAAACCAAAGACGATCCCGGGTGACGATGCGATGAGAGGACGAGCGGGGTATTTAGGTATTCCTTGGATATGACGTTGCCATCGATGCAGAGAAGCTTGCTGGGAATGACGGTGCTGACGATCGTTGGCCTGACGACTTTCCTACTCAGCAGGAAGCTCACGCTTGAGACGCGCCGGCGGGACAGCTTACTCCTCGATATGATCGCTAACATTAGCGGCCACTTGGATCGACTTGACAGCGGCTTCGACGATATTGCTGCGCAGACGGGAATTACGCGGAATCGCCTGCTGCAACTGGTCGCGCTCCATCGGGAGAATCTCTTGGCATGTACGTTACTCGGCGAGAAACGGAGGCAGATGCGAATGTCCAGCGAAAAACCGCCTAGAAGAAGAAGACGACGGTTCGTCGTAACGCACCATCATCGATAATCGACTCGAGAGGCTTTTATCGGATGTGAGAAGATGCGGGACGTATTAAATCGTTGTGTACCAACAAATTATGCTGCGTTTAATTATAATCTCTACTTATTGTTAAGAATTATTCTTCTTGATATCGAGAACGATGTTACGAGTTAACGATGTTACGGTTTTTTCCCTTTTTTCTTTTAGCACTTTTCAGGCACGCGC